>NC_045757.1:6360000-6960000 GCF_009193385.2 Nasonia vitripennis | reverse complement strand
CGACCAATCCATGAAAATCACATCTCACATGACTCACACATATTATACACACCGACATTGATGATATATACATACTCTTATGTGCTACTTCTCTCTCGAGGTCAGTCGAGAAGTCGTGGCGCCATGATTTTCTAACGTATATCGAGGATTTGATTTGTGGAGAGATTTGGGGTCTGTTGCGCGTGTCTACCTTCACGAGATATAATCCGCAGACTAAAACTGAACAAACAAACAAACAAACAAAAAATGACGAGAAGGAAAACAAGCTAACCATATTTTTAACTAACAACCATACTCATAATATTTTTTGCATGCGAAACTAAAGTTTTTTGTATACATTATACATCAGAATATATTTTATCTGAACGAATATATAAGCACGACCTTTTTGTTGATATATATATATACGGAGATACGAACTATGTAGAAAAAGGCTGTAAATGAAATTTTTAATAAAGGACAACATATTTCGTTGAACGTTCTGGCAAAATTTTATTCTTCTCATACACCAAATTATTAATAAAAAAAACGTTATCCTCGCCTTTGTGTTTCAGGCGAGGAAAACGAAAAAATCATTAAAAAAAAAAGAATTTTCAGTTGTAGTTTGATTTCCAGTCACCTCTCTCTCTCTCTCTCTCTCTCTGTATAGCACACTGAATCAGTAGTATTTTTCTGCAGGCTGTGCGAAAAACGATCGCGATTTTTTCACTCGGAAATGCCTTCGCCGAGGATTACAACGCGGTGTGAGGATTGTGCGATGCCTCTCCTCCCTCGGGGGACGCGCGGCGCATCAGGAGTAAAATCCAAAGAGATAAAGAGGATATCGGCTCGAAAAAGCCGTCGCTGAATTGGTCCTCCGATAAAATCGGCGATTTTCCGACTCCTCCGAAGGGGGAAATAGACTGGAGGCTTTTTATCGCGCGAGATTTGGCAAAGTGTGTAGAAGGAGACGAGAAAGTGGGACGAGTTTCACGTGTAGCCAATTCGGTTCGCGTTGGCTTTGATCGGTGGGGCGATAATCGTTGAGCTATGGGAATCCAGGAAAAAGATCGAGAAACCGTTATCGTGATAAGATATAGCGCTAAAAATAGAGTTTGAGAAACAAGCTCGTCATGCGCTCGAAGAATGACAGACGAATATTAATTAGATGTACTGATCGATGTTTATCTGCAGATAAATGCTTGATACCTTCACGCGTACAGACTCTTTGATTTGTTAATTATATGGCTTTTGCGATTTTGAATTTCACTTGGTTCGGGGCGATGTCATCTCGCGACACACGTGTCACACACACCCACACATACTCGTGGCATCAATGAATAATATCACTACAATATAAGCTTAATATAGAGATAACAAATGTTTCAAAAGTATATTACACTGGACACTGAAATAGCGTTTAATGCAGCCATAGAGAAAATATAATATGTATCATAATGAAGTACTGCGAAGGAAAAGAGAGGACAGAAAACGAAAGAACTATTTTATTCAGAACAAGTTTTTGCTACAACCAAAAGAGTGCGTGCGAGCATATAATAATGTAAATGAGCGAAAGAAAGTAAGCGTATTTAAATAAAAATATATATGAGTATAGGAAAACCATAGAGAACCATAAACCTGAGTATAAGTCAGCTAAGGAAGTATTAGAAAACTGCAGATTACAAAGACTAAAAGAAATATAGAGAAAAAATGTAACGGCGTGACGGAAGTATATAAAAGTGATGAAGATCAGCTTTGAATTTATTTTTACACGATCAGCGACGACGAACGCGTCACGGCGCAGTAAGAGAAAATTAAAAAAAAAAATAATATATGCGTACGTTGGTGTTCTGTATCTCGGAGTCGCGCAGCGAAATCCGAACGACGCACGGTACACGATACTTTTACTCGCACTCGCCATACATATGTAACACGAAAAACAAAAATTGCAGAGGCCGTCCGTAGACTGTTTTCCAAAAATGAGGAGAATAAAAAAATAAAAATCGATAACTTCGAGGTGAAAACTCTGACGAGGGCGACAGTGTACGTACGAACCTCGGCACGTAAAGTCATTCGAGACTACCTATATAACGATAAGCCGTAAAACACCGTGCTTTTATGGACAATTTTTCGAATACAAAGTATCGTCGCGTCTCTCGAATCCGTTCAATATACCAAACGGACGCCACGATGGGGCAGAGAATGGGAAAAAGCAAACAATACGCAAGCGACGAAAAATTAATGTTAACGAAATAAAAGCACTGTAAGATAAAGATAAAAAAATACATTAAAAAATAAACCAAAGCAGTCAGCCCTGGCACACAGCCTCGGTGATTCTAGGAAACAGGGTATGTTTTTTGCAGTTATTCGCGTAAAAATACACGTCCTAAACAAATACACGGGAGAGAAGGAGATAGTCTCTTCTTCGTCTTCTTTCGCTTATTGCTACTTCCCAGTGTGAAAGAGAGCGAGAACAAGATAGAGTCAGCCCCTTTTACACGGCGCAGGTATTACATAACAGATGCCTTGGTCGCGCTTTTTATCGGAGCTACAAAAATATATAAGAAAAAAGAATTGCATTACATAGACTCGGCCACGCGCGAACGTCACAATCACGTAGATTATTATGTATAATGCCAAATTTCGTCGCGTATATACAGTTGATAATACCGATGCAGCTTTCGATCGATCTCATAATAATTTTTTCATTTTATCCTCGACGACTATACGGATCGTCGATATATACAGATTATATTCTGCACTTGAGAGGGGACAGAGGCCAGTACTAGGGAAAATATTCTACGCACTTTTACCAATTGTAATACTCATCAGTATATGTATAAAAATAGCGGAAGGATTTTTGCGTTTCAGCTGTAATATTATAATAATACGAAATAACTAAGGTGCTATCTTCGCTGCTCTGATGTACTGAAAGAACCAGATGACTATAGTATTATCGTATATCGATTTCATGATTGTATCAAAAAAGGAGAAATTCCTCGTCATCTGATTTTTTCGACGTTAAGGATATACTCGCAAATTTCATCAAAAAAAAAAAAAAAAAAAAAAAAAAAAATCACGAACAAAAACGGTGCAAGCTCAATGATTCTTCGACTGATTCTCATAGGCGCGCTCGCGATTCCTCGAACTATATACTCAGATGTTTAAAGCGAGCAAATTGACAAAAATCACATATCTCTCGAGCCGCGGGTCATGATGAAAAGACCAGGCGAAAATTTGCTTCTTCCCCGCTCTGTGTTTCGTATCTATATACGTTCGAGCCTCTCACACCCGGCCCCACATTCCGATCACTTTCCGGGACCAATTTTCACTTGTTCTCTCGACGAAGCTTTGCTACGTAACGATATATGCCTCTCTTATACATATTATACACACATTTTCTCGATTTTTGCTATAACCCTCTATACCACCACCTGTTGTATATTTCGCTGGCTGGCTGCATTCTTTTCTTTCGCTTCAAAATGAGCGAGTCATTATTAATACAAAATAGACGAGAGATTTTGGCCTATCGTTTTCAATCTCGTTCCGACACCTTATATTATTATTACAAACGAACTAGACAGAAGGGTAATTCGATGAAAATCGATCACTCATGCGGTAAACACAGAGACTTTAACCCGAATTACCGAGAAACAAAGAAAATATAATATTGAAGAAAAAAATAACAAGGGCCGAGAATACAAGACGCAAGCATAGTAATTTTCAAAGCGCTTTCCGAGAGAGATGTAGCTAAATTGCAGTAATATATAGAGACGCGCTGATAACAGGCCACAGTTATATATATATATATATACATAACGTAGTTTGTAGCGTTGATTACATGTAATAATCGAGCAAATTCGAAATTCACGCCACGAGTTTTCAGTTTCGAATTACACTAGAACGATGATAACCAGTACAGGGAAGAACGATCGAATGAGACGAGAATAGGGGTGTAATATCGACTGCATGAGAAAATTATGAATCGAAGGAAAAAGTCGAAAAATTCTATGTAGCATAGTTTTATATGTATGTATACATAGCGAACGGACAGTCGTGCATGTATATGTAAATATACCGAAGACACCATAGAACGTCGGAAAATCGCTCAGAATTACACGCTGAAATATATGGATCGAAGCGCGAATCGATGCCAAAATGACAAAATTAGCGATACTTGCGCATTGTCTCGCGGTATCGTTGACTATATAAATTATATAGCTGAGAGGAGAGAAAGAACACTTGACATTAGTGCGCTGACACGCGTTTAAAAGTGTTCCTAATCCCCGAGCCCGTACATAATGAAAATAAAAAATGATAAATCTGAGTTGCGCATGATGAATTCATTGCATGGCGATTATTATAACTATATCGTGTAAGTAAGTCATTACGATTAAGAAAATAAAATAATGATATGATTATAATGATAACGTTAACATAGTTAAGGAAGCATACTAATGAATTATAACATAACGATAAATAATAACACTAGTAATAATTACGATAACGATATATAATGAGATAAAATGATTAGCGTAAATAACATAAATACACTATAAATAATATAAATATATAAATACGATTATATATGATATATCGACTCGGCAGGAATGCTAAAATGAGAAAAAATATAACATACAAAACATATTTTAAATAATTAATCGCCAAAAGTTTTTAAACTTAATTCAGTGGGATGATGATGAAGAAAACACACTTAGCGCGTAAGATCGATGATTATTATACATAGCGTAAATAATATGAAAAAAAAAATTGAAAGTGGACTCTAAAATTAATTTTAAAAAATCTGCGCGGGTGGCTCGGGCGGGATGACAAACACAACAAACAAAACATAAACAAAACTCACAGGGGATATAACGATACAGAGAGATGAACACGTTATCAAGGGACAAACAGACAAAAAAAACAGTGTAGAGTTATATAAAAGTATAACAAAAAACGATATCTGTGCAATTGTAAGATCATCGTTGCGACGCGCGCACCGAGTCTCTCCGATTTTAACCGCATCATGGCGATTTTAATAATAAATTAAACCAAAAAAACAAACGCGAGTAACAAGCAGCACGCGTGTAAAAAAAAGAAAGAGATAGAAAGTGAGAGAGGAAAAAAGAGGTCAGTTCTCGCGTGGAGCTTTTATCGGCGCGCCAAGCGCGAATTTATCGGGGATCGCTTTTTTCCAATAGACCGAATCGGGAGTGCGAGCGAGCTTTCTCTCGTATAATTTATAAGCAGCGGCCGACCGCGCGCAACAGTTGGCCAACAAGTGGCTCTTTCGCGCCGCGAGCCTTGCCAGACGCACGAATTATACTCAAACTACTACATACTGCACTATACCAGCGCGCTTGTGTGTGTCGTCACGCACACCTGTACGAGCTTCGGGGATTATTTGAACGACTAATTTTGCGGGCGCGTATGTATAGGTATTTACTCGCACAGCTTTCGTGGAAACGATCGAAAATTTCGCGTGTGAAAAATTTGAATTTTCGAACGGCGCGCGGGAAAAGCTCGAACGAGAGAACTGCAGAGAAGTTATATTTTTACAAGATAAGCGCGATGAATTTTTAAATGGAAGAATTTCTAATTCGATTACTTATATAATACGGAGAAAAAAGCAAATCCAAGAGATGACGTCGCGCGTCGCCTGAACCTTTTATGCGACTGTTTTTTATACGCTCTATTCGATTTTTTTTCCTGTCTTCAAGCTCGTTCCGAGACGAGATCTAATAGATTCACACAGACACAGACACACACATACACACACACACACACACACATACAGACATTTACAGGGGAAAATTTGTAATAGCGTTTCACGCATAAAAATAAACGTATAATCTTGCTTTGGATGACTAAAAGGGAAAGTGCGATGATTGTCATGAGTTGACGGACCGAAAGCGGGATGACAATGATTCGTAGATCGATGCGGTTTTTTCTTTCGTTGTATGATAGTCGGCTTTATCATTACATACACGCAGATATAAAATCTAATAACGATACATACACTTGCACACAAGGGAAACAGATAAATATATATTTGAGGTAGGGCGATACTTGGTTTTTTGACAATAAAAAGTCTGTTTTCAAACAAGACCAAGTTATGAATTACGGATTAGTTTTTATTCATCGGAGAAAGAGAGCGAGAGAGAAGAGAGATCGTTTTTTGAGAGGATTTGTTTTTTTACTAAATGAGATAAAGAGAGAGAGAGCGAGCGAGGGAGAGAAAAAAAACGATTTTCTAAAAGTCTTATCGTCAATTACTAAACTACTTAAAGAATAAAAAAAATGTATCTGATACTTGATAGAACGAATTGACAAGCGGATGGATGGAATTCATTTCAAAGAGACGCTTCTACACCACAGTGCAGTACAGTTCGTATGTTATACTGAACTTACTTGTTTGTTTTTTCACACATACAGCGCTCGCAGAGTGCATCTCGTGACGTTTCACGACTGCGACGTTATATATAGTCAAACGATCCATTGTTATATGAAACGAGTGTGTCGCGTGAACAAAATCACACTTTTTTTCTTAATTCCTCCGTAGTTTTTGATAAAGTCAAAGCGAAATCTAAGAAAACCTTTTATCGAATAGAAAAAACTCAGTTATACCATCAAGCTTCAGTGTAGCACACTCCGTTCGTATTTGCGTTGTCCCACACACACATACGAGTACGTAAAGCTTTTCTTGTCAAATCGCTCTACCGACTTAATTCGATCGTTGAAACTTGCAGTTTTAAGAAACAAAAAAAAAAAGAACGATGAAAGTGATGAAATAAAAAGTAGACAAAAAAAACTTAAAGAGTTGGTATGACTGACGGTATATAACGTTGTATGATTTCCGTCTCAAATAAACAGTTGTACACTTGTACTAATCTCGACTATAATTTTTCGGCGCTTAGCTTGTTGCGAATCGTAGCTTGCGCACGATGAGTTTGTCGAGAAGAAGAATTATTATTATTATTGTATTATTATTATTATTATTATTATTATTATTATTACGATGATGAAATATAATCCGTTCGCATACAAGATCATCCTTTGTGCGACAGCGCGAGTCTAGAACTAAAAAAAAACTGACCGTACGACTATAAACTAACCTGTATATTTTTACATATATATATATATATACATATACATACAAGAAATATATATATATTAAAGTATAGAGAATAATGCCCGTTGCAATAGGTGCAAGAAAGATAAGAGGAAATTAAAAAAAAAATAATAAGCGCATAAGAAAACGGTAAAAAGCGATGATCCTCTGTAGCCTTTGAAAGAAAGAGAGCGCGAGAGAGAAAGTGATATAAGTAGAGAACGAAAGAGTATGCGAGAGAGGAATGAAGAGAAAAATTTTGATCGCACGCAAGACAAGGTGTGAACAATATTAGTTTTATCGTTGATTTTTTCCGTGGCGTGGCATACGATACTTTTTTTATCCTACGGCCTTGGGCGCTTCGCATTCGACTCTTTTCTTTTTTTTACATATATCTATAATAATCTATAAATCGCATATGTATAAATATGTATTTCATGAACTTTGATTTAACAAGGGACGCTCAAGGTGACAAATGTTGCGTACTATAATCAAACACTGGCGAGATATAAGCGCTGTTTTGTTCTCGACTTCCGATTTATGCGAGATATGAGGATAGTCGCAGGATACGGCCAAAAACGAGACACTTTATGTGATCACATGCGAAGGACAAGAATAAGCGTAGTTGTGAAGGACAGATAAAGAGGGAGCGAGGCGGTAAATTCGTTGAATATTCAAGTTTTCAAATTGCTATGAGAATCGATGATAATTATTTATGAAGTATGTAGGTTATGTACGTTTCGATTATATAGCTTAAGCATATATTATAGAAGAATTTTAAAATTATACTCTGCGACAATTCAAGTATGCGATAACAATATTTGAGGATAATCACTTGTTTATATATAGGTTATGTTTGACGATCGAAGATAAATTACCAAAATGACGAAGACGAAATAACTACATCTACTACGCACGCGCTGTAGACGTATTTATTTATTTATACTCGTTTATAGGTTATGTTTTATTAGTTCTTATTAAATTGAATTACTATATGACCTACGAAACCTCTATATTGTTGCAACTAGACCTCTTCCGCTTAATTAGGATGGAATTTGGGCACACGCCAGCTCGAAAAAAGTCATTTAGTTAGAGTGCGTTTTATCAATTGATTATGATAAAGAGAAAGAAAATGGGGTGAGTTGCAATGCCTGTTGCTTGATTGACCGCTTTTCGTTTCTCGCGTTCGTAAAACAACATTTATTTTTTCTTTATTTGCAAAAAAGAAAACGTGTCACGCGTCGAAACGAAAAAGGATATAGGAAACATCAGCATCTTACACGCAGATGGCGCGCGTGTATGTCGTTTATTTTTTACTGTACACGTCAGTGGAATATTTAATCGTGCAATATTTTTCTAATTATTTATCGATTTTAGCTTTCTTTCGTAAACGAAGGCTTCTTGAATGAAGTATTGACATATTCTACATATACCTATAGGAACACATTATAAGTGGTCAACCTCGCGTTCGGTCAGCCGCCGCCGCAAACTCGAGTATAAGTAAGGAAAAGCTGGACAATGCAGAATCGAGAGGCTCGAAATTATTATTATCATTATTATACTATTATTATTATTAATTGTACTTACGGAGCGATTTCGACAAGTTTTATGCGAGAGAATCGTCTGCATAAGTACGAAGATAACGAAAAGGAAGAGATCAAGATAAGTGCAGGGCGTAAGCAATGACCGTGAATTGAACGTAAAGATATAAATGCGAATAAAAAGCTAATGATATAAGTAAACTGAATTGAACAGAAAATAAAAAAAAACAATTATATATTATATATACACTTATCTATTATTAAGTACAACAGTATTAATCTGTAATAACGATAGAAAACAAAATACAAGAGAAGATGCAAAGCGCGCACGAGATTGTAACTCGAGATGAGAGAGAGAGAGAGAAAGAGAGAGAGAGAGAGAGAGAGAGAGAGAGAGAGAGAGATCGCGAAGGACGAGCTGAGTTGCAAGGGCGTAAAAGGGATATTCATTGATTAATTATTTAAAGCAAAAAAAAAATTACATCTTACTACGAGGTAACGTAAAAATATATTATATTATACATATGAGAACTAAAAAAAAGTTATATAAATAAATAATTAGACTAATGGAAGAGATCGAGCGAGAGAACGAGATTACGTAGAAGCAGAGCGAGGGATGCGTTTTTTCGAATGGGGGGAGCATACATAGTTGACTATCCTATTTTTCGTGGGAGAACTCGCTGGCCTCATATACACGGACGCGGAGAGATTTTGCACGAACTGTAAATCACAGACCGAGAAGAGTATTATAATACGAGCGAGTCGAGGATATAGAGGAGTCGTGTGAAAGATGAGATCTTAGCATATCAGTGTGCGGCACACATACGGAAACGCGCGAAACTTGTTTTTCTTTTTCAACTGACGCAGACTCGTGTTTTTCCGTTCGACTTTCGCTGTATAGAACAACGTATCTTTTTCGACGCATCTCGTGTGTACATGAATTTTCATACTCTCCTTGTATACTTTCACATAAGTCCCATCGAAAAAGATTTTTTTGCTCAACGCAAACTGAGTTGCGCAGATTTGCTTGTTTACTTTTTAGGAAAAAAAAAAAGGATAATAAACAAACAAACGAGCGTGTCGTCAAGATGGAAAACATTTATAAGAGGCAAGAGCGAGATGTGGGATTCGAGCGGGGGTGCAAAATTATTATAAAGAAGTGACAAAAAAAAGTAAACGCAAAAATAAACGAATAGCGTATAGAGAAGTGAGCGTAAGCCATGCCATTTATATATACATAATATATATACAAACATATATATATATATATATATATATATATATATATATATTTATCATTATTTTTCATAAAGAGAATACTTAGACAATTGACGCTGCTGATGGTCGTGCGAAAAATGGTTTCGCGATTGTATAAGCGAAAAGAGAGACCCTCGAGAGGTAATATTATATAGGTCGAGAGGGCCACAGGGACCATTTTTCAACGACGTAGCACACCTATTATAATTAACCAAGAGAATTAGTATGAGACGCGAGATGGTTGGGTGCGAAAAAAAATGACGAGGAGGACGCATGCAGTCCTGAGCGCGCACGCGCGCGATAATTATTATATATATACACACTTACACGCAGTAGACGTTGACATTGTGAGAACGCGACGTCTCTATTATTAATTATTATTATCATTGCTAATCATTATAAAACGCGATTATTCTCATTATTACCAAAGACGCGATCGCGAAGGGAATGAATTATTATACGCGCGAGTCTTATTAAGAGGATTATATATTAAGATAAATGAAGAAGAAGAAAACAAAAAATTGCTATTTATATTTACGGTTATTATCGACTATTTATTAAGTTATATTATATTATTATATATCGACGTGGATCGCGATCCGTCGTTTCATATTATACATATTATACAGAGGCAAATGGAGATGCGCGAATCTTTAGGGGCTAAAAGAAGTGTGTGATCGAGAGAGAAAGAGAGAGCGAGAGAGATAGAGAGAGAAAGCGCGAAAGAGAGAAAAATACCTATACATGACACACTCGAGTAAGAAACTTACGTTAGCAGGCTAGATTATTATTATTATCATTATTATTATTAATATTATTATTACCATTATTATTAAACACTTAAACCAAGAATTACAGAAGTAAACAAACAAAGTATATAAAGTATATATATTATAAAATGCACCGAAGCGATGAAGACGATCGACACGATGGTCATGCGGCCACGCGGCCGTGATTGAAAAATCGAGAGAGAAAGAAAGTGAGTGAAAGAGAGAGAGAGATGAATTATTGAAAAAAATAATAATTACTCTGCAGTTTGTGCATTGTACAGAATACACAGAGCGTTTGTAAACTCGAGGAGAAAGTCGTATCGAGGACGAACGTATTCGAAATGTTAAGTGTTCGAATGCTAGGCGAGGAGGTGTAAGTGCAGAACACACGGTTTCAAAAACGTTCGATTCGAAACGGTTTTCGCTCAGAAGAGCCACATCTGTTGTCAAACGACGACGTTTTTTGTGAGCACTGACAGAAAAACTCTCGGCGACCGTTAGCATTCGAACGCGTCTTTCCTAACCTCGATGCTATACATTTAAAAAGAGAACAATTCGAATGCATTTGGTCACGTGACTTTTTCTGTTGAGCTGATGAGAAATGGCAAACTCGAGCGAAGATCGGCAGAGAGCGAAAGAGAGTGAGAGCGAGAGAGAGGGAGAGAGAACGGTGAAAGAGAATAAACCGCCAATTACTTTAACTTTGAAGAACAAGTACTATTATTTATTTGTATAATGCCGAACGATCATATGCCGTTTTCAGCGCGACATATTTTGGCGATTCGACGGTCGGCTATCTTATCGTATGCTGATGGAAAGGCCGACCGCGCGTCAGAGGCGAGTCTGATGTGCAAACGGAGGATTTAAAAATCTAAAACGATGAAAAAAAATATTAAAAAAATATTAAAAAAAATAATAAGATAAAACCAGAAGTTTCTATACTTTTTACGGAGATTGTTATAGTCTAAGCGCACACTGATCAAGGCATTCGTCGCTCGGCAAAGCATAATATATAATTATTAATATAAAATTTATAACAAAAATAAAATAAATGAAGTTAATAAATATGTACACTGTATAATAAACATTATTTCCTATTAATAAAAAAAATACTGTCGAGTTTTCTTTGCCAAGCCAATCCTTATCATAATATACCCAATCCTTATTGCTCTTCTTCGAATAGAAATTAGTACATTTTTTTCTGTTAGGCAAAATATAAATATTTTTCGAGCATTAGAAAATAAAAAAAGGAATTTGAAAAATACCTTACTAAGTTGTACGCATACTGATGGAACATTTATTTATTATATATTGCCTACTATTATCAGATAAATATTTTTATACAACTATTTAAATTTATTTGTCAAGAAATTTTGCAGAACTTTCATGACAATACTCATGAAATTCCTCATAACAATCTTCGAAATCAAGGAACCCTGTTCTAACCAACTTCATTTCTTATATATTAGTAGAAGCCTAGAAGCAGAAGGTCTATTGTTGGTAGCATTGTTAAGTATTTTCTACTTTACCAACTCGATTGCGATTCGAAAATTCAAGTATGGCCGCTTTTGCGGTTTTTCCTTAACCTCATATCTTAACCTTTAAAAATATCAAATAACTATACTAGTTTGTTGCATTATTGTTATGCATAAGAGAGGAGCATCAATATTAGGAGTTGAACATCTCAGTGATATCTTTGTTTATTCGAAACTGGCTGCTATCTCCTTTTTATTCAATTTAATTCATGTTTGATGTTTTGTAACAAATTGGTTAGGTCGCAAGATTTTTATTAAAAAAAAAGATTGAATTTTGAATTCTTATGGTGGTTTATAAGCTAACGAAATGTGTATCCACATTTATAAAGGTTGGCGAAAAAGCCCTTTCTTCTGTAAATAACATTAGTATCTGGAGACTGAGATGTGATCACTATGCGAATAAACCTCCAAGCAAAGGTCCCTGGCGTGTTTTGTTCCTTGGAACAGATGAGTTTGCTTTACAAAGCTTACAAGCCTTGTATCATACTAGGTAAAATCATGAAATTAGAATAATCCATATTTTATTAGAATCATATGTTAATAGCTTCTGCTTGGTTTAATAGGCAAAAAGGGATAGTAAGTCGTTTAGAAATTGTTACAGCTTATAAAGGCGAAGAAAATGCTGTCATAAAATATGCTAAGAAACACAATATTTTGATACATAACTGGCCTCCTTCAATTAGCAAAGATGAATTCGATATTGGAGTTGTCGTTTCATTTGGACATCTGATTCCCTCAAAGATCATTGACTTATTTCCATTGTAAGGTTTATAAACATAATGCTGTACCTTTTGAAATATAAATTAAAATGTTCCTTGTTTACAGAGGGATGATCAATGTACATGGCAGTTTATTACCAAGGTGGCGAGGGGCTGCTCCTATTTGTCATGCCTTAATAAATGGAGATCAAGAAACTGGGATTTCCATCATGAAGATAATGCCAAAAAAGTATTTTTTTTTTAGTTTTAAGCATATAGAATTTATATTTGTTTTACATATTTTTGACTCGTTTTTCAAGATTTGATATTGGATCGGTTATTGTACGTGAAAAAGTCCAAATTCATCCAAATGAAACTTACCTTGAACTGTACAAAAAGTTAGCAATACTAGGTGCCAATTTACTAACAGAGACCATGAATCAATTGCCAGATATATTGAACACTGCAAAACCTCAAGTTGAAACTGAGGTGACATATGGTAACAAATTAAGATAGAGGATTAAAAAAGTTTTTAAACTGTATGAACTAACACCTCATTAATTTCTACCCAGCTCCAAAAATAACACCAGAAATATCATTTATAAAATGGAATGAGATGACTGCAGAACAAGTTTATAACTTGCAGCGAGGACTTTTAGGAATTCATCCACTAAGAACATATTTTAACAATCAAGTAATAAAACTTTTAGATATCAAAGCTATACCTGAGAGTACAAAAGTAAATTGTTTGAGAGAAAAAGAACCAGGTATTGGTTGTACAGTACTCATATTTAACAAAAATTACTTAAGACTATCAGATAGTCATATTTTTATTAATTTTAGGATTGGCAATCTACGATAAGAAGAATAAAATTCTCTACGTCTCCTGCCAAGAAAATAGTTGGATCTCTGTTGGAACTGTCATAATTCCTGGCCATCGACCGAAATCAGCAACTGATTTTGGCACAGGATTTATTTTAAATCGAAAAGAAAAGTCATGTATATTTTGTTAAAAATAACTCTGTTTTTGCTTGTACATAGTAATTATTAATGTTAAATATAAGGACATTGAAAGGTTATAATGAGTGAGAAAATCTTTTTTTAATTATTTTATTGCAAATGAATAATTTTATTCGCATAAAATACAATGTATTCATAAGAAATGATGTATAAAATTTATCTCACATCGTTGACTGAATTAATCAATTCACTTGCTGCCATTGATTTTGCACAAGAATATAATTACTTTAATTAAATAGTGCTAGACATAATTTACCAAAGCACGATGATAAATCCAATTCATAATTTAAAAAATACCTTGCAAATAAGTCACGATAAACTAAATATACAATTTTATCTTCAAAATACATCAATATTCTATATTCGGTAATCATAGAAAAAAATTAAAGGAGAGTTTGCAGTTTCTCATTACAATTTTGTACAACTTGGTAAACTGTGCTCAAAAACGATTGCAGGGTTTGTAAAAATGAAGTATCTCGTAACTTTAAAAATAAAAACCTTCAACAGCTATTAACATGTATAAAAAATCAAATAAAACAAATCAAAGTTCTATTAAAAATATCGAACCACAATCTCTCCCCAAATATTCTAAGAAATAAAAATAGAATTTCACATGCCAATGACTAATAATTTGATTCACTTAAGAATGATTACCGAAGAGAATTGTAACCTGTGACGATTGCGTTGCAAGGTTGCAATTTTTTTTTAAATATCTATCATCGAATTACAATACTATTAAGAAACGAAGAAACCGTATTCGCTTTAAGTTTAACAAGATAGGTTTCACGGTTTTACAATCATGATTTTTCTCCCAAGAGTGACAAAATCTCATCACTACGAAAAGTTCATTATGTAGCAAAAAAAAGGGAAAAAAGAATCATTGCACGCACATATCTGCTGGCGGCTGAGTCGGCCACTGACGACGGAAATGTGCATAATCAATAATTACAACGTCGCAGTCAATATGGACTCCAGGAGAGAGGAATGAAAAGTTGTTCACGTCAACTTTCTCATAACTTATTACATGATTTGTATACTTGACGTACCTTACGCGTAAGTCGATTCACATCTTTTTTTTTGTTTTGTTTTGATCAATGTACAAAATTATACAGTTCTGCTTGTGTACACAGCGTGTACTTCATTTCAGCTGGTGCTAGTTCTCTGGCTCCGAGGCCTGAAATTAAAGATTCCTTATTAAACTGGCATATGATAAGACTAGTCTATATTTCGTAGTCAATACTTACACTAGGATCGCAGTCAGCACAGTGCCAAGAGTAACCTCGTCTCTTCGGAGATTTCTTGACTGGAGGATCAAGACACGTGAAGTGGTAACACTTCTTGCATTCGTCGCATCTGCAAATACATGCATCAAAATTAGTTTTATATTTCTAAGATCACTTGCTTGCAAAAGTCAACGTTACTCACATGACAGAATTTTGATTAGTGCCGATGGTGCTGCAGACCGTGCACTGCGAGACGAGATCCGCGTCCTTGGACTTTCTGCCACCGGTCGACCCTCGATTCGTCGTCGACGTTGTCACCGGTGGTGTATTTAGGACCACCGGAATTGTCGAGCCAGGCAACTGAGATGTCGATGGCGTCGGTGCCGGAGGAGGTAACGGATGTAGCTTCGGTTTCGGCGGCGTTATTTCTGTGCTGGTGGACGAAGCCACAAACAATTGAGGGTGTGAGTCCGAGGGTACCTCGCCCTCCGGCAGCGGGATAGGCTTGATCTAAAAAATTGCGTTGTTAAAAAAATCGTTCACTTCTTAGGAAAAATAGCTTGATAAATCAATAGCCATACTTTTATAGTGATTCGTCGATGAACCTCAGGAGGACCGTGATTCTCCGGATTCTCCGCATCCAAGCTCTTTCGTTTGTGCTTTCGTTTCCTTTGTTTCACTCCAGTTATCGGATCTGGAGTGTATCTTTTGTGCTTTTCTCTGTTGACGATAAAAAACCACATGGATTAATAAATACTCTTACTTAATTTTTAAATGAATCATCGTACCTTCTTCGCTTCTTTCCACTTCGACCCGATGTGTGCTCCACGATGCCGTCCAGAGGAGCCATTCTGTATTCCGGAGTGCCTTCTCTCGGCACGGAATTATTTACCCCGTGATGATTGTAATTGACTTCGTCCACTTGCATTGGCTCGGGTTCCTTAGGCTGTGGCACCATTGGCTTGATCGTTACCTGTTGACAATGCAAAATTACTAAACCTCCGTTCATACGCAAAATCACACATATTAGTACGAATCTACTTTAACGTATTATTGATTCATGCAAGAGACTACATCCCCACGACAGCGAACACCAATCACCTTAGGCGTGTGAGGAATTATGTTAATAACCGGCACCAAGTTCTCGTTACTGTTGTTCATTACAATGCTATTTTGCTGCTGCATCTGCAGTTGCTGCTGTAGTTGTAGATGATGCTGCTGCTGGAGTTGCTGCCTCTTAGCCAGCTGACCCGGACTGCTCTTCAGAGGTGTGCTGTTGGCCATCGGTGGTGGCTTGTGCACCAGGGCTTCCTCGACTATCGTCATCGAGTTCTGGTGAGAGGCCGTTGGTGTTACTGGTGCAGGTGTAGGTGTGCTCGGGGTTGGCTGCGGTGGGGTTGGCGTCGGCGGCGCCAAAGAATGCGACGATGAATCGTCCTTGCAGTGCCTGAGTCGACGCGGCGCCGAGGTGTCCACGCGCTCCACGTCCGAGCCGGAGGTCTCCTTGTCGCATTCCGAGCATTGCCTGGGATGGAAACAATTTTTTTAATTTTATATGATAAAAAATTAATCAACAACATATAGATTGATTCTTTGAAGTCGCATTGTCGATTAAGTAATATAACTTGCTTTCTTTCTGAGTGGGTTAATCCCTACAATCTCTATTGCGTCAATGAAAAGTTTCGATTTATTACATTGTATATAATGCACTATACGAACAACTCGGGTTAAAATAAAAACTCAGCCTTGAACCAAACTTATAGAAAACTTTCGGCCTTGAACAACGAAGATAAAACAAACTTAGCTTTGAACTGAACTAATTTACAATACACGTACTTAGACAAGAAACTGCACACGAACCAAACAAAATAAATATTCGCAAAGTAGTTCGTCCTAACGTTTCCTTTCACCAAATTTCTCGCACGCGTCAAGATAAGGTTCCCTCGAAGTTTCCTTTCTTCGAAGAGGCTATAAGCGCTTGGTAAAAATTGTCGCAGGCAAACTAAAACAACTCCGCGAACTTCCGTAATACTCGGTCAAACATCGTGACAAACATCGGTGAAACACTAATAAACAGTTATTACTTATTATCTTTTTTGCCGACCTTATCGCTAGAAAACGCCGTCGTAATTAAATAGCAGCTTCACAAAGTGCAACCGTAAATTTAAATTGTATGTTTCGATAAAAATTTCAACAAATTCGTGTAAAAGAATGTCACTGTATAGGGTTGCTATCACGCTTATTAGGCTCAACTCTAATTAGTGAGGAAGCTGCGGGCGATAGCGATTTTTTTTTATTTAAACAAAAATCATTGAAAATGGTTAATTGGCGGGAGAAGTTGACGGCCGCGATAGTAACTTACTTGATATTTCTAACGAATAACGATTAATTGCACAGTAATAACTATTGTTGTTCGTTACTATAGTACTAAAATCGTGGACTGATCGCTTATGACAGGCAGATTGGCATCTTTAGCAGGAATCCCCCAAAAGAAATACGGTATTTTTTTTCCTACCAGCCGACGGCGGGGGAACATTGTAATTCTAAATAAAACGGTGACATCAATATCGTTATCAAAACGAACGGCAACAGTAGTTGTATCAAGTGCCGTGTCTCGTCCCAGGTAATCAATTTTCCTCCTTTATCGCTCTCGCCAATTCAGCAGCACAATACATATACAGCGTTCGGGAAAAGGCGTGAATCACTACTATACACTCTTTACAACAGCGCCGGCGAAAGGAAGCCCAGTAGATAAGAGCGCGTGTAATGACTATATAAGTATGGGACTTGCCATCTGATAGTCAGTTCAGTCAGAACAGCTGCTCGTTGTAGTTCGACTGAGAGGTGAGTGCTTGTTTGATCTTCTTTTTTGTTGCGGTCGGCGGAATTTGCATATAATTACGTCAACTCTTTTTGTACTATAGAAACTATTCTGCTTTCCGGCCAAATTGTTTTGCAATCGTTTGCTCGTGAATTTGAACGCACCTGATAACTAGTTATTTTTAGACGAGTTTGCTATTAGTTTTTTTGCATTCATTTCAAGATTTCAATTGTATAAGTAGTGATAGCCGAACTAATATAACATTAATATTTTACGATTTCATACTGATTTTCCTCGTGTCAAGTTTTTGCTCGAATAAAAGCGAACATTTACTCATTTCGAGTAATTCTTCTTGCTAAGAATACGGAATCTTTTTTTTTTTTTGTTTTTTAATGACTATAAATATTCTCTTGATCACTGGAATTTCGTAGTTATTCAAAAGATTATTCTGAAATAAATTACCGACGCGTTCTTCAAGAAACCTCACGTTCTGCTTTTTGCACATAGTAGATAAATATTCCATATCTATGACCATATAACTTTCCGATCACGTTCTTCGAATTTAACGACCCGTCCACGCTCAGTCGCGGGAATTTCGATTCTATCCACCGTTTCATTTACAGTTTCACAAAAGCACAACAAACTATCAAAATGGCATCCAGCCGTCTCCTCTTCGCCGTGCTTCTGGCCGCAAGCGTAGCCGTCGTTCTGTCGGCCAAGGTCCCCAAGGACTTGATTGTCGGTAGCCGTATTCCTGGCGACCATCTGCTCCAGCGTGAGTTCCTCAAGGTTCCATCCAAGATCCTGCAGGTGGTCAAGGAAAGGAAGACCTACACCGGCGACAACTACAGCAAGATCACCCAAGTCCGTCTGCTCGACCAGAACAAGAACGGCAACGGTGCCACGGCCATCATCGTCAACGGCGGACCTGGTCTCAGCTACGTCACCGTCGACTTCAAGAGCGTTCGCGGACACAGCATCGACTTCATCATCGAGATTTACGGAAGATAGATTAATCGTTTGTGATTGAACCTTTCGAGGCGTTTTTGAATTTTTCATTTTAAATAAATTATTTTTTTGTTAAATATTGCGCAAGCTCCTTTTTTGACCTTTTAGCCGAGATTGGGATTTATTGGTTTTTAGATCGCTATCGTATTGTGAATTACGGTATTATTAGATAATAGGCTATCGTTATCTGGTTGTGCAGTCTGATCTCGATATTGATAGGCTGTGTTTTTAAACGATTACGAACGAGTACTTGAACTTTTTTCCTCGTCCTGGGACTCCTACGCAGTTAAGCCAGGAAAGCAATGGACTTTTCCTATACTATGCGATTTTACATTAAGATACTCACCATCCCATCAGTTTCGTCTTCTTGGGCATACGCGTGAGCGGCGGCGTCAAGCAGGACAAGTGATAGTGCAGATGGCAGGTATCGCACTTGGCCAGCAAATGCTGGTTTGTTGACCTCCTGCAGATACCGCATTGGTGCCTTAACTGAAGTTCAACTTTGTGATTCTGCTCCGGCAGAGTAGTGGCGTGAGGTTGCTGCTGTTGATGATGAGTGTTTGGTGTTCGGTGTGTCTCAGTCTTTACCGCCGATGATGATGCAGCAGCAGCAGTTTTTAGTGCCACGATTGACGGTGTGCTCGTACCTGCAACTAAGTTTTTTTTTTCAGTAAATAGTTAACAATGTAACTATTAAATGCGAGATAAGCTCTATAATTATGTAACAATTAATTTATTTTAAAAATATAATCAACATATTTTGCATAAGAACAAAATTAACAATCGAACGCAGTAAATGATTAAATGAAGTACTATCAACTAACCGACAGGTGCTGGTGGCTTAGGTTTAGCGATATCGTTAACGGATGGCAGAGGTTTCGCGTAATTAGCCGCCCTGAGTACCCGATGGTACATCTCTATCTTTTCTCTCCTTTCGTCATAGATATGCCCTTGTTCCTCGTTTAACCTCATCGCCTCATCGTACTTCTTATCGAGCTCTTGTTGCTCTCCAAGAAGTCGAGAATTGGCCTCGATCAGCTCTTTCAGCCTTGTCTTCATGTCAGTGGTACGTGCGATTCGATCAATGAAGTAGCTGATAAACTCAACACTGAAGGCCGGTGATATGTGCCACTTTTTGCGAATATCGACAAGCGAAGAGATCTGTTCCTCTTGGTTTTCCAGAGCTATCGTGTTCACACCCATTAGCTCAGCCTTACGTTGCAACGCCCTGCACGCTGTTGCCGAAGTCGTAAGCAAACGCGGCATCTTTTGCGTTGGAACTGAAAGAACATTTACATTTTATTAGAAATGAATTGAACACTGATGAAACTAAAATATATTCAAGATTTAAAAAAAGCATACCCCAAGGCGGTGGTTTCGTGGCTTTGTGTGCCAAGTATTTCTGTCGATGCTTGGCCAATTTGCGTTGAATCCTGCGAAACTCCTCGGTGTCCCTGTACTCCGGCTTCTTGAGCATCTGCTGGCGATACGATGCCCGCAGTTGCAAAGCCAGCCAGTTACGTTTACGCTTTCGCACGAGCGTCTTGTCAGAATGCAATTTACAGTGAGCATAGAACGGATCGGCCTGGTCAACTTCCTCGCTGTGCGCTTCCGACAGCAGGCCTTCTCTTTGAGCGCTGAGACAAAAATATTCAATAAGCGTGTGCGAGTAAAAGAAATTATTATTCATACTATTTTGTTTACTTACCAAGTAACGTGAAAATACGTGTGACACATTCCAGCGTCACACTCTATACAAACGCCGGTTCGGGCGAATCTCACGTCTTCGCACAAGGTACAAGCTTTCGCTCCCCATTTGTTGTACTGCATCTCGAAAAGCGTTACGCTCGTCAACCGGTCCACCTAATAATTCATCGAATTAGATTTGTGATTGTATATGGAAAAAAAAACGGTCTTCAAAAAGTCTTACCTCTCCAAACGCTACACCAGGTACGTAAAGAGCACACACTAGGTGAACCCATTTTCCTACGTCTGTTTCCTTAAAAATACCGCCCTTGTTGGGACAAAGCTCGCAGCAGGGATCCTCGACTCCCGCACTGCAGGCCTCGCAGAACCAAGGTGCCGATTGAGACAACGAGTCAGCGCTCGAGAAGCTCTCCACGTCCGACACGCCGTAACAACCTAATGAGGCAATCGTTCATTAGTACATGCGACTACAAGATTAAGCACTTGCAAAGTGAAAACGTTGTGAAACGTACCTTCGTGAACAGTCACCCCGCAACCGTCGCATTCGACGATTTCGTTAACATCGTCGCTCCTGTCACCTAGACAGCCGCAGCATATGAGCATTTTCGCCAGTTTGTCTTCCATGGGTCCGGTTTTCTCTGCCTGCTGTCGAGCCTTTTCAACGAGGTCCTCAACTGTTGTAGCAGCTCCATTTTTTTTCTCAGAGACTTTGTCCTTGACGGAGTCATCCGAGTCGTCCGAGTCACTATCGTCGTCGTCGTCATCGTCGTCGTCTGCAAGTAGGATCAATTGTTAAATAAAATTCTACTGCCAATATTAGTGTTTCAAGAAACCTATTAAAAAAGTATCTATAACAAACCTTTGCCCTCATCATTGGAATCTACAGAATCATCATCTGATTCGTTACAGTGATCTTCTATTCGAAAGTCACTGTCATCCGAACTTTCTCCCAGATCAAAATCCAGAAGTGAGGTTTGTGCTGATTCCACTGGTTTGACCCTTCTCTTCTTTGGGTCTCTCTCGACTGTAAAAAGAATTGGATTATTAAAATTTTCAACTGTATACAAAGCAATCAATTTCATAGGTATTTACATATTATACAGATTAGCCTCCTTGCGCTTATCTAATCTAATAATTGTTTCTGACTGATTGACTTATAAGTAAATCTATATTATTTTTTGAAAATTTTAGAAAGTTTGAGATTCAATAAGAAACATCAGTTTATCACAGCTTCTTTAAGTTTCTCAAATCTCACAATTAGCATCGTACGTCAAAATCATGATAAGATAAGAAATTTTCAGCACGTACTGCAAAAATTTGAAATTCAAACAATCCTGAAAGCATCCACTCCATCTATGACAGTCATTAAAACTCAGATAGACTCACAGACTCCAGTAGCATCATCATCATCAACTCCAGATGCTCACCGCCAAACATCCTCACTCGAGCTCCAAAATTTCA
This sequence comes from Nasonia vitripennis, assembly GCF_009193385.2. Lineage (NCBI taxonomy): Eukaryota > Metazoa > Arthropoda > Insecta > Hymenoptera > Pteromalidae > Nasonia > Nasonia vitripennis. The sequence goes on along the minus strand of NC_045757.1, from coordinate 6,937,869 downwards.
AAGCAGAAAAAAAAGAACTAAAAACAACAGTTCCAACAGTCAACTCCAAAAGCTACTCACTCATAGTCTTGTAGAGAAATCCCACGTCGTCGTCGTGCGACATCCTGGCGGCCGTCTGTGTCCTCTCACTCTGCGACGATCACGACGATAACAGTAGTACGTCCAGCAGGACGATCTGCTCCTTCTCTCACTGTCTCAGGTGGACGATGCGCCAGCAACTCCGCCCGGCATCCCGGAACCGCCGCCTTCTCTCCGTCTCTCTCTCCGTCTCTCTCACTCACTCGCAATCTCTTGACTCTGTCGAAGAGACGATGAGTATATAGGTGAGGTATCCGACGCGTGCTGGGGAGCGGCCGAGGCGCTGCGGGGGCGGAGGTGGTGGCCAGGTCGCCGACAACGGGGGTGTGCGATTGTCGTGCGCCGCCTCGTCCAGCAGCAGGCCTACATAACCAATGTGCCGCCGCGGCGCATCCTTACACCAGAGACTAACCACACGCACTGTACACTCGCTGTACAGTACAGTACACACACTCTCTATAGTAGGTGCCTTATAGTACACCGCCTGTGTGTGACTGTATACTGTAGGTCCGGAGTTGATGCTACAAGCTGACGCGTGTATATGGACGCCGAAAATTTTCGGAGTCGACTGTCGAGTCGTCCACTCGTCCACCAATCGAGAAACTACAGACCACATAGAGGGAGAGAGATGGAGCTAGCGTATCGAGAGGTTTTCGGCCGGCAGGGGACACTGGGGTGGCGCGCGGGAATTTTGAAGGGTTGTTTGTGTGTTGTCAATGAGTTTAACGAATCTATATAGGGTAGCTTGGTGAAATGAAGAATTAAACGATAAAATTAATTTTTTTTGGTTTTATTTATTTTTGTCAAATAATACCTGTACCTATTAAAATGTCTAATTATTGCTCATTGAAAAAAAATGTATCGCGTCAACAATTTTTAATGGTTATAAATAAGAAGAGTCACGTTGATCTAACAACATAAATAGTAACAATATATACAAGTATAATAATAGTGCGCAGCTAGTTACATCCGGTTGCGCGGTTTGTTTACTAACCCAGACAGTTGCATATACGACCTCCGCCGGGTCACGGATCTGACTCCGACTGCAGGAAATGATTGCTTGGTCAAACAAATAGAACACGTGTATCAGAGTTTTGTAAATTAAGTAGGTTTGGGTATCCATTGTAGTTTTGTTAGGCATCATTGAACAAAATTTGATTTTTATAACCAAAGAAACCAATAAATTGTTTCTCATCGTAAGTGCATAGCTTCGTATAACTTTATAAGTATCGCTTATAGTGATATCGTCATAAAAACAGTATAATAAAAGTCGACGTATAAATATATACACGTAAAATCAGTTAAAACTATAAGACTGAACTAGTAATAAATATACCTAATTCTCGTAGAAACTATCTCGTCGTTTTATCGTCGTAATGTATAGCGCGCACGATCAAGTAGAATCAGAATAAGTCAATTATCAATCAAATCGCGACTATACATATGGAATATGCAAAATAACACAGTTTACAAATTCGCCCACGAAAGTAAGCACGTCAGGTAAGTGTGAATTTTGTAATCTCTCGATGTATCAAAATATATATGCTCATATAACCTAAAAATTGTTTGCATAACTAGAATTAACAAATATATACACAATGAATAGCTGAAGAAAAATTCCGTTATCGCGAATCAACTACATCAGTCGCGTAAATCAGATTCCACATATCCCGAGTTCTGAGACACGCCACAATCTTCTCCGTGACTAGGTGATTATAATCGTAGTAAAATCCAAGCATAATCTCGAGGCTTTTCGTAGCCTCCGCGAATAGTTTATTCTGTTTGCATACGAGCTGGTAACGCTTCATCAGCATTTCCTGATAATTCGGAAAGCCTTTCTGCAGTTTATGATCCATTAAACGGGTTACGAAAACCGTATTCTTGACGTAGCACCGCAAATTTCGTGGATTTCGTTTCAAGAACTGGTAGACGCTCAGATCGCGAAAGATTATGCACTCGCGCATTCGATTCGTCTCTTTCTGGCAGTCAAGGTAGAAAGAGTAGAGTTCGGGGTCGGTGTACGGTAGCATGCTGTCGTTGCGCCACTTTGCACGTTCTTGATCCCGGAGGGCCACGTATCGAATCTGTAACATATAGGTTAGGTTAATTTTGCCGTTGAATCGTTTTACAAGTCTCGTATAGACATTTTCATTGTACGCTGACCATAATTTTGAGCAATTTTTTCGAAGTCTCGACCATCCAAGAGTTGAGTAAAACGTCGTCAACGTCGGCTCCGTATTCGAGCAGTAACGCGATCTTGGAAGCCTGAGAGTCTGGTACATAGTTGAAATACTGGAAACACGTAGCAGCGCGGAAAAGGGCTGTGTATTTGACAGTGTCCTGGGCGTTAATATCAGCGCCGTGTTGCAACAGCAGCTCAACGCACTGAGGACTCGCAAACTCAACCGCGAGTTGCAGTGGTGTTGATTTCATTAGGTCAGCCGTCCTCTGGTTGACGTCAGCGCCGCGCCGAAATAGCCGATGCAAGGCCTCCAGGTGATCCGAGCGGACAGCTAGATGAAACGCTGTCAGACCATTGGGGTTGTGCATCTCCAGGTCCACATGGTCGTAGAGAGGCTCGACTAGAGAGGACTCAATGCAACTGGTGTAGTCGCTCATAAAGTGGTTGGAGTTGATGATCTTTGCGTTGTGGCGTAGGAGAAACTCTACGGTGCTTAGGGGCACACCTGCCATGGTGTTATGATTTATAATGCTTGCTCTCTCGAATTTTCGTATGAATTTAGAAGACGTCGATAGTTTAATCAGTTAAAAATTCATTCTCTGTGCTTTTGATACCAGATGGTTGACATAGTCAACTTTAGCGAGCAACGACTTTTGCACGTTGATACCACGTTTACTTTCTCGGCAGATAACAGAATCAATCCTCTTGAGATTGAAGCAAATACCGCACAAATAAAAATGTTTATTGTTCACTGCTTCTAGTAGAGAAAGTGATGTACGACGCACTCACTTGTCCTGTTCTTAACGCGACTGATTTCGCGGACTATTTTCCTTATTTCGGATGACTGGTCAGCGAGAATCACAATAATGTGATTTTGTATACAAGGTGTACTACATATAGTCTAGATCTCATGTAAACAACAAGCTCGTTATTTCTTAGAAATGATTTATTCAATTTTGGAAGTCTACACATAAGAATCAGTCCTATTTTAACGATACATAACTGAAATAAATAAACTGGTATTTAAAAATATAATGCGCATAATTATCAAATATTTTGTAAACAATCTTATCACTTAAATAAATATCATCACACTGTACACAAAGCTGAGTGGAAAAACGTCCCATACCATCATTGCTACACTATTTAAACCGAAGCGTCGAAAACGACGCACTTAGTTTGCACTGAAAATGGACAAAACACACTGAAGCAATGGTTATCCTTCATTGTAGACATCTTTACATCGGTAAAGTCCTTACAAATGTCGTCCTGAAACTTGAACACTCTACCCGGTCTACCATAACGATCGATGTTTTGTATATAAGTGGAGAACATTTTAGCTTCAGGAAGCGATCCTGGCAGGTCGTACACCTGCATTACGAGAAATATGATAGCACCTCCTTCCGGAAGGTTGAACATCCTGATATTACGGATGTAGTTTTTGTAGGTTCGAGCTTCGACGCGTGAAGCTGCGACGCCGGACCGTGGCCCCAGATTCATATCGTATAAATCGCATCCCAATTCGCTGTTGGGCAGACCTCGACAACGAGATATCGCGCCGTTGTTGTCGGAGAAAATGAAAGAGTCGTTAAGCTCGAGAATGCCGTCAACCTGCAATTTTGATTAATTTTAATATACGAACGCGTCAATAATTATATATAAAATTCAAGAGAAAAAAATATTCGTACATTGAGTTCTTCGTCCAAACGTTTCACGATAGTCTCATTTTTCGTAAGGACTGTGTAAAAAAAGCCGTCCGACAGAGCCTTGTCCCTGATCGAGTTGACGGACCATCTGTCAACATCCTTGTCTTCCACATCAAGGTTGAAATCGGTAGCGTAGATGAGCTTCCCTTCCTCGTCGTATCTCAATCTACAAGCTGTGCCTTCAGTGCAGTTCGCGTGTCCAGCCATAAGGAAAATGTCGAACACCTTTTCTCCGGTTAGTACGAAAATTGACTCCTTGATATCCATATTTTTGACCGTCTTATTATTGAGAGCTGTCAGGACGGAATTGAATCGGCAAGTCTCCGGATCGATGATGAGCGAGAATATACCGCGATTTTTTTCCAAGCTCAGACTGTTGTCCCTCGTGGCTTGCAACAGAGAAAGAAGCAATTTTCCATCGGCCAGGGTGTTGAGACTCAGAGGAAACTCAGTCTCCGTTATTGAATTGAAGCCGATCTCACAAGGTGTGTAACCGATCTTCTCCCATTCGAGTCGAATTCTGGGCTCTAGATAGTTCATGGGAAAAGTCACGTAGATGAATTGGTCAAATGATTTCGTCACCAATGGGCGAAAGTGCGAATCCTTTATGCGTAGTAAACGTTCGCTTGAGAAGGTATGATACGCCGTGATCGGTTGGAAATCGATTGCTTGTAATATGAAGATCAGTAAAACGAAAGATTTCATTCGAGAAATCATGTTGATTGGTTTTTTGTAGCTTTCAATCGATGTAACGTCAAAATTTAGTTTTTTGTTACATTTAATTACTTCATCTTATCGCAAGATCATTAAATTTCAAACGCACACTTGAACTAAAGCGTCACTTTAATAACTTTAACTTAACGTCGTTGATGTTTGCTTGATGATTTTATTCATACTAATGCGATACATGTAGTAAGCTCGAGACGTTGGATTAGTTGAATCGCGCTTATCACTGAAGAGATAATTTTTTTTTCTATACGTCGAATCTTCCCCGTTTCATTTCATGTGACATACTTTAAAATTAATAAAGGTCGTGATTTCTCCTTGAGAATCAACGATAAAAACTGAATGTGTGCATAAAAAAAATATTCCGTATAATTATTTCCGTATATTATATTAAACTGATCACATGATAATGTAAGTACCAGATAGTAAACAAGTCATTGAAATGCCGTTGTGAAACCTTATGACCTTGAGTATAAGCTGTAATACATCTAATAAGAAATTGGGAAATATCAGTGATTAACAATTTTAGAAAAATAAGATTTTCATGCTTCACACTTGAAGTATTTTATTTACAATTATTCATTCATACACACGTTATAAAAACAATTTATATTAAAGTAGCCTAGTGTTTGTGATAAACAACGATATCTTTGAAGGCAAAGTTGGTACCCTCGAATTTGAGATGATCAACTGATCTGTCGAATGGGAATCCCAAAGATCTACTATCGAGCAATCCCTTGCCAGCAATGAGAGAATCAGTATGAACGGCTTTGTCCTCGTCGAACTTATTAACGATGACGAACAATCGTAAAGTCAGACCGTCGGGTTTACCGCGCGGAATGATGAGGCGACGGGACCAACCGTAGGGACGTTGACGAACCAGAAGTCCGGCATTTTCGTTGGCCAAAGATGCTTTGATAAGATCGTAAAACTCGTCGCTACCAAGGTCATCAGGACGTTGGAAGGCAAATTCGGAGTCGCGACGAGTGATGTAGTTATCTCCCTTTTCAACTGTTAAATATTCGGAGAGGAAAAATAGTAATTAGTTAACACAACAGTAGTGGCCTTGCTTGTACGAAAGAAAGTGACTGAAACTTACGATTGACCAGGAACTGATCCAGCTCGAAGTATTTGTGTTGGGATTGTTCAAGGCTGAGCTCTGCGTCGTTTTTGTCGAATTTGGGCCCGATGAAGATTCTGACAACTGCTTTAGTGGATACTTTACTGTTTACCTTGACTCCAACATTAAACTTCTCATGGTTCAGGCGTTTCTGCTTGACTATAACCGACGTCTTCTCGTCGTTGCTGCTGCACTTTTGGTATCCGAGAATCGCGTCAAACTCGTCAAAGTACGTTTTTAGTGAAGGGACGCTTACCCTGTCAACTTCGACACCTGGGAAGCCGATGTCTTCAGAGGTGTAGCTTGGCAAGCGGGCTTTGTAACTAGAAGAAAAAAATACGTACGAGTGAAAATGTGTAAAGAAGATGATGTCCAGCAATTAACAAACTACTACACGACGTAACCAACCTGATACCAATATCGACAATGCTTTTGTATATTCTGTAAAAAGCTGGATCCCTGACGTTAGCGTGCAAGTTCTCCAAGGCACTGATAATGTAATGGAATGGATCAGTGGGCTCCGGGTTGAATCCAAGAATGTGTCTAGCAGTAACGTCGTACGATCCGTAGTAATCCTGATCAGGCGAATCAGCATTACCCTGAGCCGCGTTCATCAGATCATCTAAGAACTCGTCTCCTTGGGGAACGTTGGATCCTTTCAGATTTCCAGTGTCTGCAGCTGTGATCAACCTATCCTGGTACTGCTTGACCAGGGTCAGGAACTGTTGTTTGAAGCTAGGGACAGGCGAGTTATGGGGCCTGTGAGGGAAAGGAATGCCGTTGTAGTCTGCCATGTATGGGTAGTAGCCTGTCTGAATGTTCTGGTTCCAGTCGAGATCTTCGATGAAACCGAGGCCATGGGACAGTCTTTCCAAGTTATATCTAGCCAGGAACATCTTGTGGTTGTTGAAGTATCTTTCACCACGACGATAGGTATCAATGTCGTACTTGGGACGATTCATGAATAACGGTACGTCGGCCGACTGATAGAAGTAGAAGTTTTCGACGCCGACATCCTCGATAAAGTATGAGATAAGGGCTTCAGGGTCAAAAGCATCGAGACGAGATACAATTTTGGAGTACTTAGCCACGATTTGATTGTCGCTGTTACCGCATTGGTCATCGTCTTGAGTTTCGTTAAACTTGGTGAATACGTACGAGTTATAGAAGTAGCTGGGCAGGGTTACATGGACATTGGGGATGCGGACGCGGCGAGTATCGTGGCGGGTCAATGAGGCTAGAACCACGCCGAAGAATCAGAGCATCTGATTGCTGACATCGCGGGACCAGGTTGAGACCACGGCAAAGGTTTCGAAATCTTTAGAGGTATAGAGAACATTGAAGAGGGCCTTGATCTCAGCCAGGTGTGGCGGGTAAAATGTTGAGGCAGAGCGACCGCGAGGCAAGATTCCGTTGTTGTACACTTTGATGTAAGCTTGAGCTGCATCCTGAAAATATCAAAGAATATAAACTATTGCTACAGAATGATCTGTAAAATGTAACTTACCTGGTCAACATTAGCAGTCAAAAGGTCCTCGACTTTGAAATTTGCAGCTTTGCTCATAACATTTGGAAAGGATGCTTGGAGGTCTTTGGGCTTCCAAAGTAGCTGATACATGAATAGCTGCCTACGCAGAAACTGCCTGTCTTTCACGAGATAGACATCCTCTTGAGCCGCGACTCCAGTGAGGATGATCGCAAGCACGAGACATGCCGCAAAACGCTTCATATTGCTAACACGATATTAACAAGTCCAAATGTTGAAGCTTTACTTTTATACATTCCTAAGGCAATCTCTTATCTTAACCACCATTACTTCCTATATGCACAGAAAAGTCTGTGCAAATGTTGCGAGATATATTGGACATTTTTTTTGCGATAAACACGGCTAATCCTTTTACCTATTCAAGTGTATGATAATTACAGTACCGTCGAGTCAAAGTTTCAAATTTGAATAATGCAGCTAGAAATGACAACTATAGCAATATATGCTCTGCTGTTCTATGAAGATAAACAGATCATATTTATTAAAAGTTTAGTTTTTCGAAACATTAATTTTATTTCACTTTTGTTAAGAATAATAGTGTAACTAATGCGCAGTTTTTTAAAAGCTGAATAAGTTAAGATTTTTAAAACAGTTTTGATCTCTTTTAAAATATATAAATGTTCACCTTTGCAGATAAACTTAAACAATTTATTCCTAAATAAAATCAATTGGAAGTTACTTATTCAAATAAACAGTAAATCATCGAAATACGGTAGTGCCCTTTCCCGTATATTTTAATAATTATTGAACACATAAGAATCATCAATTAATAATTATCAAGCAATATCATAGTCTATTGGTGAAAGTTCCGAGAAACGTTTTGGAACGCTTTATTTAAGTATAGTTGCTCTATAGCTAATTTAAAAAATTACCCACATCAGAACATAACAGAAGTATTATTTGCATCGATGATTGTTGCTATTTCGTTTAAATTGATTGTTTTAACTTCGAAAAACTTGAATTTAAACAAAGCGTTAAAGTGATAGTACTTTCGAGAGAAAGAATAATTAGTTTACTCAACTGAACAAAGAAGACATATAAATAAGTGATGAACAGCACTGTAGTGCTAGGTAATCTCAATATAAATAGTGATTATTAGTCAGTTTTTTATAGCATCAACAATGATAGTAGATGCTGTCTAAACGATATCACAGGACCTGTTCCTCGAACTCGTATACCAGAGATTTCCAATCGCAGGTGCCATCTTTCTTGCAGCTGACAATCGAAGTGAGTCATTCAGACACGTGGAAGGTAACCTTGTTCGGTGACTTGACGCTGTTGCACCTGTTATTGCAAATAAATTTTCTATAAATTTTGAAATTTTGAATAAATCCTGCGAGACCCACCTATAAAAGACGGCGACAACGTTTGTAGTGAACTTGCGGTTTGTTGCGAAGTAACGTATTTCGAGGTTTAAAAAAAATTTAATTTAAAAATTTGTCTACAATTTGATAAAAAAGTTTGTTTAAATATTTAGAAAATTATGTTTAACTTGTAGACAACTTTTTTAAATAGACATTTTTTTTCAATTCCCACATTCACTATATAAACATATGTGTTGAAAGTAAATCCATAAAGAAAAAAGTACCCTTCGAAGCCCAAAACTTAAATAAGTCTGCGGTGACTAAAATAATAAAAAAATGTTTGGCCTTCGAAGACCTATTGTACCTGACATATGGTATTTATAAACATTGTTTGATAATTTTTACAGTATTCCTGAGTTAATATAATTGTTTAATTGATTATTTAAACAATTGAAGGTACATTTACACAAAAAATTCAATATCTCATTTTTTTAAATTTAAGTTCTTGAGGTCCCCTTAAAACACAGTTAAACAATTTTTATGAAATTCAAGCTGTACAATGTACATTGATTGAATAAGTCTATGCATAAATAACTTTACCAGCAGTAGTGTGTCGTTAGCAGGTGGTTCCGGTTTGGGCCATTTGCGTACTCGTCGATCGGAACTAAATTTTACAAATGACAAAAGTAACGATGCATACTTTCACTTTGAAGTGCCATAAATTCGTTCTCAAAAGTCATAACCTTTCGTTGCGTGAGCTCGTACTTACAACGTAATCGTCTGGTTTGACGATCCATGCATCAACCTGCAGCAACTCGGGAAACGCCCGTTGCAGTCTTTGCGCGAATAAGCGAAGGTCATCCACGCCTTAAGGCGCCAGCTTCTCAGACACTTCATCGTTGATGTTCTGATCCGGTTTCTACTTTTTTAGCTTCTCTAGATCCTCCTCGCATAAACGACCAGCTATTCCAATGCAAGAATCAAACGAACAGTTATATCCAAAGCTCTATTTTAACAACGATCGTTAAAGTGCTTTCAAAGTCAAAGCGAGGAACTTCAATACGATCTTCTTTCCGGGGTACTTGCCTACAATTTTCTATTAAACTCACAATTCTCGATTCTGGAAACACTGCCGCGAACCCACTCGTAGGCCGTTCTCGTGCTGAAGTACGGATAAAAGTCCCTTCGAGGATTGTAACACGTGCGGTGATCATCCAACGGTGCTGGCTGAACAAGACCTCCGTTAACAGTCGTCAACAAAACCGGTACCGAAGGTACTAGCATCTTATGCACCTGATGACACTTACTTTTTTAGAAAAAAAAAATTGAAAAGAATATCTCTTCAAGACGTGTTTTCAGAATTTGTGACTCGCGTTTGATAAGATCAGCGCAAAAGACGAGGAAGGAATAAAAGTTTATAATATTCCTGCGCAACGTTGTAGTACATTTTTGAATATTTACAATTTGCATTCGGAATATCCCAATCGATGATTCTATGATTGCATCTATTAATCGTGCATGCAAATATTTTATAAATCAACCTAATCTGTATGTAAATATGAATTATTTATAAGGTTAGCGCTAAGTCTACGCGTATGTGTTTATGAAAAAATGAAAAATTGCAAGGCTTGGTGTTTGTCGAAGTTTATACTTACGGACTAAAGTTGATAAAAATCGAAGATTCATTCTTATTTACGTATTTCTGTATCAATCATCATAATGAACGAAATAAAGATGATATAATGCTTGTGGTGAAAAAAAAACATTTATTTTTCAAAATCATTATCAACACGTAAAATGTCAAAAAAATAATAATAAGTAAAAGGTCATTTAGTATAGGATTTTACGCTGGAAAAATGATTTATAGTGGTAATAAAGTACTATTTTAACATTATAAAAGTAATTAAAAACTATCGTTTGCGGGTATTTGACAATGGCTTACTTTAATACTGTTACCTAAGCATTTTATGCGGAGAGCATTATGTCATGTTCAACTTTCTTTATCGTATACATAAAACAGATCTATATGAATCACTAAAAAAAGCACGCAAAATTACTAACTGTTCCACAGAGTAGTCAGTAATCCTTCGATTTTTCAAGATCTTTTCCTTTAAAAGTGTTAAACGCAAATCTTTGTTACCCTAAATATCTCACGTCGTCACACCGAAACTTTCACCTAATCTTCATAATTTTTATTACAGAAACGGTTTGCCATGTAGGTAATACAGATCTACAGTCCATTCATTATAGTAGAGACGAAAATCATAGCGATCGTCAACGTTAAAATCTGTTCCGAAGTTCTCTCCGCTGCCGAATCGGACGCATCGGTTTCATTACCGGGCATCGTGGTCGTAGTCGGAATTTCCGTCGTGGTAGTCATCTCCTCTTCGTCCGTAGGTTTTTTGTTGCAGAATTCCATATCACAGCTATTGACCTGATCCTCGAACTCGCGCTCCAACGATTCCCAGTCACAAGTGCCGTCTTCGTTGCAGCTGACTAGGGGCGTCAGTCGTTCCGCCACGTGGAAGGTCACTTTGTTCGTAGGCTTGGCACCGTTACATCTGAAATTGATAATTATTATTATTGATGAAAATAAATTCAAAAATGTTTGAATGAGGCTGATCAATCGAATATCCGACCTGTAGAAGACGGCGACAACATTGGTAGCGAACGGTCCCAGGATGGAAGTGCGGTACTTGCGGTTTGCAGAGCTGGCATAGTTCGATGCTAGGGGTGGCTGTGGTTCATAGCCGATTTTCAAGGCTGACAGGAATGTTTGCAGAGTCATCGTGTGTGCGAAGTAGAAAACGCCTTTGGGCTCATTTGTGCTTCCCGATGCCAAACGCCTGCAAAAATCGATAGCAACAATTGTGAAAATTTCATTCATGATCGATCGAACAGAAAAGTAACAAAAAGTCAAGAGTTATTGTCGTAACCTCCACACGTGCACCCAACGACACTAAGTAATCGCATTTCAGATTGCGAGTTTCACTCTCGATTGAGCATCGAGCTCAAGCATGAAAATCCTATATTGCATCATCTATCGCGACAGCCGCACATGTATCCGATAATAAATATTCCACTCACTTGAAGTGCTGAAACATGTCGCTGAGCAGCGGACAACCGACCTTTGCGCTTATTTCGCGACCAGGACCGCAGCAGTAATAGTAGTTCAGATCTTCGCGGTATTCCATGATCTTGAGCTCCTCTTTGTTGAAAACTGAGCACCAGACGGACGTGCGATTCACGTACCAGGCGCTCTCGAAGCGGCACATTTCGTAGATCGATTTGATGGTTTTTTCTGCATGTTTCAGAGACCGTTACCGACACTTCCTGTTTTACCGACATTTGAAAAAAGGGATTTTCTCGTACAATAACTTACCAAAATCTAAAGGTCGATCGTATCCAAGCCGCTGACTTACACCTTGGATTAAACTCCTAATCTCTGGGCCACTGGTAAACTTGTCGCGCTCGACGTTAGTAAGAATCGGGTCGTAGCTTTTGTCCCACGCGGGGCAGTGTTTGTTCGGCTGAATATCGGGATAAAAGCTCGTTGTTAAAATGTCAGCTACTGATAAAATTTGTGCAATCGTGCACGTAGAAACGGACTTACCTGTAGCAATGTATCATTGACGGGTATATTCATGACCCTAGCAACTTCGCTCCTACCAAAGAGACCGCGAGCGAATGACTTGAGACTTTCCTTGGTCCGTTGCGTGTCCGTTGATCGGAACTGGAATTTACAAAAAAACAAACATATAAAATTACGAATACTTTTAATTCTCTAAATCGCCAAAAATTTACTCACAACGTAATCGTCTGGTTGAACGTTCCGCGCGTCAACCTGCAGCAGCTCAGGGAACGCGCGTTGCAACCGTTGCGCCAGGAATTGAAGGTCATCCTCGCCCTGAGGCGCCAGCAAATCAGCCATCGCGTTGTTTATGTTCCGATCTGGCTTCCAGTTCTTCAACTTCTGCAGATCCTCGTCGCATAGACGACCATCTGTTCGAGTGTCGGGAAGTTATTATGACATCGACAACCCGGTTTTACCGACTGATTTCGAGTCTACTCACCCCCTTTCTCGTGATTCTTCACTATCTGGTCCCGCATCGCTGGCAAAGCGAGGAGTTGCGGTACCACCTTCTTTCCGGGGTATCGAGTTCCGTGCCTCGACAGCACCCATATCTGCATCGGAACACAAGCTATACGAGAATAACAATACGATTATGAATTTTCGAAACAGTCCAATTTGACTTTTTTTCACTACAATTATATAACTAGAGCCAATGGTCAAGATTTAAAAGAAAAATGGTTTTCCCACTATTCAGTATTGCACAACGCTGTATAGTCTCATCAATGTTTCTCTATGACACCGCTTACGAAATACTCTTTTACTCACAGCTCTCGGCCCTTGAAACGTTGCCGTGAACCCGCTCGTAGGCGGTCCTCGTGCTGAAATACGGATACAAGTCCCTTCGAGGATCGTAGCACGTGCGCTCCTGGTCCACCGCGGCAGGCTGCACGAGGGCCACACTAGCCAGCAGAATCGCTATCGACGCTCCCAGCATCTTGCGCTACTGTACTTGGGGTCACTATTGCAGCTTCGAAAGACACTGGGTTGTAGAGCTGTTTTTTCACGTGCAAAAAAAATAATGAAAGTTTTTCCAGCGCTCTTGCGAGACGTTTATTTATCGAGAACGTGACTCGAGAGCCGACCGATTGTTGACGTTTGTCCTTGCGAAGATCATGCATCGAAGCAGGAAACTCAATGTTAACACGTTTTCACTTGTCGCGATGTGTCAAGCTCGCGATCGCCGTAATCACATTGTATTACGAAGCGTCGAATTTGGTATTATTATATAAAGGTCTACTATAGTTTTCGTTTGTATGCTAATGCGGCCTGCATGTAAGTAACGATGCAACAATTACGGCGACGAGCATAATTATGCCAATTGTTGGCCGCGTATGAGTTATCGCCTCGATTTGAGTACCGCCGAGCGTCGAGAGATACTAAAATACAAGTACGCCTACAGTAATTTATCCTTAGTTTTCTAACTGGACACTTCAGAACGCGTTATACACGCGGCCTCACCCCTTTTTTATCGGCGCGCGACTTTTTTCTCCGTCATCGCGGATTCATTAACAATGAATTGATTCAAGCCCGGCCGATCGACTCATAAATCTAACTCGCTCTCTCGCGCGCACGCGTTCCGTCAATTAATCCAGTTTAACGCGCGGACTAATGCATATCGCATGACGACACGATCGAGTTTAATAAAGTAAGCTTTGTCCGCGTAACCACAAAGAGACAAGCGTGTAACAATACATAAGAACAAAAGTGACAAAACGATCACACAGCTATACTTACAACACACGAGTGTATATAAATTTCAGCAACTTACCTCGCGCCGAATCAGCGAATTCGAATGCTCGACATGCGCGCCCGCGCGCGTGCTACGATAGAAAGCGACCGCACTACACAGCACACTCGTGGTAAGTGACCAACTATACATAAAGTACTGGACGTTCGTTCGCCGGACGGCGAAAAAAAACGGTCGGGAGGGGATAGAGCCGCAGTAACGGATGGGAGGATCGGAAGAGAGAAGAAGAAGAAGAAAAAAAACGAAATGTTAAATCGAACGAAGTGTGTTAGTGTTTATTATACATATGTACATACATTATTATAGCGTCTTTGGTTTTATTCAAATTCTCCTCGTTTTTCTTCTTTTCTTTTGTTTCCTTAAACCTATTGGTAACAAAAATCTAAATTACAATGATCGGCAGTGTCGGCGTACTTTTGTTCGAAGGTATCCCAGTCGCAAACGCCGTCGGGACAGTCGGGCAGAGACCAGGGACGCTCGGTCGCGTGAATGGTAACCTTGTGGGTGGATTTGTTTTCGGAGTTACATCTGGAGGAGAGAGAAAAAAGAGAGACAGTGATGAATACGCATGTTAGAGAATATAGTATATACGCGGGATTTCCCGCGTGTACGAGAGCGAAGCGCGTATTATGGCTTCTAATTGCGGGTATGGACGGTGTGTCCGGCGGGGGAGAAACGAGACGAGAGGGAATTTCGAGAGCGTAACGATCATTTTTCAAAGAGCAGATGTTTGGGCTTTCACAAATAAACCATCAAAACGAATGTTCTCTTCTCTTTCAGTTTTAATACCTCGGAACTCTGTTTTGAGAACGATTTGTGTCTTGTATGCGCGCCAAAAGTTATCAGCGGTTTGAAGATAGCGCCTTGCGAATAGCTGCACACGGAATAACCATTAAATGTCGTAATTATATACGAAAGTTCTTGTAGTATCTTCCGTGAAATTTTCCGCTATCAATATACAGTGGCGCAACTGTTATTCGCTTTGAGGCTAATTGGGACGTGGGTTTTTGCAAAGGCTCTTTGTGCCCGGGCTTTATATATAATTTAACTGAAAATATTTATCGAGGTATTTTCAGAAAATAAACATCTTAGAGCCTTGACCAGCGGAGTCTGTACGTGTTCGGAGTCTTTTATAAGCATAACGAATGCAAGTATACCTGTAGAGAACGAGGATGAGGTTGCCACCGAAAGGTCCGACGAGCGACGTTCGGAACTTCCTGTCGATCATCTGTTGATAGTTGGTCGCCACAAACGGGACCTCGCTCTCGGTCATGCCCATAGCGCCCATCGTCGCCGCGAGCATGACTGTGTGGCCGAAGTAGAAGACACTCTTTGGTTCGCCACTCTTTTCTTGGCCGTTTTTCACCACGTTTCTGTGTACGTTTACCAAATTATCACCTTCATCCCAACGATTAGCCTTATGATCAAAGGATGAATAAATTTACCTGAACCGTTGGACCAAATCCTTGACCGTAGGACAAGCTATCTGCTTGTTGATGGGCCTTCCAGGACCAGCGTAGTAGTAGGTACCGATGTCCTCGCGGAACTCCAGAGCTTGCATGTCCTCGGGATCGAAAACCAGACACCAGGTGGACCACTGTCCCTTTCTCTTCCAAGCAGTCTCGTAACGACATATCTCCCAGAGCAGAAGCACCGTACCTGATAGGCAGATTTTCATACAATCAAGAGCGTCGTAAAGATAAGGTTTATTATTGTTTGCATGTAAGTTATTCACCTCGGTCGATTTCTTCCTCAAAGCCGAGACGTTCGGTGATTCTCTCCACAGTAGCGTTGAATTCAGCTCCGCTTTCCGTGAATGCATCAGACTCGTTCCAGGGGTTGAGCTTCAGACTCGCTTGGTAGGTTGGGCAGTTCATGTTGACCTGAACAGACACGCGATTGAAGTGTTGCATTTTTTTTAGTTCGGAGTATTTAGGACTAGTGGAAAGTTTTTCGATTATACGTACGTATAAGAGCGAATCGTTATTCGGGACCTTCTCCGGGACTACGGTCACTCCCTCGCCCTCGAATATGCCTTCCATCAGGGCTGTCTGACTAGCCTGTGTCCTTTGGTTGTCCGTTCCTCTGAACTGTACGCGCGAAATTTTACGTTATCATATAATGGAAAAATTGTTGATGTTTTACTGAACAATCTCATACTTTGTAATCCTTTTGCGAGGCGCCCGGAATGCTTCCCGCCTTCAAGAGTTCGGGGAAGGTATCTTTCAGGCGCTTGCCAAAGTTCTTCAACTCCTCCTCGCCGTTTTTGTTCAACAAAGCTGGTGGTATCTCGTCCGCGGGTGGTATCAGCACCCATTGCTTCAGAAGTTCCAAATCGGAGTCGCAGAGCTTACCCCCTGTGTCATGTAAGATCGGTTGAGTATAATCTATTAATTTTTCGGGAGAAATTTTTGATTAGTTCATCATACTCACGTCCTTTCTCGTGGTTTTCGATGATTTCGTCCCTCAGCTGGTCCAGTTTCCGATATCTGTTGATCAGCTTGGGTTCCGGATACCGAGCGCCGTGACGGATGAAAGCCCAAATTTGTACCGGCTTACATTCTGCGCACGAATTATTGGTATTTTGTAATATCACGTAGGGATGTAATACAATGAAAAACTGCCGATGACCCAGTTTATTCTAAGAGTTATATTTTTGGTGATGACTTGGCAAAGCTGTATAAGCAATATACATCTAAAAACAAGCTTGAATATATTAAAATAATGGCATACGGGAGTCGTATGAAGAAAACAGTCTGACGTACGATGGTATCAAGGTAACGTGGTAAAGCTGAGTAAGCTCGACTGAATTTTAAAAAAGTAGCTATGATATATCGCGCTATTAAAGCGGCATTTGAATTATGGATTAGATTAGAATCAATCGCACAGCAGAAAAAAAAATTTAAAAGACTCACTCGAATCCGACGGCAGCCGCGTGAGATTGTGTCCTCGAGCCCTTTCGTAAGTAGTTCTGCTGGCCAGATACAGGTAGTGATCTTCCTCTTCCGTGTAGCAGCGAATCTTGGAGTGACTTATGAGGAAGACGCACAGAAGCACCACCAAAACTGCTACAGCCCCGAGGGCTCCCAACCAGAATCCCCACCGTTTCATTTCGAAGCCAGCTTACGGATTTAGGAAATACTGCGGTATCCAAATTTCAATGGTTTAATAATTATGATAACAGGTACTTGTAGCTACGAGCGCGAGCAGCAGGACACTGCTCGATGACGTTCCAAAAGAGAGTAACGTTCGCCAGTGGAAAGACAGAAAGATAGCGAGGAGGCACGGCTTTTTTATACACATATCGGGAGCGAGAGCGATGCCGGTCTCCGGCTTGTAACGATGATAAAAGAGATGATAATTCGGTCTAAGGTGTACATATGTTTTATTATTGATAACAAGAGTCTATATTGCACTGATCTGCGTTAGCGGAGTGTTTCCGTTGAGAATATTGTCTTCTCGCGCATAAACAGTTGTACAGATGCCTCGCGCGATCGAGACGCGCGCGGATATTTATTATGCGCGCGAAAGATGATGACCTTGTTTTGAACGCTTTCTTATCATAGGTACTACACGTATTACAACAATCGAATTATGGGTGATTTCAGATATTGCTGTTTGATTGGCTCAAAATATTTGTAATTTGATCGTCGAAGCGGAAGACGGGTGTATACTGGTAGTAAAAACAGCTACGAATTGGTTAGCTGGACTCTTTTGTAGAGCCCATCATCTGGTATGGTTTCTGGACAGTGAAATATTCAGACAGCTCATACCCTGTACTGCGTCACCAGAAAAAACGACCTCCCCAGAGATGATCGGAGTTGATATTTTTTTCCAGACTCCCGATATTTGCATGACAATCAATTGACAATCCAAACAGCGGCTCATTTGGCGTATCGTTGTAGCAATGAGTGAACCCCAAAAGTTCTGTCAAGTCGCGTTATAGGAGGGAATGACCAATCAGCTCATTCTTCGTTCATGCGGTATCGCAGTTGGTCACGTGCTTGGGTACCTTCAAGCCCTAAGGACCAAAACCTGCAGACTAGTATTTTTGTATCGACAGGCGTCGTTTACATCGTCAGCGGAGCCTATCTAAAGTGTGGGTAAACAATGGAAATGGAGACAATTCATCGACTCGTGATATGATGATACGGAATCTATGGAATAATACCTGTTTCCATGACGCCACCAAAGTTGAGACGATCATTTGCGTCTTGCAGAATTGTGTGAGATTCAACCCTCCGTGAACTTGGTGATGTGGTCCTTGAACTGAGGAACCTTGTCCGAGTTTGTCTGGTAGGTGTAACACAGTTTCTGTACAGCTGTTCGAAAGTAAATATTTGAGTAAACTCGATTGATTAAGTTATAGAATTGCACGGCGTTTGATTAGAGGCATATACCTAATGCGTATGGAAGTGTGTCGTCGAATTTTTTGACACTTTACGGAATAAAACGGTCGATCGTTCCTGAAGTTTTTCCTAATGGGAAGGGCATTCGTATGAACTATAGCAAGTCATTTTTATTGAACAAGCAGCGTTTGTTTCATCAAAGAATTCTAATGAATTAATTTTTGTATTATACAATTGTTTAAAAAATAATCGCTATCGAAGGCAATTTTGTGGGTTACATCCCTTTACATCAGCAAAAAATACTTATACATTATAAATATCAGCGATATTACTTTGTAGTTTATTCTTTATTCTAAAATCGACGAATCAAAATAAAAAAACTGCAATTTCGTAGCTTTCCATACGAATCTTTGGAAAAAACCTTGGCGTATGAAGATGCGAAAAATTTTTTATTAGGAGTGTTTGAATCATTCTTATCACTGATCACACAACCTGTACCTATTTGTTTAAAAAGATACAAGTTAATTACGATACTTTTTTGAATGCAGACTTGATCGGTATAGACGTATTCATCGAATGAGATTCGAATATACGTATATCTTATAATTAGCAACTTTTCCAGTCTCAATGAAAGAACCAGATAAGTTCTCGTTTGGAAACGATCCAAATTTGGGTCGCACTGCTGTGTCTTGGGAAAAGTTTTATGAGCCTGGAATAATCTTCAGTTCTGCGCATCGTTTTTATTTTATTTTCTCACTGATAACAGAAATTCAAATTGCACCGATCAGCGGCATTGGCGTATTTTCGCTCGAACATCTCCCAGTCGCAGATGCCGTTGGTACATCCCGATACAGGCCAGAGGCGCTCAGACACATGGAGGGTTACTTTGTGTCGAGTCGTCTTGTTATCGCTGCATCTATAGACGGATGCGTTTGTCAATATCGTTCGTAAATGTCTAGAAAGAAGTGAGATTGATTTTCAAACAAGTTTACTTAACATACCTGTGGAAGACGGCTACGAGATTGCCGGCAAATGGTCCTATCAATGAACTTCTGAGCGTCCTGTCGCCTGCTGCACGGTAATTAGTCGACAGGAGTGGGTATGGGTCTTTGCCAATACCCATTGCAGCCATAGTCGTCTGAAGTGTCACTGTGTGACTGAAGTAGAAGACGCCTTTCGGCTCGTCGGCATTTTTCTCCAGATTTCTGAATTGATTGTTCCCATGTTATTATAATGTCTGATAAATCTTGAGAATAGAACTCACCTGAATCTTCTGATCATGTCCTGTAATGGTGGACAGCCAAGCATCTCGTTTATGCGTCGTCCAGGTCCACAATAGTAATAACAACCGATATCCTCGCGGTACTCGAATACCTTGATATCCTCTGCGCTAAAAGCTGCGCACCAGGCTGATCGTTCGTGCCAGGCCGTTTCGAAACGACAGATCTCGTAGATGAGCAACATTGCATCTGAGATCGACAAGATATACGTTGCAGTTTACAATCCTATTGATGACAATTTGTAACATACCTGTGTCGATGATACTCTCAAATCCAAGACGATCGGACACATTTTGCAGAACGGCTCGAAAATCGGGACCGTTTGTAAACTTAATTGTCTCACTATTAACTATGGGGTCGGATATCAAACTGTCCGCGTACGCAGGACAATTTTTGTACGCCTGTAGATAAATGTAGTTGTGAATTCAATTCAGTGATACATGTCACACCATGAACTTTATACTTACATACAAAAGCGAATCATTCTTTGGTGGTTCTTCTGGTTTTACCTTCTTACCCTCCAACAAACCATCCATGAAAGCTTCCATACTAGCTTTTGTCCTCTGCGTATCCGTGGATCTGAACTATAAGCATAAAATGTAAATCAATTTCGATATGATAAAAAAAATCGAGAAAACATACTTTGTAGTCTGTCTCCCAGTCGTCCCGCGAATTGTCGACTCGCAAGAGTTCGGGGTAGCTCTCTTTCAGGCGCCTGGCTAACTCTCGCAGCTCCTTCTTACCGTTCTCGGCCAGCTCTTTTGCCGACATCTTGTTCGACTCTGGTTTTATTCTCCATTCTCGCAAATTTTTCAAATCAGTGGCGCAGAGCTTACCTCCTGTATATTGAATTACAAAATAGATGGGTTTTATTAATAACTCAAAGAAAATGACTGCGTAATTCACTTACGATTGACGTGGTTCGAAAGAATCTGATTTCGAATTTGGTTCAACTGCGGAAATTTCTCGATCACGTCTCTGTTAGGGTATCGTGTGCCATGTCTAATTAATGCCCAGATTTGTACTGGTTTACATCCTTTGAACAATTAGACCCATTACTCTACATTGAAATTAATAATCCAATATCGACTTACTTGAATCAATTAGGTGTCGTGTGACATTTCCTCTGGCCGACTTGTAAGCTGTCCTGGTGCCCATTAGTCGATAGGGTGCATCGTTCTCCGCGTAACATCGTTCTTCGGCATCAGTGACGAAAAAAAAGAGCGATAGTAGAGCTAACAACGTTATACTTAGAACAGTCATTGCAAAAACGTTGAAAAAGTCATAGACAAAGTTTCGCGTGTAGTTTGCACGGACTGAAAGGTAAAAGCAACTTTGAAAAGATATAATAGCTTGTTTTATTTGAATATTTTATTAGCTTATCGTGAGCAATAAATTTAATAGCTTCATTAGTTACAAAGCTGCTGGCTAAGGAAACATTCAAATGGAATCCAAACATTAGCCTCTTTGCAAGTTGATTATTCAAAACTTTTTGATTTATCCTCTGCCACGAAAATTCTGCTAATTCGGATTAGCTATACTCGGCGTTATCATAAACTTCACAGTAACATCATACAATAAAATAGATATAAAGCTTACTTAACAATCATTAGAGTGTATTTTAATGTTAAAGCAACATCGCATACGAATGTGAAATTCATGATCCACGTGTAAAACCTATAAAACCCATGTAGACATACTACGCAAATGTCCAAATCTTCAAATAAGTAAAATTAAATAGATAGCAGCGTCGTAATTGCGACAAATAAAACCGTACCAATGAGTATTGAAAGGTTCTCGACTAATCTATTGGCGAGTTACAAAAATGCAAATTGCACTGATCAGCTGCGTCGGCATATTTTTGTTCAAAGATCTCCCAATCGCAGATACCATCGGCACAACCGGAGACTGGCCACAAACGCTCAGATACATGTAGAGTAACTTTGTGTTGAGTCACTCCATTATTACTGCACCTTTAGACGAATGGTTATGACAACATCAGTCACTTACTGTATAATCCATTGAATGATTGAAGACTGGCCATACCTGTGAAAGACGGCCACTAGATTACCGGCAAACGGTCCTATCAGTGAAGTTTTGAACGTCCTATCGCCTGCTGCATGGTAATTGCTGGATAGAAGTGGATATTTGTCCTTTCCGATGCCCATTGCTGCCATAGTTGCCTGAAGTGTCACCGTGTGTGTGAAGTAAAAGACGGCTTTGGGCTCGTCGGCATTTTTCTCAAAATTTCTAAGTGCCATGGTTGATGAATATATATTTAAAAGTACAATGAATCGTGTAGGCAATCCTAATAAGACAACACGAATCTCACCTAAATCTTCTGATCATGTCCTGTAATGGTGGACAGCCAAGCATCTCGTTTATGCGTCGTCCAGGTCCGCAGTAATAATAGCAACCAATATCCTCCCGGTACTCGAGTACATTGATATCCTTTGAGCTAAAAGCTGCGCACCAGGCTGATCGACCGTGCCAGGCCGTTTCGAAGCGACAGATCTCGTAGACGAACAACATTGCATCTGGGATCGACAAGGAATGCGTTGCAGTTTACTTTCATATTAATCGATGACAATATGTAACATACCTGTGTCGATGAGACTCTCAAATCCAAGACGATCGGACACATTTTGCTGAACGGCTCGAAAATCGGGACCGTTTGTAAACTTAATTGTCTCACTATTAACTATGGGGTCGGATATCAAACTGTCCTCGTACGCAGGGCAATTTTTGTACGTCTGTAGATAAATGTCGTTGTGCCTTCAATATAGTGAACTATATAACACTTAATTATTAATTAAACCTATTACTCACATACAAAAGCGAATCCTTCTTTGGTGGTTCTTCCGGTTTCACCTTTTTCCCCTCTAACAAGCCATCCATGAAAGCCTCCATACTCGCTTTCGTTCTTTGTATATCTGTCGCTCTAAACTATCAATAACAACAATTTTATTGAAAATGGAATAATACAATATTGAGATTGGCCACACAGTGCACATACTTTATAGTCCGCCTCTGTACAGTTTTGCGAACTTTCCACATGCAGGAGTTCGGGGTAGCTATCTTTCAGGCGCCTGGCAAACTCTCGCATCTCCTTCTTGCCGCTCTCGGTCAACTCTTTTGCCGGCATCTTGTTCGGCTCCGGATTCATTTTCCATTCTCGTAAATTTTTTAAATCGGCATCACAGAGCTTACCCCCTTAAATAAAAAAAATATTCGATGCATCATACTGAGCTGTTCACTCTACAAATAGTTATATAATTCACTCACTTTGATTGTGGTTTAAAAGAATCTCGTCTCGCAATCCATTTAACTGTGAGAACTGCTTGATCACGTTGCTGTCGGGGTAACGCGCGCCGTGTCGAATCAATGCCCAGATTTGCACTGGTTTACATGCTACACACAAATTTTTATAATATACGATAAAAAGTTTACATACTAATATTAACTAACCTGATTCAATTGGTAAACGAGTGGCATTTCCTCTGCTCGATTCGTAAGCCGTCTTGGTGCCCATCAAGAGATGAGGTATATCGATCTCCGCGTAACATTCTTCATCTCCATTGACAACAAAAAGAAAGACCGACAGTAGGGCCAGTAATATTATAATGCTTGAAGCAGACATTGTTTGGATCTGCAAAGCTTACTTTGAACAGTTTCCCTGAGCTAATGAACCGCATTTCTGATAACACGTTGAATTTTTAAACACTTACGTTATCACAACTGCAGCAAATGAGAAAAAGTTAAAAAGACGAAGTCTGTCACGTCAATTCATTTACTGTTGTGATGAAATGAACGGCTTCAAAGATTTGCATGTATAATATGTTATTAGCAGTTATCGTTGTAATCCCCAGCAGTAAGTCAACTTGTAGATAATGAGTAAGATTATATATAACATGAAAACTGATAGCGTTTGATAAAACGGATATGCTAAGTAAGTAAGTAATCTGTTCAAAACGATAGTAAATATGTAGTAAAACATTTCAATAGAACAAAATATTGTCTTGTGTTATACATTCTTTCAAAAAATTGTTAAAGATTCTTTCATTCCAAAAAATTAACCAATTCTGATTAAAAACATCTTTATTAATCACATAGTAACATTTCTCAATAAACTATTTCTTGTATATAAAATGTAATAATACTATTATTGAAAATCGTTATTAACAAAATAAAATATATATATATCATTATATGCTATAGTATAAGCAAGTCCTCAGATATTACTTGTTAATCATAACAAACTTGTGTAAAGCACATGTACACTATAAAATGCACGGTAAGAGTCACAGCAATTATCGGACGGAATAAAAGCTATTAATGGGATGTGGGAGCTGAAAACATTGTTTTTCTGTTCCATACAACTTTTTGAATAAAGCTTGCAATGAAAAACCAGAGCGCCATAGTGTTGAGTTTAGTGAATCATTCTACCGAAAAAAAATACCAATCGGACTTTTGGTTTTTGTAAAAGTTGTGAAATATGAGCAGGTGTTTACGCGTGTTTATGCTATTACAGCGCCAACCTCAAACACCAATTTTACTTATTAACTTTTTTTAATTTGAAATTTCATCAATATAATGAACAGAGCGCCATAGGTTTGAGATAAGTGAATCATTCTACCGAAAGAAAATGTCAATACAGCTTTTAGTTTTTTTTTTGGCATTTGAAATACTAAATACCCCGTGGCGGATTTGCGAACCTATATCTCCCACCTCCCTTTAAGGCTGATGAGGTAACATCAAACACGATACAATAAATTCACGATTAATTCTCACAGGTGCGGGAGATCGTCGCACGTTTAAATCTAATATGTACAATACGCGACTATACGCATAAATCATCAAAGTCGCGTTTAGAGCGACCGCAGCGCCGCAATGCCGGTAAGAAAGACGGTGACGAGTAATACTAAGGGGTTCCGGACTAGTCCACTGGCAGAGTTAGGGTTGTAGCAAAAGTCGAGGTTGCACTGATCGACATCACGACCGAAGCGCTCTTTTAGATACTCCCAGTCGCAAAGGCCCACGTTACAGCCCTCCAGCTGTACTGGAACTTCGTCAAGGTAGAAGATCACCTTGTTCGGCGATCTTGCATCACCGCACCTATTGCACGAAAAACAAAGTTTTAACATTAACTTCAAGAACAGAAAATATCTTGAAATTTATTCTTAGGAGTGTAATACCTGTAGAAAACGGCGATGAGGTTAGAGGCAAAGGATCCAAGAACAGAGGTACGGAAGCTTCTCCTGCCGTTTTGGTGAAAGTTACTGGCCAGCAGTGGCGTATTGTCCTTACCGATGTTCAGCGCCGCCAGAAGACTCTGCAGCGTCACAGTGTGACCGAAGTAGAAGATGCCTTTGGGTTCCTCTCGATAACTTCCAGATTCGAGATTCCTATACGTATCAAAAATCGTTAATCATCATCGGCACGTTCGATTGCACTATTGACTACAACAACACAAACCTGAAATGCGTGAACATGTCCTTGAGCAACGGACAGCCAAGCTTGCTGTTGATCTCACGTCCAGGTCCAGAATAGTAGTAGTAATCGAGATCTTCGAGATACTCCAACACCTTGAGCTCATCCGAGCTGAAGATCGCGCACCAGGGGGATAGTCGGTTTACCTCCCAGGCTTTTTCGTACCTGCACATGTCGTACATCAGCTGGACTGAATCTGTAAAAAAATGAAGTCAGTGAACTGCGTATTCATCTCAAACTTTGTAAAGGAAGATGTAACGAATGTAGGTCGCACCATTGTTGATTTTGTAAGAGAAGCCAAGTCGCCGGCTGACGCTCTGCAGCAGATTCTGGTATTCGGATCCGGCGATGAACCTCTCGGACTCGGCGTCGACGTGGTCACGACTCAGACTGCTTTCCCAGCCTGGGCAGTTCTTGTAAAGCTGTGAAACCATAATTTTTGTAATTCAGAATTCATCATATTGCACTTTTACAACACAACGCTAAGATACTCACATGGAGCAAGGTATCGTTATCGGGAGTAGGTTCAACCGGCACTGCGTTTCTACTGTTGAAGAGTCCATCCATAAAAGCTTCCAAACTAGCCTGTGTCCTTTGAGTCTGCGTAGCGCGGAACTGTGGAAAGTTAAATCCTTCGATTAAAAACTCTCATCCAAATTTGAAAGTCAGTCACAAAAACGTATCGCATTACCTTGTAATTCTGATAACTGATGGTCTGAGGATCAGGCCTAAGGATCTCGGGAAACTCGCTCTGCAGTCTTCTGGCGAGCAATCGCATATCCTGCTCACCCTGTGCCGTCAAGAAATTCGCCAACGCATCAGTCAAATTCGGATTCAGCTGCCAACTGCGCAGGTTCTCCAAATCAGTGTTGCACAGCCGACCGTCTGCAAAATAACATCGCGCGAATCACAAAACAAGCAAAGCTTCGAGCGAGTATAATACACTAATTCGCGTAGGTATATTGACATGTCCGAGAAACGCTCGGCAGCTGAACCAGAGTAGGTCAACTCGCATTTGCAACGCTTGTACGAGCTTCTACTGTAATGAGCGTCGAACTTCTAATGGGCTTACGTAATTCGGCCGCTCATAGAACTCGCGACTGAGAAAACGGATTTCTGACAATTGTATTCTTTTTTTTTTGTTTTTGAGGAGGAGGATACTTTCAGACTCGATAATGATGGTATACATGGTCTTCAAGGCCTTGCTTAAGTGGACTTACTTCCTCTAGTGTCGTGATTGTAGGTAATCTGGTCGCGAAGTTTGGGCAGTGTGTGCAGCTGAGTTATGGCCTTTCTTCCGGGGAAGCGGGTTCCGTGTCTCGTCAGGACCCACATCTGCACTGGTACACAGTCTGAAAATTTTGCGAGTTTCTAATGTGAGAAATTGGTACATATACTAAGTAAAAAGTCAATACAGAGTCTCGAGCGATGATCTCATTAGTCGATATTTAGGACAAGGCGAAGAGTCGCATGAATTTCAGCGAAGACGCTGCAACGGTTGTTAGCGAAACAATGTAATAATTGCAAATTAACGTAAACTAAGCGTTTCTTAAGTACCGCGTAACCCAGTTGTTATTTGCGGCCGTAATAGCCGAGACTGTGTGTAAGACGATGCTGCCGTTGTTCTAGTATGCAGCGTACGAATGCGGCTGTCGTCGAAATCTATTTTTCGAAAAATCATGTGCGGTCATATTCATCGCTTTAACTCTGCATGAAATTGGATTTTAATTCTTCGATAAATTAAAAAAGTAGGACTTATTAAGCTCACAATTGGCATTCTCTCTCTCTCTCTCTCTCTCTCTCTCTCTCTCTCTCTCTCTCACGCGATAAATCACGTGACAACCGTCCCTCGTTCTTCCAAATGGTCCAAGCAATGACAAACTCAATAAGACACACGCCTTCGCATTACAAATCACGCGATCGATCATATACTCACTAGTAACCGGTGGTATCTTCGTTCTGCCCTGCACGAACTGATAGGCAGTCTTGGTCCCCATCAACAGATACGGATCCTGCTCGTAGGCATAACAGTAATCCGATTCTCTGGCCGTTACCTCCTCCGTCAGGAAACCCAGCAGGAGCAGCGTCGCCGCCGCCCATAACCTCATTTTGCTGCTTCACCTGAAAACAACAACACACGTGATCGCATAAACGTACAAAGCCGATTTCACAAGTTGCCGAGTAGGCGATAACCGGCTAACTAAACAGGCGTTTCCTAATTTCCACGCGGGCAGTACATATGCCATTGTACTGTTAACGTTATTGTAGTGTAAGCAACGTCGCTTGCTTTTTGCGCGCGCACCGGTGCCTCGTTATCGAGGACGTTCGTATTCTGTTACACGCACCGCGAGACGAGCCGCATACGCTTTCACGGACTGAACTGAGAAGCTATCCTGGTTTACACTTGTGGTGAAGGTAGAGATTTTAAAAAAATCGACTTGGAATTCTTCTTCAAGATGACAATGGAAATTTCGAACCTT
Source organism: Nasonia vitripennis (assembly GCF_009193385.2). Taxonomy (NCBI): domain Eukaryota; kingdom Metazoa; phylum Arthropoda; class Insecta; order Hymenoptera; family Pteromalidae; genus Nasonia; species Nasonia vitripennis. The sequence goes on along the minus strand of NC_045757.1, from coordinate 6,910,227 downwards.
CCCACAGAATAATGCCGATGTCATAAAAAAACGTAGCGGCTCATTGACTGGCGAGCCGCGTCGTTCTTTAGAAATATCGATGAGCGAACAGTCATACGTACGCGGTCGGTTTTTTGCCGATTTCCTTTGTAACTTACTCTCAATAGTATACATTACGTAGTGTGATTCAACCCGGCGAATAATAATTCCACAAAAAAAAAAGGATAAATAAAAACGATTCTCTTTTTCCATCAATACAATGTTTTCAGAATGTATCGTCTTATCGGAGCTTCCGCTCGTCGTTGTTTCCCGGCTGATTGTCGGTCATCATATCGCGAATTGAAAACCACCGCCGTACACACCGTCTCATTATTCTGTCGGGACGTATTTTATGCAGTATACGTCAAGACGCGACTCGTTTGTCGTCGCAACTGTCAGTCCGAGATAATGATTCTTTTTTCCAATGCTTCTGATTGAGTCATTCATGGTAATTTCGTGGATTCGTACGCCGCTCGTTTGTTACTGTGTCGCATATTTACCGATCTTTTTTTTCTCTCTTCCGGCTTGTAAATCACTAGCAAAAATAGTTCAAGTGTGAGCATGCAAATTTAATTGCCGCTAAGTGTAACCAATAACCGAGCCGTGATGAGGATGACGCGCTATTGTAAATATAGCCGGAAATACCAATTTTTCACGGGCTCGTTCATCGTCGACTTACCGATTGCCTAACGATTTTACGGAGATTTCGATTTATCGATCGGTGTAATGCGGCATACCTTTGTATACATCTTTACGAGCGATGAAGTGACGACGAAAGGTCCGAGTGGGAAAATCATATCCGAGATTTTTTACGGCTCCACCTATGCACCGTATAGAACTCGACCTTTACGAGCGGTACGCGTTGCAGCGGCAGTCACACATGGACGAATATTCCGTGAGTCAGTGACCCCTGGCCTCGATGCACTCTGGCTCTTATGTGTATCGAAAAACAGTTCCGAGCCGATCGGATTTTTCTTTTTCGTATGCGTGATGTAACTTTTACATTCTATATCTAATAACGAAATTTAGTTTTAGTGTAATAAATTGACTTATTCGAAGAAACAACGTTATAGCTGTCAAAGCGTTTACCCGAAATATATAATTCCATCCACGCGCAAACGCATACACGCCATTAAAACAACGGACATCATATACTTAAAAGAACCCACGCACTGCACAGTAGTACAGCGCGTCCACCCATCGACACGCAATGTTTGCTCAAGCGACAAATTGCCGCTCGCGCATACGCATATAAAAATACCTAATATACGATCAATCGCTCTTTACACTTCTAGCTCACGTCGCAATCCGACCACGCTTTCCATCCAATTTTTACGTCACAACACAACAGCAAAAAAAATCGAATCGTTTCCCACGAAATCAGAAGCGTATTACCCGCAGTAACGGAGCACAGGGCAAAAACAAGTTTTTTCCGCGCGCACATGTACACAGCAACCGGTGAACGTTTTATCCTCTTACTACAAACTCGACGTAAATACACGTATACGTACGTGAGCGAGTCAAAGTGAATCTCTCTCTCTCTCCTTTACTTTCGCCGCGCCTTCACTTTCCTCTCCTTCGTTCGCACTTTTTCTTGCGACGAGACACTGTACCGATCTTCGAAAAAAAATCGGCGGTTATCGAGCACTTCACTGTGGTAATATGCGAGATCAAGTATTACGGAGCTGCTTGGTGTGTACGGAGAGAAAGATCGGACCCCCACGAGCGAACGTCCGAGAGTGAATGAAGCAAGTGCGCGACTGTCACGACGAGGTGAGACGCGGGCGCAGAGGCTTTAAAAGTGACCGCCCCGATGGCGCCGATCTTCTGCGCCTGCGCGGACCTACGCCCGGCTGTGCAGGTGGATCTTGGGATTTTTTTCGAGTTTTCTATTTTTTGTGGAACTCTGAGATATAGGATTACATTTTCGCCGATAATAGTTGTATCGAAGAGTGTGTAACGGTGCAGAGATCGGTATCGGGAGAGTCGCGAAATTTCGGCTAACGCGTCGATCCAGAAATCCTTGGCCGCTTACCGACGTCATCGGCTGCACTTTTCGTCAATTGTGCAATCCGATCCTTGACTCGCGCTATATACATACACTGCGACATTATCATTGACTCCTTTTAACATTTTCGTTTTTCAAGGTTAACCGATATGACTTTCCTCGACACACAAGAACGATGTATACTTTGAGAGAAAATCGAGCAAGAAGCCGATCCCAGAGCTCGTAAACCGATCCCCCAAACAAAAGCCGACTCTTCCCATATCCTTCGCTGTCTGAAAAACCATGAAAAAAAAACGCCTCCAGTTTTTTTCAAGTACACCGACACATCCTCTTATCTATATCTAAGAGCGTCATAGTCCTTGCCATGACAATGCCATAATACGCACCTAAAGGCCAAGAACCGTAATTGCCGACCTCGACAATAGCAATCCTATTTTTCTCGCGAGTGTGTTCTCGCAGACATGCGACATACGTACAACCTTCGATCTTGACTATACGTTGAGAGATACTCATCGTCGTCGTCTGGGCGTTAGCCCATCCGGAAAACACTTGGCGCGACCAAGTACTGTGGGTTAGTCATGGGTATAATTGAAATCTAATAAGACTAGGCTTGTGGTGCTTCGGTGAGTTTCTTGCTGTACGTTTTACGAGTATTTCAAATGATTAATGATTTGCTTGGTACAATATGTCGAGCTTCTAGTCTAGCGATTTGTTGATAGTGGCGAACTTCGATTGTTCATGCGCGATAATGTCGAGAATCGTTGAAAATAAAAAGAAAAAGAAAAAAATCGAGCTGCGCATCGCCGTACAATAATTGCTCAACATATCGAACGCCAAGAGTTGCGCAACGCGAGCCTCACTTCCTTTATTAATTTTGACGGACGTATTCCGTTTTCTGCGCCTATTCATCACCAACGATGATTGTCTTCACGTGATGTGATCGAGCATTCGATCGGCTGAACGCTGATGATATTTCTGCATCATTAATCGATTCGGCTGATGTTTTTGTTTTTCCTTTCTGCTCCGTGTATTGTGAAAATATGTTGCGTGGGTGAGCCAGTGCGCGATTTTATGCGCTTCGATTGTACGGCTGATTATGCTTGAGAGAGTGCGACAAGTGATTCACGCGGTGATGCGTTGTGTGATTGTGATGTAATTTGTCCTTTTTTTAATGTCGATCTTGTAGGAATATTCGATTTTTCGTTATTATTGTTGTAATAATCGCTTGATTTTTGTATTCGAAATTATTTTTTATGATGAAAAAAGCGTTTCGAGAAATGAATGAGGTACTACTTACTGCTTAAAGCTCCAAAGAAATGCGAAAATTTAGCTTGGAAGAAATTACGCCGACTAAGTATATTATTAACAACAAAGCACAACTAAATGACTCGTCGAATCGATCGCGATAAGTCAACACTGAATTTTATTTTAAGAATTTAAAATTTTTTCGCACTATCTAAGCGATCGACCCGCCATATGTCGGAAAAATGTATTATCTACAACCATTTACCTCGAGTCGATAAGTTACCGTCGAAGCTCAAAGAATCATCGTGCGCATGCGTGTACAAAAATCAAGTTTGCCCGCGCGAACATCGCGTCGTCTGCAGTACTTACTTAGCCGGTTATAAAAATCGCACAGGTTACAATGCGTTCAAAGTGTAAACAAATGTAGTTCAGAACAGAGTGACATTTTTAGAAAGAGCCATGGTTATAGCTATAGTCTTTTTAGATTCAGAGTCTTGTTATAACACGTAGATATGCCGATGCAGTTTCGTTGTGTGCATACATACATATATCTAGTTTGTGCAGTCGTTGAACGACTCAACAGGTTGTGACACGCAAAGAGCGAGTAGTGATATCCAAGATGTATTCGCAATACAAGAATTTAACCAGTCAAAAGTCATCCCAGTCGCAATTTCGAAAATTCGTCGAAAATGCTGACATCAATGAGGTAAGTTCGCTTTTTTTTTTTTCAAAAAAATTTCAAATGCAAAGGCTAACTTTACTGTTTTTTTAAGCTTATCAAAATGGTCCTCTCGAAACTCAGCTCCACAGAGGTGATGAAGATGCTGGATGATATATTCCAAGCTTGTTCAGAACTGGGATACGGATATCATGATAAATGGCAGAAATTGGTCAAAGCTATTTTCGATGCGCTCAAAAAGACTAAAGTTACCAGCAAGCATGCCGAGAACATTGTTAGTAGGATCGTGGTTGATTTTCCAATGTTTGAGAGAGCTCATCTCGTCAAGCTTGTTGATTACTTTCTTGACAGGATTAGGAATAACGACGACGATTTCATGAGGTTTATATATTTGAATCATTCTTATTTGATACAATGTTTCATGTATGTGTGAATATTTTTTCTTTTTAGCTGGAAGGATGTTCTGCCTTTACTATTAGAAAGACTTGAGGAAGAGAATAACATAAACCATAGAGGCTCTGATGTCACTGGCAAAGATTATAAAATCATTATTATACGTTCTATTTGTGATATTGACTGGGAACCTTCAATTTTGACATCATTAGCAAAAATGTTTGTGTAAGTAACTATGCCATCATTTTTTCTCAAAATGAACTACTGATGACTCTCTGTAACCACAAAGTATTTATTTTTCAGAGAACTGATGGCAGAAGTAAAGGATAAAGTTATTTGGGACACTATTATGAAAGCGTTGACAAACAAACTTATGACTGTTGATCTCAATGAGCTGCCACCTTTGGCTCATCAAATGCTTAAACTGGGATGTGAGCACAACAGCACATTACTATTTTCCACTCTGTCCAAATACTTTGCAGAAAATTATGTCAATGTCTCAGATGACGATGCCAATAGCCAAGAGACATCCGAATCAATAAGTTAATGAAAGTTACATTAATTATAATTTTATATCTCTAAGCATATTATAAATTCTTACTGTATTTACAGTTTCAAGCAAAGTCTCCTTAAAAGAACTCCAGGAGGTAGAAAGTACAGTCATATACTACATCTACCAATCTGCTCTGGATAACACCAAAGGTTCAACAGAATATCTGAAATGCCTGAAATCTGTGGTTAATGCCCCAGAATACATTCTGGACACATTTGTCATGTCAGTACTACTGCTGTTATCCGGTTTGCACGAAGACGAAGCCTTTCAAATTTTAAAACTCGCGGTTTTGCGACGGATCCAGGAAGAGGAAAATCAGAACAACAGTGCCTGGCTCAGACGAGTGTCATCTGATAATCAAAACGTCCTACAAACGATCAACCGAGTGATCGATCACAGGTATAAAACCAATAGTTTAACATGAAGAAAGGAACTAAACATTTTATAATTTGCAGCAATAAAGACCGTCAACTGGTCCTAAAAGGCATGGTTGATTTCGCCTTTGTACTATTGGGCATTGATCGCAAGGCTGGTACAGAGCACCACCTGCCCTGGGAGTACGGCTGTAAGATAGTTCAGAAGATTGCCAGAAAGCGAAGCGATGCCGGTGGAACTATCCTCGAGATTCTCGTCGACAAAATTGTCCGAGCAGGCTCCAACGTCATACAGTACACAGGTAATACATACGTTACCGAATTCGACATAAAACTTGAAGCTAATTATTGCTGATTACTTTCTAGACTGCCTGTCGTACATGTGTCGTCGGCTAACGATGACTGTGCTAGAGCATCAAGTCTGGATAACGACTCTCTTGGAACAGCTGTTGGTGATACCCGGCTCGGCAGCGAGTCAAGTTTTGCGGGCCATTCTACCACTGATGCGTGTCTCTGGCTCGATTCGCGACAATTTGATCATGAGCTTGAGAAAGGCGTTGTATCGCAAGGGCACCGAGACTCGAAAGATGGCTGTTTTAGGTTTTCTACAGCTGCTGAAAAATTTGAAGCTCACGACACTCACAGCACTCAGCCAGTCTGACTCGTTGTCGTCGTCTAACGTTGCCTCGTCGTCATCGTTGTTCACTCAGGTTGAATTTACTTGCCAGTTTATATAAATAGTGTAGTAAGAGAAATTTGAATAATTGGATCGTGTTTTAACAGGCGACAATGGAAAGACCGTCGCAACGATCAGCCTCGAATCCGTGGCACAATACCAGTCTGTGTCGAGAGATTCTAGCTATTCTCGGCAAGTGCTTTTCACACGAGATAGAAGTGCGATCTCACCTGTACAAAGGTAGGACCACTATCTTTTTGAAACAAAATATTCTCCAGCATGATTTTAACAAAATGTCTTTCTCAAGAACTGTACTTCGGTATACTGAAGAACGAAGAACTAACAGAGTACGTAGTAGAGATGTTGCTGGAGCACTTGTTCCAGTACTACGAAAAGGATGAAAACGTGGCACTGCCGATCGTCTTTGAAAAATGCAGCACAACCCAAGGCATCGAGGTGGTGTTACAAGAGCCCCTGGCTGACCTCATCTTTGCCCTACAAAAGATTTACCTGAGAGTCGCTTCCAAGGAATCGGCCAGGATTGACAAGTTAGCTGTTGTCCTGGAATCGTTATGCAAGAGAATGTGTCAGACTGATCTCGAGCATATGGGGCTGGTGAGCTAAATACTAAATAAAATGCATTCATATAAAACCAGATATTAAAACGTTTTCTATTTTCAGGAAGAGGACACAGATTTACTGGATAATACACCAAAAGCCCAGCAAAAGTTGTTAAACGTCAAACTTGCGATCTCGGTGTACGAATCACTGATAGCTTATAAAATCGCTTCCTGGTCTCAAGTTAGCGTCAATATTAGTCAAAGCGTTATATCCCTTTTCAAAGGCTATTCGAACTTGGTCGAGTATCTGAAAAGAACAAATAAGACAAAGAAGGGACCTGGAAAGGGTAAGAAGGACAAAGACAAAGATAAAGACGGCAACGACACGACGATCAAGAAGCCAGGGAGACCTGCAGCCATTAAAATGCCGCCAACCGTCATGGACTTTGACACCGTGGCAAAGAGCATGATTTTGTTGTACAAGTTGGTATCTCGATGCGCTTTCTTTTTTTTACTCATTAGTGGATAAATAGTAATTGACTTCGTCGCCCGCAGCACTAAAAATACCTACGCAACAGAAGATCAAACAAGCCTATTGCGAGGACGCATCGAGTTTCATTTGTACATCCTGAGCACCTGTTTACAACTTCTGCAGCACGTGAAGACCTTGAAGGATCACGATCTGCAGACTTGCCTGGAATTGAATAAACAAAATTTCAACTCCATCGGACGGTAAGTTAATCAAACAACACATGGATGATGCGTAAATGATAAGTTACCTAATTGATTCAATAATGTCACAGCACGCTTTACAAGTACATAATTTCCGATTTGAAGACCGTGAGCTCTTTCAATGGGCAAACAGCCGGGCTGGGACTGGAATGTTTCAAAGAATGCTGCGACGTCATGTGCACACTCAATTCGTCCGAATTACCAGCTTTCCTCGAAGTAACATGTAAGTTTGTTTTTTTTTTAATTTGGATAAAAACCAAGAATAAAAGAACGCTTGTGTAGGCGAAGTAAAATCGGATCGCGGACTCTCACTACAGTTGCAAGGGCTTATCTCTCCATTAAAAGACGTATTCATTGCGAGTCTCAACGAAGACGAGACCGAGGAGGTGATAGCGGAAAAGATACCTATACACTTGATTGAAACGATATCCAAACTCGTCCAGAAAATTATGTTTAACGAAATTAAAGCTGAGAAGGTAAATTAATCGAGCTTTATTTGAGATAATTTGACGCGACTAACGACTTACGAATGATTGCAGATGTTTGACTGGCTCACAAAATTAGCTGAAGAGCAAGAAATCGTCGATATAACAGTAGCCTCAATAATCTTCCAACTTATCTTGATGATAGAAGAGCGAAGTTTGGAATACGGAGAAGTACTTCAAGATATTTGCATTGAATTTTGCGCGATTCTTGGAAAAATTGATAAGGTTGATATTTCTGTAGTTTTAAAACACTCGAAAGATCAATTACTTAATTTATTCTTTAATAATTTTTAGAGCGAAGTTACGTCAACGAGAAAATTCCAAATGATTAATGAGACGAACATATACATAATTTACATAGCCATCAATAAAATACTCTCGCTGAAACTGCAAAACGTAAATTGGCTACTAGGTAGACTTAATGCTGAGCACTCGGCGCTGATCAGTCTCGAAGCCGACAACGAATCCAGTAAGTACTATAAAATGAACAAATAAGCAACCAATTTTTTAAAACCTTGATTGAATTGCAGATCGAAAGAGGATAAAGGAACGAGAACAGAGTCTATGTCGACAATTCTCGTTTATTCTCGGTGTATTTGAAGTCCTTGCTAGCGCGAGAATCATGCCTGGACCAGCATCGGATGCGATTTTCAAGAACTTACTAAAAGTGTATAACTTTGCTTGCGCATTGGCCAAGTATTTCAAGAAGAAGTCGACCGCTACGAATCCAGCATTTCAATCGGTCAAGTACGTCACTGGATCTGATTAAGTAATTTTAACTTCTTTTTTGTTCAAAATTATACGACTAAAAGTATTGGTTTTGTACAGATTCATACCCGTGATTCAAGGGGCTGGTAATGCGTTGAAGCAGGCAATCATGGACTTGATATTGCATGTCGAGGTATGCATAACTAATTTGACAGACGGTGAATTGAATCATATATGATTATAATTAACTTTCTTCGGCAGTCTTCGCAGAGTGGAGGGAAGTCGAATGACGCGAACGTACAACGAAATAAAATCCTGAAGGAAGTCATGGTTATTCCTAAAGTAGTACAAGCCATAGACACGTTCGACAAAGAAATAGTGTTGCTCGCGAAGAAAACTGGGGTAAGTACAAAACTCTGAATAATAAAGTATATTTTGTCAAGAAATGTTTATCTCCACTCCTTAATACCTTAATTACCAGGTGGATTTACTGAAATATACGAAGTACGACTCCATCCGAGATTTCAGGATAAAGAGCACTCAGCTAAAGGAAAATATTGAGAAGATGAACGTCAGTTTGGTAAGTTTTACGCCAGAACATCATCCGAATTTTTAAGCGAATAGAAATAACATATTTTCGATGGTTTCAGATGATAACGCAAGCCAATGCCAATCAGAACGAGGAGGAGGAAGACCAGACCGACGATGCAGCAGAGGAGAGCGAGTCTAGGAGCGAAAGCGACGAAAGTCCTCGTCCGTCAAAAAGGCGTCGCAGCAGTTAGTTATAATTCACACGTCTAATTGAGTTATATTTTTTCAAGATTCTATTTAAACTAGTTTTCTATTTATTCATATCGTATTTCGATTTGATGTTTACGATATCCGTGAGTATCATCCAAGTTGTTACGAGTTACTAATGTATAAAAATAGCGTTGAGCAAAACATTCTTGTACTTTTCCAATAAAACCAACGAAACAATATATCTGATTTATGTAAATCATACTCGCACACAGCTCAGTAACTCCGTACAACATCAGATAGACTCTCTTGGATAAGCTCGCATCGATAAGCTTGCGCTTCCCGAATTCGCGAAAGCTGCCCTTTGGCAGCGGCGGCGGCGCTTTATTTATAAGGCGATAGCGCTGTAGAGGCATCAGCCGGCTTGAACCGGACTCGGGCGGTTCTTCGGCCATCTCTTTCTCTTTCTCTCCTCGAGTATAGCATGTAGAGATTTTGTATATATGTGTGCTACACACTTTGACTTTCGAGAGTCACGGAGGAAGTTTTCTCCGGTGCTTCCTTTCCCACGTACTGTCGATGATCTCGAGTGACCGCTGTCGGTATCGATGGTATGCGGGAGGAAGGAATGCATACTTGTTGTCGATGACGTACTCTGTTTGTGTATTTTCTGTACTTATTTACTTTTAAAATGAATGGCTTTTAAAAGGGCTACGACTAACTCAGTGGTTTATACACGTTATGAGCATTGAGCAATACAGCACGCGGCTACATAGTATTTAATTCGTATACATTTTCAGACAATAAAGGAAAAATACTCGTTTAGAATTGCAAATTACTTTTTTCTGCCAATTAGGTTTGCAATCATTTTTGCGGAAACTAATTTACCCGCGTGATTGCTCAAAGGATTTACATACTCAACTGCGCTGTCGTAAATGTTTTCTCAGGGCAACGACACCACCGCTGATACGCCTACATTAATGCATTTATGAACATTTTAAATAAACGTGGAAATTAAATCGATTACGGATTTAAAATTCTTAATGATTTGTAAAAGTTTTGTAAAATAAAATGACTGAAAAATTCCCTCGAAGGTGTCAATCAGTCGAGCGAAATCACTTGCATGCACATTTGTCTATTTTTTTTTCAAACCGGCGTCTTTACGCGTACTGCAAATTTATCTGTTGTCTTTATCTACTTAGGTATACCTGCTAGCGTCTTTTTCTACTTAAATCGTCTTTTACTACTGAACACCGTATTAATCTACTCTTCTCGTGAATCAACCTCGATAGTTTGCTCATTCATTACTCATACCTCATTTCCAATTATCACATTAAAAAAAATATCAACAATGAAACAAACAATATCCTCCGAAGCCAATTCAAACGCAGCAAGTTGGCCAACGTAACCTCCAATAGCGTTCGCAGCATCCACTCGCGAGCTTCGCTCTCTCACCGCGAACGTCGCCCCGCCACATCCGAGGTTACAAATAAAGCCCGGTTCGTTACGGCGGGGCGAAGTAGTCGTCGCGGCGCATTCCCCGCGTTCGCAAGACGTCGCGTTTGTCTGTTTTTTTCTCGTGTGCGCGCGTGCCAGTAAGTAGTGTGTTGTGTGTACATCGCTGCACATCATGGCGTGGCAGCGGCCGCCGGTTGTTGTTGTTGTGCTGCTGCTGCTATTACTGACAAACGCCACGACAGGACTAGATCTAAGGACAGCCCAGCTGGTGGGTCCGGGTCTGCTGCAGCTCGCCGGTAACGAGGGCCTGAGCACGAGATTGACGCAACTCGGCTGGACGAGCGATGCCGACAGCCCGTGCAAGCAAGTCGAGCTACAGTGGATTGATGGGAGCAACGATGGAAGCAAAGGTCTGGTGCGAGCTGCAAAAGATGTTGCTGTGGAAGGTGCTATTCTGTGTGTGGACGGAGAGCCCAGCAGTGTGAGGATTCAGGGGAACCAGAAGTGAGTTGTCGTTGCTACTAGTGATGAGTGAAAGGTGGTGTGCGATGATGGAGGAGGTTCAGTGGGGATGAGGGGGTTTGTCGAGGTGAGATTTTTCAGACTTGAAATGATCATTCTCATATTGCAGTCGCAAAGACAAAGTCATCCTCTAATTGCATAATATTAACTGTGCTATTCCAAGTATAACAACTATTGTAGGTTTTTTCCTCGAAGATAATTGTTTCTTGTAAACCCAACGGCAATTAGCAGTAGCTTGAAATTCCAAGCGAGAAACATAAAGATTCAAACAAAATTCAATGTTGATTCCTGGTTCATCAATGGGAAATGCCAGGAGTCAGCATAACTTTGATAAGAGTAAAGCAAACCAAGATATCATTACTCTTTCATTACTGCACCGGTACAAAAAGAAGCCTGACTGTTTGTTTTCCTCAAGAAAGTAAATTCAGCCGTTACAATGTGCAAGCTTTCGCAATGCGGAAGAAACAATATTGACTTCTAAGCATCCCAAAGCATCTCAGTAACATTGTCCTAATAAATGATTCGCTCGACACAGTAGAGATCGGTTGTCGCATGGCAATTACAGCCAATCATAAATGGTAATTATTTGGTTCTTCTAGGCGAGTGCATTCAACCTGTGCATACAAGTGTAGATAACCTCGATCATACCCGAAGAGTAAACCTACTCCATTAGTGTGCAAATTCATTACTCTACGAGCCTTCCTGTGGCTTGTGTTTTATTGACTTCTTACTATCGAGTGTCCTCCACAACACAAGCCAAGCGTTTCAATTGAAATAATTGTAGGATACACGCAGTCCAAGTGCAGATCAACGCACATCTCTTCTGGAGTGTCAGTTTCAGTTCAACCACATGTATGAGACGAGCGAAATGTTCACACCGCGTTTTTCAATATTATGAAACTCCGGCCAAGTGTGATATTAATAAAGTCCGCGTGGACGATCGCGATTTCCGCTAGACTAATTTAGCTCTTCGAAGCGGAAAGCGTATATAGCCACTACAAAAAAACTAGAATAATTAGATTCCAACGAGAGCAAAGTTCGATTACGTGCAGTTTCTTTTTTTTTTTTATCAAAACACAGATAGCGTAACGAATAATACCATCCGAGGAGATAAAACGACGCTGCAAGTGTTTAATCGTTAGATAAAGTCGGATAAAGCTTCTGATTTCGCCTCTCTCTCTCTCTCTCTCTCTCGCGCGCGCGCGCGCGCGAGCAAGGGCTCTTTGCAATAAAACCCGTCGATTGTCCGCGTTGTCAATTAAAAGTGTCGTAAACGGAGAGTTGACGTAAAAATAGACGCGGGCTCGTATTGTAATGCAAGCGCGCGATAAATTTGAATCGATACAGTATAATAACGTCTGCTACTCACGTCCTAGTATTGCCGCACGAGTCACGCCGCCGGGAAATCCCGGCTTTTTTCACTTAGACAAGCCGATGTGTATCTATACATGAAAATCTCGTTAGCGCCGGTGATGCGTGTTGTCTTTTGACTCGGGAAACAAACACGAAATATTGAAAAGAATAAAGCTAATGTTTATTTTAGAGATATACTCGTATTTACGCGCCAAAATTAGAAATAGTCACGCGTCATCGGGTATTTTTAGGCTTACCAAAAATACACCTCGAAAAAAATCGGCAACGGAACACCTCGAACATCAAACGTACACTATGTTTACTGAAAAATGCATGAATGAAACGGATGAATGAGCAAAGCTTACGCGCGTCGCTGAGAATTATGGAATATCGTTATATTCGAGCAAAAATTCAAGCCTACCCATATTAGAGGCCTAAACTCAGTGTGTACTCGGAGAGTAGACTCCTCTCTCTCTCTCTCTCTCTCTCTCTCTCTCTCTCTCTCTCTCTCTCTCTCTCTCTCTCTTCCTCATCAGGCTTCGCGAGATAGTGTTGTCGCGGATGAAAATAGCAGCCGAACACGTGACGTTACCGCCGCGCGCGCGGCGAGAGATATCGGCCGACGGTGTACACACATATACACACACTGATACATCTTTAATATACAGAAATAGACGTTATGGCCTACATTTCTCGGCGGTATTTCCGATGCTACTTCTGTATGCTCTCAGGCTACTGGCCCTCCCGTCCACCGCCGCGTGTGTGTCTCTGTCTGTCGCGTGTCTGTTTAGGCTCGTTATGTTGTTGTGCACAGGCCCTATTATAAGAGTGCGTTATAGGTCAACTGAATGTGTGGTAAACGAGAAATTGAGGAGCATGTACGAATTGATTGGGATAATGGTATGTCTTGTCCGAGAGAGACCTTGATCTGGATTTATAGTAGCTGCGCCCAGTGTACAGGGTTTAGAGGAGAAAAATTGTACAGAGCGCACTTTTCATCTAGATTCGAACACGATGTCGTTTATCGATCCGACTTTATTATGTGTAGAATCCAGAATTTCGTATGCATTTTCATTTCATTTTTACTCTTCTCGACACGAGACCTTGATCTGAATCTCGAATCCGCGAAAGATGTGCGGGAACTATAGTAGGAAAAAGCTCGACGTTCCATCGGTGCACCGTAAAATTTCTATCTCCGGTGTACACACACGCGGATACACATAATCGCAAACAATCGCAGACACAATATATAGCCCCGCGCGGCCGTTGACACTGCATCAACACGGCTAATTGCACCGCGGTGGCATATAATTTCGTCGTCGCAATTATCATTTCCGCACCGCAATTTTCCCGCTCTGAAACGCAGACAAAAACGAAGCACTACGCAACCGCGACAGGGACGGTTTTCGCGAGAGGAAAAAAGAAATCCTCTAATAAGGCTTAAAGGCGCTTCGGGTGTCCTATACATAGGTATAGAGGGTTCTTTCTTTATTTCGATCATTTCGCCCTCGCGGCTCTCTCATAAGTATTTTCGAACGGCGCGCGCAACTTTACGTAACTCCACGCGCACGCGGCTCTTCTCCTCGCGCTCTGCGTCTTATAACATGCCAATTTCTTAGTTTTTTCTTTTTATGTTCGAGACAAGCGGGCTCTTACGTTATTTCTATAAAGAGAAGTGGATTGCCGGACGTAACTCGGGGAGAGAAAAGTATATAACGAACAGTGCCACATCGTCGCCAACGAATGATATCATTTCGGAAGTGAATCATCGGAGCCAAGAGAGTCACTAATTAGATCGTTATCTTTAAATAAATTACCCGTCGTATATTTGGCATCATCTCGAACCATTTTGAGAAAATCGATATGCATAGGTATAAAAAAGCTCGCGTCTCTCAAAAGAAAATCGCAGTATCAGCACCAACAACGCACACGGCTGACGCGCGGGAATCAATAACCCGTATAGAGTCGCGCCGCGCGGCACCTTTGTTTATCACCCCCGCGTGATTCGCCGCCGCTACTCGTCCTAACCTCTGAACTTGGCGAACGAGAGCGACTTTCATCGGGCGCGTAAAAATAAACGTCTGTGCCGAACATACTCCGGTCCGCTGTGCTGCTCCGAACCGCACGTGCTCACCTTGAATGTGCGCTATAGGCTACTTTTTTCCTTTTGGAGGAGGAGGGAGAGAGGCGGTTGGATTTCCGGCGAGTCGAGATTCTTTTTTTCTCGGGATGGGAACGGTCGTGGTTTTTTTGGCGAGTTTCGCTCGTTGGAAGGAGAAGATGTGTGTTTGGCAGGCGAGGCGTCGAATTTTGAAGTCGAACCGGCGAGTCGGGTTTTTTTTTGTTGAAATATTCCGGTTACAAAACTAAATCTCGGACCATACTCGAACTTAAGAAAGGTCCATTCATGTGTTTTTATATTTTATGGTTCGCTCGGATTACGACGCGGGGTGCAGCGGCACGTAGTGCGACGCGGACTTCTTGGAGGGTCTAGCCATCTGGAGTCTGTCTGTAGGGCTAGAATAGGACCATTGTTTTAGGCAGTTTTCCTGCATCGCTATGCACCGCCGATATGCGCTAGGAGTTTAGTCTGCGACAGAATCTCATAGAGTCTAGATGTGCTCCGTACTCCTTCTCTCTGCTACTCAGAATAAAAGTCTTATTTAAAAGAGAATATACTGAGTTTAATATAAATTATTTCACCCATTTCCAATAGGTTATGGGCCCAGATAACGTTTAGCTGTGTTTGTGTTGTGTTATTTTAATAGTGACTAGTTTTTTATTTAAATTAAAAATGGATAACTCTAAATCGAAAAGAAACATTAAACCGTTTGACGGTGAAAAATATAACGTATGGAAATTTAGAGTTCGTGCATTATTAAGTGAGTTAAATTTACTCAAAGTGATTGATGGAGAGCCGAATCCAGTCTCGAGAAGTTGGAGAAAAGCTGAGATAATTGCAAGGAGTGTTATTATAGAATATCTGTCTGACTCTATGCTTGGTTTTGCCAATACTGAGCAATCAGCACGGCAGATTTTCAATAAGTTAGACAGTGTGTACGAGAGAAAAAGTTTAGCTACGCAACTTGCGATCCGCAAGAAATTATTGAGTTTGAAATTGCAAGGCGATTCTACACTCATGAGTCATTTTAATGTTTTTGATAATTTAATAACAGAGTTATCAGCTGCAGGCGCAAGAGTAGAAGAAACGGATAAAGTTTCACATTTATTTTTAACACTTCCAAATACTTATGATGGTGTAGTAACTGCAATAGAAACTTTGACTGAAGACAGTATTACATTAGCTTTTGTAAAAACAAGATTATTAGATCATGAAGTTAAATTAAAGAGTGAATCAAGTGATACGAGTGCAAAAGTACTTCAAACTCAGCAAGAGCCACAAACAACAAATTTTAACAAAAAGAACTTTCAAAATAAATCTCACTTTCGAAATAAATCTAGTTATAAAAATAAAGATAATTCACAGAATAATAGCAACTTTAAAAATAACACTAATAACAAAGATCAACAAATGAAATGTCATTTTTGTGGAAGAATTGGACATAAAGAAATCACCTGTCATTTTAAAAAGAGAAGACAGCAATTTTTAGCTAAAAGAATGAAAAATAAAAACAAAACTGTGCAACAAGTTCAAAGTGAAGAGCCAGAAGCGACTACATCTTTTGCTGATACTTCAAGTTATGCTTTTATGGTTAATAATATTCAAATTGAAGAAACAAACCATAAAATGCGATTTATTATTGATTCTGGTGCTTCAGATCATATTATCAACAACGATGAAATGTTTACTAGTTATATAGAATTAAATCCACCGATAAAAATAAACGTTGCAAAAAGTGGCACATATATATTAGCAACGAAGAAAGGAATGATCAACGTTACAAGCAACATGGGAGTAAATGGTATTCTTGAGGGTGTCCTTTACTGTCCCGAAGTACCAAACAATCTATTATCAGTGCAGAAAATGCAGCAGGCTGGTATGAAAATTGTTTTCAATCAAAATGGTGTTGAGGTAACGAAAGGTAGTAAAACCATAATTCGAGGTAAGCCTATGAATAATTTACTTATTGTTGATTTTATCGTTGATGCGTCTAAAAGAAATACACATTCTAAAGTGTATAATGTTGTTAAAAATAATTATGAATTATGGCATCAACGACTTGGTCACATAGGTAAACAGAAATTTTTACAACTTAAAAATGAACAAATGGTTGATGATATAAATCAAATTAAAAACATTATGCCTAATGAAAATATATGTGAAGCATGTTTAAATGGTAAACAGTCAAGGTTGCCTTTCAATAGAGAGAAGGATAAGACTTATATTAAACGACCATTGTTCATAATACATTCTGATGTTTGCGGTCCAATCACTCCTCAGACGGTTAATAATAAAAACTATTTTGCAATATTTGTTGATGAGTATACACATTATTGTGTGACATATTTAATATCCTATAAATCGGATGTATTTTCTGTTTTTAAAGATTTTATTGCAAAGAGCGAGGCTCATTTCAACTTAAAAGTTGTAAATTTATATATTGATAATGGCAGAGAATATTTATCGAATGAGATGAAAGACTATTGTGTTGAAAAAGGAATAAGTTACCATTTGACAGTTCCACGTACCCCACAATTAAATGGCGTCTCAGAACGCATGAATAGAACACTAACTGAAAAAGCACGTGCGATGATAAGCGGTGCTAAGTTAGAGAAAGTATTTTGGGGAGAGGCAGTTTTAACTGCAACATATCTAATTAATATATCGCCAACTAAAGCTTTAAAATCTAATAAAACTCCATTTGAAATGTGGCATAATAAAAAGCCAAACTTAAAATATTTGAGAATTTTCGGAAGTACTGTTTATGTTCATAATAAAGTAAAACAATCAAAATTTGATGATAAATCATGGAAAGGTATATTAGTTGGATATGAACCCAATGGATATAAAGTGTGGGACGTGAGGAATGAAAAGTTTGTTGTCGTAAGAGACGTGATTGTCGACGAAACAAATTTTGTTAAATCAAGGCCAGATTACCAATTAAAAATAATTGATGACATAGAATATGAAACTGATGCATCTGACAATCTGTCAAAATCAGTAAAAACTGGAAATGGTAATTTAGAAATTGAAACTGATGCATCTGACAATTTGTCAAAATCAGTGCCTGAATCTGGTGATTGTTATGATCACAGTTCAGAGAAAATCGTTAAATTAAACGTAAATGAAAAATCTGTAATCAATACAGAAACAACCAATAAGTCTGTCTCTGAGAATGAACAAGAAATAAAGCCCCGTAGGAGTGAGAGGATTAAGCAAAAGCCTTTAATTTCTTATAATGAAAATGATGATCATATTTTATGTGCATTGTCTACAATTTATAACATTCCAAGTTCTTTTCAAGACATTGAAAACAGTAATGATAGAGTAAATTGGGAACAGGCTGTTAGAGACGAGATAAATTCACTTTTAATAAATAAAACTTGGACTTTAGTAACTAGACCTCAAAATAAAAATATTGTTGATTGCAAATGGGTTTTTACAATAAAGAATGACGAATTTGGTAATCCAATCAGATATAAAGCGCGATTAGTTGCTCGCGGTTTTACTCAAAAATACTTAGTCGATTATAACGAAACTTTTGCTCCAGTAGCTAGAATTTCGAGTTTTAGATTTATTGTAGCTTTCGCAAATCAATTTAATTTGTTAATTCATCACATGGATGTAAAAACTGCTTTTCTTAATGGTAAATTAAATGAAGAAATTTATATGAAAGTGCCAGAAGGTGTTAAATGTAAAAGCAATCAAGTATGTAAATTAAATAAAGCTATTTATGGTTTAAAACAAGCAGCAAGGTGCTGGTTTCAAACTTTTGAAAAAAACTTTGATTGAGAAAGGTTTTAAAAATTCGTCAGTCGATCGTTGTATTTATATTTTAGATAGAGGTGATATACAACAAAATATTTATGCTGTACTTTATGTTGATGATTTAGTTATAGTAACTGCTAGTAATACTACAATGAGCAATTTTAAAAATTATTTAATGAATCAATTTAGTATGACAGATTTGAAAGAAATAAAAATGTTCCTTGGAATTAAAGTAGAAAGAAATAATAATAAATTAACTTTAGATCAAAGTTCATACATTAAAACTGTTTTAAATAAATTTAACATGGGTGATTGTAATTCTGTAAATACACCTTTACCAAGTAAACTTGATTATGAAGCTCTTAATTCTGATGAAAAGTATGATGCCCCTTGTCGAAATTTAATTGGTTGTCTTATTTATATAATGATTTGTACCCGACCAGACTTGAGTACAGCAGTAAATGTTTTGAGTAGATATTGTAATAAAAATAATAAAGAACTATGGCAAAATTTGAAAAGAGTTTTAAGATATTTAAAAGGTTCAATTAATTTAAAGTTAACTTATGAAAGAGGTGAATTTAATGATATTTTGTCTGGTTATGTTGATGCAGATTGGGGAGGTTCAGTTGGAACTGATAGAAAAAGTACAACTGGTTATTTGTTTAAGTTGTATGAACAGTGCACAATATGTTGGAATACTAAGAAACAAGCATCTGTTGCAACTTCTTCAACAGAAGCAGAGTATATGGCTCTGTATGAGGCTGTAAGCGAAGCTATTTGGCTTAAGTCATTAGCTAGTAGCATCAATATTACGATTGAAAAGCCAATCATAATTTATGAAGATAATAATGGCTGTATTAGTATTGCAAATAATCCAACTAGCTATCGAAAATCAAAACATATTGATATAAAATATCATTTTTCCAGAGAGCAAGTTGAGAAAAATGTAATAAAATTAAAATATATTCCTACAGGTAATCAACTAGCAGATGCCTTAACCAAGCCATTACCTGCAGTGAAGTTTCTGGAATTCAGAACAGAGATGGGTTTAGAATAAAAAAAAAAAAAATATTTTGTACTTAGATTTTAAGATAGTTATGTAAATGTATAATAAGTGTGAGAGAAATGGTCTGATTAGGTTTTCTGGGTTTTCCTAATCCGTGCAACAAATGTTGGACCATATGTAATTCCCCAGTAACTGAGAGTAGAAAGAAGGAGAGCACATAGGGTTTAATCTAGATATTAATTATAGTTCATTGAAGTTAATATTATTGTTTGTAATTTAGAAGATATACGTTTGTTTGTGTGTATTTTTAAGCATGTATATAATATACTAGGAAATTAGAAATTTATGTACTTAAGCGTGTGTTTAGTTTATATTTAAATTAATACTGCAATTTCAAATTACGAGATTTACTTTTGAGGGGGCGTGTTGAAATATTCCGGTTACAAAACTAAATCTCGGACCATACTCGAACTTAAGAAAGGTCCATTCATGTGTTTTTATATTTTATGGTTCGCTCGGATTACGACGCGGGGTGCAGCGGCACGTAGTGCGACGCGGACTTCTTGGAGGGTCTAGCCATCTGGAGTCTGTCTGTAGGGCTAGAATAGGACCATTGTTTTAGGCAGTTTTCCTGCATCGCTATGCACCGCCGATATGCGCTAGGAGTTTAGTCTGCGACAGAATCTCATAGAGTCTAGATGTGCTCCGTACTCCTTCTCTCTGCTACTCAGAATAAAAGTCTTATTTAAAAGAGAATATACTGAGTTTAATATAAATTATTTCACCCATTTCCAATATTTTTTTTTTTTTTTTTTTGTTAGGAGAAGAGCGCGGTCGTTCAGTCGTTTTTGGGTTGGTTGGGAAAAATGAGAGTTTTGAAGCATCGAATTTTTGAAGTTGAACTACGTTTCGAGGGATCAATTTGAAATGATTGCGTCGATTATTTTGTAGCCAAATTTTCTTTTAGAGCTAATCGATTAAGCGTGCACGACTAAGTAAGCTCTTAGTCGTGCCAACTTCATTCCTAATCGATTATCAAATTAAAGACACTCATCATCATTTTTTCAGCAGTCACATCGGAGGCATTAGTCACGCGTTAAAATACCTTCTGTAGAAACCAGAGCAGACGCATCGAATTATCGTTATGCTCGCTTCAGCCCGCGTATAAAGATATCGATTTTCCAAATATTATTTCTAGGTCACAATTTACATTCCTCGACTCTGACTTCTTTTCGCGCTTCGCGCACTCTGATATAAACAGCTGCCAAAGAAATTCCTCCTACACTCTCGTATATTCGTTTTCTTGACAAACACGCGTATATGTATAAATCATCCACATTATTGTGCTTCCCCGTGGATTTTGAAGTATGAATAATTGTTCAGTTTCGGAAAAAAAGACGGTACGTTATGACGAAATAAGAATGTTTGTTATCTAAGGAAACTTTTGCTGTACTTTCCTCCGTTACGACTGTTTCTCGGAAAAACGTGTTCTTCACGCGCTTACCTTGGCTCTAAAATTCTGTATTCACGAGGAAAAAGATCCTCTATTGAGTAACAGCACTCTTTATTCCACTGTGGTATATCCCTCGCATGTGTATTTTTGCATGTATAAGAGATTATCGGAAATTCAATTCGTTTTGTTGACACCCGGATCAATCTTGCTGAGTCTCTTCAATCTCCAGATCGATCGCTGTATATACAGGTAATGCGAATCTATATTTTTTACATTCAGATCTGCCAGTGGTTTTCTCGTATTCTGAACAAACGAAACCTATTAGGAAGCCATTCAATACTCTGTCAAGGAACTGTACTCCAATCCTATTTTACCGACAGGGTGACTCTCATTAGTTCCTCCCTATGGACCCCTAAAGTTTCACATCACCATAACACTTCCAAAAAACTAGATCGTATCATACAAGTTCTTACGCGAGGAACAGAGATATAAGTAATAACTTGAGCCAATAACTCTCAAAGGAAAAGCTACGAGAACTAAACCCCCTATCAGGATTCCACAGCTGTGACAAGGCTTAATCGGTCAGCCTCAGCAGCAGCGGCAACGCAACAAAACACAAGACAGCAGCCCTCTCTCTCTCTCGCACTCAAATCAATAGTGAGCCGGTGGCGATATCGCACACGCAGTAACGATATACGCTTTCCTGTATATATGTATATAGCACCCTTGGGCTTGGCCGTGAGAGAGAAAGAGAGAGAGAGAGAGCGCAGAGAAGAACCAAGGGTGGCCTTGCCGGCCTTGACCCACTCGCGCCCCCTGTGCCGATGCGGCGTTAGTTGCGGTATCTCTCTTTCATCTCTCTTTCTCTCACACGAGCTAGAGACGATGCATCGTGTACTTTCTTTGCTCTACTCCTTTGAGAGCTTTTCTTCTTCGATATTGGAGGGCGTAAAGGTTGTGTTGTCGTCGGAGAGGGATGTGATTTTTGAAGGTTATGTTCGACCGCTTATTTTCGGACACGAAGCCAGTGGGTTTGTTGACTTCGATTGTGTTAGAGCGATGCATTGTTGGTTGAGAGTAAACAGACGTCAGCAGTGTGGATTTATTTTTAAAAACTCGTGCTATACTTGTAATTAAGTTTAGTTTTTAATCTTAAAATATGCATCTTGTCGGCTCGTCTTAACGAGCGCGTTAAGTTTCAAAAAATCGATCATCCTTGGGGTAGTTCCCGCTGATGAATCTGAGAAACAACGTTCTTACTTCGCCCTCATGAATATCGTATCCTTGTGAGAAGCCAATTTTTCTAAATTGTTATAACAAAAAATCCAGAATCACTGGAAACAAATCTCGTGACGCTTGGAGAATATATAGCTGACATAACGTTCGCTTTTCGAACGCGCACGTGACATAACGGCGCTCGAGAGTCGATATTGGAAATCAGCTCCTCGCTGTGACTATTCCCAATTCACCGTTCGATTCGCGCTCGTTTTGCATATATGTATATAAGTCTATCCGCACTCGAGCGCGACGTTGTTGTTGATTCTCGGCGCGTGTAAAAGACTCGACGTCCTTTCTTCCCCTCTTTCGCAACAATTTTCATCCTCGTACACATATATTCTAGAGATTTTATTCAAACGTCCGGATGAATTTCGCATCGCGACAGAGAGCGAGAGTTAATTATAATTTCGACCTAATCTCGTATCTCTTCACGTTCCAGTTGCAGCGCACGAGCAAATTCACTCGCGCGCACAGACATGACGTTCAAATCTAATCGCAACAATGTCGTACGCAGGCGGCTGAAATTGAAAAAAAAATTACGAAAAAGTCTACATAGTCTGTAAGAGTTACTCGACACGTGTATCGATAGATTATACAGGAGAGATCGTCGCAGTTTTCCATGATAACAACGAGGAGGAGGAAACTATTTTTCTTTCACAATAAGCCTCGAGCATCGGATGATTCACTTACGGAAGCCACTCGACTGCGACGGCTCTGCTCGTATTTTACTAATTTTCTCTACTTTTGAGATTCGCGACGTCATGTATACTGCAAACATTATGAGAGAGAAAAGAAGGTTTCACCAAAAATCACAAATTCTCAGTTTACCGGTTTCAGCCGGTTTGATCTAGAAATTATTTCCGTGCCGAGGTCAATATTCCCTCGCGCGAAAATTCAGAGGATGATGTTGTTGCACCTGCAGCGCAGTGTTCTGCATCGCGTGAGTATAGCCCGTAATTTGCTTCTCGCTCGCGCGCACGACACGATCGCATGTCGAGACGATTTTCGTCGAAGAAATTAGGGATTCGGAATACGAGAAGTTTACAGGCTCGAGAAAAAGGGTGTAAAGAAGCAGCGAGTCACGTGAAAAGAAATCGATGTGGGTTTCGGGGGATTTCCACGACGAAAGAGTCGACACATGTGCCCCGACTCGTCGTTCCTCCTACGCAATTATGATATAACATACATTTAAAAAAAAAAACCTGCGGTGAGTTAACGCAGGAATTCCCCCAATTGCGGTGAACCTCGCGTCGTCGACGCGAATATCTCCGTTTTGGTCGTGAATAATTTTATAATTCCTACCTTAATTTTCCTCCGTTTTAAGAGAGCCGACTTCAGAAAGTACAAAGGCCTCTCAGAGAGTTTCGACTCTTACCGTACTAAAAATACACGGCCAGACTTTTAATTACACGAAAGCGGCTCACTCTCTACACGCATAATCGCCGCGTTCACTTTTTTTATTGCCTTCCAAGCTTCTACCTCGACTCCGTCTTCATATAAAGTCTGGCTATTTTTTGTGGTCCGAGAGAAGCTTTTTGCCGCTACTTGATCTAATTCAGGAGGCCAGAGAGGGAGAGCAGCTTCTGTATGTGTATAGTATACGTTGTACAGCTCTCCGACGCTCAGCGGGAGAAGAAAGAGCCGCGTAGGATGTTTATTGGGTTTCGAGGGAAAGTTCGGGGAGGAAATTTGATTATTTCCCTCTTGACTCGTATACATCGGAGATGTTTTTGGAGTATAAAGCCTTATTTTTTATCGATAGAAAGCGCACTGAAAGGTTTACTCTGGCTCGAATGGAAAAGCCTCGGTTCTGTCGACTTTCACCGGCAGAAATAATTGTAAGCTCGTTACGAGCGAAGCTATGGCGATGATATTAGAAACGAGAATTGTATTGATTGGCGGAAAACGTGTAAGACATCGGCTTCGCTGATGTCTGTCGAAAGTCAGGAGAGGAACTTTAAAAATACACGGCCGAGTCTAATCAGCACCAAACGAGAAAACTTTACGTGACGCAAGTCTGAAACGAAATTTCGCAACGAACACCAGTTGTGTATTTGTATCGAAAAATTCCGAATCTCGCAAAAAGCTCGTTATCAACAGTCTCTCGCGAATAATATGTTTGTTCGTTCTGTATTAACGATGGTCCAAGTCTCGATTATTTCTCATGTTACAATATTTTTTCGTTGCACACACGACTCTATTTTTGCTGCATTTATAGCGAGACACACTCGCTGCACAAGAGTCACATGACACAAAAGTGAACGGCAACGGTGTGCAGTTTATAATCGTTGACAACAATCACTCGCCTCTCTTACACACACATAGCATTTTTTTAGACTCAATGTTATATATAAGCGTATACGCACATTTTTCCTCACGAGGAAACAAAAGCCAATTAACTTAATTGCCGGGCGCCAAGCGGGACGATTGCGATCCATAATAATCGTCGCGCGATCTAATCTGCCCCTTTAATTAGATTATCTGCCGCACGAGACTCGATCTCTATTGCATCTCGACCATCGTAAATCCATCATAGAAAAAATAACCGAAACTCATGAAAAATGTATGACTTTTCAGAAATCGTCAGAGCCGAGCTATCCTGGAGCCGTCGGTGGAAACGGAGCTGCGCATCGAGGGTGTTCTCGTAGAGTTGGCTGCTAAATTTCACCTCGACGAAGAGGACGATACTCTGAGGGTCCTCGCGGGGAGAGAGGCTACCATCAGGTTGTTCGGCGTTGGGATCACCAACAACACCGTCATCGCCTTCACGTCAGACGAGGGGAAACGCGGCGATGTCTGCGACAAGATTAAGTCCAAAGAGTTTACGGTGAGTTTGGGGGATTTCGCTGCGGAGTTACGGAGAGAGATTATAGCGAAACTTTAGGCGGTGTATTTTTATCTCGAAGTTCTGCATCGAATATAAAAATACAGTAGTAGATCAAAATTTCGCAAGGATGAATCAGGCAATTATAACTTGTACCGTCCGGGGATTTCACTAGCCTTCCAAAATACACTACAGTGGCTTATCAGCGACGCAGCGGCACTTCAGACGGTTTTTCCCTCCTTCAAAAATGTTATCGCGTCCGTATAGATAAATCGCGCGCCGAAATCCGGCATGTGCTTGCCATATTGCCAATAGTGCGTTTATATTGTAACGGCCGCGGCGGATCGACTGCATCTAACTAGCCCAAACGAGTTTCAGAGTTGGCTCATTATCTCTCGCGCATTTTTGGGGCGTATCGCGGCTACTCCGATATATGTATACAATTTCACCGAGAGCGATGTATTATGTTATATTTCTTGTTCTTACTGATATCTTAATGATAAATTTAATTAGAAGCGGACGAGTAATGTTTTCGTGCTTCTCGTGAATAACGTGTGAATGTCTAGGTTTTGTGATGAGAACGTTTTTAAAACGAGGAATTTTAAACTAATGAAATTTATATAAGGAACGCGACACGCGAAAGAAGAGTAGCCTCGAGAGCTGCAAAGTCTCTTTTTTCGTTATACCTCTGCCATTATGCTTGTAATTATGTTTATTGTTTGTCGGTTGAGTCATGTTTCAAAAAAAAATCCTCGTCTCTTTTCTAGCAATTCCAAAGAGTTATTCATTCCGTATCTCACCGTTGAAATACACGCCAAAAAGCGGAAACCACAAACCAAGCCCAGTAGGACCGCATCGTCGATCACGTAACAATAATAATTCACTATCGATCCACAGGTGCGCGACGTAATCGCGGGCACGACGGCCGTGTCCGACATCGTTCTTCCCGACGGCGACCCTTACTACATCTGCGCCAAACAGCATATCGAAGATGGCTCCTCACAGTATGAACTCTTCAGGCACCAAGGCTCCGAGAGATACAAAGTTGTAAGCAACTCTCTACAGTACTATTGCAACAGGTTATGAAATAAAGCTTTGACGAACAATGATTCTGATGTGAACCTTCGTATTACTTTTCAGATACACACGTTTACTAGTAGGCCGATGTGGCTGAGCATCCTCATAATCCTCACGTGCCTGACGTTCTCAGCCCTGTTTTCAGGCCTGAATCTTGGCCTCATGTCGCTCGACCGGACTGAACTGAAAATCCTTTGCAACACCGGTACAGAGAAAGTAAAGTAACTTTGCCATTATAGTTTGGAATTCGTAGCCAATATTGCTCACACTTTATTTCGCTTATTTTTTATTGATGAAAAATGTTTCCAAACGCCATTTCCAATCATTGACCTTAGAGTTACGGGTAGAATGTTTTGGTTAACGATACACTTGTGTTTTAGGAGAAACGCTACGCGAGAACGATCCAACCAGTGCGAAATCACGGCAACTATCTGCTCTGCTCGATTCTCTTCTCCAACGTGTTGGTCAATTCGATATTCACCGTTATTTTGGAAGAGCTGACCTCCGGCATGGTGGCTGTTTACTGCTCCACACTGGCAATCGTCATTATCGGTGAAATTTCACCCCAAGTGAGTATTCGGAAATGTATTCTGACGTATTATCTGTGGTATACGTAAGCTAACACTTGTTTACGTTTCCTTAGGCTATTTGCAGTAGACACGGACTTTGCATCGGTGCCAAGACCATCTACATCACGAAGCTGACGATGCTGCTAACCTTCCCGCTGAGCTACCCTATCAGCAAGCTACTGGACTTCCTGCTGGGCGAGGAGATCGGCAACGTGTACAACAGAGAGCGTCTCAAGGAACTCCTCAAGGCAAGTGATGTTCGTCGAAACGTTTACGCGTTTTTGACTCTGCAAATAGAGTCATCGAGTCGTCGCGAATTCGGGGGGAATAGCGTCTGTCAACGAGTAATTGTGACTTACGCTTATCACCGCCGCTTACGGCTTGCGCCCTCTCGAATTACCTGCCGAACGACACTTGATATGCGGAAAAGCATATCGTGACGTCTATCATGTCCGTAGAGATATCGATGTTGATAATTTTGCTGGCTGACTTTCGGCAGATATGTCGCGGCCTTTAAATTCTATAGTCGCTCAATCACACCTCAGATGGTTATGTTGTATGTACGATGCGCGTAGGTAGTTCATCGAACTCAAAGGTGAACGCTTTTTCGCGTGACACTTATTGCATTATATTTTTATAGCTAAAATCGTCGAGTACAAGTAGAATTATTGTCGCTGTATTTCGTTCATTGAGTTCGATTAGTGCACTCAGTTCAATATCGTTTTCCCGCTTAAATAGCGCAGAACGCAACGGGGACACGACGATCGGTGGTATTTGTTGCAATAATTCTCCGAAGATAAGTTCTCGAACGCGTTACATAAACGCGCGAAATAGAGAAAGAAAGTACGGGAGTACAAGCGAGTGAAATTTTATATCAACAGAGACAATAAAGCGCGTATCGGAATTTTATCACGAATGTGGTGATCGGCGGTTTCGAGTAGTACGAACGAGTTTGCGCCGCGTTATTTTTGATCTGTACGCACGCACGTGTGTACTTATACTGACGCGCGTACAAATACGTATACACTCGCGTAGTTCGCACAGATAATGCGTATCTCGATTACAGCGCGAAATCGCTCTTGAAGATCAGGCGCACTGTCGTCGTCGATCTAAACTCTTGATAACGAGCTGATGCATCGTGTACTCGCTACAGTTGAATGGATGACCACGTGACGCGAGAGGCGCAACGCTGTGATCGCGTAAAAGAAGTCGCGTGGACTTTGAAATAAAAAAGAGTTAATACGAGAGATAGTTATGCGTTTTGAGGAACTGATAAGATGCAGCTCCTGCAATATATGGCACATTCGCACATGTGACTAATAGTACATTCGCTTGAAAAGTATCGTACGTGACTCAACAGTTAGTAGGTCACGATGTTTTAGCTAGAACTTTTTCTGATAAATAAACGCTTTTTTCTAGGTGACAACTGGCTACAATGATCTGGAAAAGGACGAGGTGGACATAATTGCCGGCGCCTTGGAACTTCGCAAGAAGACTGTGGCAGACGTAATGACAAGAATCGAGGACGTCTACATGCTCGACATCAATCGCATCCTTGACTTCGAGACCGTATCCGAGATCATGTCATCAGGTATACGATATAAAAAGTTGCATTTGTTTGCTTAAAAATTCATTGAGCAACCTTTACTAAAAAAATGGTTTGTAGGATTCTCGCGAATACCGGTGTTCGAGGGAAGTCGCACCAACATCGTCACGATGCTGTACATCAAGGACCTGGCGCTCGTCGATCCAGACGACAACATGCCTCTCAGGACTCACTGCCAGTTTTATCAGAATCCTTGCAACTTTGTCTTCGAGGACGTAACGTTAGACATAATGTTTAAACAATTCAAAGAAGGTAAATATCTCTTATCGGTGCACGTTTGACTTCAGTAACTTTTTGTGATTAGATAGCAATTGAAGATTGGAATTTTTTCCGGCAACAAAGCTCAAAAATTAATATTGCATATTGTGTAAAGGTCACAAGGGTCACATGGCCTTCGTACAACGGGTCAACAGCGAAGGCGAGGGCGATCCATTCTACGAGGTCATTGGTCTTATCACATTGGAGGACGTCATCGAGGAACTCATCCAGGCTGAAATCATCGACGAAACGGATGTCTTCAGTAAGTTTTTTATACGAGCCAACGTGAAACACTTGTGATTAATTAACAATAATTAAACTTACTGTACTTTACAGCGGACAATAGAAGTAAACGCAAGCGCCAGGCCCGCTCCAAGGTACCTGACTATACAGTCTTTGCCGAGAAGAAGGAGAACCAACGTATCCACATCTCTCCCCAGCTTTCCCTTGCCATGTTCCAATATTTATCGACATGCGTCGAAGCCTTTAAATCCGAGTCAATATCGGAACCGATCCTACGACGTCTGCTGAAGCAGGACATAATCTACCATATAAAGGTCAAATCGCGCGAGAAGGCACGTAACGATCCTACTGCAGTAATTTATCAGCAAGGCAAGCCTGTCGACTACTTTGTGCTCATACTAGAAGGTCGCGTCGAGGTCACCGTTGGTAAGGAAAACCTCATGTTCGAGAGCGGCCCGTTCACCTACTTTGGCACCCAGGCCTTAACAGCTAACATTGGCATAGGTAAGGATTTGATGAAATTCAATCGCAGTACCGATTCATTACTCAATAGAATCATTCAAACATCTTCATTTTGCAGCTACGGCGGCAGAATCACCGACAAACGTCAATCCCCAGACGCTGGGTAGCATCCAATCGGTGAACTTGGACGCCATACTGCGCCACACTTTTGTACCCGATTACTCGGTACGCGCCGTCACCGAGGTCTTCTACGTCAAGATCAAACGCTCGCTGTACCTGGCGGCAAAGCGAGCCACTCTTCTCGAACGTAGCCAGAAAGACTCCTCCACCACCAATAGTCAGGATCAGTTTGACGATGAGGTGGAAAAAGTAAGTCGTTCATTCCCAAACCAATGCCAATTTATTTGTAACGATAAATTAATTGAAATACCTCGTCGTATAGCTACTTCACTCTTTGGACGAAGACGAGCGAAGTGTTCCAGAATCTCCAATTCTACCTAAGGATAAAGATATCAACGATATTAGAAATGATAGTGCACCACAGCCGTCGCCCATGCGACACTCATCTCTGCCGGCTGTCACCGTCGTGCCCGTGAGCGCCAGCCCAAATACCAATTCCAAGTTCGTTTCGAAAAATGGGCCTAACGGACAACTAAAGAGCTCACCGGCCAAGGTTAATACCACTTGCAAACCTTATCAAAAACTTCGCTAGAATCAAATAAGTGAAAAATGCATTATTTTTGTAGATTCAAGACGCGCCAAGTTCGCCGGACCGACGGCAGAAGTTGGACTTGGACACAGAAATCCAGGAGCGCCAAGCGGAGGCAGCGCGGCTGCTGTCGACGAGTAAGAAGTCTGCCGAGGACGAGGAGAGAACGATCCTGTTGAACAAGCAGGACAACTCCTCTTAACACTTGCCGAACGGCCGACTGGCCAGTACGGACAACACCTCGTCGTCGCCGACGAAGATCAATAAGCTCCGCAACGAAGGACAAGAGGCGTCCGCGTGACGCCTGACGGACCGTGGAAGCTGTAGCGGGGGCAGCCGAGAGAATATGGGCTTGGTACTTAACGATATGCGTAGATCTAAGGTGTAGGTCGAGGATAACGTTAGTCTACAGAGAACGCTTGTATTCACTCGCGCGGGCTTCGAATGGTTTTGAATCCGCGCGCACCCCTGCTTTCTCAGGTGTCCCGTTTTACCGACGACGTCCGTAATTTCTTTCATTTCGAAGTAGTTATCGGCATTTAGAAAGCACGTAATCAATTTTTTGATAACTTTTTTTTCGATTGCTTTTATGTGTTAATGCTGTTATTGTCGTTGTTGTTGTTATTATATAGTATTCTTTACATTTTTAGAATCGAGTGTGTGTAAACGTCGGTAAACTGGGCTGCTCGACAAGGTTTTAAGATCTTACTGTGATATCGTATTTTTACAAACACTATTTGTTTCTTTTTAAGAGTTACAATGTATAGTTCATCAAATCCGCCATCGACTGAGCGGTACTTGTTGATCAATTTTTTTTTTTTTTTACTGTTCGTGTACAATAACCCTTCAATCAATTTTTCTAAATACTTAATAAGACCCCTCACTTTATGAGATGAAATACGTTAATAGAGCAATAAAAGAAACGCGAGCATTTACCGTAATTTTAGAATCTGCCGCTCAGTCGGTGACTCAAATATAATACGCAGCCTTCGACAAACGAGAATCACTGCATATAAGCCGCGCGCGTGTACGGAATAAGTAATCGCCTTCCCCCCACATCGAATCAGCGAAGGTACGACGATGCGATGTCAAGCCATTCGAGGCGTCGCGGCCCCGCCAGACACAATAGTGATCGCGTACGAATTCGAGCCAGATCTCCGAATTCGCCACGAGAGAATACATTTGTGCATGCGTGTAAAAGTGTATGTGTGCAGTGTGTATATATTGAGATTACTTCCACTCAGGGACCGGACATGTATATGCCAAATTCACACCGCAGCGTTTTTGCGCGTCGAACCAGACTGATTTACTTGTTTCCTACCCCTCACCCCACCCCTTTGTTTTCGGTCCGTTGTTCCATTTTTTTTCAATCGAGCTACTGAAGCCGCAAGTTCTTCGAAGCGTAAATTTCATATCAGTGTGATTTAGCGCCATTGATTTGAATCAACGAATTTGGTTCGAAAATTTTGAGAAACGAGCGGCGGAATAAACACATACAGAATATATCGTTTCTCCAGTATTCTCATCCAGCCCTTGATCACATCTCTCATCGCGTGCGTAGCGGCGAACACTCGACCCATGCGCCCGTGGGTACACCTATACAAAACTTGAAGGAAGACAATGAAAATGAAGAATTATGTTATCGGATCGGTCCTTTTTCTTTTTTTTTTTTATCATTGTATATGTACTAAGGACCGGTCCGCGTGCGAGTAGTGGAAGTAGCGGTACTTCGTAGGAAAAAAACTATTTAATCTTGTATACTAAACCTAATCATTCGAAGCATTTGCGAGATATACAATGTAGTAGGTGCGAATGTCGAGGAAGACAAAACACTCCGTGACGCATACTTATAATATACACTTGTCACACGTGGACGGTAGCGATTGTAGAACTCAACACAACGAAGCGTGTGAATTAGTAAATGTTAACGAACCGTATGTGTAGTTCACGGGGGGTGACGTTCAGTTTTTTGTATCAGTGATCGTCTCTTTTGTACTCTCTGAGTGCGACCTACTTTTCGCTTCTGATTTTCGCCGAATTTGCGCTATTGTCGTTCGATGTATGTGTAGAAAGTACTTTCCTAGTCTTTTGTTTGTGATTGTGTTTCTCGTCGATGTCGTGCTATTATTTCTTCTTTTTTTTATGTGCTATTAGTACGAGGCGCCCGAGAGAAGTCGGGCCATCGCGTTTGCAACAACAGTTCGTTCGAGGACACCTTTGGTCCTCGGACACCAGTGCCTTACAGCAGAGAACAAGAGTAGGGAATGTTCAACGGCGCCTCGGCGCGTTATGCATATTTTTCTTTTTTTTTTATTCAACGAAACGTCGCCGAAGGAGTAATCATTGTAAACTCGCGGAGATCGGCACATCTAAATACTTGAGTCAGCTATTTCTGTAACGTATCGGACTATCGATTATATTCAATTGATGAGCGATTAGGCTTAATTCTTCTCGAGTAATAAAACTATCTCAAAGTTTGTCTTGAAAATCAAATGAAAGAAACTCCACTCCTAGAAGTGTGTATACATCTCGACGAGCTAAGTGAACGAACAAAGCGAGCGTACACGCCGAGTAAATAAAGAACTTTTTCATGTATGAATAGTTAAACCAATATGTGACTATGACTTATCCTTATACATTTGTATCGCGATTCTGCTGCAACTTAAAGAAAAAGTACTTAGAAGTGCTGATCCCTCAAAGGACGTAGAGTCGTATGTATGTGTATAGAAAAAGATTAAACGCAGACGGTAATAATAATAATAATGATAGTGAACGAGAAGAGACTATTTTTTACGTGAATAATATGCGTATAGAGAAGTAACGAGACAATGTTCCCCTATAATACTAACATATCTCGGATCCTAACATCCGTAGTTCACTTCTGCAATACAACCCACTTTATCCTGTTGGTGGAGAGAATTCAATCGATCGTATTACTCTCTCTCTCTCTCTCTCTCTCTCTCGTAAAAGTGACGAGATACCTAAGATCAACTCAAGTTGAAACGCTGTCGGCGTGTCTTTTGTTTCTGCAATTCACTAGTGTCTTTTCCCATTGAACAATACTGTAATCTGAATGCCGAGGCTCTAAAATGAATTGCTGTTATTTGCCGTCTTATCTATAATAAAAAACGGCAAGCAGTGCGTTGTTAGAATGAAAGTGGTATTTTCATGCTCGCTACAAGTTAAGTTATTTTTGTATTATTATTTTTAGAACAGTAACATGATGTCTTACATTACGCCAACAAGCGATGTCTAAAGGAATTTAAACCGAAACACTGCTGATTTTCGTTCGGTCAATTCAGCCTTTTGCGTACGACCGAACTGCGCTATGATCATGTGTAGACAGTTTTCTTTTCATTTGTTCCGTTATATAGCGAAGATTTTGAGTGCGAATTGCGTTGTATATTTAAAATACTTAGCTGTACTGTGTAATCTGTGTGTAAAACGATTTCGCAACTTACAGCGATTGAAATATTCAATTTCTGCGCCGATTGAGAAGCGAACGATACCGTACGTGTGTATTAACCCGTTTATAGATAGTCGAATTCACGAAGGTGCTTCAAACTTTGCAGCGTCGACGCTTCGCTTCTCAGTCGGTATATCATATACGAGTCCAGGCCTCCGCATGAATTTCCCAGTCTGATAATTTCGCATCCCCCTTAGTGCAGATGAAACTGCCTCCGCCTTTTTTTACGATATTCCGCAAAGGTAGATCGAATCAAATGGTTAAAGTTTAACGGCGATGTGTATAATGATGGTCGCTGTAAGTGTTTGTGCGTCGTCTAAAGAAGTTTGTTGAATTATAACGAATGGGAAAAGAGGAAGCCACGAGCTGGTGAGAAATAATACCGTTGTTAAATTTGTATCACGTCAATACGAAGAAACGAGCGTGTGTGTAAGTAATAACAAGAGCGGACAATTGTGGAGAGAACGTACAAAGTTCTTCTACGAGATCAGCGGAGACATGGAGCGTATAATAGCTCGCGGTGCACTTGCGAGATAAATACACAACGTATATTGTAATAATATTGAATTATAAGTTTTGTTGCCGATGACTTATTAATTATTATTATACACATTAAAATATATAAATAATATATAAGTTTCTACATAACTCTTGTTTTGTCTATACCTACACTTCGTTATTTCTCGATATCGAGCGTTGTTCGAAAAAAAGCCTGCGGCGATGCATTAGCGAATGAAGATTCGGTATCAAGACGGATCCATTATCGCGATTTCCCGATCATAAAAGACTTTCCTGCTTCTCGCAGCTAAGGATCAATTTTCACGGTGTCCTTTAAAAGTGCCGTCGATTATACGCATTAATCATCGAACTTTTTTTCGGAATCAAACTCATCGACTGTGATGTAATTACGCCGAGCACACTCGAGGAGAAATTCGAGCTCATCACTCGAATTTCGATATACACGTACAGCTCTCGGCGTCAATACAGCAGCGCAGAGCGTTCATCCTTCGTGTATTACAATGCGAAATTCTCATCTGCATGCAGAGCGTCGACGCACTCGAAAGAGCTCGACGGACGCAAGTGGTCAGCCGCAGACCTCTCGTTATTACCAAGCAATTGCGGCTCTTTCGCACTTTCTACCTAGATGCTCTCCGGGCGATCCCAAGTCTTCGCCGTCTGTTACATTCTATTATGACAAAATTTAAAAAATTAACGTCGACACTGAGATAACAGCGTAGAATTAACGAAGACGGCGAAAGATGAAGAGAGTGAACATAACTTTTAATTGCTCGCCCGGGTCAATTTATTAAATTGGCGAGTTTCGTTCGCAGATGGAATAATTGCTCATCCGTCTCTGTCTGTCTCTCTCTCTCTCTCTCTCTCTCTCTCTCTCTCTCTCTCTCTCTCTCTCTCTCTCTCTCTCTCTCTCTCTCTCTCTCTCTCTCGATCGAAGAACTGTTCGCGAGTGCACAAGTCCTGGATGCGCCTCGTTGGCAGCTTAAAAAATTCAAATTATACAGCGAGACTTTTGCGCGTCGCTCAAGCTTCCAGCTGTAAAAAACTTTTACGGTCTTTATAGACGTAAAAAGTCCGAGTCGACGGTATGTGTGCAGTGCGCGCGATCTTACGCAGCGTCGGATGATTTGTTTTACGAGCCCTTTACGCTCTCTGCGCGAAATTCTTGTTTTTCGGTCTGTTTCAGAGCAATTTCTTTTTTTCCCTCTCTCGAGAAATTTTCAAATACGGAAGGGGTTATAATCGGAGAGATTTCGCGCTCGCTTAGCAAATCTGCCTGAGAAAGTGGCGCGAGAGCTCGCGGGATAATCGGATCCGGCGAGTTCTAAGACATCGGATTTGCGTCTCTGCTCGCGCGAGTTTTCTCTTTTTGCTCTTGGAAATTATCGCGGAGTTTATCCATTATACGAACGTGTTTCTCGCTGTTTCCGTTTAATTTACCGAGCTCCGAGACTCTCCGCCGACATTAATCCCGAATGAAATCGATGGAACGAGAAAAGTGTACCTAAGCGAGGTCTATACTTTTTCTAGGTGTGTACGGAACCTTCTTTTATTCGCTCGCGCGCTTTACGAGCGAGAAAATTGGTCTATTTCATCGCGACCGTTTAGAAGAGAGTGAAACCTTTTAGAAATAGCCGAAACCCGTAATTTCGCTGCACAGATTAGGCGACGAGCGGACACGAGTTAGGCTCGTTTGGCTTCGATTGACGTATATCAGTGCGACGTTCGCTGACGTTCGAATTTTCCCGCGATTATCATTCTTATTTTTCACTCGGCTTACCTTATTTTATTAAAAATATACCGGAGAACGTTTTCCATAAAAATAGAGGTGAGAAAACAAAGAACCTGCACGGTCACCTTCTCTCTCTCTCTCTCTCTCTCTCTCTCTCTCTCTCTCTCTCTCTCTCTCTCTCTCTCTCTCTCTCTCTCTCTCTCGCGTAAGAATTTTTTTATGAAAGCCCAATTTCGCCAGGAAATTCTCTGAAAATTGAAAAAAAAATCGTTATTTCTCTCGTACACATACACACACGCGCGTACATACAACAAAAAACTGTGAAAACGGGAAAAAAGTGAAAAATGCGCGTATAAAAAAATTAACGAATTACATCCCACACATACAAGAGGGCCGTCCACCCACATGGACGAAGGAAGAGAAAATCAAGCGAGACGTCGCGCATATAATATAACTGCGGCGGCGCAGAGTCAGGGCGTTCGCGCGCGAAATTTCTGCTCCTCAACTGATGCTACCCCGAGAGCACAGCAGCAGCAGCCACCACCGCTTGGACGGCCCCAGTCAGTCTCGTTCAAGCGCTCGGCCGTGACGTTACCTCCGCGCGCGACTTTCACGTTTATTCCGCACACGTGAGTCCGTATCGGAGGAACTTGAATACTTTTTTTTTGTTTCGCGAGTGGGCAGAGATACTTGGGCTGTACTCACTGGAGGAAGAGGTTTTTTCGAGGTAGTGCTAGTGGAAGAGAGACAAAGGGAGTAGGAAGGTGAGTTTGGGGTTTTTAGGTTATGGGGGTCTATGGGGGTCGTTCGATTGAGGTGTAACGGTTTTTGTCATACGTTATACTTACTCAGAAATCAAGCTGAGTAAGTATAACGTATGACAAAATAACTACCTAAAATAATAACCATAACGATTCTTTACTGTCTTCAAGCATCTTTATTATGTAAAAACTGTCCATCCACCCGAATTAATATACGATACTCATATTCAACAACCCACTGCCTTAACCCCAAAAAAAAAAAAAAATAAACGAAAGAGAAAAAACTACTTAATCCATCCCGCGCGCGTAATAAACATCACATATTATTATATAGAGAACCACGTCTCTTTTTTTCCACTCTTGCGGTCATACACTACTTTTCAAAGCTGATGCTCGCACGCAAAGCTCCCTTCCGCGCGGTATAATTAAGAAACATCATCAAGCTGCGCGACATTTCAACTTTTTTCTTTCTTCTCTCCCTTCTATATACTACCTCCTCGGCGTAACGTAATATCGCTGTATATATAACGCGATATGCTCTCGTCAGCCGTCGCTCTGAGGCGCGCGGAAAAAGCGGGAAATTACCTTTGCGCGCATGTCGTTGTGCGGCGCATCTTCTTAGAATTGGATGTGCAAGAAAAAAAACGCGGCTGATTACCTCTGCGCTTCGCGAAACTGCAATTTTTGCGTATCAAAGGGGCTGACGCGTGATTTCAATTTCTCTCGCTGGTAATAGGAGACGAAGACGGAAAAAAGGAATTCGTATATTTAAGTGTGTATATAGGTACAAGGGGCGTATAATATTTTCGCGCATAAATGTAAAAGTCGAGAGAACGACGAGAGGGAAGAAGATTTTTCGTATATATAGCGACGACGACGAGAGAGTTAAGTATTCAGGGTAACGTCAGCTATATGCTGCCGCTTCTCTCTTTCTCGGCTCCTTTGCAAATTTATTTATATGCGCCAACCTGTTCAACCTAGTTTCGAAAAACTTTTCTCTCTCCCGCGCCCGAGAACCAATCCTACGCAGTTAGAATCTTGTGTACTC
This sequence comes from Nasonia vitripennis, assembly GCF_009193385.2. Taxonomy (NCBI): domain Eukaryota; kingdom Metazoa; phylum Arthropoda; class Insecta; order Hymenoptera; family Pteromalidae; genus Nasonia; species Nasonia vitripennis. The sequence continues at coordinate 6,872,827 of NC_045757.1, read as the reverse complement.
GGCGACAAGATCTCGGAGAAGAGAACGAAGTGCGTCGGCTCTGTGTACGTCTCTTAATAGTCTCTAATAGAGCAGAGTCGACTCGTTAATCGATGACTCCTCGTCGTCTCTTTTTCTCTCTCGACGACTATTATGCTGTGTACACACACACATACACACACACACACAAACTCCCCTATATGCATATTCGTGCGATAGGAGAGGGAAAAAATCTTCTGTAACGATTAAACGCTGTACATGGCAGCAGCGAGCCGCCGTAATTCAACGAAATCCCTGGCCTTCAAGACAATTTAACGCGCGGCTCTATTCCGCAGAGTGTATAGTGTAGCCCAAACCCGATAACCGACTTCCTCTCTCTCTCTCTCTCTCTCTCTCTCTCTCTCTCTCTCTCTCTCTCTCTCTCTCTCTCTCTCTCTCTCTCTCTCTCTCTCGCTCTCTCGCTCGCTCGCCCAGCCGTTTACGACCCAATAACCCGTCGCGCAACACGTCGCATATTGCACGTCTCTCCGCATCTGCATTTCTAGCCTCGTTTTCCCTCTCTCTCTCTCTCTCTCTCTCTCTCTCTCTCTCTCTCTCTCTCTCTCTCTCTCAGCTCCTTTATACCTATATACATGCGATGCCGAATTGTATAAGGTTGATGATAATTGGACATGGGCGCGCGCGTTAGCTCGCTTTTTTAATTAGAGCCGTAAGAGCTTCTCCTGTAATTAAATTTGTTCGAGTAGGGTAGCTGTGCAAAGTTCCTGTTTAAGCGAAAAGTTGAACCAAACGCGAGTGTATAACAACCGTGTTCGAAGATGAAGAAAAAAATAAGACCCGCGTGCGCATCAGGAGTTGTATCAACAGCTTTTGTTTTGTAATTCGTTGCAAGTTCGGCGCAGCTGCTGCTGCTGCATCACAACAGAGGATGCGCGGACGATAAGCGATAAAACGCCGGCTATTCTTTCGGAGATATACTTGGGCGTTTTTACGGCGCCTTATGTGGCGAAGAGAGAGAGAGAGAGAGAGAGAGAGAGAGAGAGAGAGAGAGAGAGAGAGAGACGCGATACGAGAGGGCTTCTCTCCGCGGAAACGAGCTGTGGTGTGTGATGGGAATTCAAATGGTATACGTGCAAAGGGAGGGAGCTTTTACGAGGGGGTGGACACTTCGACTTTTCGAAATTGAAGTTTTTTATAAATCGTTCGAGAGAACTGGTGTAAGGATATATTCGGGGAGTTGATTAAAAATAAATAAAAAATGGTGCTGAGGGAAGTGGAGATCGTTTGTTTTATAGGATTGAATTGAAGGAGAAGTATGCGGGTTTAATTTTTTTTTTTCGACTTTAAAATACTGCTTAGGTATAAATAAGAATTTAAAGGAGTCGCTTGCGAGTTGGTGACTTGATTAAAAAGTGTGAAATATAGCAGCTCCGGAAAAGTGTATCGACAACATAAAAGCTTTTTCCGATTTCCAGCTTTTACGGTATTCGATTTCACCTGCTGTTCGCCAATATTATTCATATAAAATAAAAAATAAATCTTCGATTAATAAATCCTGACTTGATATACCTGTATGGATGATCCAGGGAAATAGTGACTCGTATAATTAAAACCTTATACTACTGCCATTCTTCGATATTGCAATTTTTTACGACTAATATCGCAACGTCAACTGCGATATATCGATCGCATATTTTCAAGCAATGTCTCACTCAATATTAAAAACATTAAGTGCGTACTTAAATAAAAACCATATCCACATCCATCTACGATCCGAGCGACCCAAATAAATTTCGAGATTACGCTTCGCTGCAATCGAATTTAATACTTCCGCACTATATGAAACGACAACTAATCGCCTGTACATACTACCCAACACAGTAGAAATCCAATTAAAAAAAACTCCACTCCCGCAATCAATACTGCTATAGGCTCTCCAAAACTTCATCGCCCCTTAAACACACTAGCGTAAAATAAAAAACAAACTGCGCAGTCGATAAAAGAAGAATAATACTCGGCGCCGATCCAACTGATACACGCGATATTGTTAATTAAACCGCGTAGGCGTGGCTCCTTCTCTCCGGCTTCTAATCAAGCTATCTCGAGTTTCCCTCTCTTTGATGAAACAGGACTCTATATAACCGAAATTTTACACTCGTATTATAACCCAACGTTTAATTTCACACGATAAACTAGACCAATTTTCCATATAAGCTCTGCCTGAGCAGTGTATAAAGCTCCTTTTTACATATTCATGAGCTCTCACGTGTATCATCCCCTTTGCACAAGCGTTAAATTATCAACCTTACGCCGGAAAAATCTATTATTCCGTATAATCTAATCGCGGATGATTCGTAAAACCTCTTTATACCCGCCGTAATCACGTGCCTCGGATGTTTACCGCGAGCAAACAGACATCGTGTACGGCCGCGGCGGATTTCATTATTGCGGACGAGCATCTGTACACGTATTACCTGGTGTTGCGTGTGCGCCGAGGATTTGTCGCTCGGAAATTCACGGGAAAATTTTCCAAAAAAAAAAAAAAAATAATCGTCCCTCGTAAGAGGTCGCACTCAAAGCCTGCCGTGCGGTTTGAAAAAAAAGTATGCGAGGCTTGTACCTCGCCGCTAGAGAAAAAAAGTGCTCGAGAGCGGTCGATTAAAAATTCAAAAGCTTCGCGGGCGAGTGCAGCGCGTTTAGCGACGATCGATTATACGCAGGACGTAATTCTATTTTTTGCTTGGAAATACAAAGAGTATATTTTTATACAGAGAATAGAAGGATTTTCTTTGATAAATTATACAGCGCGTCGACGGCGGGAGATTTCAATTAACATGATTACTCGTCTCGCGAAATTTCCGTACAATATATTATAAGCTATATATCTCCTTCTCGCGAGAGCTACTACGCGACTCTCGAACTGATACTCGACCTTCTTACAATAATTTGCTTTTAGTCAAATTAATTAACGCCCGGCTTAATAACGCAGCTCGCGAGAGCGACGATGTGTATACTGTTTGTGCATAGCTCTTTTCTCAATCCATTTACCTTATCGGCGGGTATTAATGTTAATCAGCCGCGAAGTTGCCCCCCTTGATCTATATACACCGAAGCGAAAATTCCGACAGTGCATTTCGCGCGTTGTACACCTGCATTAGTTGATTATACCACACCGTAGCGTCTGTATAATCGAATACAACGTCAGCTGCGGAGACAATAATTGGAAAACAGTCCTCTATACATATCTGTCTAAAAATCGCTAATACCCCGCATATATTGCACAATAAACTGTATAACCCACTCTTTCTCTCTGCAGATCGAAGCCCACTCGTCTCGCGTGACGGCAATATTAAAAAACCCGCCGCGGCGAACAAGGCACATATATGTGTCGCAATCAAATCACGCGCCTCTCGTTCCTCATTCATACGTTCTTTGCACCGGGGGAAATAAAAAATGGGAATATCGATGCGATTATTTGTTTTTTTTTTTCAGGAATGTAGCCATGCCGTGAAGAACGTGTAGAGCGCGGGGAGATGATGCCTTTTGTTTTCGTTTTTCTGGTGCAGTAGGTCAGAAGGGGGGGGGGGGGTTTGTTTAAAGGACGCGATACTGTACGCGATGTGATGTGTTTGTTATTTCTGAGAGGAAGAGTTTTGGATTTTGAATGCAAACGAGTGGGGGATGATTATGTCGGTTGTTGCGTTCAGATTTGAATTATGAAAGTTGTGGATTCTATGGACGGATGATGTGGTTAAAGTTTTGATGTGATTTCGTAACGAGTTGTGGCGTTTATTGGGACGATGTATACGAGTGATAATAGGAGATGCTTGGTGGTACATTATCGGATAAGATCGAAGTGGAGTTATGCTTTCGTATTATATATAGTTATGTAAGTGATGACGGGAAAATGTATAGCGGAATGGAATACGAGATGAAACTACCTGAAAGAAGTATATTTACCTGTAATTTCCACTCTGTTATAAATTCTGCACACCACGAAATAACAGCTTGGAAGGTATGATAGTTATAAGAAGGGGTGATGCATTTCGATAGCGGAAAAAGTGAAAACTGCCTTCCATCTAGCGGTCTTGGGTACAACTAAAATTTATTCTTTCATATAATTACATACAGTTACACAAATTTAAATGTATAGCGGCATCTGCTTTATACTACTCTTATATAGAAAAGTATATACGTAGAAAATCTGACAAAAGAACAAACGGCCCCACTTCCGCTAACAAGCAATGGATTAACAATATTTCAATTGGCCGCCTCTTCGCCGTCGACATTCCAACGGATATTGGAATCAAGCTGAGCAGCTGAATACATACACACATCAGGGCTACACTTATATATCGGCATGTGTCACACAACGAATGCATCATTATTATATCTCCGCGTGATGTCTGTGAATTATTTCTCTCTCATCGCACCGGAAATGATAACCACGTCCCGCGGCGGTACGTGTCACATTATCCAGCAATTTTTCTCTTTTCTCCTCTTGCCATTTTCGCGCTCGCGAAAATCACAGCCCCGCCGGTGTGTAACACACAGACACATGGAACTAAAATAAAGCACCTGCGGATAATCGATCGTTCGTCTCGTCGCTATCTTGGGATCGGTCCTCTGCTTGACTCTCCAGGAACAGTTGTTCTCTCTGTGTACATATACATGTATACAGCAGTGACTTTGAGCTGTATTTGCGCGACTGAAAAATGCCTCGCGGGATTATTGGCTGTAGGTGGAGATTGTCGCAGCTTGTTTACATATTTACAAGCTACGAATATATTGACTATTATATTCCAAATTCAATGTCTTGTATAACTGCGCTGCTGACGCGCGGAAATTCAAATGTTCTTCTATATACACAGCATAAAACTGTTGTAAATCAGCTGTTCGCCGTACAAAACACTCGGCACTTCGTCCGACCAAATTTAATTCACAAATCATGTTCCTCCCGCTTCCACCGGCGAACTTTCCCTCACAGTACCTTATATACAGATAACAATGATTCACTCATCTCTCGCACACAACAAACACGGTATATCCTCCGAGTTATACTATATACCACGAAACTCGTGGGCGATCGCCGAAATCACGAGTCTCGCTTGCGCGAAAAAAAAATTTCGCCCCTCTCGCGTGGCGGCGTCGCTTGGTCCCTTTAAGAAACTATTGATTCCCGATACACCTCGGCGCAGCACCTATAATACACGCGGACTCCTCCGGCCCCCGCTACTATATATGTTGCTCTCTTCTCCGGGGCTTCAAAACGGCCGAGCAATAAAAGTAAAGCCCTCCACCCCCTCACCCTTCTACAGCTTGCGCAACTATATATGTATATGTGCGCGCTGATTTCCAATCGCGACGGACTGGAGCGCGATTCCGGCGGGAAATTTGAATTTTCTGTATTATATAAAGGAGACAAACATTCCCCCGCGAGCTCGAGCCTATTTCTGGCCCTCGAAACTTCTATTATTAAATCCCGATCGCCCGGAATATACACACAATATATATGTATGTATAAGAGTGGGCGTCGATTTCCCGGGCCCTTTTGTTCATGTTTGTAGTGTATTACACTGTGCACATACACACCAGGGTACACGGCGCGCTGTCTTTGTGCTCGCAAAAATTACGCGATTGTATTGAACTCTTTTGCCCCTTTTTTCTGGGTCAAACGCGACCTCGCGCCTATACATACATATACACAATCGACGATTTTCAGCATTCGTTTCCGTTTTGTCTGTCTATCTACGTGAGTGCTGTGCCGCTGCACATTGTCGTCGCGATCTCGAGAGCGAGAGAGACTAGGGCTGAAATTTGGTCGCACGTCTGTGTGTAATTTTCGTTGGCGGGACAACTCGAATGTTCAAATTCTCGATGCATCGATGCTCGCTGCCAGATTTCCCTCGGCCCAGTTTATGAACACGTGAAAAAGAGATTTTCTTATCGCCTGCGATGCGTATAACGTTTGCGAAGCCAAAAAAAGTTGGATGAATCTTCAATATTCGAAATCGCGAGATTCCTCTGGATTCGCGCTGTGCACGGGCTTAAACATATTAACGAAGCGCTCGGCTCTGTAGGAACGTAATTCGCTTGTTGAATGCCAACCCCATCAGCGTGATTTCCTATGTACCCGTGCAGCGCAGAGCTTTCGCCTACATACGCGAGAATTATCGATTGCGCGTATTCCGAGTAAAATTAGAACATCTAATTAGACCCACAAAGGATGTATCGGCGTACTTTTTTACCGACCGAGTCGTTTCAGTTACACAAGCCAATGTTCCGAAAATACACGTAGAGAAAATTTTGGCGCGTGTGTACAGGACGGAAGAAAAAATCGCTCTTTTTTCCTGTAGGGGTAAAAAAAGGGATTCAGCAAAGCGTCGCGAAACGCTCTTTCGCGCAATCGGCCGTAAATCTCGTCGAGAGATCGAATCATCAAATCGCAGTCGCGCGAACGCACTCGCGAAAATAATGCTCCGCACACACACACACACACATCGGAGAGAGAAAGTTGACTCTACTGTCGTAAATTCCAAGCGGCGTCCGTAAATCCGTTCACGGCGTCGAACAAAAAAATAAAACGCACTGACGCGTTTCGCGGCGCAGTGGAATCAAACTCGTGAGGCTGTTTTGCAGTCGGCGCAATTACACTCGCGTAATTGCGAATATGCCGATCACGACAGAAGCTTGATGGATATTATACGCGCGCGGAATATCGGGGGAAATCGTCGCTCTCCAGAATGTATAATATGTGGGCTCTACGAGCAACGGCGGGAGAGACGACGTTGTTTGCGGAGGAGAAACTAATTTATAAAGTTTCGATTGATACGACTATCCGATGTGATGTATGTTTCGGGCTGTAGCAGCGCACAGGTAAGAACAAGAGACGCGATAACGTGAGAGTTTCTTCGTTTGTCAACGTTGATTTTCAATTTAGTTAGAGTTGAAATAATAATTCCGAGCGTACACATAACGCTCCTCAAAATCGTGTCACGATCGCATATACTCGGTTATAATTTAATTTAAAAATCCACGGTTCGTTACCCCTTCGGATTTCAATTACACACACTGTGCGACTCTCCCAACTTTTTTTTCAATTATTTTCCAAGTGCCCGCTCGCGAGTTCTCCCATGAATTACCAAAGACGAACAAAAAGGGAGTCCAATCCACCTGTCTCACATAAAAGCCAATCCGAAGCAATTAGACTGGCATCTAGCATTGTCTCTTGGTCTCCTTAATTCAGAGAGCTTTCATCGCGCGCACGCCGCACATACATGAATTCTCTCTCGCCCTCTCCCATCTGAATCTGCATTTACATACACGTGCTGCATCAGGGACAATGATTCGCGTTGTCCCTCCGGGTTGCCTATCTCGATCGATAAAACAGGGAGGACCAGAAAGGGGATAATGAGAGCACTGGCTCCCAAGCGTGAATGTCAGCGTATCGAAAAGCGACGTATAATGCGCCCTTATTTCGCGAATATCGAGTTTCCGGTTCGCCGCTAGGTGGCGCGTGACTAACCCGCGCTAGAGAAGGGAGCGACGGCATGTATAGTTGTTGATTCGTGGTCGACGATATATTTACCTTTGAGAGCCCGACCGACAGCAGGCAATGGGGAAGAGGAAGCGTGCGGGCGGACAGGTGCAAACAGGTGTAACGCAGGCGTGCGCTGCACACAGGGACCGACGCCATTGTTAGATCGGGCATAGCGCGGAAAATTAGTTGTTTGACACGGGGCAGAGAGCACAAGCGCACGTCACTCGCACGTGTGTACGCAGCGAGTCTCTCGAGAGGAAATCCTATATATATATCCTCGTGGATACACATATAATTCGAGACTGCCGCGGCCGCACGGATCCAGTTGATCATCTGGTTCAAAGGTCCGCGCCGAGTAAAATATCGCATTATAGGATCGGCACTCGAACGAGAGACCAGCAATCGAATGTAAAAAATTGCTTGAATTGAAAGGCCAACTCTTTGAAAATAAGCGCTCTAAAACGTTCCCATAGTATATATATATATGGGAAACTTCGCTCTTTCTACGCAGCCACAAGCTCGTGCCCTGACAAATAATCGGCTGCTAGCACCGCCAAGGTTTCCGCCGTATATAACCGAGAGAAGAAAAAGCGACGCTTTTTTCACGTGCGCACGGCCGCAGCCGCCGGGGACGCATATATATAAAACAACAGCGCACACACGCCCGCTGCGAAATGAACGCGTAGTGACAGTTGGCTTTTTTTCCCTTGGGGCTGTACCTCACTCGCTCGTCTGGCTAGAGAAATTTGGAAAATAGAGTCGATCGCGTGCCCGACTTCGGGTTTTCGAACAAAAACACGTGCAGGGGTTCAAGTTATTCGCGCGGAATAAGACCGAAAGCTCAAGGTCTCTACTCGACTATAAATTTTATATCGCGCGTTCGACAAGTCCTCTTTGGTCTCCTGTGCGATGTATAACCCATGAGAAAAAGGCAAGGAGTGAATTTTAATCCGAACAAACGGTCCTCTCTCCCTCTCCTCTCGGCTCGAGAGGGAAATTACGAGGTAAAATAATTCAGGTGCTCTTGGTCAAATCACCCAATTACAGAGGGAAAAAGCCTCGGATGCTATAAGAAAATGATAGAAAAGGACGCGCCCTTGAAACAATCAGCGTACGGATAACTCTTGTCGCTCGCGGAAGAAAATTGTTCGCGAAGCCGCGGAAATATCCTCTTTCTCTCTCTCTCTCTCTCTCTCTCTCTCTCTCGATTCCTTTACGTATTTTAATTAACCATTCAAAGCCCTGTATCTGACAGTCGCGTCGATAGGCTGCGACGATCTAAAACCGAAGAGCCGACGAGGACGAAAATAATACGACAACAACGAGTCTGACGGACGTTAGCAGAGATATAAAGACGTGTCGATAAATAAAGGCTGGATAATAGAAAACAATTTCTATTCTCGGCGCGGTGTATTATAGCTTTCGTCCACGGCTGCGTCGGGGGGATAATTAATTGAAGGAACGCCGGAGAGCGTGCAGCGCTGCTTTTTTTACCACGCGCCTGTTATTTACGGACTTTTCGTATTTTCGTCGCTCGCTCGGGGACAATTATTATCGATTATTCGAGAGAGCCGAGATAGAGAGTTATACGTCGGGCCGCGAGAGGATCAATTTATCATTGTGTGTCTATGGATTCTCAGCTGAATAAACATCGCTAGGATACCAGAAACGGATTATAGATGCTAACACGGCCAAAGTCCCTGTTATATATCTCGCATATATATAGTTTTAAAGTTCGCGACCAAGTACAGCGTTCCTTCTCTCGTCAAAATAATTGATCGAGTTCCCGAAACTTCGCGGCTATAATCGGCTTACGCTCGGATGCGCGCTCGGGAAACATTTGCTTTCCATTAACTGTTATATATATATTTATACTTTCTTCGGATATAAGCAATTCGCGTAATACAATAGACGCTGCTTGGTAATTTATGCGAGAAGGGGGCGAAAAAATAAGCAGAGCCTACGAATGGCAAATATTATCCTTCGGTTATGACTTACAAACAGTCGTCTTGTCTTTGCATTCTTGGAGAGGGCGACGATGATCTCATTTCTCCGGAGAGAGAGACTCAGCTAATACCCCACGAAAAATCCACCCCCTTCGCTCTCATCGAAAAATATTTTAGCCGACGAGTCGGATAGCGAAGGACTTGATAAGTTAAGGATATTTCGGCACCGAATGCAAATATTGTAACGAATCCGCGTCTCCTTGTCTGGGCCGTCGACTGTGTATGCAGTCCAGGAAGTTCAAAAGCAGCGACAAGGTAGCGACCTTTGAGAAAACCAGACGCGGACTGCTTTTGACGAGCGTCTCGTAAATCAGCAGCCGCGAGATGCGATAAACAACGGCTAGACTCGAAGGAATAAAGAGACGAGTTCGGTAGGCAGCTGTTGCTTTGCGGAGTCGAGAGTTTTCTGGAAATTTACCAGAGATTTTTTCCTATACTTATACCAGCCTCACGGATATAATATACAGGCGATGCATTGGCACTGACGTATTATAATATTATTACGATCGATGCGTTACACTTTGCACGTGGGCAGAGCATATGTCAAAGTTATACGTCTGACACGTTCCGTCTGTTATCTACTTCGACGCGTATGGATATTCGTTTCCATCTTAGTTGATGCTCACCGAACTTATAAAGTAGGTGTATACGTATAGATATATGCTGTGCGCAGAGAGAAGTTTCTTCTATCTTCCGAGTTTAGGGTTCATTCTATGACGGATAACTTTTTTATTTTTAAAAAGTCAAAATTTACCCTTGCGTTTTTCTCTCCTCTCGTCGGGTTGAGGTATAACGCGAGAAATTCAAACGCAGTGTTTACCCGCAACCTCGATGAAGAGAGTCACATTTTAAAATTCCACGCTTCTCCCCCGTATAACAAACCAGATTCTGCGCACAAAGAATTTTTTTGTTTTTTTTTTTTAATAAGAATTTCAAGCGATAACTCTCTACGCATGAATATTCCATTGAATTCAAATCGACGTCCATATATACATACACACCGCGAGAGATAATTTTCAAGTAAATATCATCGTTTCTGCGGCCGAATATGCAAATGCAGAACTGCCGTGCTCGTTTCGGCGCTTCGTTTCAATTACAATTAACCATCCGCGCGCGCTTCGCTGCTTACACGTCGATTCAGCTCTCGCTCTCGCATATAATCAAACGACGCCATCGTCATCAGCGCACAGTATCAATAAAACAATAACGCATTACAGTATAATAACAATATCGCATTTAAATTTTCGATCCCACAGCGGGCGCGCGAAAGCGCGTAATATCGGGCGAAAGTCGTATTGAAAATAATAAAATATATGCATATGCGAGAGATCGGAAGCCGCGCGCGCAATGGGCTGCGAAAAATTGCTGCGGAGGAAAAACACAATAACCGGAAAAGAAAAAGCGAGGAGAGTAAAATCCTCGTGCGGCCATTTAGCCTCGTGAAGAATGCACGAGTCGGCGAGAAACAGGTGTGAATAAATGATTTTCCCGCGAGCTTTGTGCATCGGCGATGATCAGCGCGTGGGTGATGGAGAGAATGCAGATACGTGGGTGTACACGTGTAGGTGGAAAATTCTTGGCACTTGTTAGGAGAAAAGCGTGACATGACGTTTGAGAGAGGATCTAACGGCAGTTTTACGCCCGTTCGGAATTAACCTATACAGCAAGGCCTTGGGCTCTTTTATCGATGCGCTTTTTTACCGGCCGAGAGACGTTTCAGTTTTAGCGGGGACTTTTAGCCTGATGAAAATGTGCCAGACGACGAAATTTGTCATTCTTCTCTTTTTTTCTTATCGCCCTTTACCAAGAAATGCTTTAATAAGCCTGATTGCTTTTCGAAAAAAGGCAATCATGCGAGTCGGTAAGGTAGATCCGCCCACTTCACGTCCCCCCCCCCCCTCCCCCAGCGCGCGAGAGCACACTTCTCACGAACATTTCCGAAAATAGCCTCGACCCGTTCGGTTCCTTCCAAAAATAGCTTCCTCTCTCTCTCTTTTCGTACGTAATCCCCCGTACGTTCGCTGCCACTCGTGAAAATTAAGGAAGCAGCGGCCAATAAAGCGCTCCGCAGATAGCCCCCAGATATACCCATACTCGCGCATAAGGAAGCGATAAAAGGATACGCGCGACGCATCCTGTTTACCCAAGGCAAACAATTAACCCTCATGTGTGCGTCTGTGTGTCTGTAGTTCACAAAGCTCGCCGAACGTCTGGGCTCCGTCTTTCTCTCTCTCTCTCTCTCTCTCTCTCTCTCTCTCTCTTTCTCTCAAGGGAAGCAAAAGTTTCATTAGTAAATTGAGTCGACGCTTCGTCTTTACCAAAGCGTCGAGTAAGATGAGAGCGAAGAAGACGAGTAAGTCGAAGACGCATCGGGTTACGTATTAGACGGACGTCTTCGCGCGCGCGTATAGGTATACGTGTTCCGCGAAATGCTCGCTGAATAGAAGCTTACACGCTGTTTGACGTTATGTTATACGCCGCGGATATGGAGAGCTTTGGGACATATATAGGTACACGTATTGCACTATACACTGCTCGACGACATGTCGGACGGGGATATTGAGGATTATGAAAGTATTAACTGCAAACACGCTTTTCGGCGGCCTTCGAGACTCGAATTAACCCCCCCTGGGATGTGTACTCGCTTTTTCGGCGATGTAGAGTGTCTATAAAAAGCTTGTACATTATTGCAAGAGGATCAGTCTCCCCGATAAAAATGTGTTCTTTACGCTGCAGCATAAATAATATAATAGACGCGCTTTGCGAAGAAATTCGAGAGGCGTGTACCCTTAAAAAAGCGCCGTCCGTGAAAACAAAGCCCGCACTTTGCTTTAGATTGAAGGGTTCGTCTCTCACTATATACAGCCAGCTCCTCTCCTTGTGTTTTAAGCGCGCAGTCGTCAGCCGTTTTTTGCCGCCTCATCTCCCTCCTCACACACACACACATAGACATAATGTCAAGGCAATCGATTTCGAGTACCAATTAGCGGTGGGCGGCAGCCGACGCTAATGAACGGGTCCATCTCTCTTTCTTTGCATAGCAGCATAGCTACTCCGATGCCGACACACACACACATACACGCCAACCAGCTCTTCTCCCCCTCTTTTTTCTCTCATTGTCGCGAGGGCATCGCCGATCACTTTGCTCGCGCGCTTTTTTCTCTCCCGCTTGCTAATGTGCAGAGCCCTCTTCTCGAGGGACGATCCGACGGGGGAGATATACGTGTGTGTGTGTGTGTGTATGTGTACTACTGCATCGGATTTTTAGCCTTGGCTGCTTTTTTTCAGCGCACACACCGACGAGTCATCCGAGCGATTGATGAAGCCGTGTGTGCTGAAATTTCAATTTTTTTTCAATCAGCGCTTATAATCCTTACACTTTTTTTCATTTCGCCTTGCCACCGCCCGAATCTCATTCTGCGTCTGATGTGTGTAACATACGTCTATTTACACATCAGAGGTATAAAGGGAGAGAGAGAGGGCGCGCAAAATACAAGACAAACGCTCGCGCGCTCCGTAATTACGCGAAAGGGTCATCATCCACGAAAGGCACAAAAGGGAGAGAGAGAGAGAGAGACGACGGAGAGGCATTAATCTCGGAGAGCCCAGAGAGTAGGCGACGTCCGACCCCCCTCGACACGACTCGGGAAATTGCTCCGTCTGCTTTTGCTTTCTCTCCTGCTCAGTCCGCCTACTCTTGCGACGACTTTTTTTAATCTTGATCGTTCCTTTATCGATGCAATAAAGACGAGAGGCAAATTTATCGCGGCGCGATAATGTACGACTGCTTTTTTTGCCATTTGACGCTTATTATGGGGATTTCCGCAAGAGATACTGCAGGGAACGAGCAAGGGGGCTGATTCTGGACTTTCCAGATGTACTGTTTTACCGACCGGGCGTTTCTCATCTACATGTTTGATTGCATTGCCTTCCTCGACGTTATTAGACCATAGCGTGAATTAAGAACTAATATTCATAACATTCAACGTTCTGCTTTACCGACCGTTTCCCCCCTATCTTAAAGAACCACGAAGTCGCGTGCAAAAAAACATCATCTCTTCCCGCAATAAGTACGTCGACTTTCTCCTCGAAAAATCTCTCTCACCCTTCACTCGAGCACACTCCTTCCCTCTCTCGCTTCATGCACATGTATCCGTCTTTCTTCCCTTTTATCGCTCGTCTCACAGAGCGCGCGCGACTCTATAAGCGCGTAATATACCGCGCGCGCGGCTTATAATCCCCCGGCGCGTACACGAGAGGGGCTCCGGCATACGGGTGCTACGAATCGGAATACGTATCCTATATACCCTTGACTCCTATACACCCTCGATTCGATCGCTATATGCTAATCTGACAGTACTGCACTCAAGGCCGTTCTCGCTCGAAGCCCTCTGATGGAGTGCCGAGTGCACTTTGTGTTTGAGAGAGAAAGAGAAAGTTTCCCTCGAGCCAAGATTACTATAGGCTCTCGAAATCGGCGCGCATGGGAATCGCCGGATTTTCGCATGCGCAATACTATTTGCATCTGCGATCTTCTCGTTTCGATGCTATGCATGCGTCTGGGACATTAGACGAGGTCGCAGACTTCGGGTAAACAGAGACGTCTCCCTTTTTTTTATTCATCCTCCGTTATATTGAGCCAATGACTTCTCGCTGTGCAGAGGAACTTTGAGCCTAATGCCCCAAGTTATGGGTACGATTCAATTGTCTTGTATACGCTATACGTGTTATCTTCATCGCTAACAAATCGAAGTATTAGGGAGAAAGCGCGATAAATCATCCGAGCAATAAGAAAATTAATTGACAGCGCGCTTCCTGATAGGTGAAAAAAATTCTCTTCTCTCCAGAGCACGCGCCGTGAAGAAAAAACCAAAGAGCAAACGCTTTTTCAGAGCTATACAACATGACGCTATAGTATAGGGGGGTGCGATAAGACGTGCCGAAGGCCTGTTTTTAGGCGCGACGGATCGATGCGAGAAGAGAGCGAAAAAGAGCGCGAGAGATAAGCCGAAGCTCCGCTCGCGCGGCCTTGCTTCTACAGCTTCGAGAGATTTCTCGGGATGAAAGGCCAGCGAGATTTGAATGTGCGGCGTTTTATTATGTGTCCGCGCGCATAGAGGGAAATATCCGACGTTCTTTAGAATTTTTCTTTTTTTTTTCGTATAAATTCTTGAAAGCGTTGTGTGTGTATACACGGGAATCTCTCAGGATGTATAATGGTTTTCCGCGCACGCATAAATCAAACGTGACCGAGAGCACGTTCGCCGCCGCCTCGGCAAATGCAGAAACTCTCTCTCTCTCTCTCTCTCTCTCTCTCTCTCTCTCTCTCTCTCTCTCTCTCTCGCTCTCTCTCTCTCTCTCTCTCTCTCTCTCTCTCTCTCTCTCTCTCTCTCTCTCTCTCTCTCTCTCTCTCTCTCTCTCTCTCTCTCTCTCTCTCTGTTCAAAGAACGAGAAATCCCGCAAACATCCAAAACATCAGCATCTCTCCCCCAGCAGCTCGATCAAATAACGCATGGAAGTGTAATCCTCTTTCTCTCTTGTTCTGTCAGTTCTAGGCGCGTAGCGAAACTTGAAAGCCTCTTCGAGATGCGCCCAGCCGACTTAATAATCACCGCCAGTCGTTCTAAGCCGTAGAAAAGATGGATCGGTCCACTCCGAAGAAAAGAATGTAATCTCAGGAATCATCGAAAGTGTTGCTTATCGAGCGATTGCCTCTTCAAAACGAACATAACCTCAAAATCGACGATTCGACGAGATCGGCTGCTAGAATGAACGAGGTGAGAGGACATCGCGAGGAAGTGAGAGTTGCGACGTGGCGACGGTAGTGAAGCCGACGGAAGGTGTTGAGCAAACATGAACAGTTCGTACGTGATGGGAGATGACGAGGACTGGGGTCGGCGTTACTTCTTCACCTATTACAGCGAGTTCGGCGACAGGAGGGGCGCCAGCGGCATCGAGGTGAGTTTTCTCATTCTCTGCATGTGTGTGTGCGTGTGTTTGCTTTTCATTCGCTGCGGACGACGTTTTTTTTTGATGGATGAAACGCTAAATTGAGGCAAGTGTTTTCTGCAAGGGGCTCGAGAGGGTAAACAAGGGCGTCGCCTCGAGAAAATGATCGACTTTCTGCATACTCTAGACGAAATGAAACTTTGGATAATTCGGATACTCGTTAAAATTATCGGATACTCGATATTCAGTTAAAATTTTCCAATAAATGGCTGCTCGCGTCATTAAAACTTTCGGAAGACTTTCTAAAAACTCATTTTATATATCGCGCAAAAAGACGCTATGCGCTATTTCACGATTATCTCCGGAGGATGAAAATGACCGGTACTTTCAGCCTCCGTTAAAAACCATAGTCGTTCGTGCACTCGATCGAGGCTTAAAAGCCATTCGAAAAAGCTATTAACTCAACAGGCCGACCAACAAATGTAAAAATTATGAAAATTTATCGCCGCCCGACCGTGTATCAAAACTGCCCCTTTTTCACACGGCCATATTTCCCCTCCGCACAGGCGCTAAACTGCTAAGTTTAACTGCCTCGAAAAAGTAGACTCATAATAACCCCCCTCCGCCGCGCGATAAATTTCCAGCGCGAATTTCACACCTACTATATACTTTCTCAGTACAGAGGGAGAGAAGCGTTACGTTGGAAGCGATTTCGAAAATCGCGTCTAGCGCTATATCTCTATATGGCGAGGTAAATCCGTCCAACAGCAACTAATTGAGCTTCGTCGGCTGCAAGCTGTGAACTTTTTTATACATACCTTCTCGCAACTTCCGGATTGTTCCGTCTTTGTAATTAAGACTCTCCCCGCGAGTGCGAGAGGGTTAACTCTACTCTTTCTTTTTCCCTCGCTACTTCGATTTTAATCAAGCAGCCCGGTGTGCGCTACGCTGCTGGCGTGGCAAAATTAGCTTCCAGGAGAGGAGCCTTGTTTTTCCGGCTTGTTTACAAATTAGGCGCTCGATTCGCGATCGAGTTTCATTGCGTTCCGTGGCTCGCCGCTGACGAGAGGAAATTGAAACTTTTTGCTTTGCGTAAAGCTGCTCCGTTACGTATCTATACCAGTAACGCGATATTTTTAGCGAAGACACTGCAGAGCGAGATAACGACTCTCTGATGCGCTCGTATCTGTTTGCACCGAAAGTATATATATACACACACACACACATATATATATATATATATATATAGATATAAAGTTTATTGTACTGCATTACATGCAGTGACGTATCAGAATTGCCGATATAGAATTTACCGATTCAGACTGGGACGTGCGCGCAAAAACATCGCCTATAGATATTATATTCTCGCCGAGAGCAAAGTTGCGGCGTCGGGAAAATTTCGAATAAACTTCTGACAGGCTCTGGACAGTATCGAAATAACATTTTCTCCCAATTGAATATTAACTGCGTCGCGCTTCGGTCAATCGCTGCGATATGCTGTTTACATTCTGCGATATTATTTTGTTTTTGTTCTAATGGATGGAATACATCTGGAAAAAAAACTGTTTGCAAAAGCTGCAACTTTAAATTGATAACTCGCGTATGTACACCTTCTATTCCACACACACAAACGAAACATATAGCAGAGCTTTTATGTCTCGAGTCAATATTAATATCTCTCTGAAAAAAAGATAAAATTCAAATTAAAACGCGAAATAGCATCGACAATATAAGACCGCAATAATCCGATTTCCTTGGCGCGCGCGCGGTGGCACACAATGCGGCCGCGAGTGCGGAGAAAAGGCTTTATTCGTATAAGCTTTTACCGTGTGTATACACCGTAAACACACTTTTTGTCCCATTCAATAAACGCACTCCGCGAAATTGGGCCACACAGAGCTGCGCATAGTGGCGGAACTATCATGAAAAATTCAACTCATGACTCTGCGCTGTACTGTACAATCCGAATGAAAATTCAAGGCACAGCGACAAGGCTTGAAATAAATTATCGGAACACGCGCTCGAATTATGCTAAACGTGGGCCTTTGAAAAAGAGGAATTGTAATGTAAGTAAATAAATTACGCAAGAGAGCTGGAGTATGTGCGTTATGGCGCGGGAACGTAATAATTGCAACGACGAGAGAATTTGCGCGCGGAAAGAGGGCGGTTTTAATGGAGAAAAGAGAGAGAGAGTGAGAGAGAGAGAGAGAGAGAGAGAGAGAGAGAAAACTGTGCGGTAATTGCGATCCCGCTTTAACATACAAATAGGACCGAAATATCCGCCGGTAAATAGAAACTTTGAACGAGTTCCTTCTCGAAACTTGCGGGCGTCGGTTTTTATTGACGGAGAGTCTGCGCGCCGGGGAGAGATTCGTTTGTTAAAAGTTGATGAAAAATATCTAATTTGCCAAGGTTCATTACTTTCTGTGGATAACCGAGTGCCGTTTTCTTTTTTTAAAGGCTTTTTGCATAATTTCAGATAAATATTTATTTTACAGTTATAAGTATCAAGTATATCATCTGCTTTTCAGCGGATACGAAGTATAGTAGCGCTGGTCAGAGTTCGGTCAGACTTATCGAAAAAACTTGCTCTTTCTCTCGAATGACTGATCACCGCCGGTTAACCTTGATTTTTATCTCCAGTCACGAGAGGCACTTTTCTTCATTTGTCAGAGATTCGTCTCGTTATAAGCATAACACACACACGAACGCTGCAATTTCCTCTCGCCGTTTTCACGGCCACCGCGATTCTATCCCAATCGCGAACACGCATCCGTTGTGAAGTTGCAAAGAAAAAGAAAAAAGTTTCTCTCCTCTCAGGTTTTCTCCCAAAACTCAAAGACTTCCTCAACGCGCATAAACACACAACACAGTCGTGCGTTGGTGATCCCGCTTTGCGGATCGCGTCGCATCAAACGCGCGCGATAAATTCGCGCTTGGAACAAGCGAGCCGTGACGCGCCTCTGAAAAGTCTCTCGCATACATCATCATCTCTCTCTCTCTCTCTCTCTCTCTCTCTCTCTCTCTCTCTCTCTCTCTCTCTCTCTCTCTCTCTCTCCCTCTCTTTCTCTTTTCGAAGGATACACTCTCTTTCCGTATACGTGCGCACGTGGCTGTGTACAAGCAACGGCTTCTCTCCACATCAATCTCTCGAGGAAGAAAGAGAGACCGCTGCTCAAGCCGTTTGATATCTGGGTCTCCGGGGGCCGAGTCCGCGCGTGTGTGTGTGTGTGTATTGGTCGCCGGACTGCTGCTACTCTCCCCCTTTTTTCCGTATATATACACGTCCCATACCTTCTTTTCTTTATCGCGTAAACGAGAGGCTGAGATACACAGCGGAAAAGTTGTTTCTAAATTTTTTCGTACAACAGCCTCGCTTGTCCTTATGCGCGATGAAAAATCTTCTTTTCTTCCTGCATCGCAGCGCGCGGTGAGGGAAACGCTTTCCAGAGAGAGTGAGAGAGAGAGAGAGAGAGAGAGAGAGAGAGAGAGAGAGAGAGAGAGAGAGAGAGACGTGTAGGTGTATTATACGTATGCGAGGAAGAGGCCAATAACCGCCGAATCATCTTTGCACGGGTTTATCTTCGCTGGGCTTTCGATTAGCCGCCGGTCGACGGCGTGTCGAATCAATCATTAAGTCCCGGCCTTAATCATTTATCAGAGCCGCGCGTATATCCGATACTGTAACGTACACACGCGTGTATTATTACACACTGCGCGCGCGAGCGACGAGATGATGAATTTCGGATATACGCTGAGAATTTCTTTTTCTCCTTCTTCTTCTCGGCCGCGCCGGCGCGAATAAAAGAATACGAAGCCTGCGGAAAGCCTGCGCTATCCATCAAATCCGCCGCTTTTGAAATTGATAAGTTATATACGCACGTGGTCTGCCGTGGGTGTAAGGTATATACTTCATGTATACCTTTTCAAATATTTCTCTAAAATAAGACACTTTTCCCAATCTAATCCTTGCAGGTACTCGTACTGGCGGTGAGCTTCGTAGTGGCGGTAGGCGCGAACCTGGGCATCGCCGCTTGTGTCCTGCGCTACCGCGAGATGCGGACGCCCACTAACCTGTGCCTGGTCAATCTCGCCGCTGCGGATCTCCTCTTCGCTCTGGGTGTCCCTGCTGTCGCCTACACCAGACTCACTCAGTCCTGGCGACTAGGAGAGGCCGTCTGCCGTATGCTGCCGTACTCGCAGGTTTGTGCTCGATTTTATTATTCGCGCACGTGCTTCGGACCGCAAATCCACTCGCCGATAAATCCTCTAACGAAAATAGACTCGTTCTGAAGTAAACTCGGAAATGGAAGTAAAAAAAAAAGTCGGAGGCCACGTGACTCGATCAATTTAGCAGGGATAACTCGATTGAGCATCGTATACGAATAACGTTCCTCTCTCGCGTTAAAGACGACGCGCCGAGCGAGGCGAATTAAGGGATGTGATGATGAAACTTAATCGAAGGCTGTTGCTGCTGCTGCAGCATCCCGTTAAATCACGGGATTCACCCTCTCCATTTCGTTCCAATTTTAAACCCGGTTATTTTTAGACATAGCTCTCGTGCGCTCTGCTTTTTTTTCATCCTCGTTATCGTCCTCTCTCCCCCCCCCCCCCCCCCCCCCCCTTGCGACAATATTTTTCATCCCTCGACACGTTGTCACACACGCGTCGCGCATTATACCGGAATAATTACGCTAAAATCGTCCTCGATGTTCGTATAACGTTTCCGCAATCGAGTTCGACACACAGCCAACAATACATCACGACGAACTTGTCGTCGTATAGAAAATTGCGCGATCCAACTCAAGACCGCAACTAGGTATACTCGAGTCGCTATCACTCTCGCGCACCAAGAATTCCGAACACACTTGCACGCCAGAGTTATAGCCGGCACCTACTCGTTCTCCCGTAAGTAAGACAGAAAACAATTTAGCCAAGTCATACGTATACCTCGCTGCTTGCTATGGAAGCTTAATTACGATCCGCGACGAGGAGGACGAGTTAAATTGCGTTAAACGCGACCTTGATGTATGCGCAACAAATTCCGAGTGTATATATATATAAGCGAACGAGAGGGGAAGAGACTTTCTCTCGACGCTAACTGCTTCGTTACTTTGATTCGATTAGCTGCTGCGGGGGAGGTGTAATTGTAGCCGCAGTGAGAGACGCGCGCTCTTTTTTTCGAAAGCGTGGAGTGTGTTTCTTTTGAACGAATTGGAATTTACTCAGGTGTTGATCGGAATTCGATTTCTAGCTTAGCTGGCTTAACTTTCGTACCGTCGAAAAATTTCAATTCTAGATTAACGAGCTCGAAGTGTGTGTACACTTAGCGCGAGAATAGTCGGGTCGTTGCATTATTCAAGCACTTTAGTCGTCGAGGAATAAACAAGTGCAGTAAAAAGGAAGACGAGCGAAAATTGTCGAATCTGCGACGGGGCGAGAGGAGGTCGAGGCGATTTTCGCGGGTCTCAAGGTTGCGGTTTTACTTCTCTAGTGCTGAGTGTAGAGAGAGAGAGAGAGAACTAGTAGTGCGAGGTCCGGTTTGGTCAGCCGCCGAGCGTTATGCTCTGGATCGACAAAAATGCATCCTTGACTTCGCATCGGTTCGGAATTCGAATGCATCTACCGAGCCAAGCATAGTATATTCTTCGAACAAGCAAATATATATATATATAAAACTATGAACAGTTCGTCTGCGGCTTCGTACTCCTCTGGACGCTGACGCTGATCTCCATGGACCGGCATCGTTGTCTGGCGGTAGCCCCCTACCGCAGCGCCCTCACCACCGCGAGAGTCGTCGCCGCGAGCTTCATCACCTGGATCATCGCTGCCTCGCTCTTCCTCCCGGCCGCCTTCTGGTTCAAGCCCAAGGTAAGCTACTACGACTATTATACGTATAGATATAGTATAAAGTATAATCGTTCTCTTTCGACGCGTACAGGAGGTAGCCGGCGGCTACACGATCTGCACCCTCGTCTTTCCGCGCAATGACATCCTGAACGTGTCGCTGTGCTTCACGATACCGATAATCGTGATAGCGTGTTTGCTGCCGATGGCGTTGCTCGTCTACCACTACCAAAGGATATTCCAGAGGATACTCGACACCCGGAATCGCTGGGCCGTCTCCTGCGTCGCTCAGGTGAGATTCCCGTTTATTATGTATCTTGATAATATATCGTTATCGGACCTGTCGCTGTGTAATATTACGTATGTACGAGTTCGCCGCCAGGGACGCCGTACGCGCGATAAGTCGGGGATCAATATTGCACGACGGGAAGTGTAATAAGGCTGTGAATCGGCTCGTGCGTGTGAAAAATAAGTTGGAAGTGGGGTCTATTTATAATACTTCCTGACGCCGATAGTCAATTCAATCAAAATAATGGAATAACTGCTTTTACAAGCACTGATCGATTCATTATCACAAATATGTACTTCCCCGCAATCGATTACCGACGGTCGGTAAAACAGTCAATTGATAAAAACTCCATTCCAGGGCTTAGAACCAGACTCGAGTCGTCGTCGAGACTCGGAGCTCTCGGTGGTCGGCACACTGGTGCCTTGGGCCGGTCGCAAGCTGTCCTCGGCGTCGATGACAGGCGGAGCACCGAACCGTCAGGGTCGTGCCGGTAGCCTCTCCCAGCACGAGGAGATCCGATTGCACAAGCACCTGCGCGTCGTCCGCGTCTTACTGCTCAACGTCGTCGCGGTCCTCGTCATGTGGCTGCCCATCACCATACTCATGTTGCTCATCTACTTGGACGGTCGCAGACCTACCGAGGACACCGACTTTTTTCTCAGGTATATATATCATCAACTTTACTATTTTCACCTCGTTTATTGTTGGCATTTCTATTTCAGCGAGCAGCGCGAAATAATAATAACGTACAGACGGGAATACCTCCGCTTTATTATTCCGAGAGTTATATGAAAGAAAGGAAGCTAAAAGAGAGCGGGAAATTCTTCTCTTTTTCTTTTAATAGCGAACGACGAATGAGGCGCGCACTGCACATTGATTCGTAGGCGGATCGATAGAGCGATATTAAATTCGGAACGGGTGTATTCTTATAGGATAGTCGAGCCGATCCTAAAAATTCTTCGCTTTCCATCGCATTTAACACAATACCCGTCGCTATATACACTCACACACACGTACGGATACAGCTGACGAGTTCCTCCACGTGTATAGATAACCTACGGCAAATTGATAAACGGAATTTTCCCCTGAAAGTAAAGAACAACGGGACAAGGCCATCCAAGCACGGCATAATGCCTGTATAGTCTTTTACGACTGCCCGTAAATAACAATCTAGTCAGCAGCGCGTGTAGGTATACGGCGAAAGTAAGTAAGTAAGCGATATTTCGGACAGACAGAAAAAAGAAACGTCTATCGAAATCAAAGGCTATATACCTAACGTCGCGAGCAATCTCCGCGCGCATCTGTTCTGCTGATAAGGAGAAAGGGAGCTCTATATATAGAGAGAGAAAGGCAAAACTGGGTTATCTGTCAACGTCTTCCTGTGTTACTGAAGTATATTAAAAGACTATATATATACCTTCGTATATGATTCGATACCTGTGTATAACTTTCGGCGCTATTATCAACTTTTTATTCTCGTCGCGAGCGCGCGCGCGCGCGAGTGTGTGCGCGAAATAACCGCGACCCAGTTCCCGAAATCGATCATATACTGCACTTTACAAATTAATCGCATATAAAAGCAGAACCCACCGACGACTAGGGGGTATTACAATAACTGCGGAACCTCGTAAAAAACGCAGATGAAAGTTTACATTCGACTTCCAGATCGCACCACTTCATCTGGGCGCTGGTGATAGCGCAGTTCAACACGGTGGTGAACCCGCTGCTCTACGGCGTGTTCTCGGAGAACTTCCGGGCTTGTTTCGTCAAGCTCTGGCGTCGCGACCCGGGCAACAGTCAACAGCAACAGCAGAACAACGGCTGCGGCAATCGCGGAAAGTCCCTCGAGGCGTTTCAGGACAGACTGTCCGCGAAGCCAGCGACCGGAGCTGGCATTGTGAGGAACAATAGTAGGTCGTCCGCGAGACCTGCTAAGCTGTCCAATTGTAGCATCGGCAGCATTATCGAGGTGCCGGCGTCCGAGAAACTTTAGGACTAGTTGCGAGAATTTTTTTCTTTTTTACTTTCGAGAGCTGGTTTGATTTTTAAGGGAGTGACCGAAAGCTCGCTGTTGGTGAGCTCTATGTAGGGATGTTGAGAAATTTGTTAAATAAGTAAAAAAAAATCAACGTGATTTTTGTTACTAGGAAAAAAAATTTACGAGGCGACGAAGAAAGTATATCGTTGCTCTCTAAGTGCAGACTATAGGAGGATTTCAATTTTCTAGCGAGACCGGTGTCATTTGAGATTTGGAAATTTCCATCAAATTTAAATAATGTTTTTGAGATTTGGAAATTTCCATCAAATTTAAATAATGTTTTGAAACATTTCATGAATTTTCTCAGATTTCGCGGAAATTTCCCATGCTTTTCATTCAATAATTTTAATTAAAGATAAAATATACTACTTCTACTAAAGCCTCCAGAGTAAAATTGAATCAAAAGTTAAAACGGTCAAATGAATAAAGAGGTTGTGAGGGGGCGTGGAAAATTATTAATTTAAGTTTGGTCGGACTGGAATGTGTGCTAGTCTTCGCATAGGGAGCGACCTAGTATGTATGAATGCGATACAAGAAAGAGTATGCTTGGGTGATTCGAAAGCGCAATGATGCAAGAACGGTTATACTGATTTTATTCCAAAATAAGTTTACCGATATATACATTTAAAAAATGTCGAGCTTATAACGATATATTTAACGGTATACACTTTGCTTTGCGATAGATTTTTATTGTTTTAAGCCAGTATACATATAACGATATATATACTAATATAATTTGTAAATAAAATATGTGAAACATATTTGGATCGAACGATAGCGATTTAGGGCCAACGTGAAATTGTGTACGAAGCAAACGCGATGCGAGTGGTATTAGATAGTTTGTAAAAATAAATAAGTGCGTTGCAAACTCTATATAGCTGTACAATTTTCCGATTCTCGCGAGACTTTAGAAACATGTTCTCGTTTTCCTATATACTTAATGAAACGGTGTAATTTTACAATCATGAACATTTTCTTAATGCTACGCACTAACTCTTATGCATTTCTCAAAAGGCTCTGTTAAAGTCAATAAAAAAATATTCCATTGTAGGTATGGACTTTGATATGAGTGTAAGTATATATTTTTTATCATATTTTTCAATTATCATTGCTGCAAACGTACAATAAACGCAATACACATAAGAAGGGGAAGTATGATTTTTATATTGACTTTAGACTCTTTTTGAGAGAGCAACAGTAGTGATCTGTCTATAATTTGTTCATATTCTATCCTCGTTTTAAGGATCACCGCCTACTGTTTTGAATCTGTAAATGCTACATTCTTCCTACAGAGTACTTTGTACAGATTATCTATGACAACGTTTTCTAACAAAACGAACTCGAAACATTTTATGATCGTGTAAAAAAAAACTAATTGAACTTATTTATTTAATCAGCCAAACATATGTACAACAAATTGTGTCAGTTGTGTGCCAGCTGGAATAATTGCGTGATTATTTCGTCGACTCTTTTTCTTCCTCCTCGAGTGTAAATAGACTTGTAAACTATTGTAAAAAAAGTTTGTAATTGTTTGAATAATGAAAATAAAATGTTTCTCAAATTCGTTGCACATTCTGTAAGAAGCGATTCAATTTTTCAAAGATACTCACCTGTAACTGCGTCTAACCGAGTAATCAATCGTAAATCTCCTCAATCGTCAACCTGCGTACAACAGACATCGATGAATATATACAGAACCATCCAAACTGTAACTCAACTTTCTTTCACCTACCTCACCCTCCTGGAGTCGTCGTCTTTCCTCAACTTCCCAACGGCAGCAAGAGCAATTTTGTTCTCTGGCTCGAGTCTCAAAACGGCCTCGTAATCCTCCAAAGCCTGCGAAGTGCAAACAGTAAGAGCAGAATTATTATATTTTTCAACGGCGATTGCCTGTTGCATTAATCGATCGACCATCGTACCTCCGCTTTCTTGTCCAGGAGCTCGTACGCTCGCCCACGTCTCAGCAGCGCCTTAACGTTCTCGAAATCGATGCTGAGAACCGAATTGCAATCCATCACCGCTTTATCGTAATTCTTCAATTTTATGTCTGGAAAAAATGAAATATTTTCAAAAATTGAATTACCTATAACGAATCGATACCGTGTCTTGCAAGCCCTGCAAAACCTCGCGTTCATGCTGCGTATAATTCATGCAGGTGTTATATATCCGCAAAACCAGTGCCGCGATTGATAAACGATCACGAGTCAAGTTCTTGCGCGCTCGCGCCGATGATTTATTGGACGTCGTGTGTGGGCGCGCTGCCAAGTGTTCCATCTCCGCGTCGTGGTTCGTTTCGTTAAATATGAGAGAAATGACGAAATTTACTTGCGCACCACGCGAGAAGATTTGTTACGATTTCGATCGGGTTTTGCTTTGTCGTATATTATAGAGCTGCTATAATACACAGAGATACACCGAAGTTTGTACGCCCGTAGTTTTACCTCTATAACTCTGTTTTGCCGAGAGATTCGAGAAGTTTCTTTATTGATTCGCGTAACAAGTCAACGAGAAACCTGAAGCGCATAATCCCGATAGCGCCAACTGTCAAGTATACACAGTATACACATAGAACTTTTTGTATGTACTCACGCGTCATGGCGCGATTGTTGTAAGCGTTGAAGTCGCCATCCATGGCGATGCTCGTGCTGTAGAGCTGCAGAGCTTCGAGATAATCACCGGCCCGATATGCCTCGTTGCCTTTTTCACGCTCGCGCGTTGACATGACGCTCAGCTCCGTTCCTGTAAGCAGTGCTGTTACGCAATGAATAAACAGAAGTGAGAACTGGGTGTGTATAACAAATTAATTATAGTTAATAAACATTCAAAATTACATTTCTTTATCACAGTCTCCTTTCCACACCTCGCCTGCTCGGCCTTCCTCGTCTCCTGGGTCCTCTTGGCTTCGATCTTTCTCTGCTCCTCTCGTAGTTCGATTCGGTTCAACTCGGTGTCGGCGTCGTACTTGTCCCATGCGTCGTAATTGCAGCTGGCTAATCTTTTGCTCACCTTTGAATCTTTCTGCGACGTCTTGAAAAACAAAAAAAAAATTAAAGCAATCAAGCACTGCAGTGTCAACAAAGTATGAATTCTGTATTCTAACCTCCCCAGCAGCAACGACAGCGTCAAATGTGGTCCTGATCCCAGGTCTGGGCAGCTCCTCATCTCTTTCGGCGGCTGAGATGCTCTCGTCGGCAAGGTCACATTCTCGTAAGCGCATCTCCTTCGTCCAGTTTGCGATCTCTTCCTCGAGGTCGCGACGTTCGGTTGGATCTAGGAATCTGCGAGGACGAACTGGTTGCCAACTCAATAGGATCGGACTTTCGGGTTTCAAGGTACTCAGACGGCCCTCGGTGAAACGGGTCAGTTGTGGGAATGCACCTTCCTCACCCGATCTGGATTTTATTTTAGTTTTATTTAGAAGTCTCAAATTTTTATTACTTTCAAAAACTATGATGTATTACCGTAAAATTCGCACGATGCGCTCGAGCTCCTTTGAATCCGTGCACTCACCGATGTACTCGTACGAGAGATGTTCTATGGGTATGTCGAATTTTTGGAGCAGGGACTGACCTTTTTCTTTGTGCGTTTTGTTGACGAGATTCTGATCTTCGTTTTCCATTTCGTCAAAAGCTATAGACTACAATGAAAAAACACTCAAACTCTGGCATAGTAAGTACTTTCTGCTTCACGACAAACACTAGCACACCTGTGAGCGTCGTGTTGCCATAGCCACGCGTAACAATCGTTATAAGCATATACTTACTAAGATTTAAATTTCGCGCGTTTGTATAGTTTTGTACTGCTAGCGCCATCTATAGACGGTTTTGCTCATACCATCAGCTGTACTATACGGCCGTTAGGTTAGGTCAGGTAAGCGAAGTAAATAAAGATCCCTATATACTGCTTCGTAATTTTTGAGAGAACTTTACTTATTGATTCGTGATTGCATGTCATTTTTGCGGTAGATTTTAGTTAAAAATTTCACGTTTGTTGAGAAGGAGTGAACAGTTTTTATTTCTAAATTGAAAATTTCTAGTTAAAAAGCTGTCAAATTTCGAAGGGTGAGTCCCGATTGGTGTCTACAATTTTACTTTTATTGACAATAGAAAAGTAACCGTTTTTACTAAGCTTGAAATTTAGAAAAGATCGATAATGACTTTTGATTCTTGTAGAAATAAACCAAACAAGGCCAACATGCCGGAACCAGTTCACCATCAAATCAACACAGCAAGGAAGACCTTCCAAGCTCTCTACAAGATATCCAAGCTTCTTAATACAAACTTAGATCCAACAACGCTCAGTTACTGTGTAAGATTGTGTGAAAATGGAGTCAATCCACAAGCCCTTGCAACAATTGTGAAGGAGATGCAGCGAGAAGCCAAGGCTTTGAACAATACTTCAACATATACAAGTAAAAAATGATAATTGTGTGAAAATGTACAGTGAGTTTAAACTTAAGTTTTCTGTTATAAGAACTGTTAAGTATTAAGTATTTTTGTATTTATATAATTTAAATTATGAAGTGAGCAGGAGGTATGAAGCCATGACAACAATAAATGCATAAAATTGTTTGGTTATAGAATTCTTTCGATCTCTTTGGATTTTTTAAAAAAATAAAAATAATCTGTATGTAGTGATTTAGACTTTGTTTCATATCACATCCACAAAAATAATCATTTATTTATATTCTTTCATGAAAAATTACATTTGTGGTATTAGTCTACTTATCATTAATTGACATTGCCTTACTTCTAATAGGAAAAATATTCACATAAGTAGATATTAATGACTACCAAGTCCCAGAAGAAATGGACTCACTCAAAAGATTTCCAATCATTTTTCCAAGCCCTACAGAATCTTTCAGAACAAAAGGATGGTGAAAACCTTGCTTACAAACATGCACATCAATGTCAGGATGTTTGCTCTTAAGATCTTCTATATAATGCATTGGTGTCCAAGCATCATTAGCCCCATAATACAAGAACAGTTTATCCTTGTGCTGAGCAATTGTTGTGTCGTCACGTTGCTTCACCAGATTCAGTTCCTCTTGAGTTAGCAATAAAAGTCGCTTTATAGGCTCTGGATGTACCAGTTGTAGCACAGGTTTAGTTAAACTGGGTGGGATATAGTAAAACAGACTAATAACCCGGATTATAAATGCTTGAATAAGATAGGGAATGAAAGTAATCAGCCATGACAGAAAAATAAGGAATTTATTCATTCTTAATACCTAAAAAAGAAATTAATTAAAGTATCGCATAATGACATGTATAGATTGTTTTTCATGCAAAGTCTATGTTTTAGATTAAAATAAACTCACTGTTTTAGTTAATCTTTGTCCATTAGAAGTTTCTGCCATCCTCTCAATAACAGGGAATAGTAAGTAACATTTAATTACATTATTAGCAATATTGCTATCTTTTAATAAATGCAAGGTAATCCAACTTCCAATAGAATGACCTATTATGTGAATTTTAGCATCAGGTGGTACAAATCTTTTGATAAAATCAATCTGCAATTGGAATTAAAATATGAATAAAGGAAATATCAAACCAGATGATATCTTTACATTATAACTTTACCTTATGCTGGATGTTACCATTCATATCATAAAAATGCTTCTCAGTTTCAAAGTCTGGATAGTCATGAATTAAATTTTCAGGTGGTTTTGTATGTCCTGCATGACCAATTATCCATATTGGTACTTCGCTTGGTAATTTTGATTGTATCACTTCGGCAAATTCTTTATAAAATCCAGGGACACCATGATTACCTGTTATAATTATAACAATATCTTTCCTTGTGTCAACAGGAATTTCTTCTTCAATCCATCTATTGAAGGTAATGATTTCTGTTGGTACTCCATTTATTTTAACTATTGCATGATTCATTTTTTCAAAAGTTTGTAGTAGACAGAACACTTACTAAATGAATATAACTACACTAACACAGTATTGCATGATTCCATGAACACGATTGTTAATAATTGGTTTCATAGCCAATCGCATCAAAACTTAACTGTTTCAACAATATTTTGAAGGACAAGTAATTAGGCTATAACCTGAATGTATTGACTTTATCAAAAGAAAAAAATTCTTATAAGTTATAAATAAGCGATAGAAAGTTATTTAGTAATTAATGAGAATTGTCCGAAAGTTTATTTGTCTTTAAAGCACTTGGAATGTGTTTTGTAATAAAGCTGTACCCCAATGCTACTAGCTTGCAGCTCAGGATATCGTATTGTGTTGGTAAAGAAGGAACCTGATCAATATTTGAATATATTTAAAAACAATAAATAAATACAAATAAAGAAACTTGGTTTCATTAAAAATATGATTATTGATAAATTAACATTATTTTGTTTCTTATTACACCTATTATAATATACATTTACATTTGCCTCATACAGTCAAAATGATGCATAAATAAATAACATTATAAATTACAAAAATCAGTTTTTTCTTGATGAAATTGACTTGTTGATAAGATCTCCAACCATATTTCCAACTCCAATGGCATCTTTCAACACAAAAGTGTGATCAAAACCCTGGTCACACAAACAAGCATCTATATTTGGATGCTTGGCTTTGAGATCTTCATAGTAATCTAAAGGACACCAACCATCGTTGACACCATAATACAAGAAAAGTTTGTCCTTATGTTGGGCTATGACAGCATCATCGCGTTCCCTTACGTACTTCAGTGATTGAGCTATTATTAAATCAAGTCTTTTCAGAGATTCTGGATGGTACATCTTCATTATGGAATTATTCAAACTTGATGGTATATAATAAACTAAGCTAACTAATCGAATTATAGAGATCTGTATTAGAGAAGGCAAGAGAGCGAAAAAGCTAGATAAAAAAATGATGAAGGCACTTAATCTGTAAATCTGAAAGATTTCATGAATTAAAACTAAAATTTAAATTAAATGCAGAACGTGATTTTGTTTTATAAACTTACTGTTCTCGTAAAAAAACGCGCATTAGGTGTTTCTGCCACCCTTTCAATTACAGGGAAAAGTAAATAACTTTTGACGACTTTGTTGGCAATGCTGCTACTTTCTTTTAACAATTTTAAATTTATCCAGCTTCCAATAGAATGACTAATTATGTGAATTTTTGCATCCGGTGGTACAAATTTTTTGATAAAATCTATCTGTAATTGATTTAATTTTGAGATTTAGAAAGAAATGTAATAAATAAAACAAAATTATTTACCTTGTGCTGTACGTTGCCACTCATATCATATAAATGCTTCTCTTTTTCAAAATCTGGAAAATCGTGAATTAGATCATCTGGTGGTTTGGTATGTCCTGCGTGACCTATTATCCATATTGGTACTTCTTTTGGCAACTTTGATTGAATAACTGCAGCAAATTCTTTATAAAATCCTGGAACACCATGATTTCCTGTTATAATTATCACAACATCTTTTCTTCCACTATTGACGCAAACTCCTTCATCAACCTCATGATTATAGACAATGATTTCTGTTGGTACACCATTAATTTTCACTATTGTTTCAGTCATTTCTTCCGTTTTTCAGCTTATTAATTGTAAAAAATTATATCAGTTATCTTTTACAAAATCAGTAATTGAAGGGAATAAAATTTATTAATTTTATGCAACGATTTTTAAACACTAGTTATTAAGAATAGTCTTTCAAGATGTGTGTAGCATTATTCAAAACATAATGCAAATCTGTTACAGCACATGCTTATATGTATTTGATATATCGTACGAGTGTCAGATAATGATGGCTTCAAAAAAATGTGCAATTCATTTATCTTAACTTATCTTTGGTTGAATTTATACAAACTTTGTATCAGAGGTTAAAGCACTTTGTCATTATCAAATAGAGCCTGACCTTTATTGAGTTACAGCTAAGTTTGGAGTTGTAAAGCAATTATGCATTGTTATGAATAATTTGAAAAACCACCAAATTCAAATAGTGTTATATATTTTAAAAAAATCAAAATATTCATAAAAAATTGATTTTTATTAATAAAAGTAACAAATATATGTATAATGCAATAATAAACTATGTTTTGTTCTCATATCACTGGAAAAACGATCTGTACGCCATTTATAGTCTTGAACACAAGAATATTTAGCACATAAGAGTTTCTTTTATCAGAAATTTTATAACTCTGTTTTCTCTACTGTGCCCTTAGGTTTCATTTTTTCTAGTTTATCTTTAACTTCCTGTAAAGAATCCTCATTAACAATGTAATCTTCATTACTGTTTTAGTTATAAGTTGTTAAAATATACCTTAGAGGCGTGTTTTCCAACATAGTTTTGACCTTCTAATGTTACATGGGAACATTCGGGTTGTTCAATGAGGTAATTTTTGGCATCCACAGCTTGTGCTCCATCCCTAAACATAAATATTGCTCTCTTTTGGTCTATGGGATACCTGTAATACAAAAAAATAATTTGGAAATACAAATACTTAAAGGCCAAATTATTAATTGTTGTAAAAATGTTAATTACCTTTCAGCAATAATGTGATTATTTTGTAGGCTACTCTGCCAAATGCGTAGAATACTGTCAGCTTCATTTTCTGAAAGTTGTGGATTGACATCCACAAACATCATAATACTTTTACCCTTTTTGGACATTTTTAGAAGATTATCAGGACTTGAAAGATCCATCTAAACAAAGAATAATAGTTAAGTATTTTGCTCCAAGTTTTATTCCAAAGAAAAATAAGTTTTTTCAAATTTAAGTTATTTACTTTAGATAAGTCAATTTTTGGCTGAGGACGAAGATGCTCTGGAAGTTCATCTGGTTCTAATGGTTCATCATCTTCCTATGTAGAAAATAATTTATTCTTTTAAACATACGTGTCATCAGAATAACCTTTATTTTAATTTTCCAAAAATATTAAAGAATATAACCACGACAAAACAAGATATAGCCTAAAAGTGTATTTTTAAAACTGTGAGTAATCTATTTGATAGTAGTTATCAAGTGTAGACTTTGACCTGCTCTTCATTGATTTTTTATTTAGTTATCAAATGCATTGTCATTCCATTGTAATGCTTTTTTAATCAGTTCAAGTAATAAAACAAAAACATTCAGTTGATTGCAAATTTCATATAACTATTGATTATTCTAATAGTTTCAAGATTAGAAAAATAAAATAAGTTTCTTGTTATCAACAATTACAAACAAAATAATCTCACCTCCCACTGGTCAAGTAAGTGCTCCAAATCAGCATCGGTCATGTCTCTCACATCTTTCCCTATTCTTTTCGCCTTTTTCTTCTCCATAGTCGCATCCGTCAACAAAATTACGCAAATCACCAACAAAAACAATGATAATCTCCACCTTACACCAGGTACAGTCCTCAGCTCCATTTTCGTTTAGGTTAGATTTCACGACACACGCACGTATTTACGAGTTCTTACACTCGAAAACTCAAAATTTTGAATGAAATCTCGTATATGTTTTGATCGTCAATCCGTAATGAAAAACAGGACGAGAGGACGACTGCAGATGGGCAGTCAGAGTTAGCTCACGCGGAAATCGCGCCGACGCCAAGTGGTCGAATCCAATAGGCTGTCCGTCGTGCTGATGTTTACAGTTTACGTCATACACTTACCGCTTATGTAGGTATAGGTATGTACCGCGACATTTTCGAAGGATCGCGCTCCCACTTATCCCTTAATTATGTTTTTGTCGGGAATATGTATTTTCTTTTATATATATTTTTGTAATGATGAGTATAAGTAAAAACTTAATTTTTATTTTATGTAAGCGCACAATATTTTATTCTCGTACAAAAAACGTTACTAAAACTATACAATTATAGTATATCACATTATCAATCCATCATGACCAGTCATATAAAATTAAATGCAGTCTTATCTATTTAAATAAATAACCATTACCATAAATAACATCACCGTGTAATAATTGCGGTATCATTCCAATAATTAACATTGGGTTAAAGTCATTTAACATGTATCAAAGGTTCATTTTGATTGCAGAGACAAATAGGTGTGCAGAAAGTGATAAGATCTTTTAAAAAAGCCTCTCAGATTTAAAATAATTATCCCAGGGACGAGATAGATTCGCTAATGAGGTTCCCAATCATCTTGCCAATCTCCACAGAGTGCTCTACCTTTAGTACGAATGAGTGCTGGAAGCCTCGTCTGCAGAGGTGAGCATCTATATCCGGAAACTTAGCCTTGAGGTCCTCATAGTACCGTATGGGTGTCCAACCATCATTGGCACCATAGTACAAAAAGAGCTTGCGCTTGTGCTGGGATATAAGGTTGTCATCAAGCTCCTTGACAAGAATCATCTCATCCTTAGCCAGCAAGAAAATTCGTTTTAGTGGAATAGGGTGTACTAACTGTAGCACTGCCCCTGTTTGGTGGGCTGGGATACCATAGAATAAACCAAATACACGGATTAGGACTACTTGCAGTAGATAAGGCAACAGTGTGAAAATCCAGCTGAGAAATATGATCACCGCAGCTATTCTTAACACCTGCAAAGAGTGTTTGAGTATGAGAATATGATAAGTCAAGGGTTTGTGCTTAAAATAATTTTTTGATCACTCACTATACCAGTCAGGAATCGACCTGTAGGACTTTCTGCCATTCTTTCAATGGTGGGGAACAGCAAGTAGCATTTGACTACTCTATCAGCAATTTCTGTCTCTCTGAGAAGGTTTATGGTGAACCAACTGCCAATGGAGTGCGCAATGATGTGAATCCTTGCATCTGCTGGGACATACTGTTTAATGAATTCTATCTGTAATAAAAACCATGCTATTAATCATCATACTTCTTATAAATTGTTCAACAGGGCTGCCTAATATACCAATTCTTACCTTGTGTTTCAAATTGCCCTTCAAATCATACAGATGCCTCGCAGGTTTGGTGTCTGGATAGCAGTTAGGCAAATTATCAGGTGTCTTTGTGTGCCCTGTATGACCAATAATCCATATTGGTACCTCGCTGGGCAGTTTAGCCTGTAACTGCTCAGCGAAACCCTTGTAGAAATCTGGAACTCCAGGATTTCCAGTTATAACTATGACAACATCCTTTCTTCCGCCAACAGCAATACCCTCCTCGATCCAACGGTTGTAAGTGATGATCTCCGTAGGGATCTCATTGATCTTCACCGTTGCACGATGCATCTTCTGGGTCTTTTCGCTGACTAAGCACATGAACTATTAGCAGCTTATCTATAATTTACAAACGAAAATAATTAATTCATTACAGCACACAACGCCGTCTACGAAGAAAACCGAACTAAACCATCGACGTGTCGCAAACGCAATTGATCAATGCTCTTACACTGCAGTTTAATATTGCATATCGGAGTAACCTATACTCCTCTGTCAATGTCACGGGCTTTCACGAATTCTTCTCGCGTAATTCATCTCTAATCACTTATCCATATAAACCGGAGCATCGGAGGAGAAAACAGATATAGCTATATAAGCTGCTGCAAAGATTGAAGGCGGATTCGCACTTTGCGATATATATTTTGGAGTACTCCGATTAAAAGGTGATGTTTGTTCGATCCGCGCGGCAACTGAAAAAAAAAGTAAAAGCGTTTCGTAGATATAAGTACTTGGAGTCCCATCAAACCAGCAACGATATCGCTCGAGAGTGATTAAGAATATTATAATTATGATATTTTTCAGTAGTATACGCTCGTTAAACACTCGTTAACGGCTATCGATAAATTTCGAATTTCTCGGTAAAACGCGCCCAATTATATATAGCGCATTCTATTATATTGCACGGCTATAATAATATCCAGCTAGGACTAATAATAATTCGCGATCGCGCAAAAATTCACGGATTTATACCTATATCGAGTAAATATATTCTCTAGCTGCGTCTTGATCGGGCTTCCGTAAATTAGCGCGTCGCGCAGCCGCTCCAGTATAGACTACATTAGTAGGCGGCAGCACTACCTATACGGCACAGCTGAAGGCGGAAGGAAGGAGGAGAGAAAGAGAGAAAGAAAGAAAGAGCGAGAGAGTCACAGGCACTAGGCAGGCGTACGCACGTCCTTCGGGGGGCCAGAGCAGCAGCAGCATAATTTCGACGTCCGCGTATATATTAATTAGTCTTCTGGAAGGAGAAGCTCATCATTTCGTCCTTGTCGAGGTACTTGTACACCAGCTCTAATCCGTAGTTTTTCTTCTCCAGGTGATGTCTAGAAAGACTGAGCGGCTGAGGAATTCGAGTCTGTGTGTGTCTGTGTGTGCGTGCATGGCTACAGTTCGGAGGTTTGGGCCTGTCGGATATCGGTTTCGCTGTTGGTAGATTCTACAGCTGATTTTGGGAACTGGAGGTTTTCGACTGATTGTTTGACGTTTCGAGTTGGAGGAGAGAGTTGGGAGGTTCTTTGAAGTCAAGTGGTCTTTTCACGGAATTTTACTGCGAACGGGTGATTATTGGATGGTTGTTGGTCGTAGTGGGTGGTTGTTGTTTGGATGGCTTCTTTTTGTATGGTCTGTTGTGATCAGCAATGGGGGTGGGCTCTTGACTGCGAAGAGAGAAGGTATAGTTTTTGGGCTTGAATGAAGCAGCCAGTCGATGCTGAACATAACCTAATACAAGAGTGAATCATTTGGGACTGTCTCATTGTTTTCCTTTCAGTGGCAGACCTGAGCTTTTTGCCAGATTCTGCTGCTCCTGTCTGATTTTTTTAATATTCTTTGTTTGCTATGGCTCATTGTTTTTCATTGAGATTATGCTATAAGCTTACTTGTAAGATTTAGCAGCAAAGAAAAGTATTTTGAAATATGGATTTCAAGCCTAAGTATTGATCAGTTCTTATTTTTAATCTTCTTTTATTTATTCAAAAGATTGTATCTATGTAGATTCGTTTCTATTGCTAATTCTGGGATTAAGCATCAAGCGACTTGTAAGAATTAAGCATTGGATACTTTTTTCTTTTGTCTGATAAAAAGCCACTACATAAATTATCATTGTTTGTTATATACCTGTTTTACACTGAAATAGACTTTTGCAGTAATTTTTTCAAAATAATTTATGACAGAGCGCTATTGATTTCCAAACAATAAAGATAATTAGATATGTCTGGTTATATATATATGTGTGTGTGTTTGTGTGTGTGTGTGTATAGCTAATCCATACTTTTGTACTTTTCTAGAAATTTCTAAAACACTCACAAAAAAGGCAGAAAAATGGCTGCATTACCGCGCAGAATCATCAAAGAGACGCAGAGGCTTATGCAGGAGCCAGTGCCCGGGATCAGTGCAGTGCCCGATGACACTAATGCCAGATACTTTCATGTGATAGTTACGGGTCCCGAGGACTCACCTTTTGAAGGTGGACTCTTTAAACTAGAACTGTTTTTACCAGAGGATTATCCCATGTCCGCACCAAAAGTTAGATTTATTACAAAAATCTATCATCCAAACATCGACAGGTCAGACATTATGTCACTTATTTATACTTCGTGGAAAAGCAAATGAAAAGCTAAGTATCTAATGGATAAATCTCATTTCCAGACTTGGCAGAATCTGCTTAGATATCCTGAAGGACAAGTGGTCGCCGGCGTTACAGATCCGGACGGTGCTTCTGTCGATACAGGCGCTGCTGAGCGCCCCGAATCCAGATGATCCTCTTGCCAATGATGTGGCCGAACTTTGGAAGGTCAACGAGAGCGAGGCGATACGCAATGCCAAAGAATGGACGCGCAGATACGCCATGACTGACAATTGATCTCAGCAGCTCGAGCGCTATCATCACTGCGGTTCTCGGAGGCAGGCGCGTCGTTGAGCCTGAGACGACGACGACCACCACCATCACCACCAACACAGCGAGCCGGGCTTTGAATAATGCAAAATACGTCTTTCTTCTCGTTCTCGATATATATATATATATATACCCTTCGACGACACACGACACACCTACACACAATTTTCCGATTGCTAGATTTTTCTTTGTATACTCTTTCTCTCTAATTTCCCTAATACTTTAATTACAGACAATATACGCAGATTTTTGCTATCGATGCCGACGAGAAAGCTTTGGAAATAAATATTATGAAAAAGTTTTGAACAGTCGTACGTTGGGATGTATACTTTCCGTGTAAGCAATTGATGCCGTTATGATCCCAGGTAGTACAAGGCAATCGTGTTCTTTTTTGTAAATCTATCTCTACTTCTTGTTTTCGTTTTTTTTTATATGAAACCGTAATAGTTGTATTATGCATTTCTTTCGTTCCGCTTTCGTCAGAGACGAGCGATTGTAATTGCGCGATATTAACAGACAGACACACCTACACACTGACATTCACAAGACACAGAAAAAACACAGAATGAGCTTGCAGTTTCCAGTGAACCTTTTTCATATATGAGTGCAGCATCGAGTATATATAACAGTAAGAAAACGGAAAGACGTGAAAAAAACGAGAAAACAGAAGGTCTCTATGCTACATAGCTGGCAGATAATTCTTCGTCTTTTTTAAATTGCTTGCGTAAATATAATAACAAGAGAAAGAATCAGAGATGATAAAGAAAACGAGAAACATCGGACCGCGCGTACGTACGACACATTGCTGGCACTAAAGGTTATATATATTTGTAAAATGAATTTTATAATAACAATTTAATGGAAATGGCGGTTCTCTTTTATTTCTAAAAGAAAAAGCTAAATGGGTCTCGGAAGTGAATTCTCTGCCAGTCGTCCACAACATACTAAAATCGTTATCTTAAGAATGATTGTAAAAGAAGAAGGGGGTACGAAAAAACTGATATCCTAGTTTTAATTTCTGCGTAAAGCATTAAGGTATTCCTTTTTTGTAGATAAGACTTAAGATCGCTCGTTTATTGTATAACGAATTAATTAAGTAAGGAAAATAATTGTTTGAGAAGCGAGTACTTTTATAAAGTAAAATAAAAAAAAACAAGGAACTGATGAACTGCTGAAATATTCTTTGTTGTTCTCAGAATCCCCACTTGTGTTTGTGCGCTTCGGCTATGACCTAATAAAAAGGAGTTGAAACTTAAAGAATGAAGAGCAAATTATTATTGTGTACGACTTACGTAAACAGCACTGATTATCTTAACTGTACATCGAAGATTATTATTTTTCAAATATAGGTCAGGAGTATAAAATGTCAAGAGAAAATGTCGACAAAGTTTTATGGCTATCATCACCTCGTGCCTTGTTCAACGAGTTTTTGCTTATGGCCAGGTTCTATTGCTTAAATAATAATTCAAACAATATCACTTTGTCGCTGAGAAGAATAAAGCTGTCGTCTGCGTATATGAAATGCATTGCACGCTGTCAGTGGAGGAAATCGCTTTTAATTAAAAGTTATGTATAATATGCATAAGACTTAGATCCGCGCAGTAGTAAATTAGATAACGAAGCAGAGCTTAAGAAAAACGTTCTTCCACGACGCAAAAACCTAATTCACGAAAACCAAGAGCGCGTGAATCGACGCGTAATTGAGGAGATAAACAAAGATAAGAGAATAAAGGATCTAAGGTGTTGAAACGATACAGAGTTTGTTATTCATTCTTACAACACTGAAGACTCTCCTGCACTCGTCGTCACTGAAGACTTTCAAGAAATGCTTATTTTTATTCAGCAATAGCTTACAATTTTGCAGTATAATCATTTGCTTATTAGAAAACAATCAAGGATACTGGAGTAAATCTAAAAAACAAATTGCATTCAGCTTTGAGTTCAAAATTACAGTTTATTGTTGTTTTTGTATGGACTAGTATAGTATTACCATATACACATTCAATAGCTCGCTTACTTGTTAACCGTAACTTATAATACATTCACAAACATTGATAAAGATAGTCATGATATTTTTTTCCTCGTAGCCTGCTTTGTGGTTGTGTCCTTTTTTTAATTATTCCATCTGCTGTATTATGCGTGTATCTCTGAGAATGTGTCATGACTTCGAAGCTACCAGCACAAGCTCTAGTTTTTTTTTATGTATAAGTTTATGTATATATATAATTATTTCTCCGCGCCCATTACTCGCATATCGCACAAGTGGGCAAACTCGCATTTTTCTTTCTATCCCGCATTCGGTACCTATAGATCATCAGTACACACGATTACAGCTTATCAATTTCCGCCGTTCAATTTAGCGTGGTTACGGTTACGTTATGCATGTGTTCTCTTTAAGAAACTTGTGCACCTGTATGCCATGTGTCGTATGCAATTAAAGTCGATGCAAAAAGCTCGTCTTTTTTTCTATGGCCCTTGTATGTTTACCGCTTGTTATAACATTTATTATCGTTAACTCGCAAAAAGCACTATATTGAACGATTTTTCAGTTTACACAGTCTCAGATTTTCTTTGTCTATCTTTCTTTTTTCGCAATAATTCGTCTCTCACAACGCAGTCGAAGCTTCCCTCCTTTTTACACACTTATACATCGGTCCGTATTCTCGGCGCTCGCTACTACTTTTTTAATTTACTAAACTTACTATAGGGAGTGTAGATAATTAGCTACGAGAAAACAACGAATGGTCCTCGAAAAAAGCGCGCGAATTCACCAAGATGCTTGTATTTGTATTTAATATGCTTAGCCTAGAAACGTAAAAAACCGAGTGTCGCGGGTGAGTGTGTTTGGATGAAAAAGCGAATATCTTTCTTTAAATGCGCGCTTCGAGAAAGTGATACGCGGGAATAATTGCGCGGTTTTCGCGAGGACGAACGAATTAAGGGAAACAATTGTTACATATTCACAGGCTGGCGATTATAAATTGTACATACGATCAACGTAGAAAAAGAACCTATAACGACGTACGGAACGCTGTCTTATCTGGAACTGTTGGTAAATTTTACTCGAAGATGATTCTATACTGATCTAACGAATCGTTTATGCAAAAGTATCTTTGTTTATAACAGTCCCAGTAACGCCGACGTCGAACCTACATTAACGTAATCGCGTATAAAAAAATGCCCGTTCGAGCCACGTGTAGTATATTCCGGTCAACGAAATCTTGGGCCTACCAAATTCACAATCAAACTCTTTAACATTAATGGGTCTACGCAAACCGATATTAAGGACACAGTATCTTTCTTCTTTTCGAGGAACATTTGTCAATATTTTCAGACTGGTATTCAAGAAACGAATGAAAAACGTTTTTCGCGAATCGCTAGGCTGATGATATCGCTTGGTTCCTAGAAGTTACAGAAAGCGACAGTTACAACAAAACGTTTTTTAATGAAATAACGATGTACGCCGATCGGTGTTTTCGCAGCAGCCGCACTTGCTGTAACGTCGTTGATTTCCGGAGATGAAGTCAGTCGGAGTGTGTCGCGTGAGTATTCTGAGTTAATCGGCCGTCTCCCTCGTTGACTCTTACAGCGTTTAATGACTAGATTTAAGACTTGTGCCACTCCCGAGACTGTACATCTTGTTTGATCCCATTGTAACGCCTATCGCGGCGCCCTATTGTTGGCGAGGAACGGGAAGTCCTCCACGCCAAAGTTCACCGGCTTTAAACGTATACATGCATCGGAGATGAGGACCTGAACTGCTTTTTGAAGCTCGAGTGCACTTCGCTGAATTGCGACGAGAGAAAAGTGTAACAAATCGATAGCAGTTTTGTTTTAGTTTTTTTTGCAAATAAATGCAAAATTGTTATTCAGATCCATATCCCTTGCCCAGTTTCGTTTGACTTGAATTTCGTGCACTGAAAATTATACTCGTCTAAGCTTTCCTTTTTCTTTGTATATATTCTTTGTATATATACATACTCGGTATACTGCAGAAGTCATTGTAAGAAAGCTCTCGGTAGCAGTTTTACAGATCTTAGAAAAATGTTTTCGAACCTTCAGAAAACGACTTCGGTACGCATGATACAGAAATTTTCACTTTTCCGTTCCTTCCCGCAAAATTCAAAATAGTGTAATCGAACAAATCAATCGCTGTTTCAGATGATTGTCTCGTAAAAATAGTCAACAGTCACAAAAGTTTTTTCTTCATCGATGCATAGTGACTGGCGCAAACACAGAACATTAAAGCTTTTCTTACGGGTAATAACGCTAGGATACTTGGGCGCCAAGGACTTCCCGTTGGGCGCACATTACATCTGGCGTTTTTCTTCTCCCTTCGCCACTTCTTTAATCTAATACTTGCTTTATTCCTTTCGCCCTCACTTCCTCCCTCTTATCCTGCTCTTTCTCTTACATTATTTAGCATTTATCCTTTTTATTTAATTTTTGGTATTTCTCGATATTTAAAGCGGAATAGCTCAAGAGTCGAAAAGTCGTCAGCAAAAATAGATAAAACTTGGATATTACACCTCGTTAAAACGATACACAGGAGAGTGGCGGCGGCTCCTAAGCGATGGCTCATCGAGTATTCGATTTTGTTTTTATTTTTAGTTTTCTTATATTTCTCTCCTTGCTCTCTAATTTTCTACGCTTGCGCGACTCTTTTGCCCTTCGCGGCGTCTCTCCGAGACGAAGCCTTTGTAACGATATACATTTTGAAGGTAGACCGTGCTGTGAAGACCGACGCCACGCACATATCGTCGGAATCTACACAGTGTACAGTTACTGCGTACAAATATTAGTTGCCCTCATAAGGGCATCTTAGCGGTACGAGCTATAACATATCTAATTATTTCTCAATACTTGACAGTTATGACATACAATCGAATTTTTCAACTTTTGATCTGCTGACCAATAGCGCACTTTTCACATCCCA
The DNA here is from genome assembly GCF_009193385.2 of Nasonia vitripennis. NCBI lineage: Eukaryota > Metazoa > Arthropoda > Insecta > Hymenoptera > Pteromalidae > Nasonia > Nasonia vitripennis. Next base: position 6,830,480 of record NC_045757.1, on the reverse strand, counting down.
AAGATCCCAATCTTTATAGTAAATTAGAATGAGTAAAAATAAACAGAAACAAAGCATTGTAACAATTAATGGTCGCACATCTCGCCGACCTTCACAGCTCGTTCACGCAAATCTTTGTTGTCCTCTTTTTTTCTCTAGATATACAGTCGGATTTCAACGTGCAATAATAATGACAATCGCGACGAGTCTTGCGCGTCAATATATTTATATATTTATATATTAATATTAGTACAAATCAATAAGAGAAGTTCGGGCAATCGCGTATCCCAAGCGACGCTTAATCAGTATATACTTCTTTTTTTCATCTTAATACTATTATTTATTTATTCCCCCAATTGTCTTCTCTGCAGGAGAAAGAATTTATTTGTTTCTTTAGATAAGGGATACTCGAACGATAAGGAATACACTTCAAGGATGACAAACAGGGTCTCCGATACGAAAGGTGCGGAGGTGACTAAACCCTGTCCCTCCTCTACTCGACACGCTTACCGTCGAGCGTTATACGTGTCTTATTTTCTCGTTTCTCTCGTATCATTTAAATCTTTAATGTACGTTTATAATAATATACAGTTCCAGCCCCGCTCAAATTAATATTCGGGAGCTTTGTGCTATTTATAATCATGTGCATGTTTTTTTATCCTCTTTCATTTTACGTGATTTGTTTTTTTTTCTTTCGCACGCTACATCGTACTTGTAAACATCATCCGTCATCTCTTTCCTGGGTTCGTCTATGCGTGATTTGTGTGCGCGCGCGCATGACCGACGACGGTGGCATTATTTCGCAGATTATTTTGGGTTGATTCATTAATTTGTTTTTTTTTTCAATTTTCTATGAATCTCGTTTCTTCGTTTAATACGTGTATATGTGTGCAGCATCTTTGAGATGCCTGTTGTGCTTTATATGAGGAGCATTCCTCTCGCAAGATTCAAAACTGTCGAGAATGTTAAAGCTCGCTCGGTCGCAAAGCCAATCACTGCCCTCGTCAGTACGAATTCTGTGTTTCTTTTTTAAATCAATATTCAGGCACCAAGACGAACGAAGGCAGCACCGGTTTGGCCAAACGATTTCGCGCCAGAAGCTCGCAAAAACTCTTCAGTTTAACTTTAACGGCTTGAAGCAAGCGAAATTCAGTGCACACATGAAGTTTATTTTTGTTTGAGTCTTATTACGATAAAAAATGCTAAGCTGCCCGTTCCGATGCCGCGCTCGCTCGCGAAGCAGCGCGAGAGGAAATGCACCCAGATGAATCATAAAAAAAACGTTCTACACCCGGTGCCCTGTCGGAAGTGAGACGCGTGCGAAAGAATTCCAGTTGACAGACCGATTCACACATACTCATGATAATTATAATATTGCCTAGTCATAGGTTATTCAGGGTGTGGTGATCGTATCGCAAGAGCTATTAACGTTTACGTATTATCGTTACTTTACGCTCTTTTGCGCTTGTCTATAGTGTACTCCTCGCTCGTGCACTCGACGATGCTGCTGGTGGGTGGCGGATGTATTGTCTGTTCACTGCCAGTAAAACGGCCAGGTTTTTACTGAACGCGCTTCTTTCTCGCTTCCTCTTATTTATATGTACACCGGTGACTCCTGGCCCGTTAACAGCCTAAACATCGACGTGGGCATCGTCTTCATTAGGATCTGCACAGAAAATAACATGTTTAACAACTTCAATTATACAGAAATTAAACCTTAACTCTACACGATATTCATAAAACTCACCTCGCCAACGGATGTAGCGAGTAGATTGACGATCTTCTCGTGGGGCACGGCGACGACGCTCTGATTATTGATCTCAATGATTCGGTGTCCGACCCGGACGCCGCCCCTCTCGGCAATACCACCGCGTAGCAGGCTACAGATAACGCCGTTCTGCACACTGAAGCCTAGTTGATACTTGGTGTCGGGCCTCTTGATCTTGACCTCGACAACCGGGGCACAAGGAACCACCGTCAGCTTCACGACCGTCTGGTTCTTCGAGTTTTTGATATAGGTCTGGCAGGTGGACAAAGGAAGACCTACCAACGACACGCCGTTTATTGCGATTATCTGGTCACCGATGTTGAGTTGACCACAGCGCGCAGCTGCACCTGCTGGTGCTAGATTGGCTATAACTACTGTCGGCAGCATCGAACCCCAGCCAGATTCTACGATAACTACGCCCAGGATTTCGCCCTTGGCTTTTGGTACTACCACCTGAAAAAAATTATATCGTTATTGTAAATTAGTATAGACTCTTGATTTTGTTCATTAAACCGATGAAACGTCGTAAAACTACAAACCTCCTTCTGCATTTCCTTCTTAGCGAACATCTGCAGTTCATCTCCGAAGATCTCCTGTGAGTTGAGAACCTCCTGATAATCCATTTCCTTTACGAAACTGTGATCTTCAATACCATTAGCCTTGAGGAACTCCATGTAAGCCACCTGGAAGGCCTGCCCAATACTCTGCGCGATGAACTGCGCCTCCTCGCTCTCGAACACGTGACAGATCATCTTAGGAGTCCTATTCTTCGGAGCCTCGTCCATTTCGTGAGGCACGAATCTTCGCCGCGCCATCAGCACGACCAAATCACCTATGTCTGCGATGTAGGATATCGTTCTCAGCGCGTGGTCCATCATAATCTCCTTCAGGTCGGTATTCAACACCATGATCTTCTCTGTCGAGATGAACAGGTCCACTTCTGTACTGGGTTGTGACTCGCCGTCTGGTGCCTATATGATTTAGGATTTTTTTTTAGATTGTTCGAGCATGATGCTAGGATACAGGTTTATACTGGCGTTGCTGGACAAAGAGGCTTCTCAAGGGGAAAGACAGCAATACGTTATAGTTGTGCGTTCACAAGACAGTGCTGAGAGACAGACACTTGTCGGTATGATCATGAATTATTGCAATACACTGTGCTTTGGCAGATTTCATTGACTTGTGCGGTCACGAAGTCACATATAATTGTACAGTGAGATAATGTTTGCTGCCGTATCCCCTTGAAAAGCATCAATGGAAGCTTTATAAAAAAAAAAGAACTTACCAGAGCCTACACGCGAAAGCAGCATGGAAAAGATGAAAAATGCAATTGGTTAATATTAGCGATGCAGAGTTTATTTATTCATCCTTAAAGTTAGATGTTAATATGTTAGGTTGGAAGTAGGCAATATGTAGCGATTGGCGCACTGGCTGTATAATAACAACAACGTAATTATTCAAGGATTATTCTGCTGCGGACGGGGAGGAATGTCTGGATTGAGAGAAGAATCTGGAAGAATGAGTGTAATGTAGTTTAGATATAGAGAAGAGAGAAAGAAATACTCTGCTCTTTGTTAATAGTATAGTGATCGAGAGCTATACACCTCGATATGAATCGCGCAAAAGCCGTATATAAACACACAACTCAAACAAATCATACAGCAAACCCAAAACGCAGCTATAACTATTAGAGAAGATCACACGGCACGTCCATGACAAACAACAAAAAAATCAATAAAACTGAGGAAATCATATATAGATTCGTACTTTGGTCGATGTAGAATAGTGAGAAGACGCTGTCGGCGATCTGGAAACTTGTTTCAGGGTCGTTAGTTTAGTGTTCGGTCAAAGTTCGAAACGATGCCGACGATTTATGAACGCATCATGAGAATTAATTATTTGGGAGATGCGTTTTCTTTTACATCTGATTGAATGTAACACATGCACAGTCTAGTGAATCAGTATACTGTTGAAAGTTGATTTGTCAAGAATGATTGCGATTCGACTAAGATGTGATAACTATACAATGATTTGATTACTCAATGAGTATCTACAATTTAATTACAATTGTTCAATAAAATGCTCACAAGTTTAATCATACTCGCCTTAAAGGAATTAATGTACTCCAAATCTATCTAACCTTCCTACAATTTCTAGACTAGGAAAACTATCACCACAGAGTAGTAGTCCTCCGTTTTATCTCACAGAAAAAAAAAACAGGTCTCATAAGAAATGGGATGTAAGTATATGTTTAGGGTATCAGGTCGAAGTGTGCACTCTCCGGTGTCGTATGGTTGTGTGCATAGTTGTTCTGTGTATCGACAAAAGTGGGCAGTGGCACCTTGATCTTGGTGACGGCCTCCTCAACCATATGTTTCTTGAGTCTTTTACGGCGCTTACGTCCGTTCTCTTCTTCGACCTCAACCGAACCAAGAAACTGGAGTCTGAAGACCGTTGGGTCAGCTGAGGCAAGACCCTGTTGTTGTTGTGGCTTGGGTCTAGGTTGAACAGCGACCTGAGCTTCGCCAGCCATCAATTCCTCGCTAGAGTCGCATTCCTCTTCCTCATCCTGGGACGTCAGGCTACTGTTGCATCTGGCGGCTACGTATGCGGCGCTGGTGACGTTATTACGAGAAGACGACGAGGACGATTGGTCTTGTGTCTGTGGCAGTGGTACTTGTTGCGGAGGTGGCGGGGCCGGTACTTGTTGTGGTACTTGCTGCGGTGATTGCTGGATGTCGAGGGGGGAGCTCGGGCCATCCTGGGGCTTTAACAGCACCGGGCGATTCACAAGACAGAAACAGAGAGATACCACTGACTAGTGATGCAGCTACGCACGTTTCGGCGACTCGGGTGGTACAGAGAGAGAGAGAGAGAGAGAGAGAGAGAGAGAGAGAGAGAGAGATACATATTGAGACATTGACGGTAAGTCTAGGTAAACACGACTTGGTAATTTCTTGATTCGGGCTTGTAACTACGGAATGCTTTGAATTTTGTCCAAGTGATGTTATTTGCATATTGTTATATTTCATAAATCTGTAGTGGAAGCATTCAGTAGTTGAAGAGCTTCTGAGCTACTGAGACACAGGGGAGACTTTCGAGAGAAGATGCACACGCAGAGAATGAGATTTACCGAACATTCGTCAATGACACAGATATAAATATACAATATACGGTATGCGGCAAAGCAACAATCGATTCAAGTTCAATGCACATAGCCACGAGAGAAAGAAATATAATATAGAATACACACTACGATCACGGATAACATTAGAGGATTGTCCATCTACGTTATAATCTACGATAATAATATATCGGACACTGGAATGATTACGACAAACGAGCTTGGAATTTTGGAGAGACAACAACAATCAATACCAGATGATCGGTACAACAAAGGTGTTTAAAGATACAACAGAGATAGATTACAAAGTATACGATATTTGATATAATAAATTTTAAAGAATCAAAGAGTGCTTACTATAAGCTTCCTACGGTATCAATTATCGGAAATTCCGACAGACGTTATTTTTTTGTTCATGCTGTACGCTTACATTGTCACAATATAACTACGAAGGAGGATACAAATGAAGGCTCGACGTTTTATTGATGTTTACTACACGACCTCAAAAGACAGACATACAGATCTATAGATATACGGAGCAATACAGAGATACTAAATATAATGAATATGAATATGTAATATAGTATAATATAATACATGTTTAATTCAACTATATACTGAACGAAATATTTGTCTCGAGGGGATCGTCAAAGATTTACAGCCGAAAAAAGCCTCTCGACGCGATAAGAGGTTCTCATGATCCGCTGCGATCGATGGTTACGAAGACGCAGTCGATATCAGAAAGAGAGTTTATAAAGAGTATAGGTAATAAAGTGCGGCTGCGGAGCCTCGTATTCTGTCGTACAGAGTTTGCTCGTTACATACTTTGTGCGCCGGAAGACTTTAGTATGATACTGTGAGAGTAAACGCAATTAAGTGCAAGGGACCTACACACATCGTACGCACATACATACACACACACACACACACTATAAAGTCGCTTTCTGGTGGGTTCTCGAGTGTTATACAAAGGCGCTGCTTCTCGTCATTAATCGATGCATCTTTTCGTGAAGCTCGGATTAGTGCAGCGCATGTCTCAACGGTTAATTTCGGGCTTCTTTTGGCTGCGTTCTTTAATTGTTCTCGCTATAGTTTTTAGTGTAATACGTCATTATCATCTACCTGAAAGTGTGTTTGTGGAAAAACAAAAACGAATACAAGTCTACGAATAGTGTGATGAATGATGTTGAATTTTTAAAATTATAATTTGTAAGTTGAATGAGTAGACAGTCTAGAGTATTTTGAAATCCACCACAAGGCATTTAATCTAATCTTAAAATAGTATATAGCAAACTACGATAAGAGACAGCAAGAAGTATGCGAGATTCAAGTAGTTAGGGTTCGCAGGCAGTCAGACATAAGATGTTTCAGAGATAGAGAGACAGATAGGGGAAAAGTGTTAAGGTACGTGTAGTAAACATCAATAAAACCTCGAGATCTTTCAAATAATAGTGTAAACGAATAAATGAAGTGTAGAACGATAAGAGATAGCAATTTTCAAGAGAAAAATAATAAAAATGAAATTTTACAACAGTTATTAATCGCGACGAAAAACAAACAAACAAAAAAAACAAAAATAATCAAAGACAGTATAAAGTATACAACGAAAAGACAGAAAAAAAGACATAAGATATATAATCTTGTTCATAAATAGGAATAAGTGTGACAGGTATAATAGAAGGTCGGTGAAGTGTCGTGAGGGTGAGAAAGTATAATCGTGAGAGGATCAGAGAGAAAGAAGTAGAAAAGAAAAAGGGCTTGGAGTCAAGTGGAGTGACGAGCGGGTAAAGGCGTCGCTACATTAATATAACATTCAGGCCTTCAATTATTATCATAATATTATTGCACGAGCTGGCCATAATTATTAATGTTCCATTACTCTATTTTTTTTAGTTCTTACTGATACATTCGAAATTGTAAGCTTGCGCCGATCGAACGACCAAGTCGGCGATTTTACATCGTTTAAATAAATGCAAAACATAATGACTCGAGCTATTCTATTCTCGTCGACGTGGTCGATCGTAGTCGGCGCTGATATATTCGAATTGTTATAAATGACATTAGGATTCTATGTACGAGCTATAGGAGAGGAACGAGTCGTTCGAACTACGTCTATGCCATACAATAAAAACGCAGCAGCAAATCGAAACAAAAATACTCGTCGCGCTCACGTCAGTGACGCTAATGAATCGTCTTTAACGCATGCCCGCGAGAATTGCGTAACCCGAGCATCGGTTTTTCCTCTTGTTTTGATCGATTATTTCACAATTAAATCGGAAAAATCCGCCAGGGAGAAAGTGATTTTCTCGTGAATTGGAAAAACTTGCTAGTCGCCATAATTAAAATCGTTAGAGCGTGCGCGTGACTTTCGAAACGTTCTGACCTTGTCGTACATTAACTATCCATTCCCGTGCGGTACATATTTGTAATTGTAAATATAGAGTGCAGCGAGGAAAAATCATGACTAATTCGATGACCGATCAGGGCTGATTTAATTAATCTCGCATTGCATCGGACGCTTGTAACATCGGAGAAACAAACGCGTACACATGCAATATTCATTTAACTACACTCGAAACGCAGTTCACCGATAACTATTTATCTAGTACAAAACCGAGTATAATTAACTCATTATATGCAAGAAACTCGTTCCTCCGCACATAGCCCGACCCGACCAATCTCCACGCAAAATAGAGCATCTAATAATAATTAAAAATAAAAGTAGGAAGAAACAACCCACTTTAAGTAGAATAAGCATGAATCTACCTTTATCCTGGAGACAGCCTCCTCAGCCTGGCACATCCTCGTAGACTTGGTGGGCTGACCCTCGCAGGCAAGTTGCGTCGAGCCGAGGTATCTCGCCCGGAAGAGCACACCTTCTATGAGCACTGATGGGTCGTCCAGTAGCGCTGAAATCGTCATAGACACATGCCACTTGCTGTTGTTGTTGTTGTTGTTATTATTATTACTCGCAGACAACTCGCCGAACACAGAGAGGTACTCGGATGAGCAGTGCAACGCGCGCATATTCGACGACATCTCACTGGACACCTTAGCCGGAGTATTTCGAATTATCAGAAGGACGTCGTCCTCTGCGTCCAGGTCAGTTCGCGGAGACATTTTTGCGCGAGTTTTAATTCACAAAAGAACTATTCACAAGGTTTGATTGTTTTATTAATTAGAATCATGTCGATGGATCGATTGTTTTTCACATCGCGATAAACAGACGCGCGTCGCTCCTTACATATTCACATAAAGCATACAGATTGAGTGAGAGATTCTTATCTGGAGCGAACGATAACGACGGAGTACATCGCGGAAAGGAGCGTCGAATTCGAGGCGCTTGTTTCGACTGACGGAGCCTCGCGAGAGTTTCCCGCGCTTCATCTTCGACTCGAAGTTGTATATCTTATCGATGCTGCAGATTACACAATGCGTAGGTACGGGCGTAACTCGCTTAGGTAGGAGTCTACTCCAGCCGAGGTGTCCACTGATACGTGAGATGTTGGACTGTATCAGTCTTTCTGTTTCTTAGTTTTTATATGTCGGCCTTCTCGATGCGAAGAAGGAAGGGATCGCGGTATGCATTGCCTTCACTTGTGCTTGAAGCTGCATTTTTAGAAGTCAGTTCGCTGAACAATCGTGAAGAAATAACTTGTTTGAGTAATTGCTGCTCCATGCATAGCCAAGTAAGTGACTCGAGTATGTACAAATCATTCAAACGTTTTCCTATATTTGAGCTCGTATTCGATTCATTAAGTGATTGGTTTATTCATCTGCGCAAATACCAATTCTGACATTGCAACATTATCAATTCTTTTCCACTGTTTCAATCAACATACTTCAAGCACGTAGTGAATAAAACGGAGCATCATGCTTTCCTCTTAAAATCGATCATAAACCTCGTGGAGGCGGAAAGAAATCTAATTACACTCTATCCAGCTTTAATCGCTCTCGAGATTACGGTCAAATAAACATCAAAGATCTCATTTCGCATTACGTACCATATCACCAGATTCGGTCGTCGTTGTCGGAGTAAGAAGGTAGACAAAGACAGAGACAGAGATATCACGAGTCACCAGAGATACATAGCAGTAGTAGTAGTAGTGGTTCCCCCAAGAGATCGGCAGCAGTCGACGGCACAGGTTAGTTGGAAAATTAGAAGGTGGAGGGAGAACAGACGGAATCGGCAAAAAATTAATGTCTGATTAGTCAAGTGAGCGCGTAGTACGCGCAAGAGGTATCAGAAGGTGACAACCGGTTGTAGCTAGATCGACGCTTTTCATCATTCGCCTGAGTTTTATTGCAAATGCACGTAGGTATCGAGTGAAACGGAGTCACCTTGGCCGGTCATAGCTCCTTGGATATCGAGCGATTTCTCGTATATGAGGTTAGGAGATTTTGGCAAAGGTGACTTCGCTGTTGTCGAACTTGGCAAGGAAGGCAATGCTCTAGATCACTATTAATTATGAGTGCTAGAATTTTGAGAAAATATTCGAGTAATTATTTGAAAATAAAGTGCATTGCTTCCTCGCATTTGGATGCAGTTAATGTTTGCCAAAACCAACGTTAGTTATTCATTCTCTTTAGTAAGTTTTACAATACTACGTCATTATAGGGAACAACAATTCACATCTGCGTCAATTAAAGATACTTGTTTGATTAATCGACGGTCCTCACCTTCCTTGTTTCTACTCTTCTTCTTTCCTTCCTTGTCCTGAAAGCAAAAAACGGCAGGATTAGCACGAGAAGTATGCAAGAAGCGCGCGTTGCAACCCGTTATTATTCAGCTATATGTGTATGCACATATCGATCCATGCAGCGTACAACATCAAGATATACATATGTTTGAGAGAAAAAAATAATAGGAACGACGACGATATATTGTGGAGAAACACGTGATATATATGAATCGTGGCTGGAAATTGTCTTTTCAGCTGTTCGCAGAAGCTTCTCGTCGATGAAGGAAAAAATGAACGATAAATCGTATTGATACGTATAAATCAGTTGCTTAAAAAAAAACGTTGAAAGAGGTTAACAATGGTTTAGAGGAAAGGCAGCCAATAATAATATGAGTTTGAGTACATAAAAAAAATAAATAAACGTGCACCGCTAGATTATCAAGATGAATGCTTTGCTCACTATAAAGGATTATTATTGAAATCGCACTTGAGATTACGCAGATAACGACTGAAAGTCAGACGGCACATTCATCTTATCGCTAAGCACTAATAGCAAATATCTAAGTGTTGAGTGTTAATATTTTTACGAAAATTCGGTTCTTTTTAAATAGAATGTACGTAGGTTCATTGTTAAGCTTAAAACTAAAAATAAGCTGTAAGCTATAAAATTTCGGCTCCTTCTTTACGTTTTTTTACAATATAAATGCACATTACGCATGTTTTTTTTTTAATTTCAGAAAAGAAGCGCCTTCTAAAATTCAAAACAATAACAGCAAAATAAAATACACAGCAGCGGCTATAATACAGCAACTCGTCGAGCTCAGCGTGTGTCGATGTAGTAGTATACAGTGTAGACGCGGTGTGCGGGCGAGGGGTGCACCTTTTTCACCTTACTGACGGGCTCCTTGAGGCTTCGCGGGGACGAGGGGGAATTTTTGGCGATTGGCGAGGTCGTCGCCTGAGCCTTGTCCAGCGGACTACCAGCGCCTACACCTGGCTGCTGCTGTTGTTGCTCCGGGCTGGTGACTTCGGACAATGCGGTGCCGGTAGCCGGGGAATTTGAGGATACCTGCTGCTGCTGCACCGGCTGCGTCGGTTCGGCCGTGAGGGGTTCGATGACCAGGGAGAGGCTTGTAGGAGGCTTGGCCGGTGTGGCCGGCTTCACAGAGACGCTCGACACCACCGAAGTCTTGTTGTTATTGTTGTTGTTGGCCGTCGCGGAGCTGGAGGTGCCGCTTGGCAGCAGCGTCCGCGTCTTTGGCTTACGCCAGCCCTGAAGGTGTCAGATACAGAAACAGAGAACAGAGAGGGAGGGACGTGCTATCCGGGGTATACGCTTGTATTTACAGTATTACATACGGGCGCGAGTGTTTGGTGTGTAGGAATTGAATTGAGAATTTGGATCGTTATACTCGTGCAAACTCTCCACTCTTTGATTCTACATCGTTAGTACAATCATTAGTATAGGATCGAAACGGCAAAACATACGGCTCAAATATGTGCACACCTATTAGTGAGATACTGGTAATCTGGCGGATAAGTGAGCTTGGCTAGCTTTCCATTGATAATATTACGATCGTATGGGGATAATATTAAAAACATATCATTGACGTTAAGATTAACACTTAAAAATTTGTGGCTATCTGTTCCTCGGCTATAGAACAACGGTGTTCTCCAATGTGCTGTACACACTCGCTCTACAACAGTGTGTGTCGTCGTTATCTCCGTTACAAGGTAAAATCTTCGCCGCGATTATCGTAGTGTAACACAGCTCCTCTGTAAAGTGTCGAAAATCTCACCTTATCGTCGTAGAAGCCCTGGTCATCAGTTCTTTGCTGGCCGAGCAGTCGGTCGGTCTCGAGGTCGGTGTCCGCTTCCTCCTCGTCAGCCGCTTCTTCAGCCTCGAGATCCGCGTCGTCTGGTTTGCGTCGCACGACTTCTGAGTCCTCGCTGTTGCTTTCCGTGCAGATTCTCCGCCTGCCGTCCAACAGACTAGATTTTAGTTAGACGCACTTATTATTAGTCGGCCAATTGTTATGGTAAGCTTGATTTTCAATAAGAGAACGTATTTGTTGACGGCAACGTCCTCGAACATTTGCAAATGTACCTGGGTATCCAAATGGGACTGACGCTAGGCTCGGGCGGTTCCTCGCTTGGCGATTTGACAGGCAGAGTTTTCGTTCGCTGCAATGCCATCCTGATGTCCTTAATGGCTGCCTCGACCTCGCCACCCTGCTCTTGCCGGCTTTGAGGTGCCGGTGGAGGTGGCGTACCCAGCGGGTCCAGGCCATCCAGCTGTAGCTCGCTTGTCGTATCGTACGAATTCTCCTTCTTCGTGATGAACAGCTCCGGAGATGCTACAACAGCGGAAGATAGCGATGCACTTAAAAATTATTTTAGGAAATTTGGCGAATCAATAAGGCAGCGATATGATAGAAGGAAACGGAGAATTCAGATATGATTTACGAGGCGAAAGAGACGAACCTGTCTGCAGCCTGAGGCTAACGTCTTTTGCATTGTCGTTGGTGTCGGTGCTAAGCATATCGTTTCGCGTCCTCTGGATGATTTCCTTTTCGATCTCGTTGATCTGACGTTTCATCAGCATAACTGTAGGATTGTTGTTGTCGGTGTCACTTGCGTGGCCGCTCGATAAGCCGTCCTCCAGTACTGGCATGCTTGTGTATATCCTAAGAGAGTCGCTGTTGTTGCCAAGATCACCAACCGAACCGAGAAGACCGCTGGCCGGCAGCAGCTCGTTGTCCATCATCATGAGAGACATCTCGCTGTCGAGGTCACCGCAGTTGCTATCACACTCGGTCGTCTCAGGACTGAGAGTGAAGTTGCGCGAATGGCCGACCTGTAGACCGACCTCAGTCTCGCCGAGATCTTCGCTACTACCAGTGCCAACTGACAGATCCAAGAAGTTGTTTTCGTGCTCGGTCTGTGACGACAGAAGTTCCGATTTGTGCTTTTTCGGTGACTCGTGTACCATCACTACTTCTTCCGTCGTTTGGGGCACGCTAGCTAGACGCTGGCCCACGTACGCGCTGCCTCCTTGTCGACGCAGTTCATAATCAAGATCCTGTGGAAGAGTTAAGTATATCAAGTAGTATATTAAATTTCTTGAAACTAAATACCTATTTGAAATTGTCAGAAGTATCACCATACCTGAAAGGGAAAAGTCTCGCTAGGATCCTTCTCCTCAGCGGGTGGCGGACACTTGAAGAACTCTTCAAGCACCTTTCTCGTCTCGGAGAACTCGTAGAGATAGTCAAAAGTACTTCCACCAAGAGATTCGAGACTACTGAGATTATCGCCCGGCAAGGTAAACGGCTTTAGAGGACTATCGGCGCTGCTAACGGCTCCGGCCCTGTCTGTAACACCAGCATTCGTCCGTCTATGTTGCTCTTCGTCATCATCATCATCCTCATCTTCGTCATCCTCGTCCTCATCCTCTTCAGCGAGTCGGCGTATCGGCGACGACGAAAGATTCACTGAAGAGATAGGTGCCATTGATGAGTTCAGTGTTATCGTCGTTGGTGGTGTTGTCGTTGACGTAACTCCATAGCAACTGTTATTGCCTGACATAGGCGAGGAAGCCGTCGTTGTCGTCGCCGCTGTTGTCGTCACACCAATATTCGCCAGCGCATCGTCCAAATGCGCGAGGACGCTCGACTCTATCACAGCATTGCTCTCTACTAGTATCTCGCTGCAGTTCTCATCCTTCTAGGGACAAATTATTTATAATTTTAGCATCAACCGCTTTTACTTAATTCATTCATTACATAGTTCATAGATAAAAAAAGTAACTTGCCTCCTTTTGACTGGGCGTCGTGGGCAGAACTCGTTGTGGGAAGCCCGGTCTTGGCGCTACGTAAACTGACGATGGCGAGGACAAGAGGCTGGGCAGCCGCACGTTTTCGCGGACGCCGTAACGCCGCGGGCTGCCCGAGTATTGTGCGATCGGCAGCTCGCCGATAACTCGAGCCGCCGACGAGCCTTTGTGATTCATCTCCGCCGACGGGAAGTCAGCCTCGCAGTCGCTCGCCGGCGTTATTACCTATAGTTTTTTATTTTAGATATAGCATCGTGATTAGTACGTCACTACTTTATTTTAGCAACAATTCGAGAGAGCGAGAGTATGCAGTGTGTAGTTTATTAACACGACGCTCGTTAAGTGTCGCGCGAAGTGATTAGGTAGAAAGTAGATTACAGCGAGGGTGAAAATTTAAACGCGGTCGACCCGGATTTTCTCAAAATTACATCAGTTTCAGAATTGATGAGCCCCGGCTAATCGAATGAAGCTCCCAAATATCGCATCACGCGCACTCAACCAACTTAAAAATTGTATTGAAATTGAGGAGTTAATCAAACTAAATTAACATTTTCTCTCTCTCTGTTTCTCTTCAAATCGAATACAAAACATGAAGCTTTAATCACCTTGAAAAAGTCGGAAGAATTGCGGTGATACGTAGTAGTTGGACTAGGACTGCTGCAAATGCTAGAACTGAGGGGCTCAGGCGGTGTTCTACCCTGCTGTTGATGATGATGTGACTGCAGGAGTAGGTCATCGTCAGCTATAGCCGAGGCACCGTGGGACTGCTGTTGCGACGTCGTCGCGTTGCTAGAGGGCCCAAGATCGAGCCTGAGGTTCTGCCAGTTGTCGTCTATGTCGTCGAAGACGACGACCTCACCGTCGCTTACCAGAGCCATGTTACGCCCAGACGTCGCGTTGTGATTCGATGACTGATAGCCCTGATAGGTAAAGATTCATTAGTTTTGAAGTGTAAGCGATTACTATTTTACGTTTTGATTGTATTTGATTAATTCTAATTACCAAAGAGTCTATGCAGTTCTTGGGCAGTCCATACTCAAGGTCTGTAATGCTCTTGGGCCCGGCCACATTGTGCTCCACATTGTTGCTGTTCAATATCGAATCATAATTGATGAGGCGGTTGCTGCGATTGCTTTTGGGTGAGTTGTAGTCCAGAATTGACTTGCTGGTGTTTCTACGCACAGAGTGCACTTCACTGGAGAATACAGTTTCAGTTACCTCTCTGTGCAATCGCTGTCTCCTTGTCTCTCCAGCCCTGTTGAACAAACAGGTTTGTATCTTACTGAATTCTAGAGATATCCATCTCGGGCAAAGATTGACCCTCCCTTTGTGAATAGCCTATGAATCATCATTTATTGAAACTCATCGAGTGTTTATTTACTCACCGACTTCTCAACTCCCAAACACTCTGTCTGTTAGGAGATTTGTTATTTTTCTTCAATGACAACTTGTTATCCGACTGACTGTCATCATTGGTAAGTGAGTTAGAGGCAGCGAGGAACCGTGGTTTGCGAGCTGCCACTTTGCCTCGGCTCTGTGAAAAAACTTCCCGGCCGCCAGCTATCTCTATGATTCTGAAACACAGACAACAACACAGCTATATAAGCACCAGTGGCTCCAAACAAATACAGCCTTGATCTAACGTTTCATTGAAAAAAAAATATTCCACCAGCCTATGCAAAAGCTTCCAAGTGCAGTCCAATCAGATGATCTCAATTGAGCTCATGACTGCTGTCAAGTCAGCAGCTCAGAGTAATTGCATTATCCGTCGCGCGCAAGCGAGAGAGAAGGAAAAAGAAAAGGATTCCAAGCATCTGACATCACTGTCAGTCATAACATTCAGCTGCACCTATTTGCCTCTCTCGCGTATACACAGATGTTCTTCGCGTTGTTCGCTTGGCAAATTCTAACCTCAAAACTGAGGGTAAACAGAGAGAGAGAGAGAGAGAGAGAGAGAGAGAGAGAGAGAGAGAGAGAGAGAGAGAGAGAGAGAGGGAACACCTGCTGAGAGGGCCGAAGGTTCGAGGAGCAGAAGAAAAAAAAGAAGGGCTCTCCCGCGAGCTAACCTGGGGCGGCGGGAACATATGCGCGTCTCAGCTCTCCTCCGACCTCCGAAAGAGGAACTACTCCAGAATTGGTTTGTCTACATATAAGAGAATCAAAAACTACGAGTGTGTTGGAAATACTACGTCAAAAATAAAGTTACATCCGTGAGTGCATACACCTTGAAAAAAATGTATTTTTAACGCTCTGAATCTGTCACACACACACACACGCACGCACACACACACGCATACACACACACACACACACACACACACACACACACACACACACACACATATATATATATATATATATATATATATATATATATATATATATATATATATATATATATATATATATATATATATATATATATATATATATGTGTGTGTGTGTGTGTGTGTGTGTGTGTGTGTGTGTGTGCGTGTGACTGTGTGTATATGTGTGTGTGTGTACAAAAAGGTGCTTGTTCAGTCGACCGTCAGATGGCGCCTGGCCCGCTTTTTACATTCAGGCGTGTATCAGGTATCGTTTTACCTCTTCCATATCCATATTCCATACTTTCACCGCACCGCAAAGTATCTCATGTCAAAGACATCAAAAGGAGGGGACGATTGTTTATTCGGAATCGACGAGAGAAGTCGTCCCACTCGAGCGTGCATATAACCTCAAAAGATCGTTAACCTCTATAAAAGCCGCTCTCAGCTCTCTCTCTCTCTCTCTCTCTCTCTCTCTCTCTCTCTCTCTCTCTCTCTCTCTCTCTAACATGGAGTAGATTGCACTGGTGTAGCGTCCGCTTATACATTCGCAAACGTCGCGAAGCTACACTAGTTTAATCGCGGAAGAGTAGAGAGAGAGAGAGGGCCGTAAGTGAAACGAGTCAATATTTGGAATTACGCGAGGCAAACACACTCGGTTGAGAAAGAGGACGAGCTTGTAATGAATTTCTACGACGATTATACGACGGGATGATTCTCAGCCGAGATTTCGTGTTGGCTATTTTAATTTAGACGTTATTCCGGTGATGGAATTTGACTTGTAAAAAGGGATTTTCATTGTATGTAAAAACACTTTCCATTATGTTGGTAAAATGAACTCGTAATTCTTATCATTTACTCGGAAATAAGTAAATCCAAACGTGAATTTAACAGTTACAAGGAGTGTATCGATTTTAGTTTTCTAATCCATCAGATTCTATTTTTCAGCAAAACGTGCCAACATCGATTCGTTCAAATCCCACGAATACACGCCGCAGTTCAATTCTCCGCAAACAGCGCGGCATATTAATAGAAATCCACTCCAGGTGTATATAGGTAAATCCAAACGACAACAACTCCTCGCCGTGTATATCTGCCAGCGATGCCCATTGTTTTCCAATTTAAGCATTCACCTCTCGATCCACACACACACACACACGCACACGCACACACAACTCCCCTTCGATTATAACCTATACAGCAAAACCTCGCCAGCACCGACAACAAAACCCGCTGGGCCTTCGCGTAAATCAGCGTCTCCCAAACAAAAGTCTCTCTCCCTCGCATTGGAAGAAAAAAAAATAAGTCGCACGATTTCTAAGCTGCAGCGAGCAACAAACAAAGAGAAAAGCGTTATACATCCGAGACTCGATAGAATTCCCGACGGCGAATTCAGGTCGCGCCGCAATTTCATTGAAGGCTCCGACGAGCGACCTGTACAATGTACCTTAACGTCGAGTCGGAAGTTGCCAGTTCCTTCTCTCCCTCTCGTTCTGTATTATATGCAGGTGCACGTCTATATACCTCTGTATTACGTGCATATGGCTGAAGGTGTATAAGGAGATAGGCGAACAGCGTCGTCGTCATAGAGATAAGACCCGGATGCTGCTGCGACCTTTTCCGGGGAATCCCCGGGTTTATAGCGACTGTGTGTGCACTGGGATTGGGGTTGAGTTGAGAGGACGCGACCCGAGGAATTGAAAAAAAATGTCAGGCAAGCGTGTGCACGCGCTGTTTGACGCTCTGCACGGAGGCCTTTGCGCCTGAGAAGATTAATGTTATCCCCGATATATGCACGGCGTACAAATTTTTTGTCCGTATAGAATGAGAGAGAAAAATACACGCGCTTGGAAAAGTTGTAACATAACGACGAGGCTGTATGATGAAGGCTCAAAGAGTACTGCTGTGTGCCTCGAGGATAAACAATGCGGGGCAAAGTGAGAGAGCGTGTGTCAATTTCCTAAAGAGCATTCGGAGAACTCGCGCGAGAAGCAGTCGATAACTCGATTTTTCGATAAACGCCTCGCGCTCGAGTGCCTCTATTCATTAATCAATCGATTCGCCAGCCAACTTGGCCAATTTTCATCTGGTACAGCGCGTCAACCAATACAACGGCGTGTATTCAGCGACAGGTTTCTCTCTCGCTGTAGCTACGTTCCTTTTTTCCTTTGTTTGTTAATTTCGACGCGTGTACAGTTTTGATTTTTCGACGACAGTTCGTTCACCTTCGATATTTTTTGCTACGAATCGCGTTGTTTCTCTTTGTTACGCCATGTATACGAGTATCGCGACGGAAAAATACTGTCCTCGTTTTTTGCTCTCCCTCTCTCTTTCTCTCTATAGCGCGCTGAAAGCATTAATTTCGTTAAGCCAACTGACACGATACACGGAACATTTTAACGATCGCTTTGTGAAAAAAAAGATACGTGTACGAGCAGCATGTTATACAATGCGCGTTGATGCAAATCTGTTATTTTGAAAACAAAATCTAAACTCCATGCACGAGATATTGCGAAACTTTTCCGTGGCTAGCCTATTACAGAAATATCTCGCGGAACGAAGATACGAACGAATGGTTTATTGGCTATTTTGTTTAACCCAGAACGCGGACGCCCACGCGTAAACATGTATCGAGTGATATTTCATCGTTGAACTTGGCTAAAGTAATTTCAACGTTATATGTGTGTTATACAGATATGTGCTGTATCCTCGCTACGCCCAGCTGTTGTGCAGGCAACTTTGCCTTTATAAAAATGAAACATCGCTCTTATTTTACACTTTTGTATGCGAGCCTATAACTAGCATTGTTGTGGAAATAGGCCGTGTCCCATTAACATAGGCTCGATACATCCTCCCTGTATTTCCCACGTATCTGTGCCGTCGTGATTCACCCTCTACCGACACTATTGAAACAAAAAAGAACAATCGTAACTGCTATTTTTTCAACTTATGATCAAAATAGAAGTAAGACCAGATATTTCACAGCAGTTGAAAGAAGTGTCGTCCCTGACAAAAGTCACTTTGTCTAGGAGCTTGAGAAAAGAATAGGATGCACAAGAGCGTGGAAGAATATCGATGCCGCACATAGAGGGGACACAGCGCAAAGCAAAAAGGTTCTCGGCCAACGCGCGGGTTATGCGCCTTTACAAAAACCCAGTAGGAAAAGAGAGCCAAGAGTGAGTGTCTATTCAAAATACAGTTAACTCGTTCGACCTGAGACACACTGCAGTGTACAGAAAAGATCGGCGGCTGCCACTGGCCCTCGAGGAAAAGTGAGCGAGCAGCAAGCCGGAGAAAGAAAGTCTAGAGTGCGCAATTGTGTGCGTCTTTGATCCGTCTCTCGAGTCCCGAGATGAATGAACGAGGCCGTCATTTTTTAACGGGCTTTCAGATCGTTATATTGAAGAATGGCTTTTCTTTTCTCTTAGCGCAACTGTACAACTCGACTAAGCTCTTCAAGGCAAAATCTTTTTTCTTCCGTCGGTAAAACAGAATTGCGTGGCCCCCTATAATCTCACCTAGAATCGCGCAGCTTGTAGCTGCGGTCACCCTTGGCGGAGGTGAGTATGTAGACAGGGCTCTCCTCGGTGCCGCTGTCGTCCTGCTGAGACTGGGCCTGCTGGTCGCTACCGTAGTGTCCGGGGACGTCTTCGCTGCGACCCGATGCCGACGACGAGCTCGACGACGAGTGCTGCTGCTGCTTGACGTGGCTTGTCGAACCGGCTCCATCGGCACACGCGTTACCCGAGTCAGGGAAGCTCGCCTGCCGGCGAGACATCGAGCTCGACTTTTTCCTTCCATTGGTTCGCTTTCTACTACTGCACCTGCAAGCAGAGACAAATTTAATTTATTTTAGGTTAAGTGACCTTCGGTCGGTAAAGCAGAACCAGTATACAGCCCCTTAAACTCATTATACCAGACGCTCGATAAAAATGGTTAAAGCTTTTTGAAGACTCTCGAAAATTAGTTTATTACGGAAGGTAATTGAACCATCCGCGATGAATGTGGCCGAAGTTCCGCGTCGCGTAATTTGGTTAATAGCTCGTACATTTTATATAAACGGCGCCGTGCACGCGTCAGAGAACTGAATTGGAAATATTAATTAAGCATGCGATATTTAGCCATTGGAACACAATGCGTAACCACGATGAATGCGCTGACGCTTTTGTAAACTGGCAATTTTCTCTCTGGCGAGAGAGCGAGCGCGCCCGCCTCGCAATATTAATGAGCGCCGACAAAGAGTCATTAATTATTATTTTAATGGTAATCGTAAACTAGAAAATCATTGTTCTTTTAATTAGAGAGCGAGAGGTCGACGGAATCTCGAACTGCAGAGCAGGAAACTTCGTTTCCCTGGAGCAAGTATTCGAGTAAAACTTTTTTTTTTCCACGAGAAATTCAGCACTCTAATGGCTGCGGTTCTACATAACATCGGTACACACACTTCGCGCCGGGAGGGGCGACGACGGCGACGGCGACAAGTCTCTCCACTCGTCACGTGCCCTTTCCTGGTTTTTCTTTTATTAAAATATCACTTAACCGTTTAACGACATTTACCTGCCGACCCATTTCTCTCTTAAGCCTGTATACCATACCTACCCCATTTTTTCCCCTGTGCCTACCAGTCACTCGAAAAAAAGGGGTAGTGAGAGTTAAACAGCCCTGAAATTATTAGATTCGCTTTAAAATTCAAATAACATCCGGCAAGAAGACAGAGAGATAAAGTGAGAGAGAGAGAGAAAAGTCGTCGCCGGCGTGTGGCTGCACTGCACCGGCGGTGGGAGATCAATATGGGAAACGTCGCTCTCTCTACAGGCGCGTTGAACAAAAGAACGCTGAAATTCAGCCTCCGCCCTTCGACTACTATACCAGCTCGATGCTCTGCATATATAGAGAAAAGAGAAGCTCTTTTGTAGGGCCAGAGCATTCCAACAAGTTGAGAGAGAGAGAGGAAAAACGTGTGCATGTATACACACACAGATCGCGGCTTAGCGAACCACTTTGGCCGGCGAATTTACATTGTCGAAACGTTTGCGCCTCGCGTAATACGAGCTTTTTTCCTACCTCATCGCGCATCGGAATCTCATTTTTCGAAGAGAGGCTTCAACACCCCCCCCCCCCGCACGTGTACTGTTTAGAGGGAAAACTCCCGGTTTACCAAGCAAACACGCCGGCCGAGTACAATGTGCCGGACTATATATATATATAGGGGGTGAGCTCTCAGCCGCGGGCTTGGATGATGCTGCTACGTATGAAACTTCAGGGCAAACATCGCGGCGGCGGCTGGCGTTTCTTGCGCTTCGATAAAACGCAATGTCTACAGCGTTTGCGGCAAATGATACGAAAACGAAGTGTACTGTAAACTGTATATGTATGACCTACTGCGTATCGAGAGAGATGTTACCGATTGAATAAATATTTTAATAGAAGTCAAGAGAAAGAGCTGATACGAATTGTTAAGACGTATACTAATGACCCAACAAACTCACGAGCGTATAAATCCAGGACGATTCGCTACCAACAAAAAAGAATAAGTTGCGGAACAACGAGTATAAGTATATATACTGTACGCGATGATAAGAGAGAAACTCGTGCGCGATGGCTGAATTTCAATTCAAGACTTCTTCTATTCTTCGTCGCGCAAACCGGTGTGCCCTATACTCGGGTAGTATATATATATATAATATATATAATATATATATATATATATAATATATATAATATATATATATATATATATATATATATATATATATAATATATATATATATATATATATATATATATATATATATATATATATATATATATATATATATATATATATATATATATATATATATATATATATATATATAATATATATATATATATATATATATATATATATATATATATATATATAGCCCATTGTTTTCGCGAAGGCAGCCATTATAATTTATACGCTGGAATCACTCGTTTATAACTCGGCAGACGGGGAACTTTAATCAGTCGAATTCTCAGCTCGGCAATTAGTTCGCCCGCGAGAGTGAGAAAGGAAAATAAATAAATTTCAAACTTTTCCCTGAATTCCTGATGCCGCGACGTATATACACAGACACACTGTGAAAGCAGATCTGTACGCGTATAAGCCGGAGCTGTATAAATTATCACGGGAAATTTGCTACATTTTGATCCAGTGCAGCAATCGACACATCGGCCGTGTAATCCGGCGTGTTATTATATCCCCAGCGGATCGCGAGAGATAACAGCTAGCGGGAGAAAATCTCTGCGTTCGCGGCTTTCCGAGGAAAGTTTGCCTCGCGCGACACAGTAGCACAGCAGGGTAAATACGCGCAAGCGAAATAGTTTTACATGCAAATAAACTTGCGCCATACGCGTTGTGCCCCCAGCTGATAACTAGCTCCAACAGCTATTACCACATTTGAATTCAATGCGCACTCGGTAATCCGGCTTACAGCAGCAGGCACTGCAGCTTCGGACGATGAAGCGATTTAATTTGCCGCGACTAAAGCGTCGCTAACTCTAGCGGTTACCTTCGGATATGCAAATCATCGAGAGCGAGTCGACTTTGCTTGCAGAGAGCCGAGAGATGGATAGAACGTCGCAGCGGCTGATCCAATTATATGCGCTCTAGCCTGCAAGCGCGTGTGACTGTGTGCATAGACACACGTAGAGGGGTATAGTGCGCGAATTCTAACCTATAAAGCCTTGCACGGCGTCTGGTTTAATCAGTGTATCGGCCTTCGAGGCTGGAGGTATTAAAACGACGGCGATAAACCGCTTGATGAAGAGAGACGTTCGATCGAGCAATAAAGAAAGCGCGCGACACTTGCCTGTCCGAGGTGTCGCGCTCAAGGTCGATCATGTCGTCGGTCGCGTTGGCGGCGCTGATGATGCGTCCGTTTGAGCAGCTGCTCTTCTCTTCGGCGACGAGGACCTCCCGGTAGACCGTAGCTCGAGACTGCTGATGGTCATGCGGAGTCGTCGTCGTCGTCGTCGTCGCGCTCACCACCACCGCGGCGTGCTCTTCTGCACTGCTGCTGCTGCTGCTGCTTCTGCTGCTGCTGCTGCTGCTGCTGTTGCTACTGCCCGGGTTGGGGCCCGGGTGAAGCCTAGGCCGACATTTCGGAAATAGACGGTTCAAGTCTGCGTTCTCCAAGATCAGGCTTGTCATCGCTCGTTCATGCCGGTGCTCCACGATAAGCTCTCATGATGACGATGACGGCGATGATGATTGACACTGTGTCCACGTGGCTTCTCAAGACTGCACTGCTCGCTGCTGATTTCCCAGGGCGGCGACGAGTTGTTGTCCATCATCGACTGCTATATCTGCAATGGAAATTGGCGGATAAGTATTATTGTCGCACTAGGTGTGTGTGGATTATAGAGAGACTCTTTGATACGGTGAGCGAGGGAGATGTATGTGTATTCGGGGGCTCTTTGTCATTTTGCGTATATGGGCGTGAGTGTACACGTCGCAGCTGCCGCTGAATTACGAGCGAATAGGTACGCGGATCTGCGAATGGCGCGCATTGCCCTGTTTGCAAAAGTGACGGCCATTAATCGCGCGGGGATATCTGTGCGCGCGCGCGCGCGGCCCAGGAGTTATTTCGCAGGTGACGTCGCGAGGCGATCCTGAAAAATAGATGTGACGATAGCTTTGTCTTTGCGGAGTAAGTGCAGGCGTTTGCGTGTGTGCGGATTGACGTGGCTGAATTGAAGTTTCATTGAAAGATATTTTCTGCATATTATCTTTAGCGTCAAAGAAATGAACTAGAAATAAGATAGAAGCGATTCGAAGCTGATCTTAATTAATGTATGATACTAAGAAAGAAACTACCTCCTCTCAGTAAGATAATAAATTATTTCAATTCAATATCGATGTGAAATATTAAAAAACGATTAAAATTCAATACCAGCTTCTGCTCCAGAGGCATAAGAATAACCGTTACAGTATTTTCTCCCACTTTTTCTCTTCTCGCCACGTATCCTCCCATACATAAGAAGTTATCACTTCAAAAAATGTTGCAGCGCATCGTCGGACAGTATAGGCACATCCAATCGTTTCCAGCATACCGTAGTAGATTAAATCTCTTCGCTCGCGCGTATAACCATTGCCAACTCAAGCGTTTTCCTCATCTCGCGCAAGAAAGAATACACAGCCGCGCTTCCCACGCTATATACACTGGAAATCCTTCTCCGGAAGGGGTGTATGCGAGCGAGCAAGCAAGCTAGTAGTCATCTCACAGAAGAGAGTGAGGGAAGCAGGGTCGGTGTCGGCAAATGAGTACAAGACGAGAGGAGTGAATCTGCATATACTGTACCCCCGTAGATATATATGTACACAAGATTATATCCGGCTGGTCGCGGAAAGTTGAAGTGGTTTACACCCGTCTGACTGTTCTCCCTCTGGGCGAGAAACCGCAGAGCAGCGGCAGCATCGTACACCCTTTCCCTCTCTCAAAGAGAGAAACCACGTGCAACGCGTCGAGTGGCACTTGCAAAGCGTGTTGACAGTGCGCGCGCGCGCGCGCAAACCAGGCACAATTTCATGCGAGTGCAGCATCTCCTCCTCGCGAGACACTGCTACTACCCGCTCAGTGCAGTGTGCATGTATACATGCACGTCCATCGGATATACGCGCGCGTGCACAATGCAGCAGCGGAGTCGAGAAACGGATAATGGAAATCACGCTCGCTGCCGTGCGCAGACGGTTTAACCTCGAAATCTCGTGCGCGTTATGACCGAGTGCTGGGGTAATTGAAATGCCGCGGTGAGCCTTTAGCGATCGAAACTCCGTCGAATGACTGCTAATGGAATAATCCTCCTGGGGATTGTTTCGCTTGCGGGTTGCTGTACCGATGATGCGCCATCTAGCGGCGAAGACTCAAACGTTGATTTAATTACAGCCGCACACTCGGGCGTATCGACCCGCGGTGACGAAAAACTAAAGGGAAAAACTGAAACAAACGCATGTATACAGACGCTGACGGCTGCAGAGGAGGACTAAATAAGATTGCACGAGTTCTCTCTCACTCGCTTTTCAGCGTCGCGCGCTGCGCTGCTACAAAACGTCAGAGCGGCTTAATGCGAGCGCGCCGAGCGAGAAATTCAATGAAGACACGCGGAAAGACAGGCGGTAACAGAGAGTGACGCGGGTAGATATTGAAAAAGCTGGTTCTGCAGCTGGTGAGCGAAAAAAAATGCGACATGTACGTACAACGCGGATACACGTTTCAGGATCCACGGTATCGACCTCGTTGCGCTCCGCGCGCGCTCGTCATAATCATTCCTTTTTCTCTAGCTCTCGCTTGCGCCCAAGCGAGAGCAAGAGAGAGAGACAGGTACACCTATACGATTCGATCGACACGAAATTGAGATATAAGCGGGGGCTTTAGAGGCGCCTTTCGAGAGAACTCCGCGTGTGCCGCAGCAGTATAGCGGCGGCCTTTCTCTCTCTCTCTCTCTCTCTCTCTCTCTCTCTCTCTCTCTCGACCATACATATGGATGTTATGTAGATGGCTCACGCGGGGCTGCATAATCTGTCGGCGGCGAGTCGTCGGATGGCAAATATCTGTCTCCCTCCTTAATGCGATCAAACGCTCTCTCTCTCTCTCTCTCTATCTCTGCACCCTTCGAGAGAGCCGCGGAAACTAGTAATCGTCTCTTCCGCTTTATTTGATCGTTCCATTAAAGACAGATCGCGGCAAACTTAATAATCTTTTGATGGGACTGGGTCGTCGCTCCTCCTTCCCGTTTACGCTTGCACAACTCGCTCAAGCGTATATAGCCTAAATTATTTATAACGTCTTCAAGCTACTATCCTTCCCGAACTTAACCTTCGGTCGCTCGATTATTTCGATACCTGTCGATGAGTAACCAGCATAGATTCTACACTTCCTTTTTTCTCTACCTCTTCGTACCGAGTATAAACGTAGTCAGTCATCATGTGGAATCCTAGCGCAGAGCGAAGAGACTTTCGTGTATTTAAGGCCAGGAGCCGAGTGCTCGCGTGGTGTGCAAAAGCACTCGCGAATTGCGAGTTTCGCTCGAGTACTTCCGTCATAAACTCTCACCGGCTGCCGCCGCCACTACGGAATTTGCCGAGCCGCGTGTGTATAGCCGGAAAAGTGCGAACGACGTAGTGAACTCGTCGGCGGCAGCTTCGTTAGCACCGTCGGTTCTTTTTACTCTTTTCGCATCTCTCCTTTTCGAAAAAAGCGCGAGGAGAGGGACAGCTGCAACTCGAGCGCTTCATGCTCTGGTTGCTCGTACGAGGTTCTTCAGGTTTCCCTCGGGCTTTCAGTATTAGAGGGATGTATATACGCTCTCGACGATATGGCTGTTCTTGGACTCGAATATTAATCCCCCGCCGACTTTGGAACACGAGAGGCGTTTTTTAATATTGTCGCCGGCCCCCGCGAGCCATAATGCAATTCCGCTTTCGGAGAGTTTCTTTCTCCTATACTATTCCGCTTTCTCTCTCTCTCTCTCTCTCTCTCTCTCTCTCTCTCTCTCTCTCTCTCTCTCTCTCTCTCTCTCTACACACACAGTTCTATACGTGTATAGGTGAAACAAAGTCGCCGTCGTTTACTTAGCTAATTGGCTGCAGCAGCTCTCGGCTAACAGGATTGAGGAGTGAGCAATTTGATTTAGCGCGTGCTCGTGTGTCTTTTTCCGGCCAGCAGCGCGCGATTTATAAATCCGTTCTCCGGAAGGAGCGAGAAAAAAAATTGTATTCCACGGGCATTAGACTCAAACGGATAATCTCGTCGGCTCGGCGTAATCGATATGACGACTAATGGAGTATCGCTCCCGCCCGAGTCTCTCTCTCTCTCTCTCTCTCTCTCTCTCTCTCTCTCTACTCTATCGCGGTGCTGCGCTGTGCGCTGCGGCTCAAATTCAATATCGCCGTCGACGTAGAATCCTATAGATGCCAGCGCCGCGGTCCGCTGGATTAATCGAGTCGTGCGCGCATCTTCCCGCTCGAGATAAAAAGTCGCGGAATAGACTCCTACGGCGATAACTCTTGCGCGCGCAGGGGACTGGTTTCGTTTTTCACGTTGAGGTTAATTTGAATGTATGTGAGTGAAATGGATTTTAAAGAGAGAATTCGCATTTGCTGAGGTGAAACCTAGTCAAACCTATAGTCAAACGTATTCATACCTATTTACCGTTGCTTCGCTCGATTTAAACCAAACAGCTTACAAACATTTCAACGCGACTTAAAATTACACCCACACAGACCTAAACTCATCCAGAAGCATTACCCGCCTAACAGCTCCAATCAGCGAGCAGCATCGTTGTCAGCTCTTCAAAAAAATCCTCGAATCATGCCCGAAAATCATCATCAACAATCCGTCCCCAACGTGACACTAATCCGACTGCGGACTAGTGTCACGTGCTCGGCCACAGAGAGCGAAGCGTCCGTGTGTCACAGCAGAATGTGCTCCGTGTGCGATTGTGTATAGCTTGCGCTCGCTGCCACCGCCGCTGATGCCACTGACCTCCTATATTGATTCCGCACGCTCAGCCGGGCTGCGAGGGAATCGCGCGCATTCTGTCCGTCTCCCTACCGCGCTCTCTCCGTCCATCCTATACCTTGCCACCTAGTCTCTCTCTAGCTCTATACTCAGTTTCGCAGATATCAAGACTGACCTTTCGCCTGTTTGTTTTCTTCTCCGTCTCTCTCTCTCTCTCTCTCTCTCTCTCTCTCTCTCTCTCTCTCTCACTCACAGTCCGATTGTCTGCGCCGCCGCTCCATTTTGAAATTCCATACCAGCTGGCAACGCGTGCTCTCGTTTCGTATTGTTCGACGTGATTTAATATGTAGCCTCGAGAGCGCGGCGTCCAGTCTCACTGCCTCTCGCACTTTATGGAGATGCCCTGGTTTCGCTGCTCGCGCGCGGCGGACTGCGCTTTGCGAATTTATTAATCAGCATTGTCCGTCCGTCCGTTCTCTCGCGAGTGCGCGAATGTGGTTTTATAGCCGATCGCCTTGTCCTCTCTCCCTCTGGAATCCCAGTAATAAAGCCTCCCGTGCGTACATACACCATCAGCACCTTCCTTCCCCTCTTTTCTGTTCATTATTGAAAAAGCCGTCGCGATAGAGAATCGAACAATAGATCCGTGATAACCGCGCGCTCGCTCGCGTTAATTAATTATCTATCCGTCTCTCTCTCTCTCTCTCAGTCATTCTGCTGAGCCATCCCCATCCATCCATCCATCCATCGTATGGCACACCGCAGACAATGAACGACACGGAATAACGGAAAGAGCCGTCGCCGTTTTTTCCGATATCTCTCTCTCCCATCCAACTCTCTCATTATAGCCATCTAATCACGCGCTCCTCGGCCACCCTATATATTTACGTATACACTACCTGTACACGATTGCTTCCATCACGCGAGGCACTTTCAGCCCGTATAAAATTTTCTCGCACGTTTTCCATTTCTCCGTCCTTGTCGTGCACACACGCGTACGAGCACACGGTGTACAGAGGTATATAAGTGTACGATGGCGGTGCGGCAACGTCACCCCATCCAACTCGGCCCCTTATACTCGCTGTTCGCTGCTGTGCGCGGGGAAAGAGTATAGGGAAGCCCCCCTGCAGTACAGCGGATCCTGGCGCACATACGTCCTGCGGAGAGAGAGAAAGCCAGCTAGGCGAAGATAATTCCTCTTTACGGAGGTGTTAAAACGCGCAGCCACCGCCGCCACTGCGCCAGCCAGTTATATTCTCTCTTTCTTTCTCTCTCTCTCTCTCTCTCTCTCTCTCTCTCTCTCTCTTTCTCTTTGTTTTTCTTCTTCTTCTCTCTGTACTACGCGTATGTTTGAGCGCGGCAGAGTTTGCCAGAGACCACACCGCGCGGTGAGATTCCCAGAGAGCGATTCCCCTGCATATACTATACTGAAGCTTTTTTTCTGCTCGCTCGTGATCTCTGTACGTACGTATAGCGAAACGTATATATAACATGCGCACGAGTGTGTTGAGGGAGAGAGAGCTAATGGGCTGCTTGGAGAGCTTTATACGCGCGAAAGAATAAATGGGTTCAATATTTTCTGAAGGATTTAAAAGCGCTCCTGATCCTCGCTTCTTTTTTTCCTAAGCGATATATGCGCGCGCGCGTATTTACGGATACTGAGCTTGCGGATGTCCGAGCGGGAAATTCAAAATTGAGTGCCATTCAGTGTTCGAGAGAGAGAGAGAGAGAGAGAGAGAGATATAACGCGGTCGATTCGAGCTTGTTTGAAAAATAAATAACTCCGGATCGCTTCACTGCAACCGAAAGCTCTCCTTTCATCTCTTCATCATTGATATGCTGCATTCGATCAATCAGAGATTTTTCCATGTATTCCAAATCCCTCGATCCTGTGTAATGTATACATAGCTACTCGCGCGCGATTAAAAGAAGAAGTATATCCTGCACTCAGCCGATTATGCCAAAGTCAGCAACGGCACATCTCTCGGCGCGCTCGGGCGCAATAATAATGAAGCCGGCCGCGTGTGCCAGGATTATACACACTCTGCCACATAAGACCGTATACATATATAGGTATATACATGGCCCGTGATTTCGCGTACGTAAACCCTGCGAGCGAGCGCGCGATCAATGAGGCCAAATGTTTGACTCGAGCTAACAAGACTCGAGCGCGATGTACTGAATCATTCCCGTATACCTGGTATACCTATATATAAATATCCGTACGTGGTCTACACGCCTCTGTCGTTCTGATTTCGCTGGCGTTGTGTTCGCCTCTTTTTTTTATCCCCGAGCTCGAAGGACGAGTCCGCGCAGTTGAATGAACGGCACACCTGGGACGATCTGTGCGCGGTGGCCCCTGATGCGGCTCTTTTGGGCGTCGGACACTGGTCGTTAAACCGGCGAGTGCTAGAGAGAAATCTGACACGGAGGGAGAGAGATAGTCTCTTGTGTGATCGTGTTGTACCCTTTTTTTTTACAGCGACACAGCCAATAAGACGCGTCGATTTTTCCCCAGCGTTGATACAAGATATAACGGGGATATGATTGGTCGAAACGGTTTTTTCCTATCCAGCTTCTACTTCTATACGTGACGTCGTAATAAGGTCCGCATTGTCGATGCAGGCTGCGTGCAGTCGGTCGGCCATTTTTCTCTCTTCTCCCCCCCCCCCCGCTCGTATTTCGCCCGTCAGAGAAAGAGCGGCTGGATAACGCAACGGTGGAATTGGGAAAAACCCGCCGAGGGCGAGGCCGTGTCTATAGTTCAGTCATCTCTCTCGCTCCTCGTTCACCGATGAAATTTCGTGTTTTTTTTTTTCATTCACGCCCTCCGGTCATATTCTCGCGAGCTCAGCTTTTTTAACTTTTATTTATTGGTACGATTCGTACACTATGTAAAAACAAGTTTTTTCCACTGATGCAGCTGTATACAAAGAACTAATTTTCCGGAAGCGAGTAATATCCGAAATACATATTAGATGTATACAACGGCTTTCAATTTCGATAAAGTTTATTCCCCCCTCTAAAGAAATAAAGAAAGCGCGCATCTTGAAAAAAGCCTATACATTGTGGATGGCGCATCGAAGCCGTACAATATCTCGTCGCCGCCCGCGCGCGCAGCTTTTACCTCTTTTCTCTCTCTCTCTCTCTTTTCCGCACCGTACGCCGATTGCTCTCGACTTCTTATACCCCGGGCATATAGAGGGAGAGACAGCAGCGGCGAACTTTTAGGTTATGTTCCCGCGGTCGAGCATAAAAACCTTCTCTGGCCGGTATAGCTATAGGTTATGCACTATACTGTTGCGACAGGGGGTATTTTAGGGAGAGAAATAAGCCGGCGGTATGCGCAGAAGAGAGAGAGAGAGAGAGAGAGAGAGAGAGAGAGAGAGAGAGAGAGAGAGGCAAAGTCGATAAAGAAAAGGGAGTATAGGAAACAGCTGCATATAAAATCCCATCTCGAACGAGTCGGCTTTCTCATACGGAATTTTATCGTATGCACAGCCCGCGCCGCGCCACGTGCGCAACGCGTCTTTTTCTCATTACTATTTCCTTATATCTCTCCGCAAGCTTTCTCTCTCTCTCTCTCTCGGGAAGGGATACACCGATGCAGCCGCGGGTCGTCGGGTTGCGCGATAAATTGACCAACGAAATTATTCTCCGCTCGCGAGCATCTGTTATACTATACAACATACACAGTGCATCAGCCTCCGTATGTGTGTATAGTGTATACATGTGGAGGGGGATCGTCGGAGGTTGACTCGTACCACTTAACTCGCGGACGAGTCCGGGAATAAAGTTAGCCGGAGATAATCCGGGCGCGAGTACGGGACTGAGCTGCGTTGGTAGCAAAAAATTGAATTAAGCGTGTGCTTCGCCTGTATAATTGGCGCGGAAAGTTTGCCGCTCGCGCAGAGTATATGCTACGGAGAGAGAGAGAGAGAGAGAGAGAGAGAAGAGAAGAGATTTGCTCGAATCAACAGACGAGTTTTTCTACGGCCGGTACACGGGATGAGAGAGAAAAATTCGTGTGTCCTATTGGTGCGGGAAAATTCGGGGAACACAGGAGTGCAATCTTGGATAGAGTGATATAACTTGATTTTCTGTATATGAAACTTGGCGTAATCGAAAGCAAAGCATAAAGGCAATCTGTTCCGAAGCTTCCCAATACGCACACGAGTGACAGTCAGAAATAAGCGCTAATCGTCGAATCCTCAACGCTGCACCGCCGCAATACGAATTAATTAATCAGCGAGTGTCACACCGCGCGAAATTCACACCCACCGGCCAATTTTTGCGCGCTAAATTCAAAATTACGCGCTGCGTAGCGCGCGGTTAACCTCGTTCCACCTCTTCCTCACTCGCGTATTTGTACGAAGCCCGCTGCTCGAGTGCCAGTCCTTCAACTGCGTCCAGAAGCTCTAACGCTGTACTCTCTCTCTCTCTCTCTCTCTCTCTCTCTCTCTCCCTCTCTTTCGCGCAAAAACATTGACGTTGCGCTCACTCGCTTCGGAAAAGGCACAGCGAGGCGGTGCTTCAAACGGCGCACTACACGCCGCTATGTGCATAAGTGTCAAGTGTCCGCTGCTGCTGCAGCGGCGCCCGGCGCTCTGCGGTTTAGAAAGGGTCAGCAGCAGCAGCAGCAGCAGCTCTCTGTGTGGGAAAAAGAGGAAATTTTTTTTAATTACACACACGCGTCGCGAGGGGCGATCCTCGAGCTCGATTCGGTAATTCGCGCGCTGCGGGAAAAATTACCAGAGGTTGGTCTCGTTGGATACAAGGGGAAATCGTTCTGTTATATCCGGAAGTGATTGATTCGAGTGTGTACTTTTTTCGCGAAAATTTAGCTATTTCAAGAGTTTACTCGAAAGAAGTTCGACAAAACACATCGAGAATTCCGAAAAATATACAGGTGCGGGTCGAGAGCGCGCGTTTATGCCTCGACGCGGTAACTAAGGGCTCCGTGTAATCGAATCGCGAGTTGCACGGCAAAGCAAGAGAGATAGAGAGAGAGAGAGAGAGTGAGCTAGTAAACGGCGTCTGGTCGTTTCGCAAGAGGGAGAGAGAGAGAGGGGGAGAGGGAGGGAGTTTGGATTCGATTTTTGTTGCAAGGCTGCGCACGCTCGAAAAACTTTTCTTATTTACCCGCTCACGCTTTTCCTGCCTGATGTCTGTCTGTGTGTATACAGCGTGTGTTTGGCTCCTTATTCAAATCTCGACATCGCGGGGGTTTGTAGAGAATTATTCAGGGAGCGAAAGCTGACTGTACTTACTATACTTTTCCGTAACCGCTTTTCTCATCAGCTCGCGCCGATCGCGAGAGACGCGATGATAATAAAATATCCAATCTCGTCGAGACACGCACCTGAGCGCGCGGGCATCGGCGTCCGCTCTCCCGATCAAAATACCTGCGCTTTCAAGCTGCACCGCGGTCCCAATTTCGCACGGCGCTTTGACGTTTAAGCGCACACAGCTTTCCCGAGAGCGAGCCGCCTCTCGAGACTTAATGGCTCGTTGAAGAGCCACAGCTCGCGGGAAGCGTCTGGCTCCCGCTAATTAACGCCTTTTGCGTGTGCTTCTCTTTTTATTCCTTCCGCCGACACCTCCGCGAGAACGGGGAGCTGACGTGGTCACTATACTACGGCCACCTGTCAGTGCGGTGTAAAAAATCGAGAGCCGAATCAAAACCTTCCCCGGCGTGAATTTCGCACGCGTGATGAGTCAGCGTCCGGGCTTTCGTTCGTTCGAGCGAGAGAGAGGACACGCACGGGCCGCTTTCCAACACCGGAAGCGTCACATCCGGGGCTGCTTACGCAAGCGTGCGGGAGGGTGAAATTAGCGGCGCAAAAAGCGCGTAATATTCCCAACGAGAGCGAGCCGGTTTATTCATCCGGCGAAACTCGCAGCCGCGGTGTTGGCAAATTATATGCGGGTGTCTATACACACACACTCGCGTGTAACCGCTCCCCCCCCCCTCCTCCGCCCTCTAGTGTGGTTATACACAACCTACGCGCGCGGGATAGACAGTGCGCGCTGCTGCTGCTCTGCTCTGCTGCTCTGCTACGATCGATAGGGCACGCGCTCCTCTCTCTATCTCTCTCTCTCTCTCTCTCTCTCTCTCTCTCTCTCTCTCTCTGGCTCGAGCAGTGCTGCTCTGGGCTGTATATACTTATACGCGAGAGACAGCCGGTAGATTCGCATTGGCCCACGGGGTTTTCGGGGTGGGGCGGCTATATACGAGAGCGAGAGAGAGAGAGAGAGCTTTCCACTGGCTGCTCTCCCTGCGTGGAAAAATTGTTCAAGTTCTAGCCGTGTTCTCGTATACCTACATCGCAAGCGCAGCTAGAGGATCCTCTGTATCTCCGGGGGACTTTTTGTCGCGCGAGGGATATTGCTCGCGGTTTTGTACAGCGCTGAAATTTTTCCTCCTCTACGCGCCGGCTCATATACCTATACATATGTGTAGAGCGAATGCCGGACTGATTGCCCGGAAAGTGGACTCCTCGAGAGGATCTACACGCGGTTATTGTTTCATCGCGTGTATCTCGCGTGTCGCCCGCGTGGAGAGCAATATAGCACGGTAATATACGCGCGACGTCGCCATTTTTACGAGTGTGCCGGAGAGCGCAATTGTGGGGCAACAAACTTTGCGGGGATATATGAGAAATAGTTCGGAGTGACGCTGATGGTAAACAATGCGCAAGAGAGCGAGAGAAAACAATTATACACGAGAGAGGGGGGCAACAATCAAAGCGACGCGAGAACAAAAACACGCCGTCGGAGTTTGCGTGCGTTCAGACACTTTGTAAACTTGAAGTTACGCGGCAGAAGGAGACGAGAGAGAGAGAGAGAGAGAGAGAGAGAGAGAGAGAGCCGCGAAGTTGTACAAGTGTTCGGTATAACGGTGTGATTGGCCGGTGGGATTTTTCGCCTCTCTCTCTCTCCCTGTATATAACCAGCTTGTCGCTGTTCTCTCTCAGCCCCTCGCACTTGATGCTTCATTAGGGATCGAGTTTCTCGAGAGGGCCGAAGGGGATTAGCGTCCGAAAGTTGCCTAAGACCCGTTGGTTATTCATGCGGCGAAACACCGCGCCAGGAACGCGTGCTCTCTCGTGAGTAAAGAGAAAAATATAGCGAAGAGAGATAAGGAAGTTTTAGCGTAGTTTTTCATCCTACTCCGTATATAATTAGTACATAAAAGTCCGCGCGATACGTGCTATACGTATATTCTTCGATGCGATGTCCAACATCGTAATTGATGATGCACACACACACACACACACACGCGTGTCTCTCTGGCTTATTCATCGCAGAGGATAATGCGCAAAAGCGCGAACTCGTTTATTCATCAGGACGTTAAACATTCAGCCGCCCGCAAAGAAGCTCCTCAATAATGGAGAATAATAAGCCTTCCTTTTCCACTCTCTCTACGGAAAGTCTCGATCAAATCTTAACCGACGACGCGCAAACAAAAAAAAAATCGTCTCGACGACGATCTAATTTTCATGCGGGTGTATGAACGAGATCGTGCATAAATGTGTGAGAGAGAGAGAGAGAGAGAGAGAGAGAGAGAGAGAATAATACGCAACTGCCGAGTACGACCCTCCGGCTGGCTTTTCGCCCTTTAAATCCCATTTTTCACCGCCCCATACACACACGAAGACACAAATCACCGCTACGGCGCAAGGTGCGCACATAAAAGCACATTGCGCCCGTCTCTCTCTCTCTCTCTCTCTCTCTCTCTCTCTCTCTCTCTCTCTCTCTCTCTCTCTCTCTCTATATATATATATATATATATATATATATATATATATATATATATATATATATATATATATATATATATATATATGTGTGTGTGTGTGTGCGCGATGGTCGGGCGCGATAACCCCGAAAACTGGACGCAAACGACGTAGCAATGGGATCTCGTTATATCTATATGCGCTGACGCTGTGTGCTGACGCGTTGAAGATTGCATTGTAAAAGGTGTGTGCGTGTTTTTTGGGAAAATTCCCCTTGAGAGTATTTTATTTATTTAACGGAAAGGTCTTTTCGAAAAATACGCGGCCATTCGCGAATGAGAAAATAAATCATTCACAAACCCTTCGTCAAAAAAAAAAGTGTAAAAGCAGCGCTGGAAACTTTTCCCGCGCGCAGCGCTGAATTTAAAAAGAAAGCCAAGAAAATGGTGTATCCATTAACCTCGATCCGCAAAAATTTCACCTGTACCATCATATATACGTATAGAGAGGGTCCAGCCGTCGTAAAGCACACTCGTCATCGTTGTCCGGCGCTTAAAAACACACGAAAGGAATTAAACGCGAATATAAAGCCGCCTTGCTCTTCGATATCGAAAGAAAGGCATCACGGTTACTCTGTGTGTATACCTATAGGTACCGTGGAGAGAAGAATTTTTTGCGCCTTTACGGCCGTCGTTTGTGGCTCATCCACTGAGTAGAACGTAGGCGATAGGAGCGGGTTATATTACGCTTTCGAGTTTATCTCTGATTAGTTTTTTTTCCTCTCTGTATTGTCCCTCCGCGAGGCTCTTTCGAAAAAAACGCTCAGATCCGTATCGTCGGAATGTGTCCCCGTCTGACCTACTCCAGCTCGTGCTACTTGAAGGCGTCGGAAGGGATATATATATATATTTTTTTTTTTTTCACAATCATACGAGCTTTGAAAAACAGATTCTTGTATAATAAACGAGCAATATTCCCTAATTTCGCGCAGTCACACTTTAATTCCAACCGCGAACACGTCCCCGCATACAGCGCATTGGTTTTCAGCTCTCTGATGTGTGTGTGTGTGTGTGCGTGTGTGTGTGTACACAATCTCAATAATTAAAACCCCCGAGCGGTGTGCTGACGTGCTATGTGTATAAGCCATACACGTATAACAAAAACACATTTCCTTTATTAACCGAAAATATCATCCACGCGCGAGCGAGCGTTCACCTCTCGATCCATTAATTTCGCCGTAATCACGCGCTATTTATCAGACAGATACGTATTATACCATCAAATTCAAACTCACTCTCTTTTTTCCACCCTTTCATACAAAAATTTCGTTGGGATACACGCGCACTAATTCTCGCGCTGTCCCTCGTCAGTTTAACCGCGGTATAAACACACACACACACACGCGCGCGCAGAAAAAGCCATAACTCAATCCTCGTGGGTGTACACATCGTACAGCAGAGTAATTCTTTACCTCGACGACGACTCTCTCCTCAAACACGGGATTTCCATGTGTGTGTGTCTGGCGGCGTATAATGAGAATTTTCGCAGCTGCGGACGCGACAAAAAAGCAGCAGCAGAAGAAGAAGGCGGCGAGAAAGAGAAGAATAACTCCGCGAAAGAGTCTGCGGCCGAACAAAGGGAAGCTGCAGCAGCAGCGTATGTGTCGTCGTCACACTTCGCACCTATTCGTTCTCTCACCGCGCGAGATTTTTTTCCCTTCTTATCCGCGTCTAGATTGTCGTCGTTGCGGTTTTGTTTTTCCCTCGCGCTCGCGCGCAAGAAATAAACAGCCGGGATTAATTTTCCGCGTGGATTACCGCGAGTTATGCACGCATGTACGTGTCTATGTATTATTCAGGAATTGAATTCGTCTATTGGGAGTATACGCGCGACGTATGATTGATTTAGGCGAGCGAGCGCGGGGGTGTCGAATGATTTGCATGCGATTATCGCGCGAGGGCTGAACTTTCGATTTGGAAGCGAGAGAAAGTTAAACGCGTACGGTAATGCCGAGCTGTGAATGTTGAAGGTTGAAATATACAAGTATACTGGAATACTATACAAGTTAATGTAGGTCTCTACCGTATATAAAAAGATAACGGTATAATTTCAGCAACGCCAGTTCGGATAATCCAGCCACCGAAGCGCGGATGGAATATTGACATCAGCCCGAAGCCACACACACGCGCGCGACAGCTCGAAATAATAAAGCTCTTCGTCGCGTATAAGGTATACACGTAGGCGCAGGTGTTTGTCGTATAGTCGTCACTTAAGTGGCAAAGCTCCGGGTTCGATCAGCCGGGAGATGGCCTTAATCTCTCACCCGCGCATCTATTGGAAGCGTGTCAACTTTTGAGGAAAAAAAAATTTTTTTCGGCGCCGAGCAACGAGCCTGTATACTCAAAAGTATCTATCTGTGTGAAAACGAGCGCACGCACACGATGACTCACGTGGCGCCCCCCAACGCTGCTACACACATCACCCCCCCCCCCTTCCTTCGTCTGACTCAACCTGTCCTCAACCACTGTCTTTTTTTGGAGTTTTGTTCGCTTTAAAAAAAAAAAATTATACATACACCTATGCGCGAGAGTCGTTAGCCTTTTCCAGCGAGCCAGATAAAACGAATGTGTATATATACACGTATATATATACACGATATACACGTATATATATACATGTATATATACACGAGGGCTGCGGAGCGCAAATAAAGTGCAAATGAAAAATAAACAGTCGGACGTTCGGTCCTGATGATGTTTTTCGACTGCGGATCGAGAGAGAGAGAGAGAGAGAGAGAGAGAGAGAGAGAGAGAGAGAGAGAGAGAGAGAGAGGGGATTGCGCGGAGGGGATGAAAAAGTTGGTGGGGGTTTAATACGACCTAACCTAAAAAGGACTCTTTTTCCGAGGCGACAGAAGAGGCTATCGACTTTTGCCCAACAACGACTACCAGAGATACATCTATCTCTCTCTCTCTCTCTCGAGCGAATTCGCGGAACGCAAGTCGACGTAACGTCACGTGTACTTTTGACGTGAGTCACGTGACGGGGATATGGGGGATAAGCACGTGGTTCGAGTTTCCGAAAAAAAAAAAAAATAATAATAATAAAAACGCTGATTTACGGCGTAATATACGTTATATGCCAATTGGTGCAGCAGTAATTTAAAGTCACCAGCGAGAGAGAAAGGTGTATTCGCCATTAGGAACTTCCTTGATCTCACCGATTGTGTCCCTAATTTGCATATCTACCACCTACGAGGGGGGAGGGACTGGGTGCATGTGCTGCGGCTGCTCTGGAAACGAATTGATTTTTAAAGAGTCCGCGGTTCGCTTTGAAAACTGCTCGCGCTATATAAGAAGATTATTGTCGAAAGTTCGGCTTATACTCTATGCATACGCGACGGTTATTGGGGTGTGTGGAAAACTTTACTTCCGAAACTCGCTCTCGGAAGCAGCGATTAATTCTAATACTTGGTTAGTGTGTCGTTGTTTGGCTTTCAGAATCGTATACTTTTCCGACACCCGTGCGCGGCCTATAAGCATATTCCAACACACGAATCGTCGCGACGGATGCAGCGGACTGTTAGCGGGTCAGTTGAAAAATCGATTCTTTCGGGAATCTGATTTTCCGTTCGCGCGCGAGAGGCTGGCGTTTTTATTTTTTCAGGAGAAAAATGCCCGTCCGATTCGGCGAATACAGTACAGAGTAGTTTGTGGCTGCACATACAGTGTAGTAAATAAACAGGAATTACGTCAGTTTTCACCTCGTTACGAAAACTCGAGCGAGCGAGTGCGTTGAAAACCGAAAATCGATATACTCCGACGAGAGAGAGAGAGAGAGAGAGAGAGAGAGAGAGAGAGAGAGAGAGAGAGAGAGAGAGAAGTGTAGGTATTAACTCACGAGGCTGCGATGTGAGCCCCTATAAACGAATTCGAAAAGATTTCCATCTACAGAGCCTGCAGACTTTCGCGAGATTCGGGCTAACTTTCCAATTGATATCCCGATAGTCGAGGCGACGCGCGGAAAAACGGCGCTCCTCTGCTCTCTCGAAAACTTGCGAAAACTACGT
Source organism: Nasonia vitripennis (assembly GCF_009193385.2). Lineage (NCBI taxonomy): Eukaryota > Metazoa > Arthropoda > Insecta > Hymenoptera > Pteromalidae > Nasonia > Nasonia vitripennis. The sequence continues at coordinate 6,791,492 of NC_045757.1, read as the reverse complement.
TAGACTATATACGGAGGGGAGAGAGGTTTGGCGTATTATATAGGTATAAGCGAGAAATGAGATTTCGCCATTAATCCCGTTTCTTTCTCGAAAGAGCCCACCGTCAGGATTCTAAAAACAGCCGTCTTTCAAGAGGTGAACCTCCGCGTCCCCCACACGACCAGTCCAACAACACTCCCTATATATAACGGCACCTGTCCACCACCACTAGCAGCACACATCGCACCTCCGCACAAAAGCATCCTTTTCTCCACCGCCCTCGAAAACGCTAGCCCACAAGCACATCTCACCTCCAAGAACGAAAGGGAATAAAAAGGGGGCAACAACGGTCCACATACCTCAATCGCACAAGGTAGCAAAGCAGCGGTGTACGAGAGTGAGAGAGTGAGAGAGAGAGTCCAGCAGGCGCAAAAACGAGGCGAGAGCCAGCTCGACTCAAGACAGGGGAATCGATCCAACACGTCGCGGCGCGTGCATGCAGCAGCAGCGCCCTTGCCGTCTTCTTTCCATCCGCCGCCGCCGCCGCCGCCGCGCCTCGTTGTGTACGTTTTCTCTCTCTCTCTCTCTCTCCGCGGAAGAAAAAGTACAGGATATCCTCTTGCCGCGAGCACACTCTCGTTCCGCGCACTCAGGGCTGGACAGCCATCGCGCCACGACGACACTGATGCGACTGCGATTATGTATACTTACGCCGCGGCGATCGAATTGTGTGAACGGAGACAGAAAGGGAGAGACGCGGCTGCCACCCGCTCGGGAAGCGACTGACTGCTCTGCAGTCTGCGGCCGCGGTGACTACTCGCGATCTCCAGGGGGGGTAGAGGCGATGCAGAGGGCGCCACTTGGCTGCTCTCTATAGGGGAGATATATCCGAGGTGTAATATACATATATAGGGGTTGCGCTGCTTTGGACGTATCGCGCATCGCTTCCGATGGCTCATTGAGAACGAGCTGCGAACGAGATGGGTCGAATTTCATTATTGCGCGTCTGTTGCTGCGCGTTTTTGAATTTTTATATTTGACAACCGTTTGGAAATCTGACGTGCGGTAATAAACAGGCAAAATGTATAGGCCGACGAATTCGACGAGTACTCTCAATAGTTCACCTGGTATATTGCCCGGTAACTGACCTGTCAAACTGCTTCGCAACTCAATTCCCGATGAAACGTCCGCCCGAAAGTTTCCGCAGTTCTCTCCGTGCAGTGCGGCTATTATACTGAAAAACTATATATAGGTATGTATACCTAACGCGCGCTGCGCAACTCGGACGACGAGTCGCTCTTCAAATGATTGTGCGGTGTACTTATATGAATATGCAAATTTTATTATTTTTCTTTACTAGTTCACAACTTTCCCATTTTCTAGTACAGCTATATTATACCTATAAGAAACTTTTGAAGTACACGGGATCTCTGGGAAAATTCGCTTTGCTTATCTTCGGGCTGACAAGATTTCGCGCTCTTATTATAGGTTCGAAATCCTAGTCCAAAATACCGTCGAAATTTTTATCGAGTTTCACACTCTGTACCCATCATTATCTTTATGAACTATTGATTTTACGAATTCCAAAAATAAGTGGCTACAACATAATGTGATACTCGATTTCCGACCTTTTAAATTTAAAAAATCAATAGCGGGAATTAATCACGGCTCGCGATGCGCGCGCATCTAGCCGCCTAATTCTGCGTGACTTCGAAATCATCAATTATATTCATACCATCTAATCTCGTATGCGCACTGAAAAATAATAATATTGAAAAACTTTCCGTCACCGATCAGATTTTTCGCGAACCAAGAATTATTTACAATTCCACGCCGAACCGAGCCGAGTCTCTTTGTCGCCAAGCCAGTCGTCAAAATTTCACAACCCCAAGGCGTTGCTTATATAAATAAAAGCAACAACTACTTATATACTAAATAAAAAATATATAAGTACGAAACATGATTTGTGCCCGTGCCCAAATTTGCAGATTTTGCTCTGCGCAGCGCGAGTCAGTCGTCGTCTGCTCCGCGTTCAGTCAACATACTCTACTCATCCCCTGCGATCGTTTTGACCTTTTTTTACACAGCCCGCCAAATGTTTTTAACAAGTTCGTGAGCAAATACACCTAGACTGGTGTCGCCAAGGGATCGCCGATTATGTCGAGTCTTTCTATCTGTGTCAAGTCTTTGAGAAGGTTCGTTTTCTCGTTCTAACCTAAAAGTTTGGTATACGTGCGTTTATGAGAGCTATATCACTCAACGTTATTTCTACGTTTAAAATAAGATTGTGATGAAATACGGATGTGACAGAGTCAAAGCTTAGCTTGTTTGTTTATAGAGTCACGCTTGAGTTCAGATATTTATTTATTCAAATGAAATTTATATTTTTAATTCATCTTTTCGAAAATTGTTACTGTAAGTTAAAGTTTTAACTAAAAAAATTTTTTTCAACACAGATTTCCCAGGACCAAGCTTCGAAGACAGAAAGTTTTGACCTGCATTGTCAGGTGTAAAATGCATGCAGCAATGCTGGACGACGAGAAGATCACTGACTTTGAAGCTGTCCAAGTAGAAAGTAGCAGTCTTGCCTGGCTCCACAAAGCTGCGCCTGCTTTTCCTGTCGATGGATCAAAGGTATTCATCGCATCATTGATTACAAACAAGTGTGGACAGTTATCACACTTAATGTATAATTACAGGTCACAATCATTCACGAGCCATCGGAATTTTATTCAACTTTGTTAGAAAAATGCAAAACTGCCAAAACAAGGATAACACTGGCTTCATTATACTTAGGCACTGGAAAGTTAGAAACCGAATTGGTAATTCATTAATGGAGTATTTGAATTATTGCAATTGTTGAATTAGTCATTTGAAAATGTATGACCTTTCAGGTGAAGACTATAAAACAAACGGTAGAATCAAACAATGGAAATGTGGAGGTAAATATTTTGCTGGACTACATGAGAGGTTCTCGAGGAAAAATGAACTCAAAAGAAATCTTGAGACCTCTCCTGGAAGGAAAATATGGTCACTGCTGTCGCGTCTTCTTGTATCACACGCCGAGATTACGAGGCTTTTTGAAAGCTCTCATACCAGATCGTTTCAACGAGCTCATTGGATTGCAACACATGAAATTGTATTTGTTCGACGATACGCTCATAATTAGCGGGTAAATAATTTGAACGTTATGACATTGCAAACAGTGCGATGATTGATGGCTCAAAAAATTTACGAAGTTTTCTCTAAATGCTTCTAGAGCGAATTTAAGTAATGACTACTTCAAAAACCGACAAGATCGTTACTTCATGCTCGAGGATTGCAAAGAACTGTGCGATTTCTACTGCAGTCTCGTGGAAAAGGTATCGGAATTCAGTTTTCAACTGGAGTCGGACGGAAGCACGCGCTTTAGCGACAAAATAAGCTCACATCCTTTCGAAAGTCCTGATGAAGAATTCACAGAAGAGGCTTCGGATAGAATACGCAATCTGTTTCAAGCGGAAATCAATAAGCGTTCGGAATTGTACAAAGCTGGTATGCTTGTGAAAAGAAAATTGTCTATTTTGGTCGTTGATTACATTTCATTATTTTCTGTACAGAAATTCCGAGAACGGACACTTGGGTATTTCCGCTGGTTCAAATGGGCCAGTTAAACATCAGGCACGATAGCGAAATAACGCGAAGAATCCTTGAGAGGGCACCAACTGGCGCGACACTGAGACTAGCCACTGGCTACTTTAATTTGACCACAGAATTCAGAACTGCCATACTAAACTCTTGCAGAGCAGACTGTCACTTACTTACGGCTCATCCCGAGGCAAACGGATTTTTCGGTACGCGTTTTTAAACTTTTTTAAAAATTTTATAAATATAAGCTAATTCTTGCAAACTCCAGATGCAAAAGGTATAGCTGGAGGAATCCCGGCAGCCTACACAAAAATCGAGGAGTCGTTTTTCAAAATGTGCGAGAAAATGAGCCAGAGCGACAGGATTCAATTGTGGGAGTTTGCCAAGCCAGGTTGGACGTATCACGCGAAAGGACTCTGGTACTCCATGCCTAACGAACAGAAGCCTAGTTTCACCCTCATTGGTTCTCCTAATTTTGGTAAAAATACGAAAATATAGTAACAAGATCATTTCTGAAAATACGTCGCACATTCATGAGTTACCGTTTTGTTTCAGGCTATCGATCAGTCGAGCGAGATCTGGAAACTCAGATAGCTGTGATGACGCGGAACGAGAAATTGCAGGAATCCCTCAAGAAAGAATACGAGAGGCTCTTCGATAGTGCAAAACCAGTGACGCAAAGGACGTTCTCGCAAAGAGACAGAGTACCCCCTGCGTGGGTTCGCATGGTTGTGCTTTTCTTCCGTTATTACTTCTAATGTATTGAATCGTTTCGTTGATCGAAATAGAGACTTTAGTTTTAATAAGAGCTCCTATGCTTAGTTTGCATTATGAATCTTATCTTTAGCGAACTGTTGACATGAGAAGTGAGAAAGAAAACTCTTTAATATTAATTTATAATAATAGTATATCAAAAGGCAGCGACTGACAGAATTTTGTGAACGTATTATTATTTAAACATCTATCAATAAATTTTGTTTTGATACTCTAGAGGAATAGAATTTCAGATTTTTATTGTAAATTATATGCAGCTTATTTTTTTACTATTTTCTAGAAAAATTTACAGATACTGATTGATTATTGTACCAAAGCCAAAAGTAAACTGAATTAGACGCCTAATGAATGTACAATCATTCTTTATGCCCTCTACTAAAAAAATACAAATAATTTTTCATATTCGTGCAATGTTTACACAAAATTCTATCTACTCTCTGCATACGTTGTTTATCTATCTTTGTACAGCATTTCCTAATGCTAAGAGAGGGAAAGCAGCAAATCGCTCTTTACATCGATGAAACTGTATATTTATTTTAGACGAAATCGGATTGTATAAATAATAAAAAGTTCGTCGTGACGTTGTCAAGTCTGGACGATAATACATTGTCCGATGTTTAAGATTCCCTGCTATTCTGTAAGGAATATGGTAGAATCCGATGTAATGATAAAATAAAACGAATACGTGATCTACCTCGACCGTCATTTTTACATATAATAAACCGGTTTTACTTTTTAACATTTTTTTCTCGATCTGTCGATCGATCGGTAGAATCATCTCTTCCCTCAAAGTTTTTAACAGTCCGGCTCCACTGGCACTCATCTAAAATACTTTTTCCCTAAATTTGTGTGTATGCTTTGAATGGTTCTTTTTTTGTCTGTAAGTATAAATGACGCCGGTCGTCTCCTGGTAGATGATGTACTTCGCCGTATAGACAGGCAAATCTAAGATCGTCAAGTGATTTGCCTTTGTAACAGAAACAGCTTCAACGGGTTTGTTTATTTTTCTTCAAAAGTTTCTTCCTTGACGAAAAATTCCACAACCTCCTCATCCATATTCTTGGTATCTGAATCCAATTCATCTGTGTCGATATCTGAAAGACAAAGTATCGAAAAGTTAATGGCATTATAAAGGCCCGAAAAAAATAAGAGGCGCTGTATGTAACTGTACTTACTTTGACGCAATTCCATACGACGTTTCTTCTGCTTGTTCCATCGTTCAATGCAATCCGCGCGGTAGCTCTCGAACTCTTTCATCAACGCGCAACGTTTCTCGATTAGTTCCTACAATTTAAAAATATAAGTACAAAAGCGCATACGAAAACATAGACCAAAAGAAAACAAGTAAGAAGTAGTGACCTTTGAAGCGCGCGTGAGACGGAGGCGATCCTTGCTCTCGAATTGCGCCGAATATTTCTTGAGGTTCTTCTTGATGTCCTTGATCTGCTCGGGGGTAAGCAGAGTTGGCGGCCTTGGGCGCCACATAAACTGATGGAACTGGTGAAGGTTAACCCTCTTCAGAATTCTGCCCTGGAACGTCCAGAGCCAGTAACCGTTGTCTACGCTCGTTTTCCAGCTCGCTACCGACGTCACTACGTAACTGCAAAGCGATACACAATTCCTCTTATTTTCATCTTTTGCATCGTTCGTATTATTTCACTCACGGATGCATATTAAGCAAGTATGCTTGCGCACAGATTGCATTCTTTCACTCACCGTCCAGTAGGATCCCACTCCACGTCGGAAGTCTGGTAGTGATCCGTCAGGTTCATGATCGTGAAGTCATTGGTGTCGATGAATTCCAGGGCACCGGACATGGTTGTAAGACCGGCCAGCACGATGAATTGACCCGAAGGCGACCAGAACAAGTGATTGCACGCTTTCTTTTCCAGTTTTTCTAAAGAAGAGATGTATTTTACAGTTCAACCGTAATAAATATGTCGATGACTAAAAAGGATCGCAGAAAGCATGACTTACTAAGTAGCGTGGGACGATGTCCACAGCGCACTTCGTAAAAACTAACGTTCACCGACGATGTTTCTCCGTGAATAATGGCAAATTTGTTGCCAACAGGCTCCCATGCGAAAGCGTGAATTGGTTCTTTAATTTCTAGGCTGTCAACGGGGGTAAGTTTCTCGCGCATGTGGAAGATTTCAAAGTTGTAAGACATTCCCTGAAAGTGTTGCAACGTTTGAAATTTACAACTCTCCTAGAAAATTTAGATAAAAGAATTAGTAAATTTTGAAACAAGTATATATAGTATGTCAATGTTTTTGTGGATGAATGTGGATGTCCCAAAACTGACGTTGCAGAAGTTATGGGCGTTCACAACTGCAATCGTACTATTTACAGTTTGGATGTTTTTTTTTTTTTGAGTGATTGTACCTTTATGCTAAAACATTCAGATTACGATGATGATTTTTCATAGTCAGATTAAAGTTACAGATGCTTATAGAAAATTGAGAAAAAAATAGAATAAGTTTTTAAATAAATTCGAACGTAAACGAAATAATCAGAGTTGAAAATCAAATGATAAATTTTGATTATAAATTAACATGGAGTAGAGTTAAAATGAAATAATCTTGGAACTAAATCAAAATAGAAAGTATGAAAGCAGTCATTGGTACAGTTACTCATGTTGAGATGAGCATGAGAATGAAACGTTAACACGTAAAATTATATACCGTGTATTTCTGCTCGGTCTTCTCCTTCTTCTTGGCGAAACGGTCGACTTTCACGCACAAATAATCACCGGACTTCTGCCAGAAAATCTTGCAGTCAGCAACATTGAAGATATTGTTCTTACGGATTTCGTTACGACTGAAAATAAAAAAAAACGTTGGACAAACGATATCCAACAATGATGGATTGAACAAAGAAATAAGGAAGGTCGCGTTTACCTGGGAATTTCCATAAGTGTCACCCTGGCGGGTACATCCTTGTCTTCGGGAACCCAGAAGGCAATGATGTTGTCGGTCGGCGACCAGCTGAAGTCCCGGATACCCGGGATCTTTATACTCTTCTTGTCCAATAGACCAAATGACTGTAACACACGAGCAATTAGTTTTCAGTTTATTAAAAACTAAATTGACGTAGTCGTTGAAAGTTCCTTAACTTACCGGCGTCTCGTACACACTGAGAACATCTTCGCCCATATAGGCGACGTACTTATCATTGTGGGACCAACGGAAGATGGGCCAGACATTGGGACCCTCTGGTAAGAAGGATCGTTTCTCTTGTCCAGTAAGGATGTCCCACATAACGAGTCGCTTTTCGTCGGCCTCCGCGCGTGGCGAATAGGTCACAAGGTAACGCTCGTTCGGCGAGAAGTCGATGCATTCGACACCACGCTGTAAGAACCTCATCTGCTGCGTAAAGTTGGAACCTCCCCACAGAGCAACACCAAGCTTGTGGAAGGTGGCTAAGTAGGTACCCAGTGGCGACCACTTGACGTACGTGTCCGTCCAGCGCTAAATAACACGAAAAATGAAAATTATACCAATTTCTTTTGCTTAACTAGTTAAGAGTTTCAAAGTCTAATACTTACAGCACGGTCCTCAACGCAAACAGGCTCTGGCTGACAGTTCTGCCAGATCTGGACGTTAGGAGCTCCCCCATTGCTACCAACAGCAATACAGAATTGATCGTACGCATCTGGATCCAGCAGATAGTTGTGAAGATCCGTGAAGGGCTGGAAACGTTGTGGCTCAGGTGGCTTCCAGTCCTCAGGAATGTTCTCGTACTTCTTGAAGTCAGAGAAGAGATTTACCTTGAAGGTATGCACCTTATCAATCTTGTAGTTATTGGCCTGCTTCACTGCATTCAAGGCACTGGTGGGGTCGCTGTACTCGAAGAACACATATCTGGAAGAGAATAAAACAATGATGTTATGCAATACAAATCCAGCAATGCTGACAGTTGTGCATCATAGCAGTTGTGGCTTACCCTATGGTCATCCCATTTGAATCCTGAGGATAGGACTTACTGACAATGGTGCCAAACTTGCCGTAGATCTTCTCAATGACAGACTGGAGCTTTTCCAGCCGCTTCGGCTCAACCTTGGGAACTCCATCGATGACAATGATCGAATCAACACCTTCTGTCTCAGATGGCTTCTGCGGCAGGAGGTCTTCCAGAAGTTCTGCAACAGAAATAGTCACCGATGCACAATTTCCACTTTAAAACAACTTTGAGCAACGACCCGTTGCTTTTTGCCCCAATAATCACAATCACTAACAATCACACAACGAACCAGCTGCTCTCCGCGAATATCCACACAAACATCTTTAGCATCAAAGTTTCCTCCCCCTCTCTCTCTCTCTCTCTCTCTAGCTCGCCAGCGAAGCACTTCTAGGTTAGGACTTAACCTCAAATACGCCCGAGCTACCCCGGAAAGTAAACACCGCGATTCTCGCAATCACCAGGTCGTAGAGCTCCGAGAAGGCCCGGAAAAAGAGCGAGCAACACTTACGCGGGTCGAATCCCGAGATTGTTCAGCTCGCCCATATGCAGCGATGCAAACCGAATCGCGAGAACATGCGGCAGCAGCGGCTGCAAAGTGTCATGACAGAAGCGCGACTCACCTTCGTCGGGTATGTCGTCGTCAAAGTCATCGGGATCGCTGAAGTTGGGCTCGTCGTCCGGATTTTTGCTGGACTCGTCGCCCGGCGGCCAAAGAGGCACTCTTTTCTTTGCCATGTTCTAGATTGAGGATACGTGCCGGAGAGGAGGCACGCGAGGAGGACCGACGATGGCACGCGCGGCTAAAGGAGAGAGTTAGTTTGGCTTGGTGTATGTAGTATGTACTATGTAGTATAGCTGCGCGATGGAGTGTTCGCCGAGTGTCGAATTCCGCTGGGGGCGCCATAGTATTGTCGGCGCGAAAAAGATCATAATTTTAAATTCATTCTGGAAGCAGGAAGTGGAGTATGATGGTTTCTACATATAGCGCCAAAATACTCAGATATTTCCATTCTTTTATTAAATCACATAGGTCGAATACACAATGAAATCCGATTATTATAACTCATTGCAGCATCACATCGTTGTCTCGGGTAAAAAGATATTTTTGTATTTATACAGAGTAGGATACGTTGTATAAGTACCAAAGGGGTACATGAAATATCAGTGCTGAATAGGTAAATTGGAGTCCCCTTCGCTTAAATATTTACAAATATTCTCGAAAAGCATTTTACTTAGTGTAGCAAAGACTTGTTCCATTTTCTGCTGTCTAGCGACAGCCACGTCCATAATAATAATGGCCAGCTTCGAATTCCTCGACAAATTCTTTGTTTCTCTGTAGTATATTCAGTGTATATTAATAGCTCCACACCTGTAGCTCTAAGCTTGCATCGACTCGGGCTTGATAGCAAAATCTTCTTATAATCGAAGAACTGAATTAGCATTACGTTTGCAAAGTAACGGAAAAATTGAGGAAGGATGTTAAATGTAATAACATGATGCCGTTTCAAATCTCAAAACATTGGACAAATACTATATATTATTGTTTATGTGGATTGTAATAAAACGTACGTACACAATTCATCTACCAGCATAAGCGAATAAAATGTTACAGGTTGTACATATTTTAAAATCAAAATTCTGTTGACATTTCAGTTAATTACATCAGGTGGATTAAATTATTATTATTATTAAAAAAAATAAATAAATAAATAAAATCACGATCCGTCTCTCATAAGCAAAACAAAAAAATGAATTTACCGTTAGTTCTGTCATTAATTATCCCCAATAAAATTGTTAATCTCCTCCTCGCTAAAACTGTCATACAATACGTCGTGAAAGTCGTTGTCGTCAAAGTTCATCGCACTACTCATCACAGCAGTGAACCGATCCATCCTCTGTCGTCTGGTATCAGCCTCGTCGTACTTCTCTCTCAATTGCGATGCGTAAACGGGAAAACGAATGTGATACGTGGCCAAGAAAATGTTGCGAAATTCCTCGCTCCTCGTGTAACGCGAGACCACTCTCACTGTCTGCGTCAAAAGTTCCAAGTAGGTGACGCTGTGGACCAACCTTTCGAAGACTCTACTGCTGCCCATAACCGTCAACTCGGCTTTACATAACGTGTAAAATGTGAAGAGCTCCGCGTTTGCCTGGATGTACGCGCTGTTGACCTCGTTGAATATCTGCCTTTCGGTTGTTGCCTCGATAAAGGCCACATGCTGGAGTACTATACGTGGTAGATTGACGGCTGCGTCAGGGTAAGGCAGATTGTAGCAGACGATCGTTTGGAATATCGTCGGATTTCCCTCCTCCTGAGGACTGCTACAGGTGCGATTCAGGTCAGCGCCAGAATCGAGCAACAATCTCAACAGCCGTCTCGCAGTTCTTGCGATGCCAGGCTCATTTCTACGTTGGATGATCGTTAATGAAACGATTACTAACGACGCCAAGTGCCCACTGCCGTTGACGTTGGCGCCTTCCGCTATCAACTCTCGAATGCGCGCCTCGTTCAATTCGAGGCACGCCTTCTTTAGGCTGGTCCTATCTACGTGCCCCATCTGCTGGAAGATAATGAAAATTTTATTTTCTCAAATAAAATTTTGTGCTTTTGCATTTCAAACGATAAAAGACACTGCGGCGATCGGTTGATTAATCTGTATTTATTAAATTTTCTTTTGCTAAAATTCGAGTGTCCAAAACTTCGTAACTGTCGTAACGTATATATATATACAAAGATCGTTTATCAACTGTATACAGCTTTTGTTTACCACCGATAGGAAAGAGTGTGATAACAACATAGGAGATAACTCGATCGAGACACACCGCAAAAATTCGAAATTTTTCTCGATGAAAGTCAGAAACAACTCACTCTACTAATCTTTGAGTTTCGTAAAGACTTGCTGAAGGAGACAATCACAGGAGGAAAATCACAGCGGGCTATACGAGTATAAACACTGCACAGGACACTACTAGGACACTTCCGTTCGGCAGTGCAGACCAGACAGGACTGATCTGATGGTACCGATCAAACGTTCGGCGATCGCTACCGATCACCAACTGCCGAAGCATCACAACACAGATTACAGAAACATAATGGACAGCATCAACGATCGGCTACTCGCCGATTGGTTATTGCCACTTTTGCAGGACCTTCTGACGACGCCTCGTTTGTTTTTGTTTTCAATTTCGGGAGCGGTATAGATTGCCCGCATATTTCATGATAATATTTCAGGTAAGTACCGCATCGTTTTGGAGATTTTTTGTTTATAAGTTAATCGTTAATTTTAGGATGGACGTAACCTTTTCTGGAATGATCCGTTAAAATTGTCAGTTAAACGTGAAACGAATTTCGAAGCTGGATTTTAATTTAAAAATAGCTATTCAATTTATTTACGGAATACCAGTTACGTACTCATGATTGGATTATTTTTCAAGAAAAATGTCGACAGCTGCTCCAAAAAAGGATTCCATCGCTATCGCTAAGAAAGATTCTTGTTAGTATAACAATATTGAAACTATTTTAAAAATTGTGCTTATGAAGTTAAACATGTCAACAGTTGCTCCAAAAAGGGATTCCATTGCCGTTGCAAAGAAAGATGCTGGTAAGTCCGATTCAGAAAGTATTTTACATCCGTTTGCATAAGCTACTAAACAATGTTCATTCGTAAGCTCGTCAGCCGTCAAAAGCGACTTTCGACGTCCCGGCCCGATCCAAGAGTCGGCTCGTGAGTTCGATTTCTCTGTCGTATGCGGCACGACAAAGCGTTGCTTGGAGGTCCAGCGGTCAAGGTGGTTTTAAGGCAAGTGTAAATAAATATGCCCAACAATGAATCAAAATTTAAACAAATCTCGTAATGCACAGGTGCCCAAGTATCAGAACACCTTCAGACTGGAGCCTTACCTCAGGTTTCATTGCGAGGTTTCCGACAAGATACTCGCCGCGTGCATGAACGAGGCACTCCAGGGTCAAGGCTACAACCCCGAGACCAGCTCTGATCTGTGCCGTAACCTCGCAGCCGATGTGCGCGATCGTTTGTACAGGACCGACTACGATCGGTAATTTTTATTATAATCAAAGCTATGAAGTATTCGGTAACTAAAAGCTAAAACCTTGATCAGAGTCAAGTACGTGGTAACGATGACGATAGTCGAAAACACGGGCCAGTCGGTCGTCTCGGTGAACGGTAGACTCTGGGATGCCGAGAGGGACACCTACTCCTTCTACGTCTTCGAGAGTCCCACGTTCTACGCTGCCGGTATGGTCATGGCATTGTACTACGAGTGATTACAAAAATTAAAGAGCATATACGCAACCACGACAGTTAAAAATAATCGGCCAAACGCAAAAATTTATATAAATTTTCATTTATTTTATACATGCACATAATTGTTTATATTATACGATAGAAAAATCAATAACGACGCAATTCGTTTTATAAAGGTATTTCTTTTCAATAAATACACACTCTGTCATTTTGTTTATTATTATTAAATTAATATATTGCGTTTTTTATATATATTTATATATATATATGTATATAACAGCGACAAGTACAATGTATCGTTATGATTAGGTAATGATAATCATAGTCGAAGACCTTATTTCCGATTACCAGTGAAATCAAAGCGGCAATTTCTTCCTCTCTCTCTCTCTCTCTCGCTCTCTCTCTCTCTCCCATTAATCATATAATAATCGTACTTTAATCGTTTTTTTTAACTCTTCTCAGTTCGCACATACATTCGTCGACACTCGCTTCCGCGCTTCAAACTTTATATGTATAGTACTTTACTTTTTTTGTTGCTGCTTCGTATAGATACAGGGATACAGAAAAATAATATCGCGCCAACGCCGTGGAGCACTCGCTTCTCGTTTCCATGTTCATCTTTTTAGCTCTATATGTATATGTTACACTTTTCGACTTTTCAGGGCCAAACGATTGTTTATGCTATTTATTTCTTCTTTCGATTGACTTTCAAAACGATCTGCTAATTTTCTATATAGACTCGCGACGCTCACGCACTGAAAACACGACAATCTATGAGGGTAGTCTTTGTGCGAGCTGCGATCCTCCTGGTATGATTGGTTGACAGAGAAATTATGAAATTTTAACAAATACTTATCCGTATACGTGTTTGTTTAAATCTAGTCGCAATGAAATAATACATTTGAGATATTCTAACCATGAATCACGTTCACATAATAAATCACGTTTATTTGGCGCATCGCAGCTGGCACTCACTAACCGCTTCTACAAACAATCATCGCGCGACACCTCCGCCTCCAGATTCTTAAGCGTTACGATTATTAATAATTATTATAACTGTAATTATACACGACTCTAAACATCGGGCTCAATCGATCCATCGGCACTGACACAAATAACTCATCGCGAGCATCTCTTAATATTTTTTTTTGTCATTTTGTAAATCTCATTTTTTATCGTCAGGTTTAACACACGCACGGGTTCTCGTGTTCTTTCGGCTATACGCGCTTCTCTCTCGCTTGGTCCATTTTTCCGCGACGCTCTCCGCAATTATGTACAAGAATTATGTGTGCGCGAGGCGGCGCGCGAGCGATTCTTTAATTATTCACTTGCTCTCGTCCGCTACTTCAAACGTACGCGAAAAATAACATGAACGCAAAGTGAGACCGTCTGAATGCTTCACGTCGTTGCGCTCGGCGTGGAAATATCAAAGATTTTCAATTTGTTCAGCCCCATTACGTTTTCATTTTTTGATCTCGCATCTTAGTCTCATGGTGATTCACTTACTTTTGACTCCGTGATTCGCGTCGCGCTACACTTTCGCGCTCGTACTTTTTTCCTCGTATGTGACACATTTACAATAAATAACAATACTTTACTTGCTGACCGTCGACCTTTTCGAATACTCTCATCATGTACACACACTTGCACTTCGTTTTTTATTCATCTATCGGCGTTTCTGCTTTGCAAGTACAATTATTAGATCGTATCTTTAAGCGAGTGTCTTTGTTTTGTCACTTTAAATATAAATCGATTATTACTATATTTGAAATCGGTTGATGGTAAAGTATACGTGATATCGATACAATAATAAATACATCAACGGCAATTCAATAATAGTGCTCTTATGAAAAATAATTGAATTGCTTTAATAAATTTCACAGTTATGAACACTTTTGAATCATAATGATATTTGGCATCTTTACAAAATAAACAGTCAGAAAAGTGGATATATCTTTTAACTTAACAAAAATGCATTGTCTGAATTTAAATCTCACAGAGAAACTTAATTTTATTTATACAAATAATGAGATACGCGATGGACATAAGTACAACAAATTTAAATCTACTTCAATCGAATGAAAATTACGCTGTATAACTGTGCGATGCCAGCATTTATTTCCTAATACAAAGGAAGAATAAAATCACGAAAAATCTTTAGTTAAAATAACAATAGCTGTGAATAAAAAATTGCACAATCCCTTGATAAATGCTGGAAAGAATAAATACGCTCTATAAAAACACTTGTATTAAGTACGTGATGATTACCCTCTCACTTATATAGCATTAGTACTTTTATGCAACAAAGTAATATTATCGTAAGTACAGTTTAAAAGTGAACTTTGGTCGTGAGATACAAATGTCAAATAGTTCTGAGTAAACAACTATAACGAACCTCAAGCAATCAACAAAAGTAGCGATGTACCGCTTCATCGTCCAGCCAACAAACTCCGACAGCACAGAAATCCTTATACTTCTCGGTCCGTAAATGAGCTCCGAAAAGAACATTCTCGATTGCGCGATAATCAAAAGCAACACTTACAGTCGATCGTCGAACGCAAATAATCTTATCTCGCCCAAGCTTACCAAGTCTTTGTTTTATTACTTTCGTTTCAAGGCTCTATCGACAATTTTTGTTCTAAACTCTCAACGTCTCCCTTGTTTTAATGATTATTTTTTTATTCGCGCTCTGCGTGTACTTTATATCGTTATAATACCCGACCGACACGTTTCTGCGTGTTAGTATAAAAAAATGACGTCTTCAACCGTGGGCGCACCAACAACCGCACCTCGAAACCATATATGTATGGACGATACACGAAAAACAATGAGCGAGTCTGTCTTTTCCGAGCACATCTTACGGACCCGCGCGGCGACGGACTACAGCCAGTTCATCGTTCAACAACACACGACGGTTCTATGAGTAAAAACGCTACAGAATAATTCGCTTCGAGCAGCTTTTCGTGGCACAATTGATTTCACTCTTTCTCTCTCTCTCTCTCTCTCTCTCTCTCTCTCTCTCTCTCTCTCTCTCTCTCTCTCTCTCGCTCTCAGCATCAGATTCCGCAAAGCGGCTCTCTTGCGCACCATTCACAGAATTTACGTTCGCATATAATCGCAGCGCCCGGGTTTTTGTTTTTACTTACTCTCTTCTCTCTGGGTTTATTTTTTTATAATAAAATACACATTCACGACATTATAGTATGATTATTTTTCTTTTTTTTTTTTGGTTTCATTAATGGAAATTCTTAAATGACATGCCGCGTGTACTTGTGTGTGTTTTGTGTTATGTCTGTGCGTGATAACCTACGAATCGCTAATACCACTTCTCCTTCATCCACTCTTTCCTCTTACTCCTTCGTACTTAATCTTAAATTTTTTATCGTTATTCGTATATACAGTCGCAGAAAAAATTGATTAAGAGTTCTGATATAATCGTACAATGTATTCTCGCGCTTCCATCCATTCACGCATTCGTTCTGCCTTGTCGCTCACGCACTCGCACACTCTCGCATTCTGCACACGAGTTTGTAAAAAAATGCACAATCGAGATCACCTCGTACCACCAAAGTCTTAGACTCTCTGCGAAGCCTTTCCTCGTTGCAGACAAGTCTTTTTTTGTATTTTCATCCACTAATCTGTTTTTTTACTTTTCTTTACTTCTACATAGCCTTCATTCATGCACGACTCGCGTATCGTCTCTTTCTTTCCTGGTTTACAAGTTATATATTCGGTCGAATTCATTTCGTAATACTACAATCTTATTAAAAGTCATTCTTATATATATAAGGTATGTAACAAGAATCCACAGGTTTTTTTTTGTTCTCTATCTTTTTTTCTCGTCCTCCTTCCAGCGCATATTTACAAGTTTGCTCGCGCCATGTCATTACCGTCATTTTGTCTCTTTTAACTTTTCATCATCGCATCTTTGTCTCGAGATCCTTCAGCCGACTGTTATAATCGAAGGACTCTGCGAACCTCAGCGTACAATACTTCGCCAGGGCTGGGGTAGATATCATCGACCCCAGAACGAAAAACGACTTTTCCGTAAGTAAAGTAGTTTAAGTACCTAAGAAATATTTACATCCTTTCGGGCATTAAGAGTTAATTCCTGAATCACTCCCCCATCCTCTTTTTTCCTCGTCTGATTGGATCAATAAGATTTTTTTATTTTTTATTTTATTTATTTTTTTTTTGTTAAGGCATTGTTTTTCTGTCGAGCGCTGACTGAAATGTTATCCGTTTTACCTCGATTTTGTTCTCCCGTACGTTTATATATTTACTTTTTCTTTAATCCCTTTGGTTGAACTTGATTTGAATTGGCAGTAGCGAAGAAAAGTCAAAGCAGAGACTTTCTAGTCGGACAGTTATATTTCGACTAATACCTCAAGTCGTTGCAAAAATTGTCCTCGCAGTAATCAAAGGTCGAAGCTCCTCGGCACAGCTCTTCGTCCCTCGCGTCACACGTTTTATTAATCTACCTCTAACCAATCGAATGCTTGTGTCAACAACGAAAAGTTCGAACGAACTCAAGTAAGAAGGAACCTCGAGGCTGTTCGCCCGTCCAATCCGACAGCGCCGAGTGACAAAGAGCTCCGCTTGGCTTCGACAGTCGCGACGACGACGGCGACGGCGCGGCGAAGACGAGCGTGAATGAATCCGGGGCCGAACGGCTGCACAGCGCGCTCGACCGGTGGCCGCGGCCCCGTGTGTCATACCGGCTCCTCCCTCTTGAAGTTGATGTTCTGCGAGGCGCAGAAATCGCGCGTGAACGGCACGCAATTGAAGAGCTTGCAGAGCTCGCACTCGTACATGGGCACGTTGTAGAAGAGCCCGAGCAGCAGGCCGAACAGCCCGACGATGAGAATCAGGCAGACCCAGATGACGAAGATCTTGCGTCGGCGATCGTAGTGACCGAAAGAGATGAACGGCATGAACGCGTACGCAGCGAGGAAGCCGAAGATGAAGCCGAACAGATGAGCGTAGTTGTCGACCCAAGGGAGCACGCCCAAGAGTAGCAGACCCACCAGGATCAGAATGAGCTTCGTCAGGGCACGACGAGGATACTTGAGCATCGGCCAGCAGTGCAGGACTTCTACTACTAGGGTTGCTAGCAGAGCAAAATGTGCGCCAGCTGGACCGACCTGAAATACGCACACAGACGCGTCAGAAGGTTGTACTAGAGTCCAAGTAAAGTTTATCGAATGCAGGTCTAGTTATCTCACCTCTGCCCTGTAAGGTACGAATATGGCGCTGGCGAGATTTCCAGCCAAAGCCCCGGTGAAGTAGATAAGCGCGATACGAAGCGAGCCGGTCAGTTTCTCCAGATCCCTCATCAAGAAGTACTGGACGAACAGTGTGATGGCGATGTGGAGTATTCTGAAATAAAAGCAAGGCGCATTTAGTTACGAAATTTTCTATCGGACGATCGAAGCTCACAAGATCATCGTACCCAGCATGAAGGAAGGTTGTGGTAAACAGTCTGTAAAACTGATCCGGCCAATCGGGGTGCAGGAATGGAATCATTCCGCAGACGTCGTGCAGACACTCCACCTGCGAGCAGAGCGAAGCCTCTTCGTGAAAGTAGCCGTGAACGAAATCACAGTACTCTTTGGTGGTGATGCGACAGGTGCCGTGTATGCCGATACAGCAAGGGTGACCTATAACCTCGCAGACCATGTGCTCGGCCATCTTATCCTTGTAACGGCCAATGGGAAAGTTGCCATTGCCGTGAGCACTGGGCTCCTTGCTGCGGAAACGTTGACTAAACGGGTTGATCTTACGGCAGATGGGCCACTTGGTAATGTCGTCGGGCCACTCGTACGGCGCTATACTCGCCGGAGCGTCACAGAACTTGGGGTCCAGACCACATACAGAGCCGCTGATACGGCCGCCCGGGCCGTTGTCAGCTGGACCCCACTTCTTCCACGTGGATATAGTATTCTAAAGGGAATTTTATAAATTAATGGTAGGATTTGGTAATTAGAAATGACATCGAATATACTGTATAAACCAATATGGTGATATCTATATATACTGTAAATAATATTGTGTGACGTAACCATTCACAAACAAAAATATACAGATCTACGCAGTTTACACAAACATGCTACGTTTGAACAGGTTTATTACCGTAGGCGTTGAACTCATCCCCCGGACCAGTTGGTTTTTAAAAGAGAACAATTTTTATTATAAATAATGCCATTATTAAAATTTTTATCTTCAACTCCAAGAGACTTGAGACAATTTACGCGCGCGTGCGAAGCAAAAAATAAATTTCCTCGAAAATCATCCTTCAAATTTTGTTATTTTTCAAGTTGCATATGTAACATTCATCTCAATTACGAATGTTAGGCGTTCCACTTTTGATAATTATCAACTGTCGCAAGTCTCTCAGAAAAGAGTTTAGATTAACATTTAGAACTTTGTTCGATTTTTTTCTCGCCATATTCACTTTTTGGCAAAATTGGGTCGCATCAACTATTATATCTCTCAGCGCAGGAGACAAAAAATGCAACTTAATTATTCCGCGCGTAATTGGCCGAAAAAAATATTTGCGACCCTCGACCTAAATTTAATTACCGAAAAATACTCCGATATGAAACCATTTTAATATAATTGCTTTAACAGCGTCACGTTGAACGTTATTTGGAATCGATGCAAAGTCCTAATAGAAACAATTCCGGAAAATCAACTCACTGAGCATTCGGCTCTGCTGGACTGTACACAGCCGGAGTCGTCGTTTCTGATGCAGCAGGCGGTATCGCGCTCCTTTTCCCGCCACACGTCGATCTCCTTCAATATTTTGATATCCCTTCGCATACACGGCGCAAATTTCGCTCCGAGATGTATTAAATCCGAGGCTCGTGGACCCAACCAAAAGTTTGCCGGCTCCTGGTATTCAACCTGCTGCAGCGAGAGACTCGTCACAAGCACCTGTGATTTCATAACAAAAATTCGTTAGTTTTTAAGACTATGAAGTAAATATAAATGATCGATTGAAGCTGTGCAACCACGGAATTGAAATATTAATAACGTTTATATTCTGAATACGATTCGATAGCAACGATTAAGGGTATACATCCACGGAATCAATAATCGCTAAACCGTTTCAATTATTAAAACGTTCGAAAGAGAGTCTCTACTCCGACGAAACGTTTAATTATCGATTTCATATCCATTCTCTCTCTCTCTCTCCCTCTCTCTCTCTCTCTCGTGCGCGCGCAAACGAATGACAGACGGAGGGGAAAAATAAAAAGCGCAGAGGCATCGAGACAAAAATTTATTCATCTGTTTATTCGACGTGACAATTCGTCCGAAATTCATCACGCGCAACCTTCGGAAATTCCGCATCGAAGAGCGAACAACATATAATACAGAAGCGCTCGCAATATATACACCATTTTTCCACCATCAGCGACACACGGACACGCGCGGATTCTTGTCAGAGATATCCGACAAGTCGGCCGAGCGGCAAAATCGCGCGCGGCAAATGGAAATTAATTCTCTCGCAGCGCTTGCGCGCTAGGAACTGGATTAAATTCGAAAATTGATAAAATGAGTAACGATACGGTCAAGGGAAATGTCTGCTGCGCTCGCGAGTATATATACGTATAATAATGAATTGCGCGAGCTTGCAATCCAATTTGTCAGTGGTTAATTTTATTATTCACAAGCACGCGTTGTTTACTCGCTGCTATGGTTATGCGTATACGGTGTGGTTTTATCGTTATTTCCGCTGATCGCTAGGATTAAAATCCACATTAACGGTACATATATCGTAAGCCCGGGAGAGCGAGCAATGCAAATATACGTTGTCTCTTCTTTCGTTTGCGACGCGCGTCTTCCATTACGAGGAGAGTTTCGCCTGATTTTGAATCACGGCGCAAGGGCGAGGCTCTATCGAAAATGTTGAAAACTCATTAAAACTTGTATGGCTTTGCGGATTAGGTCAGGATAAGAATCTCTGAGTAGCTGAAACTTTGATGTTAAACTTGAGTTGTCTTCTCTCTCCTTCTCTCTCTTTCTCTCTCTCTCTCTCTCTCTCTCTCTCTCTCTCTCTCTCTCTCTCTCTCTCTCTCCCTTGCTCCTAAATTACGAACTTGTACGAGAGATTTATCCTTTTTTTCGGGAACAACGCTGTACTATGCAACTTTGATGTACAGATATGCATTATATTATGAAAGCTTGCTAGTCTGAGCTCGATCGAAAAGCATGCAAATTCGATGTTGGAAGACTGACCAAACTGGATCGGTGGTGCAGGTCGAGTCCAACGGGCCCGAAGCCGTAGCAGGCGAGCGAGATGATGAGGATGAGAACTTGGACAGTCGTGATCCAGTAGGTGAAGTACGGCCGGTGGTCCTCGAAGTCGTCCAGCTGTCTCCGTACGTCTGGCTTTTGCGCGACACTTTTGCGAAACGACCTTCTGCGAATGAAAAATCACTTTAGTCAGTTTTCCGATATTACTTTGAATACTTTTGCGCCGGACTATTCGCGAGGATCGCGAGTAGATAGTTCCGGCTTAAGTCAGACTTACCGAAAATCAACATCGTGCAACTTCCTCCTCGCACTCGACGGAGCAACAAACGCATAATTAAGGAAAGCTCGAGCCAACCGAAGCGAGAACTCGCGTGATGTCTGTCGCGCGCGATGAAAAAAACATCTGGCTGGTGTGTGCGAAAAAAGCCGCGGGAATAAGTAAAAACGCGAAAGGAGTAACAAGGAAATGGGGTGTAAAACGACGGGCGCGACAAAGACGACGCGAGTGAAAAACCAAGAGAGTGAGCGCGAGCGCAAAAACTAGGTCACGCGAAGGGAGGGAAAGTGGAGCGTCGATTGTGGAGTAAAGCACAAAAAAGGGGGCTAAGTGCCTAAAAAGGACAGAGGAAGCAAAAAGTCGTCGTCGGGGTGTTTAACGAAATTGCGGGATACCCCGGAGTCTTTGTTTTCGGGGGGCGACAAAGCGCGTCTTATTTATCCGACGGACGCAAAGGACAGACGAGCTTCGCGCGCTAATTCGGAAACGCGTATTTCATTTTTGTTTGTTCCGTCGGGCTGTAATTCATCATCCGCACGCGTAGCGGTCATCGATTCGGCAGCTCGAGAGGAGGAGAAACGGGACGCGCGCCGGAAGTGAATTGGGGAACGCCGAAAATTAACGATCGAGTCAATACTTTTCAATTTAGCTTTTTCGATCGTGACTCACCGCTATATTAGAATTTTCACTTTATCGTTTAATTTTGACGCAAACCGAAACTGAAGAGATTGATAATTCATTTTTCGCTCGGGCATCATCATAGCAGAGATTTGAATAATTGAGTAAAAAACTTTATTGAACGAAAAAAAAATATATCACAACATGCATATTTGACAAACAATGAAAAAAATCAGTCCTCCCGTCGAACCAAGCGCTTTACTGACCCGAAGAAGCGTCCAACAATGCCCATGCCGTACAGCCGGCGATTGCTGTTGTCGAAGACCCGATCGATGGTGCTCGGCGATATCCTCTTGCCGCCGAACATGGACTTGATCCTGGCACCAGCGGCGCCGCCACCGAGTCCCTCGGGGCCGCCCTGGATCGCCTGAGCCATGCCAGTCGACATCGGATGCACGATCTCCTGTGGCTCTTGTCTCGATCTGTGGTGAGGATACGCAGCCGATCTTTATTAAAGATCTTGTTAGGGCAATGCACTACGAATTGAGATCATGGATCGTATTCGAAAAAGAAAGACTCACCGTGGCGTGTAGTAGTCCCTCGTGGAGATGCCACGAGTTCGTCTCGTTTGTCCATCGACAATCGTTCTGTCGTCGGGTTGCGCTTTGTCCGAGTTTTGTATGACCGAGGAACTCCTGCGACAAACAACAACGTGAGAATCGACCCAGGCTATACGTAAGCTCACTGCATAGTTCGCTTCCTCCACGTACCGGATCTTGGTGTGTCCATCGGACGAGTCGACGACGGAGACACCCCTGAGGCCCTCCGTGAGAGTGGCTTCCTCGGCGAGTCCCGAAGCTGTGGCTGCTTCGTCGCCAATCTGCTGCGCCTGGCTGTTGTCCTGGCCGATGACAGAGGGCACCTGGGGCGGTGGCGCCTGGAAGAAGGCTTCCTCCTCGTCGTCGAGACCCGCGTCCGTCGTCGCGCCCTCGTCCGACTGCAGCTCTTCCGTGTGCACGGCGCTGGGCGGAAAGCTTCGCGACTCGTCCAATCCTGTTGTCCGCTCCGATGGCCTCGGGCGTCTCAGGGTCTGAAAAAAAAAAAATAAATAAATAAAAGGTTTGAGTTCGTGCTCGCTCTCACGAGATTCAAGGGTGTTCAGGTACGTGGTTGACCTTTGCCTATAACGATACCCCGTATAATCATCGACGCTTTTCGCACTCGGCGAGCCTCTCAAAAATCCATCTCTATATAGATCCCGCAAGTCCGTAGAGAAACTTAGCCGCAACAATTTGGGCTTTATCGTTCGGGCGAAGCAACTCCTGGGGGCATACACGGCAGCACACCTCCCCAGCGGCCAGTGTGTGGGTGGGTGTGTACGCGAGTCTAGGATACCGAGCAATAGAGCAATTACGGGGCGTACTCTCTTGATTTTGAATTCGATACACCCGCCGCAGCGATACGGCGCTCCAACTCTATATGTATCTCTCTCTTTCTTGCGCGAAGTTTCGAGCTTGCGCGCTTGCGGAATTAATTCGCGGAAGCTCGCGCGGATGTGTGTCAAGAATTTCCTAGTGGCTAGTTAAGCCGCGTACCTTCCCCCCCCCCCTCTTTCTCTCTCTTGGCTTGTATAAAATTACAATTTTAATCGCGTTCTTTCTCCATCCTCCGGGGTAGTTCGCTGGAATTAAAGCGTATATATTTTACGGAAGCTCTGCCAGCGCGCGCGCGCGCGTGTGCGTGAATTTTGGTAATTCGAAGCTTCCGAGTAATCTCCTTGCAGCTCGCGCGCGCTGCAGAAATTCTGGACCGTATAAGCGAGGACGATCGTTGAACTCGATACGCCGACGTTGCTGTGCAGTCGCGTCTAAATTTATAGGGGTTCGCTGAACGACAACTACCGTAGCAGCAGTTGCTATACGCTATATACGTGTCCTCCACCTCCTCCTCCAGTTCGCCGAATAGATAGTGGATAGATGCGCGCGTACATGCATATATGTATATACGTGCAGTACACATGTATACAGGGCGTATTCGCAAGCCTCCCTTTTCTTCTGCCTGCAGTAACGGCGAGCCTGATCCAACGGGATGTATAATGCTGATGCGTGTAGGGTTTCATCGTCCGTTTTCGACTGCAGGCATGCGTGTACGTGAGACGCGCTTTTCAAGCCGGGACAAAGGGATTATCGCGTGTGTACACGCCGAGATGATCGCGATTGAATTGCGTGCGTCTAGACTTTAGTACTGTATATTCCAAGCCTAGAGAGAGGGTCGGATGGACGAGTGTTGATTCGTGCTAATTGCTCGGGAGGATGTCTGTATGATAACGAATAAATTCGAGTAGCTGCACCTGCGCGCGAGGTAACCTCGTCGTTGCGCAGAAGCTAGAGCTCACCACCGCCCACGCGCGCGCACGAGTGGGAGAGAGAGAGAGAGAGAGAGTTTATAACGCGGCTGATTTATGGACTATTAAGTCGAGGAGGCCGCGCTCGACTATTATTTCGGTGATCTCTGGACGCGAGCGAGTAAGCGGGCGGCTGGGCTCGTAAAACTTGAAATGTGGCGCGATATCGCTGTAAATTAGTCGCGAGCGCGCGAGCATAAGAATCGACGAATTAATCTTTCACTCGCCCTCTCTCTCTCTCTCTCTGAGTAAAACCTCTGTTGCCAGGCATTTTTCTCGGCGCTCCCCTCCGGAACTCCCCCCCCTCCCCCTGCAGAGGAGAGAGAAAGTGTCCAGCTCTCTCCGCGGGAACAATGCAAGCGAGTGGAGAAAACGCTCTTCTTCTCTACAATACACCTATATACGCCCTCTTCTCAGTTTCGCTCTCGTCGCGCCGTGTGCAGTCGTCGGAATTAATTTCCACGGCCTTATACTCGCGAGGAATTTTTTTTCGCCAAACGCGGCGAATGAGAATTTTTCTTCCTTCGTATAAGCGTCCGATTATAAAGATCGTCGTCGTCGCGCTGAGTTTTCGACGAATATCAATTAAAATGATCGAGAGAAAAGTTTACGCCCCTCGTCGTATTTCTTCTTTATTTTAGGATCCGTATCCGTGACGCGGAGTCTCGAATTTATCGCCGGCGCTTGCTATCGACGTGCAGCCGGTTTTAAAGTTCCCGCTCCTGATACACGGCTCATTCCTAAAATAAACACAAAATTAATAAAAATACGCGAAAGACAAAAAATAGCGAGAGAGAAAGACGCGTGCGTCAGTCGAGAGCTCGCTTCGAATTATCATCGACTACATACCGGCCGTAATTGCTCGTTTCATTAGCCGCACGCGCGCGTATGTATACGCGATACACGCAGAGAGCGAGCACCGCTTGTGTGTGTATATGGGATAACATTGATTTTCAATAATTGCCGCGTTAAACAATGCGCGCGTCGCGCTTCAACTAATGCCCCGCTGTGTGCCTCGCGTTCTTCGTGTGCGCAGAGAGTGCTGCGGAGGCCGGTACATCGTAATTAATGTCCCGGTAACGATCCAATCGCTCTCTCTCTCTCTCTCTCTCTCTCTCTCTCTCTCTCTCTCTCTCTCTCTCTCTCTCTATCTCTCTCTCTCTCTCTTTCTCTCCACCTCCTGCTCTTCTGCATCATGGAGTTTCCAGCGGTGGCTCTGACACCTCTCGCGCGCACACCCCCGATGCTGTCTTTCTGTTTCGCGCGGCGCCGCTTCCGTGCTCTTGAATATTCATACTTTCATTATTGGTCTAGCCCAGATACATGCTGATCCGCACGCGTCACTTCGCTCGTGGCACTGGGATGCAGGAGGCCTCTGTGTGTGTGTGTGTGTGTGTGTGTGGGGGGGGGGCGTCATGGGCTGATGTTATACTCGTCGCTGTCAGACACGAGAGGATGATGATGACGATGCTGATGGAGAGAGGTCAGCGAAAGGGGTTTCGATGACTTTCTCTGCGGTGCTGTTGATTTCTTTGCTGCTAGAACTGTCGATAATTCTGGACGTTCCTGATTTGGTTGGTGTGGTCATTATTGATTGAGGGAGCAAGGTGGACCGAAATTTCGAGTTTTTTTGGTTGTGAATATCTCCGATTTGAATTTATTTTCTGTATCGCTCACGCGAGCAATCCTGAAATTCGCATCAGCCTTCGGCGATAATCGAGAGAAATGAACGGGCGTTTTACAGTAGAAATTGCAATTTTCAAAAAAGCCCTGGTCGCGATCGGGTCACATACAGGATTTACAAATATTATTTGCCAAAAAAAGTCAGCGCGTGCAAGCTCGAAATCAGCCGGTTATTTGCTCTCGAAAGCAGAGAGCGCATACGACACTTCTATAATTGAATTAGAGACGCGCGAAGGGATAACGGCCCATCGAGCTAATTGAAGCCTGACCGGCGTCATTGGAATTAAGCGCCGTGTGCCGATATTCATTAGCGATACACAGCGCGCTCTGTAAGTGCGATTGACCGATGACATCTTGACTCTCTCTGCCGTCGTCGTACTCAGAGCTTCCGTTATAGTTTTGTATACGCGAAAGAGCGAGAACTCGAAAGTAATAATTTGTCGATGCGACCTCGCGAGAATCAATCACAAACACATACACGAGAGCTGTGATTTGACCTACAAATTACGATTGATCAACGCGCGTTGTCGGGGTCGATGCTTTTGATAAATGGATGACAGCAGCGCACACCCGATGCGACTGCTCTGCGTCTTTTATTCGCTCTGTACGATCAAAATATTCGCTTACACACACACGAGCATCCGTCAAGCCTGCATCTACTCGGCCTCTAATAATCGCCGGCGCTGCTGCTCTCGGTTTACTCTCTCCGGCGCAAACTACCACAACAACAAGTACAACAACGCGCGACATCCCGCCTTTGGGCAATTAGCGCCGGAAGATTTAGCGCCGAAGGTGGCTGCTCTCTCTCCCCCTCCCCCCCCCTCTCTCTCTCTCTGCAACGAGGAATGTCCCCGTGCTAACTTTGTCGAGTCGTGTGTACACACGCGTACGTATATGCTGAGCATGAGAGACTGTGTGTGTGTGTGTATATGCGTGCGCGAGGGTGTGTGCATGCAATAACGTCAATAATTCTCGGGAGCAGCGAACCCGGAATATCGCGCATACCGCCCCCTTCGCGATGAATTGATAAAGGCAAAACGAGCCATACGTGTTGATACGCGCATTATGCAATACCCTGCGGTATACCTGTCTCTCCTTCTCTCTCCCTCTCTATATTCTATCGAAGGACACTGATATGCCCACACATCATTATGCATATAGCTTTCTTCTTCTCTCCCCCGCAATTACTTGTGCCATATTATATTTACAAGTATAAATACACCATGGTAAACGACGAGAGCAGCGCAGACACAAGTTCCCTCTCGCGCGCGAGGCATCAATATTTGCGGCGAGATCCGCGGTACATTGTGTCCTGAAGTTTGCGCCTCGCGCAGCTCCGCAAGTTCGCGTCTTATATACGCGAGAGAGAGAGAGAGAGAGAGAGAGAGAGAGAGAGAGAGAGAGAGAGAGGCATTATGACGGCGCGCAGAGCCGAAAACTTGGCTGCTGCTGCTGTGTCAGCGGAGCCTAAATAATTCAGCATCGAATTTCGTTAAAACTGCGGCGACGCGACGTCAGTGTCAGTCTTAGAAGTACAAGCGCGTCATATCGCGGCTCGTAAAAGTCAGACCGGACTGCGCACACGCGACGTATACTTCAGCTTGCTCTCCTTTTTACGCGAATTACGTGTGCAGCGGACCAACTTTGCCGGACTTCGCGCTGTCACTTGAAACTTGCGAGAAGATCTCGAGCAAGAGAGTTGGACGCGTCGATTTTTTCCTTTTTCAAGTTTGGTGTGTACAACAGCCAATGCGGTATTGTGTATAAACGCGGAGGTTAGTTCTATAGTGCGGTTTCGTTAAATTACGCGTCGCCCAGAGACGATTCCCTTCGCTATATGGAACAACGACACAATCACTGAATTCTTTCCCCTCGTATAGCAGTCCCTCCGCAACATGCCCGGCGCGCCCGAGATGCAGCAGCGCAGCGGCCATTGGCCGTTGGAATGTGCAGTGTCCGGTCCAGCTCTCTCTCTCTCTCTCTCTCTCTCTCTCTCTCTCTCACACACACACACACACAGAGCCGGCTCTGGGAATCGATACGAGCGAAGCATGCAGAGTAGCTCTCGCTGGCGCGTTGTTGCTGCGGAGGGAGGAGAAAAGCTCGAGGGAGCGAGCGAGCGAGTATATGTGTACACACTGGGCTTCTCTCTCTCTCTCTCTCGCAAAGTTCAGCGCGGCCAGCCATATTTCAAAACTTAGCACTCAGAGCCGGACAGAGAGAGAGCCTCGTGTGCGTATGTAGTCCCTCTCCAGCTTTGCGAACTTTTCGCGATGTGCCGTGTAATACTTTTCGCCGAATGGCCTTCTTATATAGGCTTCGCGTGCGTATGTTTGCTCGCTGCTTGGAGCGTATTTTCGAGCCGGTGCAGCTTTTTGTGCTCGCGGCGTAATAAGCTTCGGAATCGAATTTCGATTTTCAAGAGAGAGAGAGAGAGAGAGAGAGAGAGAGAGAGAGAGAGAGAGAGAGAGAGCGAGCGAATGGTACGCCGAAGAGGAGTGCAGCGTAATGCGATTTTTCCCATCTCTCGACGTGATTATACTCCTCGACACACTATTCGAGCGTATACTACATCGTACGTAGCAGGGGCTGCGCCGTCGTCGTCGTCGCTAATGTTGCAAGAGGCCAAAGCGCTCGAGACGCAAAGTGACATCCGTTAAGAGTATATAGGGTCCCTTACGCACACCTCCCTTGCCGGATATTCGGCGTCTCCTCCGCTAAAGTGCTGCACGCATCCCCGCATGAATTATGGCTCAGGCACTCCCGAGCCCTTCCTTTCTCTTCCTTCTTAATTATTTCAGCTCGTGTAATGCGATCCGCGCTCTCGATACGGCTTGATTTTTCCACGAGTCTTCTTGAAAATCGGAGCAACCAATAAGTCGCAAAATTTCAACGCTTGCGAAAGCAGCTGCTCATTAAGGCTGGCGGAGCCTCAAAGCCTCAGCTGCTGCTATGCCTTTTTCTCTCAGCGGTAGCAGCGGCAGCTCCGCCGGCAACCTCGTTAGCCTAATGGACGGCCATGAAGCGTTCTAGGGACTTTCGCGCGGAGGTGTGTGTGTGTGTTTCGAGCGAGTAAGGAAGGAAGTACGTACGGGCGTCGACTTTCCCCAGCAGCTGCCTTCGTCAGCTAGGCCAGGAGCTGTATGTGTATATGCACTAAAACGGAGATACTGTTGCGGAAGTTATTTGGCTCGAAGGGTTCGTCAGCCTTTTTGGAGAGAGAGGTAAGTTTTAAGTCGAGTTTTCGGTTTCTTGGATCGTTATAGCCCACACACACACACACACACACACACACACACACACTTTGCTCCAGCATTGTTCGAAAGCGAACTTTGTATATTTTTAATAACAACCTTGAAATTATACAGCGCTGAGCGCGAAATTCGTTACAAAGGTCAAGCACAAAAAGTAGAAGAGAGAAAAATAATCATCGTATACTCACGTCCACCATGTACTGTATTCCAGATAGGGTCATCCTGGCAACGGAGTCTTTCCTCCTGACAGGCCTCTGCCATTTCCTCAGCGTGACGGGCTGCAAGCACAAAGAGAGTCGTGAGATTGCGCGCTGTAGTGGGCCGAAACTCGCGCGACGCGAACATTCGAACAAGCCGACGAGCTCCCCGAAGAAGAAGCAGCTGCAGCAGAAGTACTGCCACTGCTGCTGCTGCTGCTGCTGCTGGTGATGAACGCGAATTGGGTCAGGAGTGTGCGATGATGCTGCGGTCGGCTGCTGCAGCCGCCGCGCAAAAAGGACCGAGTAATCACGGCTGCACACTCGTTCGCGACATGGAGATTTCTTTCTTTTCTTTTTTTCTTTTGCAGCAGCCACGACTCTCTGGAAATATACTGACGAGCGAGTGGAGGGTAAAGAACAAAGAGAAAGTCGCCAGGCCGAGAGAGGAGACTCGCCGCCCGCCCTCTCTCTCTCTCTCTCTCTCTCTCTCTCTCTCTCTCTAATTATTAATATGGCGACTGGTGTACTTCTCTGCGGGGGCGACGTATTATATTTTCTTTTTCTCTTTTTGTGCATTATCAAGCCCGCGCGTTTTTTTCTCACAACAAAATGTGCAAACTTACATCCGACACCTCCATGGAATCCGGTACGTCCTTGGTGATGTCCGGGTCGGGTGGCCTGTACTCGGGTAGCAGAGCTCCGTACTTTCTGGAGGCCATTCGCCTGCGACGATCGAGCCACTTCTGCTTCTCCGCGCTCTCGGATTCCTCGTCGACTCCGAAGAACGTAGCGGTCTCGCGCTTGATGTAGCTGAAAAAGATTTTCACAGAGGCGTTCTCAGCGCGAGTCGCATACATCGCGTATACGCGGGAGAATCTCGAATATTTCGCTACAGCCGAATACCGATCGTGATTCCTGGTTTCATCTAGGGATTGCGAGCAACGGTTGAAAAATCAATTTCTATTATACCGCGAGTCGTGTGCGTTCTCGTATCTTTGTCGAGGATTTTTAGTTCGAATCGACAAAGACTTCGACTGCATTCTCTCGCTTTTGGTATTTGGCAAACGTGAATTTTTCGACAATACTCGATACTCCCTCTCTCACGATCCGTTGGAAGGAAATCCCGGATATCGAATATATTTTCTCTTCGAAGGTAGCTTCGACTCACTTTTTGATAGCCTCGGTGCGGCTCTGGTTTCTGCGTAGCCTGGGCCTCTGCGCACCGACACTGGCTGCGCTGTTGGTAGCGCTGCTGCTGCAACTGGGCCTGGGACCAGCTGGTGCCGACACGCTGCGTTGGATGTTGACGGTCGAACCGCCCATGGCTCCGCTGGCACTGGCATTGGTGGTAGCGGTGCTGCTGGTCGTTGGCGTCGGTGTCGACGAGTCCGATTGTTGCTGTTGCTGTTGCTGCTGCTGTTGCTGTTGCTGTTGCTGCTGCTGCTGCTGCTGGTTGTAGAGGCTCGGTGTGGCGTCATTGTCGGTGCAGCTGGTCGAGACCGTAGAGGTGTTGGTCGTTGCTGAGTTCGGTGATGGTTGCCTATGAAAAGAAAATTTAATCAGCATGGGCTCATTTTCGTGTATTCTAATTCGAGTATAAAAATTCTAGTGAGTCTTTGAAAAAGCATAGGTTCGTGATTACTGAGTTTGTTCAAATTTATCAATAATCATTCATTACTTTCTTATATTAAAAAGTCTAAGTATTCACTCGCCCATCAGGATTTCGCTAGTCGAATAAAAGCTCGAATAAGGGTCGGATATGTCGAAGTTCCGCATCGGCGCACGTATACACATCAATAAGACGGGTTTCTCGCATCTCCTATCCGCATCTCATCTATTCATGATGCCGTGTGCGGCGACTCTTCTTTTCAGCCTCTATACCGTCGCGTTGCTATTACGGCTGCTGCAGGTGCGTTGTTTGCTCTCCCGCGCACGAGATGTGGGTCAGCAGCAGTGAGCTTGCGATCAAACTTGCAGCCTCGGCGTGTATCACGTGCGCCTTTTTCCGCGCGGAGTCTTCGAAATTATTGACCGGACACGACGAACGACTATACGTACCGCAATCGCGGGGCCAAGCCAGTAGTAGTAGTAGTAGAGAGAGAGAGAGAGAGAGAGAGAGAGAGAGAGAGAGAGAGAGAGAGAGAGAGGGAGAGAGAGAGAGAGAGCGAATATTGAAAGTGAAAAATCGATTTCCAAGAGAAAAAAAAGCAAACGAGATATCCAGTTATCTCGACGCGCATAGCGAAGTTCGGACGCAGGGAAAAAAAATCTCGGGCGACGAGATGTGTACGCACACACACACACGCGCAACGTTTACTCTGCGCGTGACAGCAACAGCAGCGGCAGCTGCGCAATCGAATTAATATTGACGGATCCTTCAAACTCCCCGCTTCAGCCGATTGCCGATAATATTCGACGAACGAGATTAGAGAGATTCGCTTGGAATCGAAAGCTCTCTCTATGTGTTTGTGTACACATCGCATAGAGATAGAGAGAGAATATGGAACGTATACGTGCAAGGAGCGGAAGAAAGAGAGCGAGAGCAGTGACGCAGATGCCTTAAGTAATTGGGATAAAGTGCCTAATCGAATTTCCTCCCTCTGCAGGTGCGCGCACTTTTATATAACGTTTCTCTCTTTCGTTCTTCTCCAACTCCTCTGTTCTTTTCTCTCTCTCTCTCTCTCTCTCTCTCTCTCTCTCTCTCTCTCTCTCTCTCGGCATGTTTGCCGAATACTCTTCTTCCCTTCCTTTTTCCTCTCATCCACTCGAAAGTGTCGTGCATACCAGGAAAGAGAGATATGTAGGGAGCGCCGCTGTGGGGCTGATTGAAAAGTTGCGTGCCTCCATCTAGTTCATCAGGAAGTAATTATGCGCTGCATTCGCGAGTTCTCTCTGCTATAATGCTGCTCCTCCTGTTAAGCTCGTCAAAATAAATCTAGTTACCGGCCTGAGAGAGATAGAGAGCGAGAGAGAGAGAGTGAGAGAGAGAGAGAGAGAGAGAGCGGACCGAGTATCAAGTCATCACGCACACGCCCGTGCTATGTATATCCACCCCCTGTCGGGGGGAAATTTAATTCTACATTTTCTCTCTGCAATCGCGGCCATTGTGAGCTTGAATTCCTGGAAAAAAACTCTTCAGCCACGTGAACGAAGTTTCCGGGAGGACCTTCCTGGAATTCGATTTACGGAGAGAGAGTGATATAAGCTCGTCCTCTTATGTCCCACATGACTGTGACACACGAGACCCAGCGCGAGAATACTTCGAAAATTTGTTTCTACGCGAGCTTTTCTTGTCAAAATTCGTCGTTCAAAGCCAACTTCGAAAGCTCGAGCTTGCACGAAAGCTCCGATCGATCGCACAGGCTAAATACTTTCAATCGAGGCGCACCCGCCGGTAATAATAGATTTTCGAGCGCGACCTGCTAATCGGTATAATACGCTTTCTCTCAAGCTCCGCCATATAATCGAGCGAGCTTCCGCCAGCAAGTGCAAATATCTCGCACGCTCGCGCGCTCTTAGAACGTCCACCGGAAATTAAACGTTCCGCCAACACACACACTGCAAGATTACACACACACACACACACACACACATATATATAAATCCACACGCCCAAGCAAGTGCGAGAGCCGATCGAGAGATGCATCGCAAGGCCATATTGCATAGATGCATTTATATTATACATAACACGCGCTCGCGCGAGATGCATGACGGATAGGACAGTGCTGGGGCGTAAAAAACTGCGCTGTTTTAATCAAGCCCGTAAAAAAGGGCCGCCGCCGTCGCTATGCGATACGCGAGCCGGGAATTAAAAAGACCAAGATAAACACACGGGGCTACGGCGGCGGCAGAGCGGCCCGCTGTATATATAAAATATGTAACTAAATACGTCAGCCGACCTCGGGCTATTTACCTGGCCGCGTGCGCGCTCGTATAAATATATCGTAGCGCGCGGGCAAGAGCCGCAGCAGCGGCATTGTCAGGACAGATTATGAAAAACGAGGCGACGTCCTCTCTCTCTCTCTCTCTCTCTCCGGTACTTTGATAGATAGCGACCGAAGAGCGGCAGAAAGGTATATACATATATAGATGCAGCTGCACCGCACACCGGGAGGAATTTACTCGCTTATATATATATGATACACGCAGGCGACGCGTATGGAAATGCGCGTTATCCGGGCGCATAATTCGAGTCCTGCTGGCTGGAGGAAAGAGTTATATGCATGAGAGCTGAGAGAGAGAGAGAGAGAGAGAGAGGACCAAAGTTTTGGCCCAGTTTTCTGCAGTACGTAGGGAAGAAGAGAAGTTTCGGCGCGTATGGTGTGTGTGTGCGGCGGACGCGCGAGAAAAATCGGGTTTCGAGGTCACGGCGCGCTTGCGTCGGACTGTGCGCTGACTCGAGCTACTTACACTAGGACTGTCTCCGATGTACGCGCATTACGAGTCATCGCATGTTAACCGACTGTAATCATCATCGGATTTCTCTCTATATCTCTCTTTCTCCCCCGTGTACACGTTAGTGGGGGGGGGGGGGCGGTAGAGATAACCGTGTTATCCGCGGCCGCATCCAATCTATATACAGCCATCGACTCTGCTGCTGCTGCGTATATCCGATGACGTTATTAAGCCGCGTTGATGCTGCGCATACATAGAGAGAGAGAGAGAGAGAGAGAGAGAGAGAGAGAGAGAGAGAGAGAGAGAGAGAGAGAGAGAGAGAGAGAGAGAGAGCTTGTAATCCCTTCCCGTCTTTTCGTTCATATAGCGCTGATCTCCTCTGTGAAGAAGGAAAAAAAGGAATACGAGCAGTATCAAGTAAGTGGGAATTAACGAGCGTCATAATTATTACGAGAGAAAGCGATTCGACGGAGCAGATACAGGCGTGTGCGGTTCGGTTATAGTCGCTCTCTCTCCCTCTCTCTCTCTCTCTCTCTCTCTCTCGGCGCGTGCGGTGTGCCCCCCTGGTCCCATGAAATATTCTCGCGCCAAGCTGCTCCCTCGGTTCATTAGCGGCCGAGTTAATTAGCCGGGGATACAAGCCAGCGTGTGTAGCGGCGAACTTTATTATTCCTTCGACTTTACTTTTCCGGCCCTCTCTCCTGCGTCCCTCCGGATGTACACGTGCGGCGCGCATGAAAATTCAAGCCTGGTCTATACTTTCTTTGACTCTTATTACCTCCCGCGCTCTGTGATTTGCATCGATTTATTATTTCACCTAACAACTCGCACAAACGCCATCGAGCCTTTGCTTTTCGTAATCCAATTGCAGCTGTGCGAGTCAAAGATACGCGCGATCCCTCCTCGGAAATTCCAGTCCAAACATCGTCCGCAGAGAAGATAAGGTGTGCATACACACAGGGGGGCTGGGATGCAGCAGCATCAGAGCTTAGTCCTTCTCTGACATCGGGGCAGAGAACTGGCCTACATGCTGCTGCACACGCCATTGATACCGTGCCAAATCAAACATGGCGCGTCTGCTGCTACTGCTGCACTGCAAATAATAATTACGATCGCGTGCGAAGAGAAAGAGAGCTGATGAGGGTCGCAAGGGAGAGTTTGTAGAGGGCGCTTTCATTGACTAATGATTATGTTTCGAGTATGCCATACGTACGTAAGTAAGTACGATGTGCGAGAGGGCGTGACGATCGATAAGGCTAGAATTTATAGGTTATGTTTGCTTATACGAGGACGTCATTGTATTATCGCCTTTCACGGAAAGTTACAAGCGTGTAGATTGTAGAATGGAAGAGTAGCTCTCTCTCTCTCTCTCTCTCTCTCTCTCTCTCTCTCTTAGCGAGCTTCGCCGAAGTATTGTGCGACACGGCAACGAGTAACTGAATACCAAGGGCCTGGAATATAGGTTAGCGCACGGGGATGACCGTCGGCTCAGCGAGAGTTGAAAGAAGTAACGATAATAAGCCGATTATGGGGCGGCGGTCGGGCGCGCGCACGCGAAAATATTTTCGCAGAGAGACAGAGAACGAAATCGGCTAAGCTCATTTGAGAGCTCTCCTACTCCCCTATTCCGCGACAATTTACACGCTCTTATTCGCTGGGAATATCTGCGTGCGATCGCTTTTTATTCCATCGAATATACAGCCAATCGGAATTTCCCGTTCGATTCAGCAGCAGCAACAGCTTAAAGCGAAGCCGAGGCGATAAGCAAATCAAGTCTCGCGCGCGCTGTACAAATCGAGACGTTGAACTTCGACGGGAGAAGATAGACGTCGTCGTCGCGAAAAAGC
Source organism: Nasonia vitripennis (assembly GCF_009193385.2). NCBI lineage: Eukaryota > Metazoa > Arthropoda > Insecta > Hymenoptera > Pteromalidae > Nasonia > Nasonia vitripennis. The sequence continues at coordinate 6,755,947 of NC_045757.1, read as the reverse complement.
GAGCGAAAGAGAGGGGAGAGAATCCCGTTTTACGAGGAGACGAGGAGGAGGGCGCGCGCTATGCGCTGTAGCGAATAATGAAATCCGAACTGCATATAAAGTCGAACGCGCGCGCCTCTTTAAGTTTCCAAATCACGCGCCAAATCCTTCCGTCGCTCGCTGCGTGCAGCCCTCGAGAGACTCTGCAGCATAGCGACGCCGGCGATCTGTCCTTATTACCCTCCTTTGATGCCGCGGAGAGAAAACTCCGCCTTCCTTCAGACGTGAATCACCGGTATAGAGAGCGAGAGAGAGAGAGAGAGAGAGAGAGTAAGAAAACGCTTCTCTCTCGGTTTCCATTCGGCGTTACGCGCGCGCGCGCGTGAGAGGAAAACGTGGAAAATTGCTTATTTGGAGACTAGAGCGAGAGATAGTTTTTTCAGTCCCCTCTAATGGAGCTTTTCTAAACGCCCGGCCATTTTGTCGAGCGTGATCTGTCCCTGCATCAGCGCCATCTACACGCGCGCATCGATTCAAAAACGAGCGATGCGTATTATAGACGCTGGATTCGAGAGGGTAACGAATTCACTCTTCCGATTCATTCGAGTCTCTTCCGCCCGATCGAAAAATTCTCGATGAGCGCGAATTAAACAGCTTCTATGCATAGAATCAATATAGCCATGTAAACAAGCCGAGCAGAACGACCAGAGCGCCAGAGTAGAGAAAACGAGAGAGCGCATGCAGCGTTTGTAGCGCTCGCTCGATCAATATCTCGCGGAAGCGTTTTCTTCCTCGTTGCTGCAGCTGCTCCTCCTATTCTGGCCTCGCATAGGCGACGGCCCCGTCATCCTCCCGTCATCGGAGCGCGACTGACCGGTGCCGGATAAACAATTAATCGTCCTCTTTCACTTGACGACCGTATAGAGAGTGGTGCTCGGTCGGTAAGGCAGCGACTCGGGGAGGCGATTGACCCGCTCTCGCGCACTCCCTTGCACGTCGTGACCTGCCTGCTCTCGGCCAACTTCGGTAGGACTCGGCCGACTCCGAATATATAGGTGGAAGGAAGGGGTTGTGTGTAGCCGGCAGCTGTGACGCAAGGAATCCTCGATTACCTCCGTCCGTCCGTCGCAGTATTTAGCACACTATATTCGCAGCAGCTGCCGTAGCGCGCTGCGCCGTTAGCAACAGTTGATTCCGCACCGCCGGCAGAGAATAACGCGCGTTCTTGCATCCATTTTGCGTATTGTTGCTCGCTGCTGCGATGCGTCGGGGGGATGGTGCCGAAGGAGTGTATATGGGCTGCATTATATTATAATAGCGCGATTGTATTTAGGTTGCGGGTCATCGTTTCTCAATGGCATTAATTCCAACGACGACTGCGCCGTGCTCGGTTTTATAACAATGCTCGCGCTGTTCGAGCTTTCAATAACGAACAACCGTTGAAGAGAGAGAGAGAGAGAGAGAGAGAGAGAGAGAGAGAGAGAGAGAGAGAGAGAGAGAGAGAGAAGTATATAGCTCCCCATATAGGTATATAGAGAGTGGGAGAGAGAGATTCGAAAGCCTGCATTATTCATGCGCAAGAGCCGGGCCGACTTTCACCTCGAGTCAAACTCGAATAGCCGCCCCCGCGCCGGTCGCATAATTAACGCGGGGGATGACTTGCCATTGGAGTGTCAACTCCAGCTCGGGAAAACTTGCCCGAGAGGGTAAATACGTTAATCCACGGCAGGCAGCAGCCTGACGAATCGCGCCCCGACGTGCGGACCAGATAAAGAGGAAGAGAGAGATATAGAGATTGTTTAAGAGCTGCTCTCTCTCCCTCTCTCTCGCCGAGGATATGAAGTATTCAGGTGAACGGTTGTTATCGTCACCGGTGAGGAGCAAGGCCGAAAATAAATTCGACTCGCCTTTGATCAATTTTGACCCACCGCTAGGTGGCGCTTCGAAAGCCGCTCTGTCAAAGTAACGGGATCGGTTGGAATAGAGCATACATCGGCGAGAAAATTTTCAACGCGGATTCGAGCACAGTTCGCGAATCAGCAGCGGCGGCGGTGGGATTTTCCCTCGAGCGATCAAAATATTCTTCTCCAGTCCACTCGACGAATCTCGATTAAATCATCGGCAATCCCAGGCCAAACATATTCCGAAACAAGCTCTCTCTCTCTCTCTTCCTCTGGCGAGCAGCGCTGCACATAGGTCGCGACCCATTTTCCCGGTTCATCGCTCACTCGAGCCTCCACTCGGCACGTTTCACACGTAGCCGCGGCGTTGCAGAACTGCTAAACGTCGAATGTACATGTAGCAGCGAGCAGAGAGAGAGTAGAGAGAAGCAGGAAGTCGCTTGGCCCCCACCCGGAAAAATGAGTTATGGGATCCTCGGGCATTATAATACTATACGTAGAGCAGAGGGCTTATCGCTCTCTCGTCAGCCTCGGAAATGGAGAGCCATGTCCCGTCGCATAAATTGTCAACTTAGCTTGGCGCTGTTCGCGTATACGAGCTGCGCTTCTCTCTCTCTCTCTCTCTCTCTCTCTCTCTCTCTCTCTCTCTCACTCTCTCTCTCTCTCATTATATACGTGTACACTTTCTGCTCTCTGCGTCGACCCGAAAGCAGCCCTTTCCATTGCTGCCGGACACGTTTGCTCTCTATCTCTCGCGCTCTACGTTCCAAAAATCTTTCAGCTTCCGAATTGGATTAAATATTTGCCGAGTTGGACGCCGAGTGTGTATACGTGTATACGTGTGTGTGTGTCGTGGCCAAAGAATTTAATGAAAAACAAATAGCAGCTGGCTTTTTGGCTGACCTGATTCTATCTCGCGCGCGACCCTTGCACTATAGTCTAGCCCACAATATACAGGGATAGAGAGAGATGTGCGTGCAGGCGATCATCCGATTGGATTTCGGGACTGGCAAAGCATATCGGAGAGCTGCAGAAGCGGCTGATAGTACTCAAAGGTAGCGCGCTCGCGCGTCGAGAGACGTGTAATTAAATTAGCGAGTCATCGCGCAAAGCTCCACAGTAGCACACACGCAGAGAGAGAGAGAGAGAGAGAGAGAGAGAGAGAGAGAGAGATCGAGTCTAATGAAATTGCGCGAATGCCCTTTAAACATAGCTCTCTCTCTCAATATCGTGTAATTGTTCGTCGAAATAACGTTGCTCTCTATTATAATTGCAATCCCCAGGCTGGTACATAACCGCAAAATTACACGGCGCTTAGCGCATCGCGAGAAGAGAATCTCTTGCCGTACACAGCGTATAGGTCGTTCCAATTAATCGTAATCGGACAAGCTCGCGCGCGTCTGGACCGAGGCTGAGCTTGATTCATCAGCGGCGCAAAATCAATCGACAAACTCATCGGTGGTCGGCGCGCGCGTAAGTCAGAGAGAGTTAGATTAACCATGATGATGAAATAAACTCGCAGGAGAGAACGCGCTTGCGGAGGAATACATCCGACGGAATGAGTTTTCCGCGAATCTTTATCGGAATTATCGAACGGCTCGAAAGTTCCACCTGCGCCGAGAGACTCGCTTTGGACACACACACGCACACAATTTTCTAATGAATCGAGTTGTCGAATACGAATATAGAGTATATGAACCCACGGCATAACGCTTGGCAATCATACACTGAGAGAACTATATATTAAAATTTACTACATATGCAGGAAAAATTACTATATTAGATAGTAACGGCAGGTCATACTCGCTCCATGACGATTTTTACTATATTCATAGTAAAAATTGTTAGACTCGTATTAAAATTTGTTACGTGTTTACTAAAAATTACTACATTATATAGTAAAAATTATTTTAAGAATTTCTCCGTGTGCCAGAATTTGAGGTTAGAAAGTTGATTTATGCAGTAATCAGAGACCAAAATCTACAATTTTTTGTTTATCTGGTATTATTAAGTGATAAAATATCATTCGCTGCTATTATTTATTAATTTTGGTTAATTTATTGTTAATATTAACTCGTGAGTAAATGTGATTAATATATCAGATTTAAAATTTAATACATAACAGTAATGTTTGGGTAAGTGGTCGGCGCGCTCGACTCCCATTCCAGAGGTTCAGGTTCGATTCCCGTCGCCGCAGAAAAATTTCTTTCTTTCGTTTATTTCTTTCACTTAACAACATTAAATATCAATAATAATAATAATAATAATCATATTCGAAAACGCGAGTAAAATTGCCCAGCAAAAAAAATTAAATTTTTAAAAATTTCGTTTCAGTATAGAAATTACTATCTGAGATAGTAAAATTTAATACAAAACAAGTATAACCGTATACGTTACTATATAATATAGTAAATTTTCCTGCTCATGTAGTAAATTTTAATATCTAGTTTTCTCAGTGTAAGCTCGCTTTTCCGCAAGTTTGAATCGAACGTTTCGAGTCTCTTTAACTACTACCGCTGCTGCCGCGGGGGTATTATATCTATCATCAAGTCGAACAGCATAGGCAAAATTACCGCGTCATCCGCAAAGTCATTCCCGACAACGACTGCTCATAAGCCCTCTCGCGCTACGTTGTTGCTGTTGTTGCAGTGTATACCCATCACGTGTGTGTACGTACATATACACAGTGGCCGGAGGGGGAACGACAAATAAAGGACAAATTAAGAGGAGGGAAGAGCTCCTCCGCCTGTATACAGCCGAGCCGTGCGCGCAGTAGGTCGGAAATGACGTTAACTTCCGAGTCAATAAAAGTTTCCGCGGGAGCACGCGGCGTCGAGGTTAATTGACGGCTGCCATCGCGGTGCGCGCGCTAACGCGCGTCGTCCCTTCGAGGAGCTTTTGTTTAATTCTGCGTTACGAGTCTACTTCTGCCAGTATACGAGAGAGAGAGAGAGAGAGAGAGAGAGAGAGAGAGAGAGAGAGAGAGAGAGACACGAGTCTCCCCTGTATGTGCGCCTTCCCTCTGCGAAAGAAGAAGTTTGACGCAAAAAGGCGAGCTGAGAAAGTTAGAATCGCTGCTGCAACGGCGAGGGAAACGTTCTCGAGGAGCTTAGTTTCGATTGCGCGACGGCGTTGCAAAGAGAGTCGACTGCACTTTATTCCCAAGTTCTATCTCGACGACGAAGAGAGACGGACGCTCGACACACCTATGTGAACTTTTCATATCGTAACGAGAGTAAAATAGTCGGGTATGCGCCGAGAGAGGCAGAGTATAAACAAAAGCTCGCGAAAGCTCGCGCGTTTGTAGATACGAACGATCAGGGGAAAATCGTTAGCCCTATTTACATCGCAAGCTTGCGCTCTTAAAGAAGCAGCATTTCCGGGATTGCTGCACGCGCCGAATGAAATTCCTCAAGACGCTGCGGGAGAGATGCAAAGGGCCGCGCTGCAGACGAAATAGACGAGAGATGGAGAATAAAAGCTCGAGGCAGAAGCCGAGAGGGGGCCAGAGAGAGGAGAGTTACACTGCGCGCACACACACAGAGAGAGGCAAAAGAGAAATTGCTTTGGGAAGGCATCGGTGTGCTATATAGCGACTTTTCAGAACGAGCATCGATGAGGTTTCTTCCAGGTCAGCAGTCGCGGGAAGAAGCGCCTCGCGCGGATTTCTCGCTCTTCACTGGCGATTAAACACACCGACGAATGAAATTACACCATTTACATAGCTTGCTCTCGCTTTTTTTCTTCCTTAATAATTGTACCGGGACCGACGGCTTGACTGCCGCCGCCGCCGCCGCCGCTGCTGCTGCTGCTGCTGCTGGAAAAACACGCTAATGGAGAAATTCTTTTAGATGGAAAAAGAGAAGGAGGAGCTTTTACCGGTTTGCTTCGCGAGCGCTCCCCGAGAGGGATAGAGTTTATGAATAGAAGTGCGCACGAGTTTCTCCGAAGTAATAGTTATACAGCTCTAATCAATTGTTGGGTTGCGACTCGGTTGTTGTAAGGAGGAAAAAAGGAAGCTCCTAAGACGGATTGATAATAGACCTGCTTCTTGTGTGTAGAGGAGCGTCGGGAAGAAAGACGTCAAAGCTGGTGCTCGTGGAGGTGGATGGAAAGAAACTCGTGTGAGTTTATACGTCTCTCCTTTCAGATGAAACAGAAGCGAGAGCACACGCGATGGCGCATAACCTTCGCCTACCCTTCAAGCTCATAAAGACTTCGCTTATACGTTATATATTGTGTACTCGAGTCAAATTGTACCTCCGCGTTTGAGAGTGACCTCAAAACTAACCGACGTCACGTTGAGGAGAGAAAGAAAGAAAAAAAGCTTCGTACGTGTAGAGTCTCTGACGTGAATCTACAGAAACGCACAAATGCGGCCTATACACACACGCAGAGAGGCGCTCGGCGACTATACATATATACACGTAGTCTAGAGAGTATATGCGCGAGGCTATCCGTGGAGGCGGTTAACCGCTCTTCCGGAATCGCGCTAATCAGCCGACGGTAGACCGAGTCACGTAAGTGTACAAAGGCTCGTCCCATCCCATTGCTGCTGCTGTGCTCGCCGAAGCTGCTGCTGCTGTTGCTGCATCGATTCTTCTCTTCGAGCGTGAAAGCCCAACGCCACCACCCACACTGTTGGTCTCTCTCTCTCTCTCTCTCTCTCTCTCTCTCTCTCTCTCTATCTATCTATCTATCTATCTATCTATGTAGGTTATATGAAGGTCTTTGGTTACGGTGCGTGTTCCGGACGTAACCGAGAGCTGCTAGGGATAAAAGCAAGTGCGACGTATTTATTCTTTATCAATAATATATTCTACCTATTAGTAGTTTTAGCGAACGTTTCTCCGTCATTTGGCTCTCATATGCGCGAATCGACAAGGCGATTAGTGGCTTCAGGCCAATACGGTTAGGAGTGATTTTATAATCATTCCTAGACTGCCACGACCCCCTCTAGGAGTTTTACTCCGCGGATTTTGAGGATCACTTTCAGTGCGGAGAGGCTAAAGGGCCGATCTGTGACTGCCAGGCAAGAGAGTCGAGTGGCGGGAGGCGTTCGCGTGGACAAATGACTGCGTGTGTATAGCTATAGGTATAGAGGAGCGCGCGCACTGCTTCGAGTCCCTTCGTCAGTCCTCGGGAAAGCGCTTTTGTTTTAGCGGGCCCGAGTTTTCGGCGGCGTTTAATGAGTAGAGCGTCAATTCTCGGCGACAACTTGTGAGAGAAGGTCACACAAGGACCTGATCGCTAGGAGATTTCAATAAAGTCATAATATCTGATCAACAATGATTTCACAGTTTATTTTATTTCACGCTTTTATACAAGCCCTTTTATCTTACACCGAGGATTAGGCCCCTCTTTTTTTTACTGATTCTCTCTGTTGTTGCTTTGGATTTTTAGGTTTTCGAGGCGCGTTCGGTGTATGGGGGTGCTATTGGGTTTGACGTACCGTGTGGTTATTAGCGACGTAATTATTCGAGACTTTACAAAGTACATATTTTAATATCAAGTGTATACCGATCAAGAATATCTCAATAAAGTTTGTGTTCGCAGTAAGAGAACCCGACAAGTATTATCAGTAAGAAAGGCTCGTCATTCTATACCTGATATTGAAAGTTCAACAGTTTCTCGTTATAAAAGCAGGCCGAGAAAATCCATAAGAAGTCACGAACAGTGTATACCACAGAAATTATAGGATAGAAGAACAAATCCCATCCAGTCTCAACCCATCTTCGAAAGAAAAACCATACTCCCCCCCCCCCCCCCACTCAAGGGTCGAGCGGCCAAAGTCAGACAATATACGCGTTATAAGCTCTCGGGCGTCAACGGCCTAATCAAAGCCGTGGCGGCGTAGACGAAGGGGCCGGCTCGCGTTTACATACTATTATCGGCGCCAATGGACGCGTTGCTGCAAACCTACACACACACGCGCGCGCGCGTATATATACATATAGGTAGACAGCGGCGCCGTCACAGATTTACCGTCGCTCGTTTGCATAATATCGGTTTCGCGTTTAACCCGAGATTAAGATTGCAGGCGCGAAATTAACGACGAGAGCCGCCGTAAAATCGTACTTTCTCAGCTGCGTCCAATGGCTTTCGTTATTTTTCTCCCGTATATAAGCTCAAAAATTTATACGATACAGCTTTTGAAAAGATATTTTTCCTTCAGCTCGATGGTTTGTACTTGGCTTTCGGTCGAGCTTCGAATAGCATTTGTATGTTACACTTTTTAAAAGGATTTTTAACCAACGCGTGCGCGCCGCATACCGAATCTGGCTAAATATTATTTTTGAAAGGCTGCATTGATTCCGCGGCTAATTAATCACCCACCAGCGAATCCTTTCCTCGAAATAAGCCGATTTCTTCTCATTAATAAATGATCTCGAACATAAAATTTACACGCATATAGCTGCGGTATATAAACGCGCCGAGTTACCAACCGCGAATGCGGCTTAAGAATTATACAAAAAGAGAGGATACTACGAGATTCGCGTCAATTTTCAAAATTTCGTTAATTAACTCGTAATCGTAAGCGGATCAAGCGCTAATCCCGCGTGGAACAGAGGGAGAGAGAGAGAGAGAGAGAAAGAAAGAGAGGAAAAATTACAATAACGACGATATACCGCGAAAGAGAGAGAATCAATGCAGCAATGCTCCCAAATGCACGTGATTATCATTAATATTAGAAGAGTACGCCGGCCAGCGATGAAATATTTATATCGCATACACATGCACCCCCGTCGCTCGTTAATAATAATTGACAGTTAACAATCAAGTATTAACCGCTCCCGGCTCTTGACTCGCTCTATCTCTATCTCATCTCTCTTGGCTTAATTGGCATTAAAATTACACTTGGAAAGCTTCGTCTCTGCTGTATCACTGGCAGTTTTATTCGACCCCTCCCCTACATCTGCAAAGAGTTGCAAGCTTAATGAGATTTTATACGTCCCCTGCCTTTACAAACGCAAGCGGCCAATTCGAATTATATGATTTTTTTTCTTTCTCGCTGCGCGAACGCACTCGAGGAATCGGCTTCTCGATTTATATATAGACTATATAGGCGAAAAGCGAGGAGATAGAGCTACAGGAGTACAGCTGTTGGGCGGCTATAAGAAAACGGATTCGTTTAATTAATTAATAGCGCAGGCTCTTTCTTTGCACGCTCGACGGCGTGCACTTTCGAGAAATTGAAGAAAAAATTCCCCAGCGTCGTTCACCCCCCCCCCCTTCTCTTGAAAGCTTATATTTCAATTAAGAAATGCGCTTCTTCGCTTCTATCCTTTGTACAGTCGATGGCGGCGGAGTCGTTCGATTAATATAAGCGAAGTAGCTTCCCTTCGTTTTTTTTTATCGCCGCGAAGGAGCTATAACAACGAACAGCTCCAGAGGCTAAAAGAGAGACGATGCACATTCCGATTCTATTGGGTCACCGAGTTCGCGCTTCGGAAGACCTTTCTCCTGTGCAGCTTATTTTAAGAGGCGATAATATTATACTCACGTCGTTTCCCGAGTCGATTCGCGAGGTGAAACGTTAATTCGCTTCGATGCACGAAGTCGTCTATAATGAACCTATAGTGCTTGTTATGTATTAGCCTAATTACTCGACTTGATTATCCGAGCACGACTACATTAAATTCAGGGCTGGAAAAAGGACGCGAAGCAGCAGCAGCAGCCAATCACGCGTAGTCGCGAAATCACGAACTTCCTATTAGCCCGGCAACGAATTATTTCGCATATGCAAACAAAGTTTCCGCATTGTCGTGTACAGTATGCATATAATAAGGCTCTGCAGTATTACGTTAGGAACGACGTCACGTCCGGCGCGCATATTATAACAGACGCGTAAGCGTCCGGGAAGTGTATCCCTCCTCCTCCCCCGTTTATACTCGTCCTTCTCTTCCTCTCTCACTCCGACCCACGTCCGCGCAGCTGCGCCAAGATAATTTTCGAATAATTTTCGAAAGAACGATTCCGCTGCGCGAGAATATTTTAGCCAGTCTCGTGAGGTAATTTTAAACACAACGTTTCTTCGGGCAAGCTCCTTTACAGTGCGCACGAGCGAAATTTTCGATTTATTTTCTCTATGAAAATGATGCTGCTGCGCAGATTGTTATCGGAAATATCGAGTTTTTTCGTTTATTCATCGGAGGAAGCTATATAGTCAAATTGATGAGTTCCGTTGAAACTCGTTAAAAACTTGATTTTAGGTATGTATATTGTTTCTTTAGCTCGAAACTGCGAGTCGCGAATCCACGCGCGGGTTTATTATTTTTTCGCTAAACTGAATATTGCTTTTGCGGCTCGAATCTGCGAATCGTGAATCCATAGCTCTTAATTGCTTGCTCTTAAACTTCTGAGAATTTACGACAATTCAAGAGCGCTGCTGTGCGCTCGGCTGAGCGTACTCGGACACTTACTACTTAATCGAATATACACGTATGCATTTTCAAAGACTCACGTAGGAGCTGGACTGGCAGTCGATAATTAAACTCACCTGAAACAAAAAGGATGAAAAATACGATTTATTATACTGCACGCAATGTTAGATGTGTATACATGGCGAATATTAATTAGCAGAGAAAAGAGCGCCAGTTTGCGTGGTCGGGTAGAGGAGCGAATTTATTGATGAAAAGAATATCAAGGCGAGTTTGAGAAGCAGACGAAGCCGCGGCGCCCGTGACACTATTTACTTCTATATTGGTGTTCGGATTTTTCAAGATACAGAAAAAATGCTAATTGGTACTGTTCGTAAGATTTTTTGGCTTCTTAGTATGTTTTCTGAGCTAAACTGTGATTTCCAACAAAAATATTAGTGAAAAGCCTGCTTATTTTTATAATATGTGAGTGTATAATCCACAAATGATAAAATTACGTTTTTCTTCTTCAGCCCGAAATGTGAAAGGACCGTTAAGTTAGCCACAAGAAGTGTTAGGAGCGTGAAACTGGCCGCAAAGCTATATACAGAGCTATATGCGAGTTTGATATATTCCGCCACAAAATTACAGATAGAAAAGAACTGAGATCAATCAAATAAAGTCAAGTTTATTATATTTAATCGTAATTAAGCAAAGAACAACTCTCAAGATAATTAATACGTCACTTGCCATGCCCGTTTCATTTTGTTTATTGGTGAACAACTAAATTTTCTTTTTATATATATATTAGAACGTCATACAAACACTATAAGTACAATGAAACGGGCATGGCAAGTGACGTATTAATTATCTTGAGAGTTGTTCTTTGCTTAATTACGATTAAATATAATAAACTTGACTTTATTTGATTGATCTCAGTTCTTTTCTATCTGTAATTTTGTTGCGGAATATATTATGCTTGATTCGCCATTTGACAGTGATGTTTTTTTTTAAATTGACTTAATAACGCAAAATTTAGCATACGTACAATACTCGCGCGAATCTATCTCGGTATATACTAGGCAAGAATGAGCGATTTCATAAAATTTCATTTCCGCGTTATATGCGGCGGCACGTCTCTCTCTCTCAATGATACTCAAGATCCCCTTCTGGTTGGTATATATAGGTAGACCCTCAAATCTTACGATGTCGACGTTACAACTTGTCGTGCAGCGAAACTCCCCCCAGCAAGTTTCCAAGCCTGCGGTTGGCCTGTTATACTTGTAATTAACAAAGTTTTTGACGCTATCGATACGGATACTGCTACTGCTGCTGCAGAGGAGCAAGTCGTTTCGCGAATATACACATTACACATTGTGTAAGTCGAAGTTTGATTATGGACGACTCGGAACTACTTCGACTGCATACTCTACTACTGTTATACACTCGACGTTTGCTCCCTCTCTCTCTGACGTTAAGCGATTCGTTCCGGTTTTGTGTGTCAGTGCAGTATACCGGAGAGAGGGTTAACGAGCTCGAGTGGCTCCATAATGATCTCTCTTTGATGCTTGAGCGGCCGCTGGAACTCTCCTTCAACAATCGTTGAATAAATAGCTGGTCATTTGAATGCTTTTAATCATCAGAGGATCGTATAATATCGTATGATTCAATTCAATTCAATTCACGCGATTGGAAAACGTCATGTGACCGTTGAGTGTGGGTATAGAGTGTATGTATATAGATAACGGCATCGGAGAGTTAGCGTCTGCGGACGTCCGCAGGGGGGATAGAGTCAGTCGATACAATTAGCGAATGCCGAAGGACAGTGCTATGCGCGTCGTCAGGGAGAGAATCTCGAGGTCGCCGCGAGCCGGGAAATCCGAGCCGCGCGCCGATGCGGTTTTGAGGTTAGGAATCACGGTGTGAGCCGCTCCATCTATATCTATACCTCCTTGAAAATTATAGGGGGTTGTTTGTGAACTGTTTTACCCACGGAGACTGGAGGTGATACTGATTCGACTGTCTGCTTTAAGAATCAACGATGTACTATATCAGGAAAAGTGAAGAAATTTTAAACGATATCGACTGGGTCGTCACTAAAATAACACTAGATTTGAGCTCAGTTCGGTCGTGGTGTAGAAATTGAAACATTGTATTTTATTCGCGTTCTGATATACCAAAATATAAGAAATCGAATAAAAAGTCTGATGATTACGTTAAAAGTTGCATAAACTTAAGAAGTGCATAAATGAACCTTATACTCTTTGTATAGGATTAAAGGTTGGCGCAATGAAATCATAAAATCCGATAAGCTAAAACTAATAATAATAAGGTTATATAATCGCATCGTCGAGCAAAAATAATTAATACCGTTATTCAATAAAGAATCTGGAATGAGATTTCGTGGCTAATTTGGAAACTTGATTAACCATGGCAGAGCGAATTTAATCAAATTCCAAATCGAGCCATTCGAAAAACATCACTTCATTCGAGTCCTCGTGAAAGGAATAATCCCGGCGAAATATTTACTTCATCCGACAAGCAGCGGAGATAAAAAAGCAGAAGAAACAGCAGAGCAGCAGCACAACCAGTGAAGAAATTCGAAAAACTCCAATTTCCAACTCCTCCCGCGCGTTTCATCAGCAGCCAACCAAGCAACGCACGAATCCTCCTTTCCCGGAGTGCATTTTCGTTTTCCTCGAGTCCAGGTCACGAGGCAATAAAGACTCTCCCTCTCTCTCACTCGCGAGCGGACAAAAGCTAGCAGCACACAGCTGAGGGACGGAAATTCTCACAGAGCATTACACACCCCCTGCAGCGGGGCTGTGGAAGGAAAAAAATTAAGCGACGCGCGGAGAGAGAGAGAGAGAGAGAGAGAGAGAGAGAGAGAGAGAGAGAGAGAGAGAGAGAAAGAAAGTCGGCTAGAGGGACATCGCGCCTGATAATTTACCTGAACCGAGCTGCACGATAAGACACTCGTGACAAATGAAAGAGGGAGGGAGAGGGTACAAGGGGTCAAAGACCGTAGAGACGAACAAAGCTACTACTGCAGATGTTCCCGAGAGTAGGTGAGCTTTAAATAAAAAGTAAGAAAGAGGGAAAGAGTCTCGAGCATATACACAGCACGATGCCGGTGTCTCGCTGTTTCTCCCGGCGAATTAGCGCGCGCTTTGTGGGACAGCGGTGTTTTTTCCTTGGCTGCTTTGGAAAACGCCAGCATAGGGAGTGAATTACAATAAATTTGAATCTCGTGTGTATAGCTCGCCGCCTGCTTATGCAGACCCTCGCGCGCGAAGTAGACGCCCGTCGAAAAACGAAAGAACGTACACCTCGTGAGTGTGTGTATCTGTACACACCTCTACGGTTCGACGTCCCTTACTCGCACGAGCCAATATTACATGTAGCCTCGCTGTTCGTGACAGCTGCTTCGTCGCCGCCAGCCTGGGTAAACACGTCTCTTGAAAGCTCGCGCGCTCTCGCGATGTTTCCGACGCTGTCGTCCTCGTGCGATATTTGGAGATCCGACAGACGCCCAATTTTTCCCCAGCGAACAAGTGGTAGTTTCCCGGCTGCGGTCAGACGCACGCACGCGCTTCGTTAATTGCGCGGCTAGAGTCATTGTGTATCCCATGTGAAAAGAGTATAGAGCCGCGTGTCTTTTCAGCGCAGGTTTCTTTTGCCTCTTGGCCCCGAAAAATGCCTGGAAATATCGCGCGAATGTATACAAGAGTCCGAGCGCTGAATGTTTGATGCGGAGTTGAAAGGGGTTCGGCAACGCTGCTTGGATTTTTGCCTGGAAATGATCAGGTTTGCACTTTTCGAAAATTTACTATTCAGCTGTTTTTTCACCGGCTTCCGGAATAGCAGAGTAGCTCTCTTCCCTCTGAAATCCCTTCGTACAGTTCGTAAAAAGACTGCCGATCACCTATTCGCGAATCAATCGCCTCGTCGAAATTAGCTCTCCTGTCCGACCAGCATCATCGAGCGTCGGGCGAATAAATCGTAGGGAGTAGGAAAAATAGACCCAACTGCGCGCGACGACTCCATTCTCTGAATTATAAAGTTCGAAGGGAAAGAGGGAGAGCCAAGGCTTTTGTGAGGCTTCGCTATATACTGCTGCACGCGAGAGCGACGAGCGGCGCCGAGTTTACTGCTAGCGCTGCTGTAAACCGAGGAGGGACGCGAAGAGAGCGAGAAAGAGGAAAGAATGGAGGAGAACCTGGAAAATGAGACAATGACAGACGGAAGAGGGAGAGTACAAATAGTCGGATCGAATTTATGACCCGAGGGACCACGACTGCGCGACTGTGGGTGGAGCGGATTTTTTGTTAAAAATTTGACTTTTCGAGAGAATTTTTGGCCCGTTCGGATGAGAAATTTTAATGAACCGGGATGAGTTTTTTGCTAGGATCTGGCTTTTCCCAGATTGTCTTTTAACGTGTGGGATCCAGTGAATTAGTTATTCGCAGACGAAATTGCTTCAAATGGAGGGTCGGGAATATGGACCGTTGCGGATTTTGAGTTGAAATTTTGATGCCGTCGATCGTCAGCAATAAACGAGGCTACAGTCGATTAATTTATAATTATATAAAATTCGGCACCGAAATCAAGCTCCATTCTCTTCATTCCGCGCACACGCCCTCTTCGCTTTCTGGCGCCGCGCGCACGAATAAAGAAAAAACGCGTAATTGTATCGCTATGTACGGCTCTGCCGAGTAATTTTGTTCATCTCCCTTCGCAACAGCAGCAGATATTTCCGCTCATAAGTCGCTGAATGTTTGCTCCATAGATTATACGAAACAAAAGCAAGCTCTTTCTCTCTGACAAAGGTCAAAAAAAAGAGAAGAGAGAGCGAAGCCCGCGCGCTATCTCGTTACACAGCGCAGAAGAAAAAATGCTTTAATGGAATTCTTTGGTTAATAGCCATTTGATCCCCCCCCATCGAAAAAATTTTTAAACACGCAAAAAGTTCGCCGCATTTTTGTTTGCAGTGCGGCGGGGGCAGCTTTTCTTTGTCACGATTCCTAACACAGTGGATATAATTTTTCCAGCAGCGAGTTTCAGTCCGAATTTACGCGCGGATGTTATTCTCGTTCGTCAACTCGGGGCGCAGAACAATTGTTTAATTAACACAAAGGGCACTTTATTCAGTCCAGGCTTATCAGTCGTTCGACAAAGCTCGCAGAAAACACAACTGCTGCTGCTGGGGCTCATTCAAAAACTAATATGCAGTGGATAATAACGCCGTGGGGTAGAAATTTTTGTCCGAGTTAATTAGTTTCATACTCGATTTGAGAACGACGTTGGAATCAAACGAACACACGGCATTTCATTCAAAATTTGAAACCTGTTCATGATTTGTTTTTTTATAGAACAAGAGAGAGCACGTTTTGTTTTAATCAAGGATATGAAATGAATTGAAATACGGACGTAGCATTTGATATTATCACCGGTGCAAAGCACTCTAGTTTATTAATCGTACATTTCTGTTCTCGCAAAATTTCTAAGAAGAAACTGTGCATGCGATCGAATGTGTAATTTCTCCGTTATTCAATTAAATCCCGTATCTCACTGACCTAAGCCACGTCCATTGAGTTTATGGTTATAGTATCTCGTTTCCCAGCCAGTCTCCTCCCTCCCTGTCTCTAATAATAACGATTTTTACTTATTCCACACTGAGAAAACTAGATATTAAAATTTACTATATTATATAGTAACGTACGGTTATGCTTGTTTTGTATTAAATTTTACTATCTCAGATAGTAATTTCTATACTGAAACGAAATTTTTAAAAATTTAATTTTTTTTGCTGGCCACTTTTACGCGCTTATTCGAATATTATTATTATTATTTAATGGTGTTAAGTGTAAGAAATGAACGAAATAAAGAAATTTTTCTGCGGCGACGGGAACCGAACCTGGACCTCTGGAATGGGAGTCGAGCGCGCTGACCACTTACCCAAACAGTACTGTTATGTACTAAATTTTAAATCTGATATATTAATCACATTTACTCATGAGTTAATATTAACAATAAATTAACCAAAATTAATAAATAATAGCAGCGAATGATATTTTATCACTTAATAATACCAGATAAACAAAAAATTATAGATTTTGGTCTCTGATTACTACATAAATCAACTTTCTAACCTCAAATTCTGGCACACGGAGAAATTCTTAAAATAATTTTTACTATATAATGTAGTAATTTCTAGTAAACACGTAATAAATTTTAATATAAGCCTAACAATTTTTACTATGAATATAGTAAAAATCGTCATGGAGCGAGTATGACCTGCCGTTACTATCTAATATAGTAATCTTTCCTACATATGTAGTAAATTTTAATATATAGTTCTCTCAGTGCACCAGACGAAACCCAGCTCGCAAAAACATGGCCATAACTCAATCTCCGGCGCGTCGGAGCCGATAACCCCTGTGAGCGCCCTCTCTGCCGGTCTCCGAAATTATTTCTTAATCCCGCGTAATGGACGAGGACGCCCCCTGTAAATTCGCGCGCGCGCGAGGAGAGGAGAAAAAGAGCTCTGGTGTTTCTTAGCCGCTCGGCAGACGCATAAATTTCTGGCATTCGCTAGCTGCTGCAGCAGCAGCTAGGGACCGTAAACAAGGAGCGCACGGACCGTAGAAGATATCCGGCTCTGCTGCGCACGTACACGTAGAGGGCGCTGCTGTGAAACCCCGCGCAGCCCGTCGATATACATTAAGCCGCGGGCGATGCACACACACATAGCCGTAGTGCGAGGGAGAAAAACAGAAAGGAGATGTAGATGGGAGGTTATGGGGCAGTTCGAGGAAGGAAGGAGCCGAATCGAAACTGCCCGTACTTGTTGTGGCTTTGTTAACTTTCTGAGTTGTGATTGGTACCGAGAGCGGATAGAATCTATGTTTCCAGAGAAATAGAGGATCTTTTTTTCGAATGAAGCGCGTAAAAAACACAACCGGTTCGCATCGATTTCTGGAGTACACAGTGTCCAATTCCCACTCTTCGCGGAATATTCCTCAGGACGACTCTGTGTGTTTATACGTACAGAGAGACAGACGGTCGCACGTAAACACGACTCGGGGAAAACAAAAGGCAGAGAGAGAGAGAGAGAGAGAGAGAGAGAGAGAGAGAGAGAGAGAGAGAGAGAGAGAGAGAGAGAGAGGAGGTGGGCGAAAAAGATAGAGAACAGCCGAAAGGTGGACGACCCATAAAGTAAAGTAAACCACTCGTCGGAGCTTGTACTTCGTTTACGGGGAGACTTTCGTCTTCTTTACGGCGCTGCGCGGAAAGTCTCGGCTCTTTACGACGTGGTGGAGAAGGGAGAGCTTTTTTTCTCACCCTATAGGTGTGTCTATAGGTATGCATATTCGAGCGAGGTGCAAATGAATTTGAAGCTCGATTTCAGTACACACGTGTGATTCATTCCGACGCGAAAATACTTTTGCGCGTTCTAAACACCAGAGGAGGAAGAGAGACTGCTTTCTCTCGTTGAGTGCTCGCTTTATTTTCGCGCTGGATAAAGCGAACCGGCTCCTTTGTCATTTTTCCCGCCCACCGGCGCTCGTTTGTTGTCGTCGCCCTCGCTTGCGCTTCTCTTTCTGAAGGGACACACAAACATTATCGAGAGGATACGTACACACAGAGCGACGTTCTTTATATTCCCTACCCCGCTTTTCGTTAATCGCCGAACGGGAAAAAAGCGGATTTCCTCTCGAAACTCATTCGGAATTGCCGATGAATTCACGAGGCTCTCCATTCAAATCTCCTGCGCTCTCTCCTCTTCATTTATGACGGAGCAGCAAGTTGAAATTGAGATGAATCTCTGGGATTCCAGCTGACGTTCGATGGACCAATCGTGTATATAGAGACGTGCGCGCGATGCGGTCCTCAAAGTTTCGGACTAACTGCGCGAACGTCTATTCGCGCGCGCGCGTGTGTGTGTGTGGCCTTCCGTCCGTGCTTCATTGCATTCCGCATACGGTGAATACCGCCGTAAAATCTCGTCGCGCGAGATTACACTCTGCTTCGACGTGGACCAACGGACGGACTGATATAGAGAGACGGGCGCTATCTCGCGGATACGTTTTTGATTTATCCGCAAGAATGAGGCGGTAAAGCAGATCTAGATCGGCTAAATTATTCAGCGATTCGTCGTCCACGCCGTGATGGAATTTTCTCGCGCGGCGGAGGCGAACCAGTGATAACATTGGGCGAGTTTGAGGGGATGAGAGAGAAAAACTTGAAAAATCTCTACTGCAGCGGAGAGAGAGAGAAGGAAGAGGTTTGCAAGCACGCACGCATCGCAGCGCTTGTGTTTGAGAAGGCAAGAAAATGAGCCAGCCTCGCGGAAAAAGCCAGTGAGAGAGGAAAGAAGCTGCCTCGCGTTTTTGAACTACTGCTGCCGTCGTCTTTTTTCGTTATACACACACATACGTCCGTTTCCAAGGGCTTCTCTCGCGTATATGAGCGCAGGCGATAACGCTGACTTTCTTTTTCTCTCTATCTCTCTAAACTGTGTGAATCTGGTAAAAATTCCTGAATTTTCCGAGAATTTTCCAAGAGGATTTGATAAGTCAATGCGGAGATAGAAGAATCGAGAAATAAGGTATAAAATTTCAAAATGAAATCTTTCAACCACATAGCTGGCAAAGATAAGTCCGATAATTTTCCAGGCAACACCAATTTCCTCGTCAACAACATCGCTCGCACGTCACCCACGAAATTTTCATCCACACACGCCCCTGCTCTATAATCTCCATGCATCGAGCACGCGAAATTTTCGTCTATCACGTTAATGCACGCGTCGCCGCGTGGTTGCATCGATAACGCGTAATTAAGCTCCGAAAACGCGCCGCGTGTTTACACAAAGTTGTAAACGCGCGGGAAATTCAAAAGCCGTCGCGCTGATTAGGTTCGATCGATAACCGCAGAGGTATTTTTTGCTCTCCGATGCCTGCCTCTCTCGATAAATAAAAGAATAAGCGTGGGTGTCTGCAGCCAAAATTTATAAACGACCAAGTGTGTATCGTCTGCTGTGGGCATTAGCGTAAATCACTCGCAGACCTGTCGCGAGCGGAAATGGATCAGCAGCAGCAGTGGCACAGGTATGAATCACGTCTATGGACCGGCTCGCGACGTCTTCGAGGAGCAAGCATATCAATGACGTATAGTACTCGCTTGAAATGGACTGTGTGCACACTGCAGGCGATAACAGGAGGGAGGGGGGGGGGTAGCGGCTCTTGCCGCTGCCGTTGTACAAATAGCGATAAAGCTTTGATTAATCATAGGCGGATAAGCTTTCGAAATAATGATGTAACTTACATTGTGTGTGTGTGTGTGTGCGAGCGACAATGATAATGGGCGACGGTTCGCTTCGATATTTTATGTGCTCGCGACTGTTAATGCAGCTGCATAAACTCGCAATGCTGATGTCGCTGCTGCTGCTGCTGCTCGTGAGCCATTACGATTTCACATTTGCGTTATACCGTTTTATCACACACTTGTCGTTGGCTATTTACGAGCATTGCTCGTTGTTAATTACATCACTTCGTCGCATTGGCCGCTTGTTTTATTTTAGCGCGGGGCTGAAATTTGTGGGCTCGTTTTTGGTCGGCTATACACGCGGCGACCGATTTGTCAGTCGGTGATTTATCGAGGAGAGGTCGTTACTTACGTGTGTGAGTGTGCGAATGAATGAAAATTCGCGATTTTCTTTTTAATTGCATACATTCGTGGTATATGATTAAAGGTTGACGTGCTCCGAGACTGTCGCGACGGCGTATATCTACTTAATTAAGGTGACACGAATGAAGAATGAAAAACTTGTAGCTGCTTTTTCCGCGCGCGTGTCAGGATGACCTAAAAATTTCCTGATGTATTGCTTCTGTTATAAGAAGTTACACGACGCGTTTCCGCGCCGTCGTTGAATTATTTACAACATTTTTCACGAATGCTAATGAGTCCGCGGAAACGTCTTTGAAAACACTCGCGAGTATACGCGCATAGCTATTTTTAGATTGACATGACACAATTGTTGATCAAAGTTATTATACAGCGAAATTCTTTCGTTATCCACACACGCAATGAAAATCAGTGCAGAGAGTGATATGTACTGACAAAACTTTATATCTGCGCGAAATATAAAAACTCCGATGATAAAACTCGACTGCGTACACATACACGTATGCACTATCTGCTCGCGGTCTGATATCGAAATTCACGAAAAAAGTCTTCGCGTACAAGCCACGGAATTCCACGCATCGCTGCGCTAGACAAAGGACCCGTTCATTTCATATAGATATAGCTATAGTTTACACACTACACAGCTGTAGTACGCGTGCACTCGGTCGCGCATGCGCACTGCGCCACGTGTTCGCGAGAATTTGACGCGCGCGTAACTGTATTTTTCACTCGTTTGCCAGACACACACATAAGTATACACTTCGCGACTCCTCCAAAATCCACACGTCGACTGTCTCACTACCATACGTATGTACAACACTCCGCTGTCTTCGATCGTGGCAATGGCACACGAGTCATCGACACCGAACAAAGAGTCGCCTCCGCAGTGTATTCACCTCCGCCGTATAGCGCACGACTCTATACTCTCTATTATATACACACGATGCACCGATTCTCTCTACTATTTCTCCTTGGAATAAGAAACGGAGCGGCGATAAATAATACCTGCACGCGAGAATGTATCGAGGCTGAGGCGCGTCGCGTGCTCGAGACCGAACTGATTGCGCGTACGTACGCGTACACACACTGTATATGCGGGATCTCACTCGGTGGGGGGACGAGCAGAGATAGCGAGACAAGGTAAATCTGGAATCGGAGAAAGGAGTGCGCTCTGAGAAGTGTCAGGGTGGGAGGTGAGCGAGTAAAGTGGGAGAGAGAGAGAGAGAGAGAGAGAGAGAGAGAACGCGGCGACGTTTCGGTGTTTAGCGGTTCGCGTATCTTATTTTTCAAAGGCGTCTATTTTAAGAGATTTTTTGCGAGCGACGCCTTTGCAGAAACTATACGACCCGCGTTGCGCGCTATGCATACTTATAATGCAATTGTAGGATAAGAGAGAGAGCGAAACGATCTCCTCGCGTAAGAATTCGAATGCGCTGGCGATAGGAAGCCTGAGAAAATTCGATACTTCAAGTCACCGTGACATAGGATGCGATAAAAGCGCGCAAAAAGCGTGCGGTTCTGCGATAAAAACGAGGAGAGAATATAAGTCGCGCTCGTCGAAACGAGAGAAACATTGCTACCGTCTAAGGCGAAAGAGGAGCGCGCTTACATCACCCGCGCAAAATAGAAGCAGAGGTCGCTGCGGTTTTTTGCGCTGACGGATCTTCGACTCTGGAAGCGTGTTTTCCTTCTCTGACAGTAGCTAGACGACGGGCGAATTAATTCTGTCGTGAACGCGGCTTTCTAAAGCAGACGACTAGAAAAGAAAAAAAAATGTTATACAAAAGAGAATGTCGTTAGAAGCGGCATTGCTGATACACACGTATAATCGAGAGCGTCGCAGCCACTCGACTCTGTATCTGCAAGTCAGCTCTACCATACACCCATTGCATGTATGTATTCTATACGTAGTCGAAAGAATCGCACGAGTTCCGGCTCTATACACACGTCGGCGTGTGTGTGTGTACTGCACGCAAGAAGCATCTGCAGCAGTATAGCGAGGGTTGTTTGAAAAGCAGCTTTTTCGAAGAAGCTTTTAAAAAAGCTTTCAAAATATGACTGCGCTTTGTGTGAGCGCGCTCGCGCTTTTACTGCCGCGTTATACGCTCGCGGCGGTGTGTATACACACATACACACACTGCACACTGTGTACCTCGGGCCGACTTAATGCGGCCGAACGAAAATCAGTTTTCCCTCTTGTACGCGCGAGAGTGTGTGTACAGCGTCGCGCGTTGTCCTACATTTTCTCAAAGGGATTTACTCGCGCACACAAATCACACACAGGAGCTGTATGAACTTTTAGACGATCGTCGACCTCTGCATGCATACACACGATAATTGCCTTGTAAGAGCATTAATATTCACGAACGTTAAAACGCATAGCCGCAGCGCGAGAGCTATAGTCTCGATACACACTTGAAATTTTTGAGCCGCACAATAACCTCGCTGCTGCTGCTACGACAAGGCGCCTATGGACGTTAACGCGTTCGATATCTCTCGCGTTGCCGTCGTCGTCGTGGCTGAATTCTCCGCTTTACTGCACTTTTACGGGGCGGCGGCTTTATGAGCCTCCGTCGCGCGGGCTGTGTATCGCATAACTTATAGACATAGACGTGGCCCGGGCATTCCTGCCTGCAACTTAAATATTGACTGGGGATTGAAAAAGACGAGGGAGAAAAAGAGAGCTGCCCCAAGGGCTCGACGCGATTTTTCCACTATCTGGACGCGTCTATAGAAGTTTCGCCATTGCTATCGTAGAAGATATTATACTGCAGCGGGTATGTGTGCAGAGAGTACTAGAGAGACAGAGAGAGAGAGGAGAACGGCCGGTAACGTCTCCGGAGACTCGGCTGTCGCGCGGAGTCTTCGCTAATTTCGAGTCCTCTCCTACTGCCCGCGCCGATTGCGAACCGGATAATAGGCTGCGCAGTGCTGCCGCGCTGGGGAAAGTGGCCTTCCGTCCCCCTGCGACCTGCTGCTGGTGGTCACGCCCCCAATTACACGCCACTTCCACGAAGCTGAGGGATGCGCTCAATCGCGCCGTACAAATTGCTTAGCGTATTAAATTGATAATTCATAACTCGATGAAGAAACTTCCTTCATTTAATTTTACTTGAAAAAAGAAAAGTTATACACTCTCCTCTCACCTACTGCGTCCACTTGGCGCTGCAGCAGCCTCGCTTCAGTTAATTAAGAATTTAAAAAAGTCAAGAGCCGTCGCGAGAGAGCTCATCCATAATACATGTACTCCGTTGCTGCAGCTGCGTCAAAAACCAGTTGGCTGTATTTTTCAAAGACAACGTTTCGCGCGAGCGAATTTTATTATTAAGGCAAGCCCTGCGTTTGAGTTTGCGTTTATGGCCTTCCAACGTCGCGGGTAATCCCGAATGCGCGAACTGGTGCGTATATCGCGCGCGACGCTTGGAGAGGCGGGCAAATTTTATCTCTTCTATATGCTTTCGCGACGAGAAAGATTGTTTAGTGCGCGGCCCACGCGAAAAGCGTCTCCGACGATCGCGAGACAGGCTCTCCTAATCGGAATGGTTTTCGTACACAACGACTTAACGCGAGTAAAAACTCGCATTACGCGTTCAAGTTCATTTAGTTTCAACGTATCCAAGATTATACGCCTCGTTTTTTCTTTCTCCAGCAGAAGCGAGAGCACTTGCTGGGCTCCTGATTAAAACTTAATTGGAGTATAAAGTTTAGCTGGCCACAGAGCGAGTAAGAGCGAGGGCCGGAGAACCTACACGGCGTATATAAACCCATCAAGTTAAACATCCCATTCTGCAGCGCACGCTCAAACTTGGCAAACCGAATTTTTACCCTCCATTCCGCGAATTTCTCCGAGCATACTTGGCCGTTGAATTTCGCGTCGCTCATTCCGCTCTCTCTCTCTCTCTCTCTCTCTCTCTCTCTCTCTCTCTCTCTCTCTCTCAGCTCCTCCTGCTGGTCCTCGCAGTTATAAACAACATTTATCCCCTAATTAAGGCTGCTGCGCGTTGGCTCCTCCTACGTTCTAATTCAAGGGGCTTTATTGCAGGAAGCAGTGGCTGATTACGCTCAGACATCCATTACAACGAATGCTCAGAAGCCGCTCGACGCGACGCCCATCCTACCGCTAATTCCGCCGACTAATATCCGGAGATATGTGCGCAGCGGATTTGACTGAGAACGTCAGCAGCGCATCCTTCGCTAGTTTTACAGCTAGAATTTCGTATTTTAAAAATTCGACTCACCAAGACGAGTGTCCGCTCTGCTGGGGGATGGTGGGTAGTGCTCCTGGAGGCATGGATCTCCTGACAGGCTGACAGCAGGCGGTTCTCTGAGCTGCCGGGTTGGGTCCGGCCACCTCGACGCAGCACTGCTGCTGCTGTTGTTGTTGTTGTTGCTGCTGCTGCTGCTGCTGCTGCTGCTGCTGAGTGCTGCTGGTTACTACGTGACGCGGCGTGTTGGCCGCGACATAATCACCGCGCACTTTCGACCTGAGCAACGGCGACGTGGAGAACTGTTGCTGCTGTTGCTGCTGTTGTTGCTGCTGAGCAGAGTCGCGCTGCTGGACAGCCGCGGAGGTCGAGCTGCTGGAGCTACTGGAGCCGGGGCTACCACCTAGACGACCCGGCGACTGGTACGCGAAGCCCCGAAACCTGAAGTGGTGACTCTGCTGCTGTTGCTGCTGTTGTTGCTGCTGCTGCTGCTGAGACTGCTGGGACTGTTGCTGTTGCGAGTTGGTATAAGCGTAGCCACTGGAGGGAGGTGGTAGCCGATAATGATGGTGGAATCCGAGATCCCGACGCATGTACGAGTCGCCGGGGTCACTGCTCAGGACGTAGCGGTCGCCCGTGGGCGCACTCGGCGACACGTATCTGTCCACGTAGCGGTCCGGGTAGAGCACTTCCGGTGGTGGTTGAGGTACGTATCTGTGAAAGGAGAATTCAATTGGTTGCGGTATATTATAGCTTCCGAAGCTGCTTATAGATTTATCGATTGTTTGATTAGCGGGCATTTGTTGCAGGCTACTCATTTGACAAGGCGAATCTATAACCGCTTTATTATTCACGAGACTGTGATGTCTGTGATTTGTGCAACGTCTATATTACCGGAAAAGAGCAGGCAATCGAATCGATATCTCTTTTTAACCGACGGTATAATTTGGAATACAACGGGTGAACTCACCTTTCTACTGGCGTGTGGGCTGCGGGTGGGACGTAGGTCCCACCTGACGATACGTAGCTCCTTTCGGAGGCCCCCGACGATATGGACGCGCAGGAGTTGCCGATGCGCCCAGACGCACTGTACCTGTCCTTGGGCTTGGGCAGCGACAGGTACTTGTCAGCATTTCCACGGGCTGGCGAGTACCTGCCGGTGGTGGTACAGTGGTACCGGTCGGAACCGGTTGTGGAGAATCTCGCATCGCCGACCAATCCGAACCTGTCCATGGTGTAGCGGTCGCTGCTCTGGGCGGCCGACAGGTGCTCGTAGCCGTTGTCCCTATCCGCGGCGTAGCTCTGTATGGTCTTTGATAGCGTGTGATGATGGTGGTGGTACTTGTCGGAACCGCTGGACTGTTTGCCGGATGATTGCTGGGACTGCTGCGGCTGCTGGGACGACTGCGATTGCTGGGAGTAGCAGCTGGCGACGTGGCCGGACGGATTCGCGCCGTCGGGCGAGGCGTAGCGCGACGACTGCTGCTCGCCTAGACTCGCCGATTGTGTGCCGATGCTGCTGCTACCACCGCCAGCGCTGCTGTTGAATGTTTGATGATGCGCAGCGCCTCGACCACTCGTCGTCTCAGTCAACGACGGCGAGGACGACGAGGACAGCAGACGCTCCGTTGACGAGCTGGACGTGTACCTGTGGAGGATCGAAACATTGAGGATTACCGATCAAGAACCCTTTCAAGAGCTGACCCTATGTTATGCACGAGGATCGATCGCTTACCTGGCTATCTCAGCAGCGGATTGTCGGGCGTCGTGAGCAGCGCTGGTGCCGGACAGGTATCGCTCGTTGCCGAACCTATCGGTGGGCCTACTCTGAGCGTATCTCTGCATCGCCAGGTCGTTGAATCTATCAGTGCTGCTGCCTCCAGCGTATCGATGCCCGGAGGAGCTAGCGGATTCTTGGTATCCTTGAAACCTGGAGGCGAATTCCGAGGGTGCCGGCGACGCTCGGCTGTCTGCGTACTTCTGGCACGCGGCTTCGAGGGCCCGGTCCGTCGAGTACCTGCGCGCCTGCTGCTGCTGCTCTTGGCTAGCGCTCGCCGACGACGAGCCCCCGAGTATCCTCTCGCTGGACGAGTAGCGCTGGTGCGCGCCCTCCGGATTCGGCGAGCTCGAGAGGTACCTCTCCGTGTTGCAGGCGATGCTCGCGAACCTGTCGTGCTGCTGCTGCGACTGCGACGCCCCCTGGTGGTAGCGCTCGTGTAGCGGCGAGTCCTTGAGGTAGGTGGCGCTGCGCTCGCCGCTGCTGGACTTGCCGGCGAAGCGCTCGGGCACGGGCGCGTGTATCGGCGACGAGGTGAGCAGCCGCTCGCTCGAGGAGACGCCGTACCTGGCGACGGAGGAGGTGGACGAGCCCGCGGACAGAACTCCCAGGACCGGGGAGGCCGAGGCCAGAACTCGCTCGGTAGAGGCCGCTGCTCCGTAGCGTTGCTGCTCTTTAGAGTCGGCAGATGGCGCGGAAGTGGTGGCGCCGACGGCTCCCGAGGCAGCGCCCCCTGCCAGCAGTCGCTCGGCCGAGGCGAAGCGCTGCTGCTCCTTGACGGAGGACATGGGCGAGGCCGGGCCGGCTCCGGCGAAGAGCTCGCGGGCGCTCGAAGAACCGGCGGAAAGAAGACGATCAACAGCAGGGTAGCCAGCCAGAGACTGCGAGGAGGCGTACTTGTCGCTGGCGCTTGGCGAGAGCGGCGGAGGGGGCACGAAGCGGTCGCAGGCCGGCGCCGGAGAAGGAGGCGACGGGAAAGTCTCCGGAGAGAAAGGATTAGCGCCGGCTGCGGCAGCGACGAGCACGCTCGAGTTTGCGTACTCGCTGTTGCTGTTGCCGCTGCTCGCGTTGCTCTGCTTGTGCTGGTGGTGCAGGGACTGGGACTGGTGATGAGAGCGCTCGGCAGCAGCTGACAGCTGCTGCTGGTAGGAGCGATAGTCGAGGCTCCCGGACGACTGGCCGGCGTCGGAGTACCTGGAGTAACGGTGCTGCTGCTGGGTGTCATTGCTCTGGGATGAGGAGCGATGCTCCTGGATGAAGTTGCCGGAGGTGTGGGAGGAGGATTGCTGCTGCTTGTGGTAGCAGTCGAGGCCAGAGCTGCCGGCACCGTAGCCGCCGCCGTTAGCCGCGGAGGCGCTACTGCTGCTGCCGCTGGCCGCCGATACTCCGTGAAGCGGAGATGCTGGTAGGGCCGATTGACCGTACTGGCCGTTCGGGTGCTGGTGCAACAGGAGACGTTCTCTTCGGCCATAGTCGTCGTCTGTCGGCATCCTGGTGGCCCGGGGCCCACTGTCAGGACATCTGTAAGAAGAAAAAACGAGAGCTTTGCTTTAGTGAACGAACATAATCTCAAAAAAAAATCGATTTATAATTTCAAATTTCGCGCGCGGGGCTAATCGAACCGAGGGCGCGATGCATCGCAGCAGGTAATCCTCGGTTTAATAAAACTAGCGCAATAAATAAAAGGCACTCCTGCAGGCTCTAATGAGTCCGAGAGAGCGCGTGCGTGTACCATTAGTTCCGCGGCGTTATTACTAGTCGCTGCGAAAAAAATCCGGGGAATATGGCATCCCCACAAGCGTAAACTTGAGCGTCGAAAATTAAAAATGACGAACACGTACGAGCCGCCAGCGATAAAAGCCATTAGCCTCGGCGTTACCGTAAATTCGGCGTCGCGCTCCCTCCTTTTATTATTTTTCGCGCGCGTGAAAAAAGCTCGCCGAGCGCGCAACAGCTGCGCTCGCGCTTTGAAGAGTCCTGTGCGGCCGGCCCAATAAAATGTTCGCGCGCCGCCGCGACGCATAATCGACTGCGAATTAGTCGGTGCAGCCGAATTACCCGACCAGAGCATGGAAAATATAGCCTCGCGAATATAACGACTACATCGAGGCCCAGGCGCCACGTTTGTCCGCAAGGGAATAATCGATGGGTTGTGTGAGAGCATAATTTTTTTTAACGGCTTGGGGTGGAGACTATACGTAGGAGCTTTTTTCTCCGCGCGTGTCTTTTGTTTGAAGATAACGCGGGAATAATGTTCCGGTGACGACGATGAATTATCAGGAGGATAAAGAGGCTGAAGATAATAGGATCCTCAAGCCTTTATCAAGGACTCCGACATCTCTCGGGAGAGAGAGAGAGAGAGAGAGAGAGAGAGAGAGAGAGCGGGTTACGTAATGTCCAATAACTTCCCCTCCCCTTCTCCTCGATTCGCATAAAGCCTCGTTGCGCAACGACTTCCGCGCCATTCGTTGCAAATCAATTACCGCTTTTGCGTCTTCGTTTTGCCGACTCTCCTTCTCTCTCTGAGTGTCTACGTCTATATAAATATAAACCAGCGTTGCGTAAAGCCTGCAGGCTTCTTTTTTTTCCTCGAGGGAAAAAGAGAGAGAAAGCGAGGGCAAATGAAAAAGTACAGGAGAAGTATAGAGTATGGAGCTCGTGGAAGTTTACTGCAGTCGCGCATTGTAAAGATAAAACGCACCTGCGCTACTACTGCTGCAGCACACGGCTCGGGCAGTTCACCCTAAGTAAGTGAGCAATCTCCATCGGTTCCGCAAGTGCCAGACGGTAAAAAAAGCTCGTGAACCATACGCGTGACGTCGCGTCGATGCTTATCGGTTGTTTTCCTACGCCTCTGTACTCTCTTTTCCGTCGGCCGTTTCGCGCCAAAAAAGGCGATTTCAACGGTTTCAACGGTTGAGCCCAAGTTAGCGTGAGGTAACGCCACGTGGCAAGTATATACGTGCAGTGTCTATCGTAAACAATCAAAAGTTGTTTTCGAGCTCGACGATTGCTTCGTATACGTCTCAAAGTATCCATTTTTTTACTGCAGCACGTGTATACCCAAGGCAACGTTTCTCCTGCAGTATAACCAGACCCTCGCCACAGCTGTGTACGCAAACACAAAGCGCAATTTTTCCTCGAGCTTTTTCTCTCTTTTCGTCCCTCCTTACAATGGCGTCGTGCAACTGGAACGAATGAACGAGCCAACGGACGCGGAGAAAGAAGGGGGAAAAACAAGAGGCAGTCGGTCGGCAGAAAAGTTACCCCCTGCCGGTATTTGCAATTAACAGTTGACGCATTGTATGTGTGTGTGTGTAAGCGTAGTTCAGAACGAAATTCAAATCATTAGCGCGCGTCCAGTTTCCATTAACAGAGCGGGAGTGACTTTTTGTTTTTCACGTCCGTGCTTTGTTTTTGTTTCCGTGAGGATAGCGAGCGAGAGCAAGAAGCAGCGGAAATAGCCTCGGTAAATGGCTCTTTTGAAATATGCAGTCGGCGCCGGCTATTCTTTTCGCTCCTGCAATTTATACCGACGACGACTCGCGGAATTTCATATAACTATATTTGTATACGCGCGCGCGCACACAGATCCAAAGGCCAATTACTCGAGGGAATTGTAACGTTGTTAAGAATCCAGGCGACGTGGCCTTTGTTCGGTTGGAATTTTCGGGCGTCTAAGTTTCTACCTTATCGACACTGCGTGAACTGATAGTTTTTCAAAATAAATGCAACTTTGGTATAGTGGCGCAATGAAGTTATTAATTGAAACTCGATTGATTTATTTTCAGTTTCGCGTTATTGTCGCTGAAATTACTTCGATTAAATTTTAATTAAACGACGCAAGCACGTTCCATTGTTTGGAGTATCCACGTGCGAAGTAAATTGTCACGCACGTCCACTTTACACCGAAATTATATGCCGACGGCAAATATGTACACGGAATTCACACAATTTACACGGCGTCACTTAATAAGACGCAAACTGGGCGCAGGCTATTGATCTTCGCGATCGATTTTCTCGTCCAGCTGCAACGAGAACGATTGTTCTCTCTCTCTCTCTCTCTCTCTCTCTCTCTCTGTCTCTCTCTCTCTCTCTGTCTCTCTCTCTCTCTCTCTCTCTCTCTCTCTCTCTCGGTGGATTAATTAATGGCTGATTAATTGGAAGCCGTGACTGGAACTGGATTTAGGGCATATTTATGTAATAATGGGACAATCAGGACGGTTCGACGCAGTATAGACTCCGGCGACTAATTAATTATCCAAGGAAGGATTCGAAAAAGACTTTGATGGAGAATAAAGTGATATACTCTGGAATTCACAAACGTCACGTCGAGCTGTCGGTGAATACCTGCTACAGAGATTTTTTCTAGGAAAATAACGAGCTTCGCTGAAACGAGTAATTAGTTGTTAGTGAAACTATCTTTAAAAGAAAAAAAACACTGTACGTTTCCGGAGAAGAAAATACAACGTCGAGCTGTTTATATTATAATAGCCAACATCAAGCTCCGACTCAGTAAAAAAACAAGCACGACGAGTTTTCGCGCATTTTCTCTCTCTCTCTCTCTCTCTCTCTCTCTCTCTCTCTCTCTCTCTCGTAAAATTCGTCTGAATTCAAAAATACGCAAACACGTCGATCCGAGCTCGTACAATACACAGACACATACAGAGGGAAAACTGACGCGCCTGGTTTTACATGATTTTCAGGGAATCGAGCTTCGCCGGCGGAAGTCCGATTCGTCGGGGGAAGCTTGACGGCTGTAGGAGCTCGGAGAGCGAGAGAGAGAGAGAGAGAGAGAGAGAGAGAGAGAGAGAGAGAGAGAGAGAGAAAGGAGGGATCGTATATGCTTTTACGAGACTTCCGGCGAACACTCTCCTATTCACGGGCGAGCCTTTTCCCGATCCGCCGTTATTATTCTGGATATTCGTCGCTACGCTGCCGAGAGAACGATATATTGCGTCGTGCGCGTGCGTTATTTTACAATAATCGAATATTTGTTTGTTTTAACGTGATGTTGTCCGATCGATTGGCTTTTGTTTGCAAGTTATTTTGTTTGCACTACGTGTCGTGAATGAAGTATCGGGTTGGGATTTCACGTAAATGTCGCTGTTTTGACGTTATTAAAAGTTCCACGTACACGTGAGCTTTAAAAATTGACGTTTCGCGCAATATGTTTTTCGAAAATTCGCGCGATTGAAAATCCCCGGATACTCCATCTCCGGAGGTACAAGGAAAAATATAATCAGAAACGCATTTGAATTATCGTCGGGAGAGAAGCAGCTCCTCTACATCATTCAAACTCTCTGGCTCGCGCGACACTTCGCAAACCCGGTAATCCTTTTTTAATGTACCCAAACTTCGGGACATTCGAGCCGGAAGGATTTTTACAAGCGGATATATCCTCGCGGGCGTTCGAAACAATGCGGCGTGGATTATGGGCTATGTTCTGTATATATATAAACACAGCCTCGCTTCGGAGTTTCCGGCCGCTTAAATAAACTTGACCCGTAATCCCCGCGGTTCGTGTTCCAAAACTTTTTCATTTCTTCCGAGCCGATACACACCGCGCGTCGAACGATTACGCAAACAATTACACTTTTGCGTAAATACACGAGCCGAGAAGTTCTCGCGTCGAAATTTTTTCAAAAACGTACATATAGCTCGTTACAGTGCGATAAATCGCATTAGCCGTATACGCGTCAGAGGACGTGTGTCACGGCGACTTATAAAAACCCTGGCGCTGCAGCAGCATCAGGAGCCACGCGGGCGCGCGTCACGGTATTACAGATAAATTTGTCAGCGGCGTGTGCAGCGACACCGTCGCGTAATTTAGGGTCGCGTCACGGCTGCTGCTGCAGGAGCGTAACTATTTTTCATGCATCCATCATCCCTGCATTATTGATGGAGTTACGCTCTCGCGCGCGCGTCGCCGTCGCCGTCGTAAGTCAGGTGAGAAATTAGATTGGATTAATAAATAATTTACGGGCCTAGAGGCCAGCGACACACACACTAACGTTGTATGAGTATAACGCCCGAATGACAATTATTCTTTGATGAGAGTGTCGGAGCCTCGTAAAATTTTTCTCTCTCAAGGTATATAAGGGCCGAGAGGAAAAAATGACGTAATTTTCTGTGCCATTGAGTCCACGGATCGTTAACTCTTTCTGCAGCCGAGTGCCGGGATATTAGAGCGCATTACGAGCTAAGGGGGGGGGGGGGGGGGGCTATGCATCGGCGAGCGCCGCGAACGATTCGATTATCGTCGTTCCGGAGCTTGCGCGTCGCTGATAACCTTGGGGGACGACGATGCGCGGGAAAAAATAACTCGTCGGGCTCTCATCAGTCGCCTGTGCGACGGATTTCGCGAGGACGCGCTTATACATAATTCAGCTGTTTGACGAACGTGTCGCAGTTTTTTAATTTCCCGCCGCAAGCTCGATAATTCATAGATGAGCGTTCTCTCTCGCGCCGATAATTAATTTCTCGAAAAAGCTGCCAATATCTCCCGCGCACGCACTCATTAATGATTAAAATACGCCGCGGATACACAGCGTCGTTGAATATCGGCCTCGCCTTCCATTCATCGACAGCTTTATTACTCCCTCTCTCGCGTCCGTTAAAAAGCTCGCGTCTCCAGCTTCGCCGCATAAAGGATCTCTCGCATCGAGCCAGCGAGAAGCAGTAAAAAAGTGACCTGATTACGCTGCTGCCGCTTATTAATACGCGGCAGTATAGCAGGCTGCCATCTCTTTCAGAGAGTCGACTAATTATTCGAGACGCGCTGCTGAACCGATCACTCGCGCGAGCGCTGTTGTCCTCGAGAGAAAGCCGGATTCTTTTTCTTCCTCCACCTCTCGACGGATATATCGATCGCCGAGAAAGAGCCTTTGTACGTCGCGCGCGATTTTTTCTTCTTTCATCGCGAGAGAGAGAGAGCTGCATTCTTCTCCCGCGAGCTATGCTGACGTGATTAATTTGTTTATATCCCCCCCCCCCCCGGGCGAGAAAGAAAGAGTTGACGCGATTACACGCGTGCGCGGATAAACTAATCTCTGAAAAATTATTCACGCACTCGTGTTCCTTTCAGCGCAGCCGCTATACTGTTTAACCTACATTATGGACGCGGGAGAAGCGCGAGTACGACTTTTCCCAGTTAATTTTGCGCGGTCGCGCGGATCGTCTGATATTTCCATTGAGCGGGTAGCGGCCTGATGGAAAAACTCTTTTAGCTATCGGCGAAATGAATGATCGGAATCGCGTATTTACAAGGAAAAGGCAACGCCGATAGCGAGGAATATTGAATGCGAGATAGCGGGGGGAGAGTTCGATATGCTATGCGACTTTCTATGGAAAATGAAAAAATTAGCCGAGTATCTCGAGTTAATATATTTTCAAACGTATAGTAGCGAGTATAGGGTGTAACGAATTCGAAATTCGACGTGGTACATGTTTCGGTTGAATATTCCAAAAATCCTTTTTCCAACACGAGAGAATTCGACGGATTTCGAACCGTAACGGATGAATGTTTGATCGAATTATTTTCGATTGCGCAAATTTCCAAACGGTCGAGTAGAGCGAGGAATATTAGATTATTCAGACGTTTCGCCGATTCGATCAATCGAGTTTATTGTATATGATTCTCTATAAATATAATAATCAAAGAGATAAAAAGTCTTCTCATATGCATTTTCTCACAGCCAACCATGAAAGGCCGACGAGAGCGATATATATGGATCATTGGCGAATGAGAAAAATAGTCATAACGGCTGCCGATATACAGCCCCCGACGATGCAAATACACGGCGGCGATGATAAAGCTCAGCACTAGGGGGGGATTACACGGGTTCGCGTATATAAAACGCAGCTGCGGCGGCGCGATTCTCGACTCACCGAGAGCTGTATGTGTTATATGCGTGTGTATAGGCAGTCGCGAGGGCGGACGAGAGAGAGAGAGAGAGAGAGAGAGAGAGAGAGAGAGAGAGAGAGAGAGAGAGAGAGAGAGAGAGAGAGAGAGAGAGAGAGAGCATATAGATGTATACGACGCCGCGGGGGCGTCGTAACGACATTTACGCCGCTGGGAAGTATGGGGAGTGTGAGGTATCGGACGATTTATTTGTACTCCCTCGAGAATTTTCAGAAGGACGTGCTAACTATGCGCCCATACGCGAGGGTAATGGCTTCTTCGATTTTTCGACGCGGTCTGCACACCGGCAACCGCGATGATCTCTCCTCTAGCGAAGCTCCAGCGAGCCTCTAATCCTCCGACGGCATATGCGACTATACGGTATACTATATAGGATTGTCAGCCGCAGTCTCTCTCAGTAGTCGGATAAAATAACTCGTCCGATACCAAAACGGCGCGCCAACTTTCGGAAAACTCGACATAGTCGAACTCCGCCCTAATACCCGGCCAGCAGCGAAATCAGGTCATCCTTGACTGCTCGCGTCCCCAGCGGTCAGTTCCACGGCAGCAGCGACGTCCACTTCCATCCATCTAGCCAACAACAACAACAGCAGCAGCGGCGCAACAACAAGAGCACTGCGAGACAACTGCTCGAGAAGAAGTATATATATATATATATATAGAGAGAGAGATAGGATATAACTTGGTCGTCCTGACAATCGCGACAAATTACAGGAGAGAGCGAGCTGTCGCGCGCGATCGTTAAAGTTGCAGTCATCCCGGGGACCGACGACGTCAGAATTTGAAGCGCGCGATAACGCTCGCTTTATCATCGGCGACTTCCTCGATGGCTTTGATTCCCCGGAAATGACCTCGCTTCCCTCTCGCTCGTTTCGGATCTCCCGAGAGAAAAACTACACGGAGGTGCGGAGAAAAACTTGCGGTGTATTACGCCGGGATTCCGACGTCGCGCATAATCCCCCGGCCGCTGCACGACGACTTTGCTCGAGAAAGTGTGTTTGGGTGTGTGTGTGTGTACACACGTAGAGAAGCAGCGCGTACGCGAAGACTTAGCGAGAGCGCGCGGGCTCCTTAATTAATTAGCCTTAATTAACAAACGTGCTCGAGAAGGGAGAGAGAGAGAGAGAGAGCTACGCGACGGCGGTGCGGCGAAAAGTCGTAAAATTCAGCCCGACGGGGCTCTCCACGCGCAGCTTTATGTATGTATGGCCGCGTAGTAGTCGTCGTCGTCTGCGTTAAATTGCGCGTGCAGCCGCTTGGCTTGGCTTAGCCCGGCTTTGACGATAAGCACTCGAGAGATGTGTTTTTGAGCGCAAGCGCCAGCCCACGAACCCTTATATAAGGTGTGTGTACGTCTGGAATGTTTACGTACTCGGCCCTCCGACGTGTTGCTTTTAATTTGTTCGATGTTTACCTCGATGGAGTTTGTTGTAAGCGACGAAAAATTACCCTCGAACTCGCTAGTGGGAGAAACGATCGAAGCACAAAGGAAGCCCCGTATACGCCTAAAAAAAAGAAGGAATATTTTTCGCGCGAGTTTCCGAGGTAAAGATACTCTCGACTCGCTCTCTCGGCGCGGTGGCGCTCGTAAATTCCAAACTACGACCCTCCTCGCTTCCGCTGCAAAAATCCATTTCCCAGTCTCTGCTCCGCGCTCTCTCGCTCCCACTCTGGCGGTATATACGAAACTCATTATCGCAATGAAGTGCTTGTGTATTTCCACGGTTATATGATGCACGGCTGCGCGAAAAACTTTCGCCGACGCACGTCGACGCGGCTTAATTTATTAATGCCCCGCGGCTTAATCGGCCGACGAAAGCGCGCTCTAGTTGGGGGTGTTCTTTTTTTGGCGGGTAGAGTTTTTTAAAAAAAGAGGAGAAAAAATGCAGCAACTGCAACTATATAGCTCGTATACAGGGATTCTCTCTTATAACGTCGTATCAAAAGCTCGCAAAGCGCTGGCTCGGCTCTCTCTCTCTCTCTCTCTCTCTCTCTCTCACTCCAGCATTCAAATCGATACTTCCCGCAGCACACACGTGCACATGGAGCGAGAGCGGTTTGGCGACCTTATACTGCCAATATAACGGCCGCGCTAGCGCCGACCATTTATAAGGACAGATAAAATCGTCGCATTACCCGGAGAATTGTGTCGGAGCGGCCAAAGAATTATACGAGAAGAGAGAGAGAGAGAGAGAGAGAGAGAGAGAGAGAGAGTCGCCGAGGGGATATAAGGGGGCGGAGATGGAAAACGTGCGGCGGAGAAATATGGAAAAGCGAGCGCTGCCGGCCAAAATGTCGCTGTGTTGCATGACACACGGACTGTACTACTGCATTCTACGCACCGAGTATATAGTCTCAGTTTTTCTCTATGTGTGTGCGTAGAGCAGTAGATTACAGTAATTTTTGTCTATCTCAGCTAGGGGTTTGGGTTGTTATGCTGAATTTGAATTTCCCGCTCGTAACTTTTTTAATAACGACGAAGTCTATCTCACGGCCGGACGACGTTTTAACATAGATACCACGACGAGCTGCTTCTCTTTATCAGAAAATAGCATTAGCTCGTGCGAAAATTCATTTCCTCGGGCTCTTCCTATCACCCGAAAAGCAGCGCAGCAGCGTTCACTCCCAATTCCTATATACAGTTCACAGCAGCAGCGCAGGAGCCAATATCCCTCGGAGTATATCTCAGACGCGTAAAATAAGAGCGAAAACGCTTGTAAGCGACCTCATCCCTCGACGCGCGAGCGCAAAACAGTGCAGAAAGAGAGCATATAAGAGAGAAAGCGCGTACACACACAGGCCCTCCCGCCTAGCAGTTTGCGAAGGAACAAGCTGCAGTGGGTAGAGAGAGAGAGAGAGAGAGAGAGCGCGCGACGAAAAAGGAAAACAGCAGCATCACGAAAAAAACCATTATCGCGCAGAGCGTTCGTGATTCATGCGCAACGCTGAGATACGCAAAGTGCTCGACGTCGTCGTAAATATTGTCGCTGCTGCTGCTGTGCTGAGAAAAAAGACGAAAACTCCCTGCCGCGCGCACGGGAAATAAGGAAGGCGCGCGCGAAGAAAGTTCCGGGGGGTATACGCTTCGCCCGCCGAAACTTTGTTCTCCCTCGCAAGCTCCGTCTTCTGTTATTATACTCGAAGAAGAGGAGGAGGAGAGCAGACGACGATCACTGCAGACGCGTATACGCAGGTATTTTTATACAACGTTGCCGCCCCGGCGACGAAAACGTCGTAATAGCGCCATCTACGCGGAGGGAGCGGATTACAGCGCCAACTAGCGGTGGAATTTCTTTCGCATCGGTGAGAAAGCTGAATTATAATTTTTAACGCACAGAGCCGTGAATAAAAGCTGAGACTCTCTCGCGCGTCCGTCTCGTGAAAAATCAACTCCGCAGGCGTGTGCCCCCTTCATAAACAAGGAAGAAGAGCTCACAGCTTTCTCTTAATGGCCGTCGAGTCGTTCTTTGTCGTCTTTTTCTCCATAGAAACGAAACTGAGCTTTCCAGACGGATGGACCACTGTGGAGGCGAGATTTTATTCGCTGCTTTATGGAAGAGTTTCGCTCCCAAGCCGTATAGCATACCGTTATCACACGACACGGCTCCGCAGTTCGTCTCGATGCCAAAACGCGCTGCAGGTCGGGTGCGTGTAACCGGGTGAAAAAAATTAGCGTCGAAAATTTGATTCGAACTTTCGCGGTATGGTGTAATGTATACCCTCTAGCGAGCTTTTGCTATATCTCTTTAGCTCGCCGGCAGCGCAGAAAAGTCTGGAAATTAGCCGGGACGCGCAACAATAGCGGCTGCACGCAGTTGGCTCGGGTAAACGAAACCGCGTCGGAGGCGCAGGAGAGAAAGTTTGCTCCGCGCGACGACGCAATTTTATTCTATTCATTATACCCAGAAGAGATCACCTCTCTCGCGGTGCCATGTCAGCGTCTGGTATTCCGGTATCGTCTCTCATTCGTATATCCAGCCGAAACCACACTGAAAAAAAACACAGCCTGCCACCGTAACGACTGTTCAGTAAGAACAACGGTGTGCCAC
Source organism: Nasonia vitripennis (assembly GCF_009193385.2). NCBI lineage: Eukaryota > Metazoa > Arthropoda > Insecta > Hymenoptera > Pteromalidae > Nasonia > Nasonia vitripennis. The sequence goes on along the minus strand of NC_045757.1, from coordinate 6,718,065 downwards.
TGGTAGTTTTGGCGAGTCGCGAATCGTAAAATTGGTCGCTTACGCGGGACACCAGCAAAAACGACCGAACTGATTCTTTAAAACTGCTGAACTCTATAACAGTAATCTTGGCGAGTCTTCGTACAATGACGGATTACTGGTGCGAGTTCAGTTAAAATGGCTGTGCTTTTTTTCAGTGCAATACTCCGCACATATGCACGGCCGAGTCTCTGTTCTCCGCTTCTCGCAAGCCTGTAAATCTGCTCTCCTCGTGTGCAGCGGCAGCAGCATCGCTCGCCGGAGAAACGCAATTTTAACTTGAACTCGCGGGAGGAAAGTTTGTCGGACCCCATGAAACCCTCTCTCTGTCTCTCTGCGATATTGCACCAACAGCAGTAGCAGCGCGCGCGGGCAACTTTCAGTCTCGGCGCTGCACACAATGCGTGCTGTATATTTCGCAATTTAATTGTCCCGCGAGTGTATAATACCCACTGCTATTCAGCTTGACCCTTTGACTGCGTGCACTAGCTACTGCAATATTACTCCTTTGTCATGTACACGCATCGTTCAATTTGTAGCGAGAAAGAACACAGCGGCGGCGTTAATAATTGTTATAGCCAACAATTATTGCCACGGGCCATTAGCCCTCGACGAAAGATCCGCGTAATGGACTGCTGCTAGTGTGCGTATACTGTATACCTGGGCCGCGGACAATTGCGAAAGCCCCCCTCTCTCTCTCTCTCTCTCTCCCAAGAGACGCCCCGCTCACGCGGCTTTATGGGGCCGTTAATCATTTTTAACCGCGCGCTAACGCCGCGGCGCCATCTATCGGTGCATTACGCGCCCGCGCGAGCATTAGCGGAATTAGCATACAGCGCTGCGCGCCGTGCTTTGAGAGCCTGTTTGTTCGCGAGCAATTTCCCTGCGTCAGGGGCTTTCAGACGCCGCTTTTTTTTTAACGCGCCGCGCGCGCGGCAAAGCCATTCGACGGTTTTTAACGCGCGCGCGGAGGGGAAAGCTCTCGGCGCCATCTAACCGAGAGATGATGACGACGGCTGATGGATACATTAGAGAAATTAGCTTGATGGAACGTTAGTTTTTTCCCTCCGCCATACATTACGACGTTTAATCCGCTGGACACGCGGTCGTGCGAAAAAAGCCTCCGGGAGCGAGATGCAAATCGTAGGCCTCTGGGCTGAATCAGCTTAAGCCGCTGCAGTTAAGATGGCTAATCGCCGGAACGCGGAAGCAGCAGCAGCTTCTATTAATAAGCTCCGCGCGAGTATTAAACGCAGGTGGAAATTATTCCGCGAGTGCGCGAGATTTGCGAGGCATACGACGAGAGATATTCCGTGATGCGCCGCGCGTTTCTCCCCAATGCCATTAGGCGGAGTCAGCTCCGTCTGATCGCGCGCGAACGTTACTACTGGCGGCTTGAGCCAAATTCGAGTAATCCACTGCGATCGTAAACTGCGGGTAGCTCTCGATCTATAGTCGGCGAGCGGAGAGAAAAAAAAAGGAACGGCTCGAGCTTTTCACAGTCAAGTGTTGGGGAATTACGATCACAAAAGTATGCCCTTCCCCGATATATAAAACCGGCCAAAGTCGAACCTTATTGCGCAAGTTTTTGGCATTTGCGAAGTCCCCCTCCCCTCTCTTGCGCGCAATTTTGCAAAATACGATCGTCTTTTTTCTTGGCACATTTTTCTCTAGCTCTCTCTTGTCCAAAAAGTTCTGCAGCGGTCGCCCTTCGAGTCTTTTTCTTCTCTTTTTCCAATGGAAACGTACATACAAAAGAGAAACGAGCGCACTCCTAGGTCAACTCTCGAGCATCGCGAAATTTTTCAGAAAAGCGGCTTGGCTCGCTACTTAATTATTACTAAGATCCTCTTATTTCAATCCGTGTCCCTTCAGCTAGAAAAGGAAGGCAAATACGCGCGGCTCTCTTATTCGTCTATTTGCCTGCAGCTCCGCGCGCGGAAGAAGAAGACGTGCCAGAAACGTGCCAAGGTCGCGACATCCGGAGGAGAAAGACGCTACAGCGTCATGCGTTATATATTACACACACACGCACACACACGCACGCAGAGGATATCGGGTAAGTAGAAAAGAAATGAGCTGCGCTGCAGTTGAAGAAAGGACGAGATCTTCTTTGTCGCTGTTACTGCGCGTATCTCGACCCGCTTATACGTTACAAGGTCTCTTCCGCGGAAATTTGGAACGGATTCTCGCAGCACAAAGGAAATCCGAGATGCATGTATCTCTCTCCCGCTCGGCTTTGAGCGAATTATTGAAGAAAGAGCTGGAAAGACGAAGAGGATGATTCTCGGAACAACCGGGAGTTCCACTTTGTATCAAATTGTTTGTCCACGTCGCTTTGAAAGACCCGATGGCCGAGCTCTATATTCACTCTCACGCAGAGCGAGTGAGCGACGAAGAATAATTAGCAATTAAACGCTACTTGTCTAACGTATAAAGACACTCTATTAATACAGTGTCCTAATTAAAAATTCGCTGTGCACGAGACAATAATAAATACGCTAGTCGCCATCAAAGACAGAGAGAGAGAGAGAATTTAATATCTAGTCGTCGCGAGCGGGCGGAACGAGCTTTTTCTCGGAAAAAAATTCTCAACGGTCGAGTTTTTAAATGCTCTTTTGCGCGCGCGATTGATGAAAAAACGTGGGGAAAAAATCCCGGTCGAACAATAAAAAAACTCCCGCACTCTTTGATGCTTTTAAACGCTATCGCGCCGTGTACGCGCAGTAGGGGTATAGGGTAATTAATTGTATCGACGCAATAATACCCGGGCTTTACGGACTAATCTCGCGGACGCGCTCGCGCAAAATCAATAAACCGAATATTATTCCACATGCGCACTCGTTGCTCATAGCAGCAACCGCGTCGCCGCCTCGCGTATGCAGCATGCATATACAGCTCGAATTAACGCGGAGTCGAGCTTCTGATGCTCCGCTCGCGAAAGGCTGTCATTAATTTTCGACCAGTAGCTGGGAAGATACGCCGCGGCGGCGAGCAACCGAGCGTGTGCGGGGACGAACTCGTAGTCGTAGTATAATCGGAATACATCGATCAATCAGTCGAGGCATTCATCGATCCGCTGACGCGTACGCGACAAAAGCCTCATTTGTACTCAGCGGGCTCTCTCGTCCTCCTGCACCTAAACGCGATTCTGCGCTACGAAGGTAACATCTCGCGCGGAGAAGAAAAGATTCTTGGAGAGACGTTTCCTTGGATTTTCCGGCTGCACACGCCGCCGAGGGAAGATTTATATCGGGGCCTTCGAGCGCGGGGATGAAAAATTACGAGGGAACGAGAGGAGAGAAAGAGAAAGAAGAAACGGCCGAAGACTGATTGGCCGATGCCGCCGCGCGTCTCTCTCTTTTTTTATTCTCTTCCTTTCTTCCTGTCTGTCTGGCTGTCGCGCTGCGCGATGCCTTGCGGCTGGAACATAATTATACCGCGTTTCTTTTTTGTCGCGAAATTCGATATTGATATAAAGGTTGCGAGATCTTTATAAAAAAATAATCGCACCAATCGTCTCGATGGCACTCGTCAAATTCATCGTTCTCCGAGTATTTGTTCGCCCTCACTTTTCTGTCGGTCGGAAATGATTTCCGGACGCAAAGTTTTTCGATAAGCCTGAGAGCTCTGCGGTCTGATCCCACACACACACACACACACATACATACAGAGGCGCGCCGAGAACGAAAGTGGAACGAAGCCGGTTATTATAGTACAGAGCAGTAGACATTCCTGCGCGCCCCCTAGCGTCGCGAAGTTAACAGAAGTGCGTACACGCCTATGAATCATCGTTTTCCTCTCAGACAATGAGCCCGATAATCGTGTGTCTATATATACGTATCCTCTCTCTTCCGAGTCATTGGCGTTATGAATTTCTCGCGAGAGACGTCTGCAGATCCGAGTGTAGTACTAGGGGTTATTGCGGGCTAGTATAGTGGTGGTAGTCTCAGCTCTCTCTCTCTCTCTCTCTCTCTCTCTCTCTCTCTCTCTCTCTCTCTCTCTCTCTCTCTCTCTCAGTCCGAGTTTCGCCTCAGGAGCACGCGGAGTTATCGAACCCTCGCGGCACGAGTCTTTACTCTGTAGCCCGAGGGTGACCACCGCTGAAAGTTTCGCCGAGTGTGACGCCGCTAAACTTGCACGGACACACAGCTATAAACAGTCTTTTAGCGCGATCTTTCAAGTGGATCCTTGTCCCCTTCGTTAGACGGAATGAATATTTCCGAGAGCTGTAGGGTCACCGACTGCAAGGTCGACGATTCCTCAAGCTTTAGACTTTCGAGAGACACTCTTCCCGAATCCACAAAACAGACAGAAAGCCGATATCCTACTCCGCCCCTCCTATCCTTTGATAATCAAAACGCGGTCGCTCAGGAGAGCATCTAAAGATTTTTTCAGCCACGAAAAGTGGCCCCCCTTTCTCTTCCGAGATTCTGGGCCGCCGAGCTTCACCCAGCAGCAGCAGCAGCAGCAGCACGTCGATCAATATCATGCTAAGCGCGCAAGCTCGCTACCACTCGTCGTCTTCTATCTCGCTCGCTCTCGTGGCTCCAACGAATTATAACTGCCTCCCTCTCTCTCTCTCTCTCTCTCTCTCTCTCTCTCTCTCTCTCTCACCCTCTCTCTCTTATTTGTATTTTATTTATTTGCGTATTCCGTGTAACTTATATATTATGTGCCTGTCATGTATTTACTATTTTGCCGTGAAGGCAAATAAAGCCCTATCTATCTATCTATCTATCTATCTATCTCTACGTGTGTTATGTGCAATGGATGCGGGGATTGCGTGTGAATTAATTACGCGACTGGCGCGCGCGCTCTGGGATCTCCCTCCGCCGCGTGTGTGTGTATGCCATAGTCGTACCTGCATCGGATGCGTGTTTATTTACTTGCAGCACTTGCGCAGCTTGAGGGTATGTGTGCACAGTGTGCGCTGTATATGCGCATGTATACGTGAGAGTCTCTCTCTCTCTCTCGAGGATTCGAGACCGTGGGAGTGCATTTGTTTATTGGAGCTCTTTTGCTTGGAGATTGTAAATATGAACGCGAGAATGTGCCTGCTGAATGACGCTCTTGGAATTTCAAGCTCGGGCTTGTGGGACGCGTGCGTCATATTATTGTTTTTTCGGAGTGCGAGTGAAGAAAACGCTTTTTCATCTGCGGTAATAGTGTATTCGTATACGTTGAAATATTGCGCAGGAGTTGACGTGTAAAAGAGCGGACGCGACGCGATTATAAATAAATCACAGTTTTCGGGTTAGCCCGGGAGCGAAAAACTGATTAAAATAAACCGTGGCGAAGAGGACACGTTTGTCTTTTTTTTCTAAAAATAAAAAATAAATATATACGGAGAAAGGAGAAAGAAGTAGGAAACGGGGTCAATCGTCGCTTTCTAAAACAGTAGAGTGTACAGCTAGCAGCAGCTCGTTCATCGAAGGAATGACAGAAATCCACACAATTCGCAAGCACGCGATATGATTTCGGCCCGACAATTGATTTCAGAGCTCTGCCCCGCCGCCACCGCGGCAGAGAGCGAGAGGAGCGCGCAATTAACTCTCGGAGAGAGTCAACTGGCAGCGCGGTTTAGTCGGTTTTCCAATATATAGTCGGACGTGCGAATCAGAGCCGGTCACGTCGTCGATCGCATTCCATTGTGCGGTTCGTCGATGTTTTCGTTCCGACGAGAGATATTCCTCTTTCTCCCTCTCCTCCGCAGATTGGAATCCGAGGTGCGACGCGCGAAAGCTCTCCGTAGAGATTTACCCTTGTTTATGCGCCCGACGTAAAAGCTCCAATCGATCGCGAACTGTAATTAAGATAATTCGAAAGAGAGGCGTCAATCAGTGAGAGAGAACGAATCGTCGATACCGCGAATAATCGCTCTCTCTCGTTGTTGCGAGCCTAAACACTCCCGGATTGATTATACGCAGGCAGCCGAAGCGAGAGTCAACCGAGAGAGGGCTTGGCTCTCGCTGATTAATGCAATAGTTTGCGAGCCTCCGGGGATTCATCGACGAATATAAGTGAGATTCGAGTGGTGTACACAATGTGCACATACACACGAGAGTCGATTATAGCTCATTTGCGATCAGTGCGTGGGAAAATTGAAACTGCCCGCGAGTTATTGACAGTCGCCGTATCGCTAAAGCGCAGATGGTGCTTTACGCTTACTCTCGAAAGCTCCTCCGGGATATTTCGGACGTTTATAATTCTGCCTATTAGGACTCTCTCTCTCTCTCTCTCTCTCTCTCTCTCTCTCTCTCTCTCTCTCTCTATCCATGTACGTATTCGCTTTTCGCTTTCCGCGCCCGTGTGTTAATTATACGCGAGTAATTGGGAGAACATAACCTAAAAAAAATTCAAATTTCCCGTCAAAGTCTCTAACCGTCTCTCTCAGACTGGCGACACATCATTAAAATGATCTCGTGTATCAGAATTAATTGCGTGTGCACACAGGTGCCTATATATGTATAGCGTTAAAGAGGAGCAGAAGACATCGCGCACACATCCGTCGTCGCCGCGTCGTTAATTAAAACGAATGCGCTCTCTCAGGCAGCTTGTTATGTAACGCAAACGCGAAATTCGTAGCGCTCGAGCAATTAAGACGCGAGCGAACGCGCGCTGCACACAATTAGGGAAAACGGGTAGGCGCGCGGTCTCCCGCTGCAAATTGCCTCTCCGAAAATGCAGCAGGACTTTTGCGCCCGCGCCAGGTATAAGGATATGCGCGAGATGATGCCAACAGCGAGCGTTAATTAGTGAATCTCACCTCGGCAGCTCTGGAAACGTATATTATAACAGGATTGAATGCAGCGAACCTAACCTATACGACAGAGTCGATGGATCGATTCGCGTTCCTGTATAGCCAGAGCCACTGGGTACCTAGATTGCGCTCTATCCAGACCCTTGATAGAATGCAAACACAGACTGTGCGGAGGCGCGCATCTCGCGTGTCGCCTCTCTGTATATAAGCTATACCTATAGTCTACCTCCCCCCCTCCGCTCACTGGAACAACCGCCAGCGACGCTGCGGAGATAAAGCTCATTCGCCGGTGTGACGCGTGTTTGTCGTCGCGGCCACCACTTGTGCCTCGGGGACGCCGACTACGACGACGTCTCCTCAGCTGTACGTATGTGTGTGTGTGCGTGTCTCTGTGTGTATATGTGCTCAAGCGCTGTGGGTTATTATGGACGCAGCGTCCGACCGCTTGTTTATGTCGACGCGCGTCGAGTGTTCCGCAAATGCGACGACAAGCTCGCGGCGCTTTGCGAGCTTTCAATGCCGCCAGGCTGAAAGGTTTTTCGAAAAGTTTGTTTTCACGCGCGCACCAGCGAGAGGATTTTCTCACTCGAGGCGTACGCGGAGAAGTGGACCCTTTTGAGGTTATGTACATTCGTCGACTATACGACTCACAACTTGTATTTTTTTTCCAAAGTATATACTTCCACGAGAGATAGTGTAATACAGTTCGCGGTGTATGTACTGACTCCCTGACGCGCTTGGTCTCGCGAATTATGTTGACGAGCTTGAGGGAAGAGCAGAAAAAGACACAAGTAGGAGCTCCCTCTGATTGGAAGCTATTAAATTTCAGGATATTGCGAGTGCGTCGGCCGCCGACGTCGCGCGGTTAACTTTGTTACGCGTGAAATTACATTTGCCGCGGGTAAATTGCTTCAAAATAATTTCACTGCGCCCCCGCCAGCTCTGCACTCGTTCGCGTCGAGTCGAGCGAGTCACGGCCTATGTGTTTTTTTTCTGCCTCGCGGACGTTACTCGTCGCCGGGAGAAATCGATTCGGCGAAAACTCGCCCGATTCAGCCGAATATTTTATTACCTTCGACTTGCGTAAGTCGAGGGTATAACGGCTTCCCCCTACATACCGCATCGTAAAATTTTTAAAGACTCGCGAACCCTCGTCAACTGCCACTCTCTCGACTCTCACCCGACCGAAATCCCTTCTTGGAACTTATTAAAATTTGCGCATCCACTTTATAGCGAGCGATGATCGTTTAAATCTGCGACATCGACTTCCGCAGATTGAAAGTGAGTTCCGTAATGGAGTTGACAACTTGATCAAGGATCAAATTTTTTCAGCTTCTTTTTCGCTAAACCTATACACCCTTTCGATTGATAGACCGAATTCGTCCCGTCCCCCGCATAGACACACACTCGCGAAGGTGCTTCCTTGACCTGAGAGAGAGAGAGAGAGAGAGAGAGAGAGAGAGAGAGAGAGAGAGAGAGAGAGAGAGAGGGAGAGGGAGAGAGAGAGAGAAATGGAGATGTAACGGGGCATTAAGGCTAGAGCCCCCTATACGGCAGGAGTGGCGAAATTGTGCCCCCATCAGCTGCTCGCTTGGCGTCGCGTACGTGCCTCGATTTTCGTACGGGGATTTGCCCTGGCCGAGCCGTTAATCGTCCAATCGACCCGATTTTTCTCGGCCGATGCTGCTCACTCCGCGTGTGCTGTTCTCGACTATTTAAGGGGTTTATTCTCGCTACCGCCGCCGCCTCCTGCGATTAATGCTGCCGTCCTATGCAAATTTTCCCTCGATTATTCAGCTCCGTCGAGACACTCCCGCCCCTGTACGAGCCATCGCCTCGTTATCCGCTACGTAATTTGAAATTTCAGGGTAATTAAGGGGGCCGCGGCGCTGCAGCCCCCCTATTTACCAACAGGCGGTAAAGGAGCGATTTGTGAAAATCGCGTTTAAAAGTGCACCGAAAAGCCGATCACGAACGTCGCATACTCTGTATTCCCGATCATCATCGGCAATCGCATCAGCCCCGCCCCTCCTGCCGCCCGCGCATCATTTCAGCGTGCTGATCCGCAGCGGCCGAATGACATAACTCTAAATGCACGCCCGCTGCGGCGAACGGCAGACGTCGACGCTTGACAGCTGTCAGGCGGCTCTCTCGCTGCATTAAACGCGGCTAATTAATGCGCAGCGGCCGCAGCAGCAGTAGCAGCGGAGAGAAAGGCTGTACTCTGCTCTATCTCTCGCTCTGTGTGTACAGAGGCCGCTGGAGATCGATAGAGCCGTGCGTGCGTATCTAATCTCTCTCTGTCTCTCTCTCTCTCTCTCTCTCTCTCTCTCTCTCTCTCTCTCTCTCTCTCTCTCTCTCTCTCTCGCTCTTGCGCGCGAGTTTCAGCCCTTTGAATGCGTTCGTACCTCCAACGAGATTTCAATCTAGACGGCTCTCCATTTGAGTACTTTCCGATAAATGGGTATAGCGTACGTGAGTGTGCGGGAAAGCGCACGCGCGCGCGACAACTTATAGTTTTGTATTAACTGCGGGGTATCAAAGGCCAGTAAAAACGAATACGCTGCTGGGACGGAGGGAGAGTGTGAGCGTTAAATTATACGCTAGGGCAATAAAAGAAAATTTTTCAATATTGAAGTCACGCCAACTTTAACACGACTCCTATACGCAAGCTCACACGCTGCGGGGGTTGGGTGGCAAGAAAGAGGATTTTATCTATCGTCTTGTTCCACGCCATTTAACATAGAGAAACTTAAGACTACTAGCGCTACCACCACCGCGCCAGCAGCACCACGAGTCTCTGCGAGAGACAGAGAACAAGTCTCGGAAGCAGTGGAGCGCGCAACAATCCAATATCGTTCTGCAGCAGCAGCAGCAGCCGCTGCTACAATAATCCGAAAGTGGCGCCGGCGTGCGCACTGGGTGATGATGATGATAATAATAATAAAAGTAAGGAGACGCTTACAGTCGAACAAGCGGATAAGAGAATAGGCAGTCGCGCGGAGCGACGAGGGAAAACCAGACAAGCGAACGAAGCGATATGCGTCGATATCTCGATTAGACTTCTGTGTGTGTATGCCTGTGTCTGTCTGTGTGTGTAAGGGGGAGAAGAAGGGAAAATGCCAATTCCCCGAGAACGACGACGACGTTCGCACACTGTATTTCCGCGCAGATGCAGCTACGACGTCGATCGTTCCTGTATGTGTGTGTATATATATTTCTCGGGGAAATATTCAATGGAGTTGGTCGTAGCAGCAGAAAATAAGAAAGGCCGCGACGACGTGCCGGCAATATCCGCGCGTGTGCTTTTGAGCTTGCTTCTTTTGTTAAGGGTGAGAGAGAGAGAGAGAGAGAGAGAGAGAGAGAGAGAGAGAGAGAGAGAGAAAGAGAAATGTACGCTCTTCCAATTCCATCATCGCGCCCTTTACACTTTAACGAGCTCTTTGAAATTCAATTCCGATGTATAATATACACAGGGACGTAATTATGCGAGCCATTCGCGAGCCCGCTGCACATCGGCGAAACTCGAAATTCCTGTACGTGGCTGTTCGAAATCAAGGCGATCCCCCTGTCTCTCTCTCTCTCTCTCTCTCTCTCTCTCTCTCTCTCTCTCTTTCGCAGTAAAAACGCGTCTACTACGTAGCACCATCAAAAGAACGAATAGGATAAAGAAAGAGAGAGAGAGAAAAAGAGAGAAAAAAAGCATTCCATGCGCCTCGCCTGAAAAAGAAAGCAGCAGCAAGAAGGGAGAGATAAACGAACAAAGGTACAGAGGCTCGGCAGTAGCGAAAAAAAGCTCGCCCAGCGGAGAAGAGAGAGAGAGAGAGAGAAAAGAGAGCAGGCGAAAGGCGAAGCGTACACAAGCTTTTGAATCCGATGGAAATTCCATAAATTTTAACGACCGCCCCAGCCTCTGCTGCACTAGGACGCCCCCTGGCGGCCCGTAACCCATGCGCTTGCGCCGCAGCCTATCGATCCGACGCGTCTCTCTCTCCCTCTCGCTCTGTGGAAAACGCTTTCGCTCCGGGAGAAGAAAAGGGGGTTGCTTTACCGCGGCTCTCTCTCTCTCTCTCTCTCTCTCTCTCGCTCTGTTGTCGAGAGGGGTCAGAGGGGTGAGAGAGTGTATATAGCACGGCTGCTGGCTCTCTTGCAGCGCACAGCGCGCGTACAGTCCAAGACGACGACGACGGGGGCGCAAGCTTGTTTAGCCGGAGAGTCGTTAGACGCGCGATATTCCTTCCTCCATTAGGGAAATGAATTCCAGCTCGACCTCCCGTGGTTAGCTCTTTTTACGCCCCCTACTTCTCATCCTCCTCCTCCTGCTTCTTCTTCTTCTTCTTCGCGGGCCTCGTCGAAGCATTTGATCGAGTCGAGTTTCGCGAGCTTTGTTCGGGGCGGCATGAAAATACATTTAATTAGTCACCTGATACGCACGACCGAATATCGCCGCGGATAAACGTCGTCTTTGCGAAGTCTGTGTGTCTTGGATTCGAAGCGGCCCGCGTGCGCGAAGCGGAGCTTTTTCCTGAAGGGAGAACGAGAGAGGAGCTGCTATAATTATGTAGGAAGGAGGAGAGAGATCGATAGCCAATTTCAGGCCGGCGCTGCTTGTTTTATGAGCTTTTAGTCGGCCGGAAAATGAAGCTACCGAGTGCGTTTTTAATTAAAGACGTCGGAGCTGTTGCTGCGGCTACCTCTCACTCTCGTTAGCTGCCCAAAGTTTATTCGCTTTACACTACAGACTGCTTACTCTTTGTGTGTCTTACTTTAACACACGACGCTTTGTATAATTGTATCGTAATTAGGTACGTATAGGCTGTTCCGTGCTATAGACACGCGTGTATACTATAGCGCTCGATTATAACAAGAAAGCAGAGTAAACGTTCGCCTCGTTCCTTTGCTCGGTTTCATCTACTTTCTCTGTAATGTCAATACTGACAGCAAATACACGTATGATGAAGTATGCACTTTAGAAATAGCGAAGGGGGACTTTGCCTTTGCCCTCATTGAGACACGACGTTTTCTTTTTGAATTACTTCGCGCTCTCTGCACGCGCGTACTTTCGAAAGAGACTCGCAAAAGAAGGACCGGAGTTAATCCCACGTGTATTTTTTTTTCGTCGGATGGTAAATAACTTTTCGGATCACGAAACTTTCCTAGAGTGAGAGAGGAAAAAAAGAGCAGCAACATGCAAGGAGAAAAATCGCTGAGCTTAGCAGCTCCTAATAATCCCTGCCGATTGATATAAACTGATCAGAGTATATAACGCACGCGTACAATCCATCCCTCAGGGCGCTGAGAGAGAGAGAGAGAGAGAGAGAGAGAGAGAGAGAGTGAGAGAGAGAGAATCACCGTCGTTTTTTCTTTTTTTTCTCCGTCGCAGGAGGGCGAGCCACGCAGTAGCAGAGAGTAGGTACAGACCCGACGAATTACGGGCAAATATTTTCTCCCCGGCGCAGGTCAGCGAAATTTTCGTCGGTGCGTGTGTGTGAGTGTAGCCTGCGAGCAGCAGCGCAGTAATTCGATTACCGGACCGGAGGGGGGAGAGTGAGTTCGTTACGCGGCAGAACCTCAAGGTAATTGCGTCTACGGGCAATCGTAGACCTGGCTTATCTAGGTGTACACGCGCTTTTTTCCCTCGGAAAATCTAATTTTGAAATTCGCCGCGATTACATTCAATCCAATCGTCCCTCGCGCAGCTGCTGCTGCTGCTGCTGCGACATAATCGTAAGAAATGGAATTTTTTGCTCTCCTCGAAACAATGTTTCGAGCTGTGCAATTAGAAAGAAAAAATCGCCGTGTGGTAAGCTCATATCCTGAGGTAAGTGGTGCGACTGCAGCGCCACACGAGACCAATCAAAGTCTCGCTCACGACGAATGCAAATCTCGTACGTCGGCTATACCATGCAACGGCGCAGCTCTCACTCTCTCAGCTTGTATGCATGTGTGTGTGTATGTGTGTGTGTGTGTGTGTTTGTATATGGTAAGGAACTGCCGGAAGAACCGTTGCTTATATCGCTATCGGGCGGTCTTATCGAGATAATTGGCCCCGGCCGCGGTGCCTGCTTCCGCCATGATTAATTGTTATCGGATATCTCGCTCACAGAGAGGGCGCGCTCGTACCTCTTGCTTCTAAACAAGTCGCTCTCAGCAAACTATGCGGCTATAGCTCTGCCCATACACGATCTTGGTTACGAGATAGCCAGCGGGTATCAGTCTACTGGACGCTTCTATTTTTTGCTCTAGATTTTTTGAGAAAAAGCATGTGGAGTATCTCGTTGAGCACCGCTAACCGAGTGTTTTTGAGGTTATGGCTGGGGTCTAAACGAGCATCGTCATCGCGGTTTTTGCTCTAGAGTACAGCGTCGCTGCGACAGTTGCAGGCATAAATAACCAACAGTGGAGAGAGAGTTAGTCGGGCTGCAGCAGACACGAAAACTACCGTTCGAGCTGGTACTACTGCCTATTTGTCTTGACAACGAGGAAATGAATTCCGCTGATTTACGGCGAATTACGTGTGTATATCTGAGAAGCTTTCGGCACGACAAAATTAATCGCGTCTACGCATGCAGAAACATTTTCGCGGTGTTATTCATGGCGTGTACAGTTGTACTAAACTAAACAACGAGAAAGTTTATCGCGAAACGCGAGGTTATATACTCGATTCGCAAAGAAGTGAGTTCTTCAAATTCAAAGCTCTGTGTTCGAGGTGCTGCATTTATACCGGCAAGTTTTCCAACTCTCGAGGGTCTTACACAAATTGAATCGGTCCGAAAAACTTCCATTAGAGTCCTGAATGAAGGGAAAATGAATCGAAACTATCTCAAGCTTTCCAATCCAGTGCAGGCGGCCAAGTTCCAACCGCCTAATCACAGTTCTATACAGACCTCGCAAAAATTCTCTCTCTCCGGCCAATCCCAGCTGAAATCCATCAGCCCGTCAATTTCCATTCTAAAAGGGGCCGAAGCTAAACGCCGAGATTAGCATGGAAAAATAAAGCCTCCGCCGCGGCTGACGCTGGAAAAGAGGGAATAAAAGAATAAACGAGGCAAATCTCCATGAATACAAAATCGCCGATCGATCGGTCCTTATAACGCTCCTTTGATACACGCGTCTCTCTCTCTCTCTCTCTCTCCCTTTCCACTGTATATACCCGTTATCGGATGTGTAAGGCGAGAAACGAGGCAACGCCTAATGCACGGAGACTCGGAGAATTAGGTATAGGAGCCGAGATAGAGAGCCAAGTGGAAATTACAGCAGCATCAGCAGCAGAGACGAGCTCCCGATCTCCGCGGGAAACTGATGCAGTTGGCGGCGAGAAACCGTTGCTGCAGAGAGCTGCTCGTCCTCCTCGCTCCCTTTGTTGTCCTCGCCTTCGGAGTACAGAGCGTACGGGTCAGCAACGGCTCTTAGTATTCAATTCGTTTGACGAGCTCGACGCTTTGTGTCTCATTTTTAAGGGAATGTCAATACGTCCGTCCGTCCGTCCGTCCGAACAATCAGCATTTCCAGAGAGAGAGAGAGAGAGAGAGAGAGAGAGAGAGAGAGGAGAGAGAGAGAGAGAGAGAGAGAGAGAGAGAGAGAGAGAGAGAGAGAGAGAGAGAGAGAGAGGAGAGAGAGAGAGAGAGAAGAGAGAGAGAGAGAAGAGAGAGAGAGAGAGAGAGAGAGAGAGAGAGAGAGGAGAGAGAGAGAGAGAGAGAGAGAGAGAGAGAGAGAGAGGAGAGAGAGAGAGAGAGAGAGAGAGAGAGAGAGAGAGAGAGAGAGAGAGAGAGAGAGAGAGAGAGAGAGAGAGAGAGAGAGAGAGAGAGAGAGAGAGAGAGAGAGAGAGAGAGAGAGAGAGAGAGAGAGAGAGAGAGAGAGAGAGAGAGAGAGAGAGAGAGAGAGAGAGAGAGAGAGAGAGAGAGAGAGAGAAGAGAGAGAGAGAGAGAGAGAGAGAGAGAGAGAGAGAGAGAGAGAGAGAGAGAGAGAGAGAGAGAGAGAGAGAGAGAGAGAGAGAGAAGAGAGAGAGAGAGAGAGAGAGAGAGAGAGAGAGAGAGAGAGAGAGAGAGAGAGAGAGAGAGAGAGCGGAAGTGTCTACGACGGAGGAAAGCTTTCCGAAAACGTGTCTCCGAGCTGAAGAAGAAGAATATGACATTTCCAAGTATAATTATTATCGAGGACGCGGCGCATCTGAAAGTACAAAAGGTAGCCGGGAGAGAGAGAACAGCCACTCTTGCAAACGAACCAAATCAATTTCGCTGGGCAAACAATAAGCTCTGTGTACTACGGCCTTTGCGCTCTCGGCGACGTACGGAGCACTCGAGCGTAGCATCCCGAGGAAACACGAATCCTAACCCACTTGGAAGCACAACTGTAACTCGACTGCGCGACTCTCTCTCTCTCTCTCTCTCTCTTGCTAAACGCCCGCATTCTCGTTTTTGCCCAGAGAGAGGGAACAGCCCCTTCGTCTGACGACAGAGAGAGAGAGAGAGAGAGAGAGAGAGAGAGAGAGAGAGAGAGAGAGAGAGAGAGAGAGGAAGTTAGAATCGGAGCTCCGGAAGTTGGCCCGCGAGATCCTGCAAAGACTCGAACTGGGAGTTTTTGATTGTACTTGAATTGCCGCTTCTTCCTCGGCTTTTTCTCTCGCTCCAGAGACAAGTGTGGAGGAGTCGCGAGGAAGGAAATCGTCGCAGGTATAACTACTCGTTTACATGACGATCTTCATTAGGAAGCATGCAGGAAAACGTTAATTGCTCGAACTATATATAGCTGTAATAATTCCACCTTAATAGCAGCGATAGTCGAAGCGCTCGAGAGCCCCGCCGCCGCCGTAGGAAACAATAAAAGTGGAAATCACCAGTTTTATCGCATAAATATCATGTAAGTAGATCATTATACGCTTAGTAACAATAAAAACCGAATGTCCTGTCGTCTGACCATATCCGGCGCTGCTCTACTCGACTCGCCGCGCCGCAGATATCGAGCTCTCCTTCCTTCTCGCCACCAACACCATAGAAGCATGTACAAACACTTCCCCTCCCCCCAACTACAATCACGTATACATATATTTCCGGCAAACGCTGTATACGGCCTATAACGTTCATTGCTCCCGTATGTAAATCCCACGCGAGTGTATAGCACCAGTGGCAGTCAGGAATTTTTCCGGGCCGCACGCGCGTTCAGATTTCGTTTCGAGATTGCTCACAATTTACGCTCGCCCCCCCCCCCTCTCTCTCTCTCTCTCTGCAGCATAACAAGCCTCGACTCGAAAAATCTTTTTTTTCTTTCTCTCTCTCGGCAAAAAGCTTGCCGGAAATTTTCGCGAAGGAAATAAACAGAGGATGGAGTTTGAAGTTGCCATTGGATGCCTTCCAAGAGAGAGAAAGACTCGATCGAGTAGTCGTCGTGCCACATGCGCGCGCGCGCGAAAAATATAAAGACATAAGTCCCAGGAGGCTCGTATAAGCGCAAAAACGACAAGAAAGAAGGAGGAGGAGGTGGAGGAACGTTCTTCGCTCTGTCATAATGATGAAAGGCTCTATTCGAGGGCGCAAGCAATTTTGCATGTACTTGCTCGTCGTCGTCGTCGTCGTCGTCGTTTTTTCTCCGGACAACTTTTTCTAATGTCAGCTCGATTCACGTGGGCTGTCTTTTTCTCTCTCGCTCGCGGGGGAGAAGAGAGGCTGGTTATTAATGTCGCAGAATTTCCAGGACACACACCGCGCGAGTGTATGAGAGCGGAGAGACGTATTTCTTCGAGTGAATAATACAATACCGCCGCTAGATGGCGCACAATAAACCGCAAGAGAATTAACCTGTCGAACAAATAGTCGCATTGGAGTAAAGGCATTCATCAAGGGAAAGAAACTTCCTGCTCGCGGTAAATTCCGCGATCTCCCTCGTGACTTTCCGCGCGATTTCAAAAGCACAAAGACACTGCAGCCCTTTCTAACTCACAAAAAAGCTCCTCAGCGAATGCGGCGCATTTTAAAAACAAGATGAAAAGTCCGCTATGCTCCGAGGAAGAGAGAGGGAGAAAGCCGCGGCTATAGAGAAACTAGCGGACAAAGCGAAGTGGCGGCGGATACAAGGAGCGAGAGAAGGAAACTTGTAGAACAGAAGGAACGAACGCGCGAGAGCGCGGATCGAATTGGGTCGCTCTGCGCGCCCTCTCTAAGAACTAGGCCAGTCGCAGTAGTCTCTCTCTCTCTCTCTCACCAACTGTGCGCTGCTCGCGCGACGAGAAAACCAATGATGCATCGGTCGCTTTAAAGATTCAGCGAGACCCGAGGCGCGCAGGAAGGAGTTTTCAGACGTATGTATACAGCCCCTTTGCCTCTGGAGCTCTCTACGTTTAGCCGCGAAGTTTTTGAAGTTATTAGCGCTCGCTGGCTCGGGATTTTCGGTAAATAGGCCGTCGAAGGGTTGTTGATCTTGTGTGCTTTGAACACAAGCTGCATTGGTTACTTTATGGAATGGGAATGGGATGGCTGTGTATGTGTATACTTGTGGTTATTCAGGTTCGAGAGGGGGGAGGAGAGGACTGAGAAGGAAAAATGCGAGCGACGTGGGCGTATCCTGCGATGCCGTTCGTGAATCGCTTTTGCGTAATTTATAGTGATTGGTTTTGAGTGAGCTGGTTCATGGTTACTTTTGCTCTTGAATCCGAAGTAACTGAAGCACTGAGGAAGAGGAAACGTTGTTTGAAAGTCGTCTATATTTAATCCTGCACGATGAATTCAATTCATAATAATGTAGTTGCAACAAAATTATTCGAGAATTTTTCGCATTCAACTCGAACAGTATTCGCATTCTCCACAATTTTTAATAAAAATAAAGTAAAATATGCGAGCTCTGCATTATTTCGATTTTGTTATAACATCGTTCAGATGTACCAAATATATGAAAAAATATCCACATTTTATCGTACATGCTAAATTCGAAAATTCTCATTCTTTTCATAATATAATACGATAAAAACAACATTATTTTGTTCATCGAGGTACAGAATAGGTTCTATGTCAAATATACGGTTTATATCGACAGGCGATTTCCAATACACACTTTGGAAATGTATTTAAAGACGCACATTTTCTGGTCATCCAAATCCCCGCGACTAAAGCAGCCATTCCCCCTCTAACGGCTCTAACGCATAACATTATGTGGAAACGATCGATGAAGGAGATGATGTATGGAGAGATAAGCCTACAGCGTTAGAAGGACGACGTGACTACTAGGACAGACGTAATGTGTTTATCAGAGCGCGAGAGAAGGAAAAATAGACGGAGAGAGAGGAAATCCGCAGGGAAGGTCACCGAGAGCACCGGTGCGCAGCAGCTGGATTTTGCTTTGCAATTAGCGGTGCGTTATTCATCCGGCTATTTGTATAAATAAACGAGCCGCGCGAGCGCGAATGCGCAGCCTTTGTAAATATGCAACCACTCGAAAACGGCCTCTGCGTTTCTGTCGGAAAACTATAGCACAGAGCAGTTCGTTGCAACTGCATTGTGGAATCAACGTTGCTTGTCTCAGTATTTGAAAGAGCTCATCATTTACGCTTACTCTGTGTGCGCTTAGAAGTGGCGCGTTTTTCTTAGACAAGCGGCCTTGGCTTATTCGCGAGTTCCAATTTTATCGATGAGGAATAAAAAAACGATTCAAAGGCCACGTACGCGAATTTTCTAAAAATCGCGACGTGCTGCTGGAACCTCGATGAAAAGGTCCCTCTACTCCAGAACGAAGAAGCATTTGCCCTCATTGCGCCGAGAAAACAAAGACTGTCGACTCCACTTTAAAACTAAAATTCCTCTTCCTCTCCGAAAATGCATGTGTCTATATATATATATATATATATATATATATATATATATATATAGAGGCGTAGCGTACAGCGAACGCTCGAGAGTTCCGAAAAAAAGAGCCCAGTCGATTGGTCGGTTCATTTTCTAGATCTAGGTGCTGCACCGCACAGAGTGTACAGAGCGCACTGATTGATGGGCGAACTGTTGCCCCGGAGGGGTACGCACGGGCTAAAAAATCGACAAGCTCTACTTCGAGCGTTGAATTTGCCAAAGTGGAAATTCATTTCTTCAATTCGAGCGAATATATATATACAATCGTTTTTCATTCATTATCGTCCCCCATTCATGGCGGAGTACTAGCATCGGGTAACTTCACGTACCTGTATGGGGCCGGGAGTGGGGGATCTCTAGGCACCGGATTTCTCGTAAGCAAAAGCATCATACATTCGGTTAAAAGTTTCAAATCCGTCAATGATAGGCTCTCGTACATCATTATCGAAGGTGAATGGTATAGATATGTATTCATTAATGTACACTGTCCTACGGAGGACAAAGAAGAAGAAGCTAAGGATCTCTATTACGAAACTTTAGAGCAGGTAATCGACCAGTTCGCGTCTTACGACACAAGAATACTATTAGGCGATTTCAATGCTAAAATAGGCAGGGAGGAAATGTTTAGACCTACTATAGGTAAGGAAAGCCTGCACGAAGCCAGCAATGATAACGGTATTAGGGTCATAAATTTCGCGGCGGCAAAAGATCTTATAATCAAAACTACGTGTTTTAAGCACAAGAACATACACAAGGCAACGTGGACATCGCCGGACACGGCCACACAGAACCAAATTGATCATTTCCTCATTGAAAAAAGACGTCATACTAATGTTCTTGATGTAAGGGCTTACAGAGGGGCAGATAGCGACTCCGACCACTTCCTAGTAGTAGCCAAATTAAGAGCTAGACTAGTAGCGAATCAAAATAGTAAGCGAGCAAACAAGGTAGAAAGCTTCGATATTGAGAAACTACGAGATAGAACAGAGCGAATTAGGTACCAGATAGAAATTAATAACAGGTTTCAGGCACTTGAAGAAGCAAACACATCGCCGGAGGGGAATGACGAACCGAATAGCTTATGGGGGGACATCGAAAAAACGGTAAAAGAGGCCGCGAACAAAGTACTGGGTAAAAAGAAAAAGCCAAAGAGCAAACCATGGTTTGACGAAGAGTGCGAACTCTGGTTTGAAAGGCGCAAAAAGGCTAAATTAGATAGCTTACAAAATAGAAGCGATAGGACCGTAGAAGAGTATTCTAACGTAAGGAAACAGACGAGCGCGATCTACAGAAATAAGAAGCGGGAATATCAAAAGAATCTTATTAGGAGAATAGAAACTAACAGTAAGGAAAATAACCCCCGCGAAATGTACAGAGGGATTAACGCCATCAGAAAGGGTTTTATGAGTAGAGCGCAATTGATGAAGGACGAAAACGGGGACCTCGTAACAAATGACAACGAATTACTGTCGCTGTGGAAAAATTATTTCGATAAATTATTAAACGTGCACGAAAATAGCGAAGAATTAGGGGACGAAATTCACACTGCTGAACCCCACGTGGAGGAACCGAGCTACCAAGAAGTAGAGGCCGCGATTAAAAAACTAAAAAACAATAAAGCCGCGGGAAATGACTCTATACCAGCTGAGTTACTCAAATATGGGGGCGTCGAGCTCACTTTCAAAATCTATAAACTAGTATGTGCCATCTGGAAAAATGAAACAATACCCGAAAATTGGAAGGAATCTATCATTATACCGATTTTTAAAAAGGGGGATAAGACAGACTGCAATAACTATAGGGGTATTTCACTTTTAGCAACGTGCTACAAAGTTCTGTCAAACGTAATACAAGCTAGACTCACTCCATTCGCGGAAGATATAGTAGGAGATTATCAGTGCGGATTTCGGCGCAACAGATCGACGAGCGATCAAATGTTTACCATAAGACAGTTGTTAGAGAAAAAGTGGGAATTTCGCGAAACCATACACCAACTATTTATAGATTTTAAAAAAGCGTACGACTCTATTAAGCGAAGCAAAATGTATCAAATTCTAGTACTTCTCGGTGTACTGAAAAAACTCGTGAGATTAATTCAAATATGTCTGAACGGAAGAACGGGAAAGGTCCGAGTAGGCGGTAATGTATCAGAACCCTTCATGATACGCGATGGTTTAAAACAAGGGGATGGGCTCTCTACGGTGCTGTTCAACTTAACGTTAGAGTATGCCGTTAGAAAAATGCAGGTTAGCCAGCTGGGCGCAACGCTTAATGGAACAACGCAGATACTAGGCTACGCAGATGATTTGGATATACTGGGGGATTGTAGGGAAACGGTAGCAAGAAACGCGGAAATCCTCATAAAAGCGGTGGAGTATACAGGGTTAGAAGTGAGTGAATCAAAAACAAAGTACATGATTGTGGATAAGCTAAGCATCTGCAGAGGGGAGGAAGATCTCAGAGTTGGGAATTTTACTTTTGAAAAGGTTAGCGAATTCAGGTATCTGGGTACGACCATAAATGATAGAAACGAGATTAATGTCGAAATAAATAAGAGACTCCATTCGGGTAATGCTTGCTTCTACGCCGTGAGTAATTTACTTAAGTCGAGGCTGTTGTCTAAAAACGTTAAAATAAGAATATACAGGACAATAATACTGCCGGTGGTTCTGTACGGGTGCGAAACGTGGGCTCTCACTAAGCAGGCGGACAACCGTTTTAGGGTATTTGAAAATAAAGTCTTGCGAAAAATATACGGGCCGCAGAAAGATGAGGAAACAGGGGAATGGAGGAGACTACACAATGATGAGTTACACAATCTGTACGCGTCACCAAATATTAACAGAATAATAAAATCGCGCAGATTGGGATGGGCAGGGCACGTAGCGAGAATGGGAGACGACCGTACGGCAGCGCGTGTCATGAAGGGCAGGCCGATGGTAACGCGACCTCTAGGTAGACCTAGACGTAGATGGGAGGACAACGTAAAAGCGGATCTAGTAGAAATAGGACGGGTGGGTGTCGATCGGAGAGGTGCATCTTGGGTGGGGTTGACACAAGATAGGGCAGCGTGGAAGGCTTGCGTAGATGAGGCGATAAACTTTCGAGTTCCAAATGCCATGTAAAAAAAAAATCGTCCCCCATTCATCGAGTTATCATAGAACGGACGCTGTTGATAATCGGAACGAGCCTAACCGCGATCCGGCAGACTTTCGTTATAAGCCAAAATTATTCATACACCAACCTGTTCTGTTGTTCGTCGACGCTGGCAGAGGCGAGGCTAGCTACTATTCGCGGCTGCTGCTGCAGCTGCTGCTCGCCCCGTCGCGTAGCTGCAGCTCACCGCTCCGGGGCGCCGCTGCTGCTCTCGTCCCTGCAACCGCCTCCGCTTTTCCCGTCCACAGTATGTTGCTGCTGTTGCTGCTGCTTTTGGTGATGGTGGTGGTGGTGGTGGTGATGCTGCTGCTGCTGCTCGATGCCCGACGTCCGTTGCCTCTGCATTCCAAGTCCGTGCCCTGCGCGAATTTTTAAAGCCGTTAGAATATATTTTGTACACATGCAAATTCGTCGAGCACGTTTCTCTCTTTCCACGCGCCATTTCCTTTGACACATTTTTACTCTTCCGCCGAAAAAAGGGGTACGCACACCCGACACCGTGCGTTGGGCCGCGAAAAAAAGTAACGGCAGGGAACATGTAAATCCGAATCCGCGACAAAACCCAGAAGATAACACACAGGCGTGTGCGCTGTGCTGTAACTCTTTTTACGCTTTCGACGCAAAAAAAAATACAAGCCAAGGTTTCGCATATCACGCACGTATAGAAACGAGAGGAGAGAGAAAAAAACAGCGCCACCTACATCTCGTACGTACATAATAATGCCGTAATACGATATACAGCGTTCAAGGTTAAATCGCGCAAACTGTCGCCCCTAATAAATTGCCATCGTCGTCGGAAAGAGCTTAGTCCCACGCGCGCGACCCTTTTTATTCTCGCCCCCGCCTCCAAGCGCGAATTTGCATCCGAACGTTGAAATACACTGCGGCTCGATCTTGATGCACCCGATTGCTCGTTAAAATGCAAAGCGCGTTTGCCGAGCATCGCGTTCTCTTTCTCTCGATCTTATCGAGTGTATTACACTCGCACGGTACGAGGGTGGAAGGTGAAAAAAAATTTATTTTCCAAACTCGCTTGCTCGCCTATCTGAAACGCTGCAGTAGTAGTAGCAGCAGCAACGCCCTCTAGATTCCGTGTCTGCGGTTTTCGAGCCAGCGGAGGACACGTAGCATGCAGGAGGGAGAGGAAAAAGCTCCACGCGTAGATTTATATCCGACACGTAAACGCGCGGCAAATATACGAATATACGTGTAACTGTGTATGTATACATATATAGTTCAGCGGCATATACATACAGTGTAAACAGTAGTCACGCACGCCTTGGTTCTCTCGCGTGCGCGCGAGTTACGTGGCGCTCTGTGTGTAAGTGTACGTTCGCGAATCGGGGCCACGGGTAAGTGGCCGTTTAGTCGCGGTGGGCAGAACCGACTCACTCTCCCTCTCTCTCTCTCTCTCTCCCTTTGCATGTCCGTGTGTTTGTCGATGAAAGACTATCCTGCAGTTCGTTTTACGCCAGAAAGGATACTCGCCGATGGGCTAATACGAGAGGAAATTGAAAAGAATATCAGGCTTTTGGGTGGAAGGGGTTCCGCCACTGGATGGCGCTCACGGCAGATGGTATAACGAGCGATAGTCGTGCGGGAAATCCCGCGAGTTTTCCACTCTCCTCGCGATATGCGCTCGCGAGACCCTCTTTAGCATAGATAGCAAGCAGCAACTTTTTGTCAGCGTGAAGCGCGACCTAACCTCCGCATATCTCTCTCGCAGAAGAGACTCGGAGAGGAAAATTGAGATGAGAGTACTGTAAGGATAATTTGTGCAAGTGTACAGTTATTATGTGTATATCTCTCTCACAGAAGAGACTCGGAGAGGAAAATTGAGATGGAGTACTGTAAGGATAATTTGTGCAAGTATACAGTTATTATGTGTACGATACAGCAAACACTCGATTTCGCTGAGCCGGAACGAGTCTAATCGCTTCTTATATTCAGCCTCTCGCGCACACACTCGCTTATCTCCCTGTTTATAGCCGAACCATGAAAGTACGTATAACACACTCTTGCACGGTGCGGAGAAGAGCTCTCGGGGATTTTCGAGGAAAGGGTTGATCTAGCCTCAAAAAGTCCTCCTTTAGCTACCTCGAATTACGAGCCTCCGAATTATCTGGACCACCGCCGGCGCGGAGAGAAAGGAGAGAGGCCAGCGAGGGATTTAATTTTACTCGCAATGACGAAGCGGATCAGATACACACACACACATGGGGGCGGCTATATATTATCCTCGAGATTCACGTGGATTATATTGTCTCTGTAGCACATTCTTCATTATTCTCTCTCTAGCCTGCACAGGCATGACTGTCCAGGAATTAGACTCATCATATTTATGGCTTCGCGAGAGTGCAGATTAAGAATCCACGCGCGACGATGATGAATTTCAGTTTTGCTACTCTGACGCTTTCCTCGAATTTCGAGGCTGGAAAAATTCTAGTACAGCAGAAAGAGCGCTGTCGATTGACCGGTTATAGAAAAGAAATAGAGTCACAGAGAAGTAGATACCCGTGGAATGCGGGGGCGCACCTCCCGACAAAAGGAGAAAGAGGAGGAAAGAAGAAGGACGAGGAGGTAAAACCGTTGCGCGCAAGCGAGCACATCGATGAAAAGTCAATTACCGGTCGCAGAGCAGAACTGTCAGGCGGCGCAAGAAAATATGAGGAATTTTATTTTGGCGTCGCAATGACAGGCAAGTATAGACTCTTCGTGTTATTAAATTTCGCCTTCGATTCGCTGGCGCCGCGACTTCCATGTACACCGTTGCTGCAGTTCTCTCTCTCCTCCCCTGATACACCCCCGACTCTTCCAAGGGCTCTGCTGTGTGTAAGTATATATAGAGATGAGTCTTATACACTACACTCACCTTTCTTTTTGTCCTGAAAGTCTGCCCATCAACGATTCCCCCCCCCCCCCCGCCTTCTCTCTCGCTGCAAAATCGAATTACCCCCTTTGCCGGCTTACCCTACCGCTGCTACTGCTGCCGCCTCAAGGACGTCAATATATATTTTCCACTCGGAGATACAGAAGCTTGCTCTCTCTCTCTCTCTCTCTCTCTCTCTCTCTCTCTCTCTCTCTCTCTCTCTCTCTCTCTCTCTCTCTCGAATCACGATATTGAATGACGTCAGTGTGTTCTCACGGGTAGAGAACAATCGCATTCGATATTTCCGAAACTGGGCGAGCCAGTTTTCCTTCCCACATCTGTATGTGCGTGTGTGCATTAAGGAAACGATCGAAAATTTAATAAATAATAGACGGGCAGTTTCCGGAGAGGATAACATTCTTCATCCTGCAGGCGGTTATCGCGGACTATCGGAGCGATCAATTCCGCTTAAAAACAATACGATTCAATACGTCTTATTGCGAGAGGGCTGAAACATCCTCCCGCGCGCAAAAGTCTTTCGCGGCGGCGACGGTAGTCATAGCTCAAAACTAATGGCTGCAAAGTTCCTCCTCGGCCGCGGAATTTTCTCTCTCTCCGCGAGGGTCGTAAATAACGGGACATAATTGCCCGGACCCTCCCCAACTTTTTAGAGCGGAAGGCACTTTTTTAATTGATCGTATACTCGGGGATGAGAGAGCGAGAGAGAGAATCCAACTTTGGCGATAACTTCGCGGTAGCGCGTTAATGAGCGCCGAGTCAAAACAATAAAAGCTGCACGGCATAAGATCGCACTCTATACCGCAGCAAGCGCGGCGGGAAATTCGAAAAGAAGAGAAAAAAGAAGAAATTCGGCTGCTGCAGCAGACGACAGTAGTAGAGGCCGTATCGGGAATCGGTTTATAGGTTATGTACCCCGCTGCCGTATTCCACTGCTCGCCTTAGGATACGAGCTTTATACCAGATATACGTCTGTCTGAGTATCCGTACGTGTGTGTGGGGGTGGGGACATTGTGCTCGATTCTAGTTCCGCGATGCGAGATGAAAATTGTACCGGATCAGACCACCGCTGCGCGCGCGAGCTCGCTACAAGCGGATTTGGATTTTTACCATCTCGTGGAAATTACTTTTCGACCTTTCTTTATCCCCTCGCTCGAAGCGCGTGTGTATAGCTATATGCACCGATATAGCCCGGGTCTTTTCTCGCTCTTTATTCGGCCACGTCTAATTCGCAGGGGGCAATCGTACGATTACATTAGGAGGGGAAAAAATACATCTCGCTAGGTTATATCTCGCGCGCTAAAACTAGGAACAGAGAAAAAGAGAGGAAGAGAGACGCTGCGGGCAGCCTTATAAAATCCTCGCGTCGGATAAAGAGTTGGAAAGTGGGTCGTGAGCGGGAGAATTTCGCCTCATTTCCTCGAAGACAGCCGGCCGCTCCAGCTTTGGGCGAGTGAAAAAGCGCGCGCGCGAGCGCTGCAGAACTTGTTCGCGCGTGTCTAACTGAGGATGAGTTCTCGCTTTCTCCCTCTGACAAAAGGTCTGTATGCAACGCTGTTTTTCGGACTTTTCTAGCGTGTGTGCGCAAAGTGGCGATTATCAAAGTCGTTGTCGGACTGGCTTGAAGCGAGAATCGAACCGAGGAACCGAGGATCGCGAGTTCGATTCCCGGTTGCACGGTTGTGCTTTTAATTTTACCCTAATACGCGAAAAACCAGGCGTCGACGGAATATCAGCGCGGAGGAGATCAATAGCCTCATCGCTCGCACTTATTACGGCTCGATCCGAGAACTTTTCGCGGCTGGCTGAAGAAGAATTCGAGGAGTTAGCGTCTTCCGCATCCGGAGCAATTACGAAGTTATCGCTGGATCCCCGCACGGCTACCCAACTATCCCGAGGCGCCGCAGCTCAAATTAAATATTGAACGAAAAGCGAACGAGCGAGAGAGAGAGAGAGAGAAGGCACAAATAAGTCGCTAAAAAGTATATATATTGCACCTCGGGAACTCACAGCGCGCGTTCGATACTCGGAATAGTTTGCCAACAAGGCTTCCGGTCACCGCCCGACGAGAGAATTCTTCGCTGTAAAAACACGCGGCATCGCGAATCTCTTGTCAAAATAGTTTTTCCGACGAAGAAAGCGCGCGAGGGTATCTATGACGATTCGTCGAATCCCGGTCCGAAGCTTCCAAAAATAAACGCAGAGCCATCCGGGGGTGGGGTGAGAAAGAGGCTATCCCGGCCGATCCTGTTCCAGAGAGTTATCGAAAAAACGTTTTCCGTGAAAGGGTCGCGCCGAAAGGACGGTTAGGCACGCACTCGCCAAATAAGAACGACTCTGGCGGGCTTATGCATGCGCCCGAAGCAATTTACCCTATACACTCGGCTGAATTTATTATTTTTATTTTCCTCCGCGCACGGATAAGCGAGTCTCTCTCGATTCTATTTCACTCTGTATATAGATGCGTGCAAGGTATACATACACGTTTATCTCTCCTTTACGTATTCGTACGCGTATATGATACTCAGCGAGAAGGCAATCAGTGCGAGCATTACTTTCCATTTATTTCGATCGAGACTCTAATAATACGCTATACCCAGTTGCGTAGGATAATTTGAATCGATGATTTCAATCAGCGTCGGCGTGAAATTCGCGTGCAGGAAATATCGCCCTCTTTTTCACTCTCCCTCTCTCGCTGTATATGTGAACGAGAGCGCAAAAATAAGAAGGCACGCGCCGAGGGCAATCCAGGATAAAAAGAGTCGCTCAGCATTCAGTGCCGGCGAACTGATTGATCTAGCGTCGGCTCCGCCTTAATGAAAGCTTTCGCCTTAAAAAATGGCCCGTCGTCGATAAATTCGGCTCCGGTGTAAGGAATTTTCCCTTCTGATTTTCGTGAGAGAGAGAGAGAGAGAGAGAGAGAGAGAGAGAGAGAGAGAGAGAGAAAGAGAGAGTGAAAGAGAAAAGTCTCTGGGATCGGAACGCCGGAAAGAGACGACGAGCGAGTGGATTTACTATTGTGCCTTCCAGTCGCGCGCGCGAGCAAAGTGCTGCCGATGTCTTTCCGGGAAATCGAGATATCGGGGATGGAGCCGCTGGTGTCGGCCGTAGCGGCTCCGACTTTGCTCCAGTTTTCCGAATTAT
Organism: Nasonia vitripennis; assembly: GCF_009193385.2. NCBI lineage: Eukaryota > Metazoa > Arthropoda > Insecta > Hymenoptera > Pteromalidae > Nasonia > Nasonia vitripennis. Next base: position 6,690,266 of record NC_045757.1, on the reverse strand, counting down.
TTAAAAGGCTACGAAGTACTCTCTCTGCCAGCCGTGTATGTATATATACAGCACCCCCTCTGTCTCTCATTCTCTGTCCGGAAATTGGCTAGAAATTATCGAGCTTGGTTATGAGAGGGGAAGACGGAGAAATGACCGAGGTTAATGGGCAAACGTAAACAAAGGCTCTCGATCATTCGCGTCGGGGTTGGAAGCAATTTTTATGCGATCGAACAGTCGCGGAGAAGAGGAATCGAAAAACTTTTACCTCTCTCTCTCTCTCTCTCTCTCTCTCTCAATCTGAAAGTAATACTATTTTTCCTCGGGAAAAAATTACGTTTCCTCCCGCGCAAAGCCCGGGCACATTTGTCGCGGGGAAACGTCTGGCGTAAAGCGTGGAATTTCAAAAAATTCAGTATATATCCGTCTTTTACATCCGCGCGACCTCGCGCGTAAATTGCAGCGCGATCATCTTTTCACGAGGTGGCCTTAAAACGAGCGGCGCGCGCTGGCCCCTTAAAGCGTAAAAAGAAACGGTTCAATGATAAAAAAAAAGGAAACCCGTAGATAACCCCTCGATATAAACTCGCACCCGCGCGACTTTATTAGCCCGTTCGCGCGCGCGCCGCGGCTTCACGCTACGGAGAGAAAACCGGAGAGAGAGATGAAGGAAGAGAAGCGCGAGATGTTAATTATCGGATGTAGGGGCGTAATGAGAGCCCTTTACACACGCCCTTTGTCATCGTCGCTGCTGCTGCTGCTACGGGTAGTGATGGTGGTAAAAAAAATTATACGAGGCGATAGCGAAGGCCACAGCCCTTTACGAGCAGGCTCTCCGACCAGTAAACGGCTAAATGAATTTCTTCCGATCGTGAAAATCGTAGAGGCGAACTTAACACCTCAGCCGCCTAACCTAACCTCACTTTGCTTTTACGTCAGGCCGTTGAAGCTTTGCACTGGAAATTAGCGACTATATAGGGGAAGGATCTTTCTTCCATCGGTCACTCGGTGTGGGTATAGCCAAACAAACGACCTTCGATTTTTGCTAGCGGCAGCAATGGGGGACTCTAATTCAATTTGTCATCGAGCCAAGTCCCGAGGATTTGCAATTTCACACGTCTTTAGATCCCAATCAGAGCCAACTGTCCCAGTCGCGTTCAGCTTCGCATAGCACCAGCAGCTCTGGACTTGACAGAGTCGTCGTAGTTCCAATTTCACGGCCGAATCGCAGCTTGCCTCGATTTCGTCCCGTTAAAAACACTGCGAAGTGCGAGATGACAACGACGACGGAGGAGGGAAACTGACGCTAGGGGGCGCTTTCTCTCCTCTCGCAGCAGCACTTCTATCGTCCAAATTGATATTCATCAGAGTCGGAAAGGTAATAACGCGCTTCGGGAGAGTGATGCATCGCACGCTGCTGCTGCTGCTGCCTCTCTTCCCCATGCATCATCGTCGTGAATAATTCAAAGCGGAAATGTTCAAGACGCGCGCGCTCGCGCGAGCGGAGTAAGCAGAAAGAATCGCGCGCGAGCGGCATTAAAACTATTACTCCCCTGACGTTTCGCCAATATCGCTTGATTGACGCCGCGAGTTTTGTATCGATCATGCTTTTCAGCTGCTCGTACACACACGGCTAAAGGATTCGCTGTATGCTCTCTCTATACGTGTGATACCTGTCAAGAACGCACAGAACAAACAGCGCCAAGGATTTCAACGTTGATTTCTCGATACGCTTGTCACGGACAGTGGCTCTCTCGCGCTATTTTTATATTACAGTCCATCTCAGTTCCTCTAAGTATACAAACCGGAGTTTCCGAACACGCGAATCGAGAGCGCGCATGTGTGGGGCTGTTATAGGTTATGTGTATACGTGCAATTGGAAGTCGCGCTGGTATACGAACTAGTTTACAACACTCGAACACTAACGGAGAGTATGGGTATAGGTGTATAGACCTCCATATCCCAGCGAAACAACAACTAGTGGGGGACCAAGAAATCAGATGAGATCTCGTGCATATAGAGATGTAGAGGGCGGTAGTGCACGGCGGTGTCGGAGGACAATTTGCATGGCCGCGGCCTGCAGTCGACCAATTATTATGCAGATGCCCCGGGATTCCGGTCGGCCGTTTTGTTCTCTCTCTCTCTCACACTCTCCTTTGACTTTCTCACTCTCTCTCTCTCTCTCTCTTTCTCTTGCTAGCGCGCGTCCCACATTCCCCTTGTTTGCCCTTTATTTTCATGACCCTTTTTCAAAGAGCGACGAGTTCGCGCGCGTTTTGCATTTCGTTAGTTTTTCTCCTACTGATGCCTTTGGCGAACGTAGTAATTCATTGTTTTTCGGGGTGGATAAAAACGTTCCGCGCAGACGTATTACTCGCGACCAGCGATTTCGAGAGCTTTTTATCTATTTTCGATATTGCTATACATGACGAATGTTTCATTAGCAAGCAAAAATAATGGGGATAGAATTTTCGGATTCAAAGGAAAAGTTGTCATAAGCGCGAAGCGAGTGATAGTCGAGAAAGAGAGAGGAGGAGGACCAGGGTACGAAAAAGTTTCTTCTGGGAATTAAATTTCAAATTTTCGTCCGCGTGTACTTTGCGCACTCGCTCGCTCGCGCGCTGTGACAGAGTTTCAGTTATGTTCGACCGCCGAAACGTGAATAATTTAAAAGTTATTAAACGAAAGTTCGAATGTGGGTTGCTGACGAGGCTGCTTCAGAGCGCGAATGAGGGAGATGGATATATAAAGGAATTATTAAACCGAAAGTTAATTTAAACGGATTCGCCCTGCTCCGCGCGTTTTCTCATTCTCGTCGGGCTGGATCTGCGAGCGCGGGGCGAAAAAAGTGTGTCTCTTGTACGAGCTGAAGAGATTATGGCGAGGAATAAAAAAGACATATAATATATGTGCGCGAGGATTTTTCCCGATTAATTAGCAGGGGTTCAATTAGCTCGAACGTGGAAATTGAATCATTATCTCTGTACCTCAAAGGGCTTAATTTTGCCGAGCTAGTTATATACCTCCCCTATCTCATTTCACGTGTTGCATAATTCCATCGATTGAAAGAACTGTCACACACTAGATTTCGATAATTTTTTTAATAATAAAACGGAAGAATCCATCGGAAAAAGTCGCGCGTTCTCTCGCGATAGAAAAGGCCAAATCTCTTTGAAGTCTGTTACCGGTCTTCCCGGCAACAGTATACCTCGAAAAAATAATTAGATAGCAGCGAGAAAACAAAAAGCGTCAGCTTTCCATCATACCGGAATATATAGAGCAGCACAGTACAGTCGACTAAAGGGCAGCAGCAGCCGAGTCTCGGGCCGGCGGCGTCAGTACAGTGCGTGCGTGCGAGCTCCGCGAGTATTGATTCGCTGCCGCCTCCCGACGCGCATCCCCGAAATGCAGAATCACGTATACATCTATACGGGCGGGAACAAATACACACATACAAAGAGAGAACGAGTAAGAGGGAGATGAAAACACGGATATTGGTTTTAGAAAACGGCTATAGGAACAAGGGCTCTCTCGCGCGCGCGAGCAATCGAGCTCTGGCTCGTATAAATTTTCAAGTTTTCTGCGAGTGCTTTGTACACATGAATTTTCGACTCTCGCCGCGCGCTGATGCTGCGCTCGCGTGTAGCTCGCGCGGATGCGATGTGGAGAGAGAGTTTCTCGCTGCTGCCGTTGCTTTTGTACGGGCGTGAGAGGAAATACGCGGTTTCTTTTTTCCCCGTTGCGCGCGGCGATGAGATTTAATGAGAGGCGCGCGCTGTGGTTTAATTCGCTTTGATGTACCGTTTTAATCACGCGCCATCTAGCAGCGTATCCATTATACGTACTGCAGAGCAAAAGCAGCCTCGACTATAACGCATCTCGCGGGTGATTTTTGCGCGTCAGAAGAGAAAAACGCGAGTTGTTCTCTCGGCTTTGCTCTCTCCCACCCCCGGCCGACCATCTAATCTCGTGTCGGAGAGATGAGGAGATGAAAAATTTCCCGAGAAGGTGTAACGACGGCAGCGTCCTAGTTTTGTCTTCTCTCGCGCGTTTTTGAAAATATATTATAACAAAAGGACGCGCGACACACGCTGCGGAGAGAGAGAGAGAGAGAGATGCTGCTAGTTCTTAAAGGGTTAAAGCTCGGGAGGAACTATTTGAACGATCCATCACGCGCTCTAACGATCCGATAAATTTCCCTCAGCAGCACACTCCCTCTCAATTAGGAGGGCCAATTAACAGGACGATGGAGGTAAAGAAAGCAGCGGTACACGGGAGCTTTTGAATGGAGAAAAATTATATTATTCGAGTTTCCATGCGCGTCTTAGTCACTTATTTTTCTATCTTCGGAATTAAAATTAAACGATCTCTCGCGTTATTTTGGAAGATTCGAAAACCGTACATTTCAAAATAGGTTAATTTCGTCTAATTTCCCGGGAAATGAGAGAAGGAGGGCTGAAAGCACAGTTACAAATTCACTAACGAACCCTCGAGTATAACGCGGATCACACGCGAGCCCACTCAGCCATGTGCCGTTCGTTCAATTAGCGATGAAGTACATAATTCACCCCTTAACACATCCTGCGCATATACCCTTGTTGATAGACGACTGAAAAAATAAAGTACAGCCTTATGCATATAAATACCCGAGAGAGAAACGATCGTTGCATCGCGTGTATACCGCAAGCGAGAGGTAGAAGAAGAAGAAGCCACTTTCCGCGCGTTGACGCAACAGCATTTATTCACGTTGCGGCGCGGCCTTTTGCGTCACACGATGCATCTCTCTCTCTCTCTCTCTCTCTCTGCGCTCGTGTAAAGACGAGTTTAGCAGGCGAGAAATCCCTCTTTCTCCCTTGGCTGCTTTTTTCGGAAGGCTAAAAAGCTCTCCGGTATACGTCAAGTGCTCTCTCTAGTCGAAGTTTTTCGGGCGGATGGAAAGCTTTATGTGATTTGCTTTTTAACCAGAAAGTCATGCTTGCATACACCCTGTAATTAAATAGCTCGCGCGTGCGCGGCAGCTTTCGGGATCGACGATTCGAGCGCGAAAAATAGAGAAAATGAAACGTGTGCCACTGTATGGAAAACGATTATTCATGAAACGCGCGAAGGAGAGAGAATATTTCCTCTCGAAAAAACACTGAGGGAGAAGTATGCAGAAGTCGAAAATAGAGTATTAAAAAATAGAGAGAGAGAGAGAGAGAGAGAGAGAGAGAGAGAGGGAAAAGTCACATTTGATCTTGTGAGCGCGCACTTACGTATATGCCTATACGAGTATCGCAATCACTCAGCCCTTAAACACACGCGAGAAGAGAGAGAAGAGGAGGTGTGCGTGTATATATGAAAGAGAGCGTGGAAGGGATATATGATGAAAAAGTGCGCGCGGGGCAGAAAGTCGTCGCCGCGCAACGGCGCATCAGCAGAAGGAAAAGAAGAAAAAGCCAGCGAAGAGAGAGGGCGCCGTGCGGAGAAGAGGAAGGGGAAAACGTTAACCCAGATGCCCAACCGGATGGCAAATCATATTCAGTTAGCGAAATGAAAATCATTCCTCGCGCTGAGAGAGGACGTCTCGCATGAATTCTAATGGTTTTGCGGCCCGCCGCACTATATGCGTGTGTGTGCGTACGTGTGCGTGTAAAGCGTCATATCGATGTTTTCAATACTTTGGGTGAATTCAGGCTCCGCGTCGACGACGAGGATCGTTAGAGTTAACAATATCGATCATGAAAAATTCATTAAAAATAATTAAAAGCGACGTTTAGAGAGAGCGAGCAAGCGTGCGCAAGTGCAATTTGCATGACAGCGCGCGCGAGCTTGATGCGAGAGAAAAAGTGTATATATAACTTGGTGAATTAACATTCTTTTGTCGCTGTACACCGCTTCCGCGCCGTCGTCGCGGCGCGCGCGCAATTTAAATTTCAGATGGCGAGCTTTTAATTATTTTTCATTAATTTTGCGGCTCGCCACCGCGTGCGCCTGCCCTGCCTGGCTCCAGTACACACGGAATGACTTTTTAAGCAGGGATACACACACCACGGCCGCTTAATTTTCGACTCGCCGAGAGAGAAAGAGAATTTTTCCCGCAAGCGCTAACGAGATGATGCATTGCCGCGCGCGCAGGAATATCGCTTAGGCTCTGACGTGCCGCAAGAGAAATGGAATCGCTGCTTGATTTTTTCTAAAAAGTATGAGAATATTCTATGCCCTAGAATGAAAAAAAAAACACGACTTCTTTGTGTCGGAGTTGTGGAGAAAAGGTATCAGGACGAGGAAAACAAAAACCTAACCTAAAAATTCTGTCGCGAGCAAGTCGGCCACACATCTCGTCCGCGCGCACGACAAAGGGGGAAGGCAAATCTTGAAAAATCCGCAACGCCGCTCTTGCGCAATCTCAATTCCGTGTTCCGTCCTTCTCTCTCTCCCGTGCAGCATCAAAGGGCCGAGCGACTATAATACACGAAGGAGAATCCCTTTGGCCCTTTTTTCTCTCTCTCTCTCTCTCTCTCTCTCTCTTCCCTGCGGCTCTTATCGAGCATCAAAAGTCCCGGATTGCGAGGCTGCGAGGGAGGACAACTACTGCCGCTTATCGGACAAAGAAAAACGAGGGCACAAGGGGGACGAGCAAGAGAGAGAGAGAGAGAGTGAGCAGCGATGTATACAGACACACACGCGCGCGCGTATAGTGTATACGGGAGGGTATAGGCTGAGGTTATCTCGGAAACGACGGGAAAAATTACTGAGTAATGACGCGAGCGAGAGTGAGGAGGCTGGAATCGTTCGGTTTGTAAATACCACTTTTTCGGAATTATTGTAACGGTTAGTGCCGGGCATTACCGGGAATTGTGAGCTCTTTCGACGGACTGCGTTTGCCGCTCTGGGAATCGGAAATTTAGTTTCGGGATGAGCCTGTTAGCTGGACATATTGTTATACTTCACTGCGAATATAAAAGTTTATTATACTCGGCTGTTATAAATAAATTAGGAAGTTTAGCACTCGAACATAACCTAAAACCCTGCAACACGTGCGCCCCCTCGTTAATTATGAGAAGAAAAATTGAAAAATGTCTGCGGCTAATTGTCCTATACACGGCAGTGAGTTACGGAAAATGCAACCTCTCGTATCTCTCACTCTCCCGCTTGAAATTCGAGAGCTGCGGGCAACAGCAGCAGCCGGAATGTCCGAAATAATTACTTTTTAAACAGTTTTTAATTGCAATAACGCGGTTTGGCGCTTATAAACGCGAAACTCGCGCGCGCGGGATTAACCTTTCATAAGCGGCTCCTCCCTTCTCTGCAGATAAGACGCGCTGGAGAGAGAGAGAGAGAGAGAGAGAGAGAGAGAGAGAGAGAGAGAGAGAGAGAGAGAGAGAGAGAGAGAGAGAGAGAGAGAGAGAAAGTTCTACAGCGACCTCCTACAAACGAGGTTATTCATTTAACGTCCAAGTTTACTCATCATGACCGTTATTTTTTCAAGGGATGTACTTTTAGAAGCTCTTGATGGCCCTTTTTTACGCCACTTACACCCGCGCGCGCGCGACCCTGTTTACACTAAAAACTTTTTTTCCCCGAACCTCGCGTACATCGAAATTCCTCCGGGTTGTTCAACCTTTCATTGTCCCGATCGTCCTGCGCCCCATTACTCGCGGCTAATCCGAAAAAGCGCGAGAGTTCTCCGAACAAAAGAGAAAACAATAACGGGAACAAAACCACACCGAGCCACAAAACAGAGGAGAGAGAAAAGAAAAAGACTCGACAATCAAAACGCCGCCTCTGGTTTTTCGCGTGCTTATGAGAGTCGGCTACGAATTTCTTATTCGACGATTCTTTCAGCATAGAGCTCTCGGCAACTGGAAGCCCGCCAGCTTGCCGTGTTCGACGATTTCGCAGCAGTAGCCGTTGCCTCGAGTGGCGGCGCTGCAAGCGGCCGCAGGTGAAAGTATACGCGCATCGAGAGAAAAACATCGAGGGCTTGACTGATGCACGAGAGAGAACCTTGATCACGACTCTCTATCTACGTTTTTTTCTCTTAGCGTCATGAACGCGTATCAACATTGCTCGAGGAGGAAAGATCGTTCTCTGGAGCAGTTGGTTGTTGCTAGGTCGAGTCGACTTTGTTTTGCTTTTCGTAGCGCGATTATAACCGATGATAATCGTACACTTCCTCCTCAAACACTCCGTCTGACCGAATCGATAGTCGATCTACTCGCGAATCAACCCTAACCTCAAAAAAGTCGCGCGAGAGCGCCCGGAGCTCGCGTAAACAACGAGATCGTTAAAAGTGCGCGACGCTAGGGAACCGCGAGAAAGAAATCTTAATTAAAACTTTTCTCCTGCTCGATGTAATTCAATACACACACACATACACAATCACATAGAAAGAGAGAGCGCGATGCTGCTGTCCCGAATGATTAATGCCCCCGCGCCACACGACGGCGGCAATTAAAAGTGTAGCCACCTCCCGGGCTTTTATTAATTTTCGCGTCTTTGCGTGGGGATTCTCGCGAAGACGCTATAATACATAAACTCTCGTTACTTTTCATTAGGTACAGCCTCGCTGACAGCTCTATCTCGCGCTCCTCGCTTTATTATTATTATGCATGTAAATAGCTCGATTTTCAGCCCGTTCTACACTCCCCTTTAAGTGGATCGATAAGCTAGTGCGTAACGAATCGTTGGAAAACATCGAGCCAATCTCGCCTACATAACCCACATAGAGTCAGCCTCTCGCACACACGTGTATAATATACTCACAGTGAGCTCTCAGTGCAGGGGCGAGTCGTCGTCGTCGTCGTCGTCGTCGTCGTGGTGGCGGTGGTGGTCCTCTTCTTCTCCGTTATTACGGCACAACAGAGCACACTCAAAACAAGAATCTACGACAACACACTGATCCTCGTCGGTTCCACAACAATGACGCGCACTGACCGCCTAATAATAATATAATAACAATCACGTCGACGGCACTTGAACAACATACATGTGTACGCTGATGGAGCTGGCTGCGGATCAGAGCAGCATCTCAGCAGCAGCGGAGCAGCGAGAGTCCCTCATCGCATGACGCATCGCACACGCGAGAAAGAATCGGGCAACTATATACCATACTATTGAAATACAGCACCAGAGGGAAGTGGAGGCGTCGGCAGCAGCATCGCCGTGTCAACTCGCTCGCTCGCTTTCTCCCTCTTCCACGGCACCACCCTCGTCGACCTACTATTCATGAACGGCTCTAGCTGTATATATATCTCTCTCTTCCGATGCTATGTACAAGAACGCGCGCACTTCACTTGTTTTCCACCGGACAGCTGCTGCGGCGCTAATACTCGAGACATGGACACTGCCGAGGGAGAGAGAATATAACCTGGGGCGCGGGCGCAGAGGGCCCGGATACTCGCTCAGCTCATCGTCTCGTCTCTCGGGCGCAATGGAGGCCGCCGCGATTGCGCGCGCGCGCTCTCGCTCCGAACTGCTCGCACACAAAATGGAGCGCTATAGCTGCCTCTCTCTCTCTCTCTCTCTCTCTGTATACTGCGCACCTATACGCGTGTCTGTGTCTGTGTCTGTGTGTGTATGTGTGCGTGTGAGTGTATCCCTTCGACTCGTCCGCGCACGCCACTCTATGTATATAGATATACGTTATTCGAGGAAGCAGCGCGTGCAGGGGATATTCCGCGCGCGCGCGCTCCACGACTGCACTGCCGCGACTGCGGCCCGATCCGCTCTTTCTCTCTCTCCGCGCCGTCTCTCAGCGCCTCGTTGTCGCGCCCCCTCTTTGCCTGCTCGCGCAGCTTTCGACGCTGCTGTTGTCGCTGTTGCTGTTGAGAGAACGGCTGCTTAGCTACACTTGCCCTCGTAGATGCGACGGTGCTGGGGCTCGTGGGGTACACCCTAGTGCACTGGGTATACGGCCGCAGGGTCGCTTCCTGCTGGACTCTTTTTTCGTCCTCGGAGACGAGGAGAGGCCGACTCTACAGCGCCATCTGTCCCACTGCCGGAGTCCGTCTGCAGGACACACTCCTCGTATACGCGCGAGTATAAACGACGCGAAGACGGAGATTAGCGGATTCGTCGAGTCTCTAATCTCGCACTGCGCTCAACGATAAAAACGAGGGTTGAGACTGTACAGCGACGGCGACATGACGGAGCCTTCGCAGAGAACTGCGCGGAGGAAGTCGCGACTGCGCATGCGCGAGCCTTCCGTTGCGCTTGTTGTATATTGCGGGAGTGACACGCACGGGGGGTTGAACGCGAGAGAGAGAGAGGGCTTGATTGAGAGCGAGTTTGAACGCTGACCTTTCGATTTGAATTCGGAAAAGTTCGCGGGGATGAGCCTTGAATCCTTGGGAAATGCGCCGCGTCAGTTTTTTTTTTTTTCACAACGACTCGGAACGGCAGTAGTTAGCTCTTATAAATATTTCATATCCGGTAAAAGTAGCGTTCGATTATTAAAACGACGGAATACGCAAACGCATTTTTAAAAAGCCCGGAGCGCGCATAAAAGCTTCGTGGAAAATCAAACGGCCCATCAAAAAATCATCGGATCGCTTGACACAGCGCTCCGCGATAATAAATACATATAGCGCGCTGGAGTGCACGCGTACTCGACGTCGCGTTGGTAACACGCGGAGATGAGAGCTTCCGCGCATGCGCGAACTCTGTACACACACACACACACACACACACACGTACTCGCGTGTCCAAAAGGGGAAGAAACGAGAGAGAAAGAGACTCGCGAGGGCGATGCACCGAGACTCGGGATTTTCACCCCCCCCCCCCCCAGTACGCCACTCGACCAGACGTGCGACTCGCGCCATCCGTCGGCCGCAAGCTCAAGCTCGACGAAAGCTTTCTGTACATGCCGTTAGTTCATCTTTCGAACGCTTCTCATCGGTGCGATTATTTTTGAACGCTCTACGTTAATTCAGATGGCTATATGTATAGATTCGTCTGGCTAGTCCTGGCCGTTTCTACTGAGAAACTGGGCCTTCGGCCGCGCGCACAACTCGCTGCCGTAACGTTAGGCTGTAATGCCGGCACGTGCTCTTCTCCGCTTTCGTCACGGAACTACTTATATCCTCGCGAGCTTGCTTACCCTGAGATTTACGCCGCGTACGTGAGTATACGTGGCGCGAGGCAGTGAAAGAGGAGCACCGGAGACTATAAAGTCGAGTGGGTAGCAATTTTTTTCTAAAGACGTACACTTCGCTCCGCGAGAATATTTTAAAGTATACTCGTGTCGCGGAGCTATTAGTCGAAATTTATTCCGATCCAGAGAGAGAGAGAGAGAGAGAGAGAGAGAGAGACGAGTGTGTGTTTGTGGAAACGCGGCGGCTCGCGATCGAAAAATCCGATAAGGAGTCAGCTGTGATTCGAATTTATGCGCTGAATTGTTGTGTACGCGTTGGAAATGGCTTCGGAAGACGTTCGATAACGGAGCTAAATTGTATATTAATATTTACGCTGATTATATTAACGCGAGGCAAACGAAGTCAAACAAAAAAAAAAATACAGTCATGAGTCACTTTATCACGAGGTTTTAACGCATTCGATCGCTTCAACATTTGGAATTTCGATAAATTTTCCATCTGCATATACATACTGAATACACATCTTTCCGTTCGGTCGACTTGCATCGGGCGGTCACCGGTTCAACGATCCTTTATCTGATTTTTTATTCAGCTGTTGAATAATAAATTTTCTCTTTCTTGGTTATTTAATTAATAGTTCATTTTTATCGCACACCTCGACCAACGAATACCTAGTTAATAAGCAACGATGAATAATTAACGGTATAGAATCGAGGCCAAGAACCTTGTGATCGACGAGTGACGATAATCTAAATTCTGTTTCTAACGTCAGCCGAGCTTCTTCCTATCGGCGAGAAAATTATTTTAGTGATCGATTCACAACAAAAATTCCACATGGAAATAGCTTTCACGCGATTTTCGGTTTGCACGGCGAGATAAGCGCACGGCGGAGGCACGAGATGTCGGGGAGGCGTTATGTACACAAGCAGCCGAGAGATCGTAAATCAGACTAGCGTCAACGAAGCTGCAAGCTTGATTTTATGACTATACATTACCTGACGCGTACACTCAGGCAGCCGCTTAGAAATGCATTCGGAGTCGATGTCGTATCTTTCAGCTGTGCACTACTTGTTTTCATGATTTTTTCATCCCATGTTTACACTGCGCTGATTTATTATGTCGACCACAAATTTTCGTAAAACCATGTGAAGTTTCATCGCAACGACAGCGAAATTATAAATACTGAATCCCAGCAATCGCTAAAACAGTCAATACAGAGTATATACGTATGGATTACATCATATTGCTCAAACAGTCGGCCTATTACAATCGACAGCGTCAACAACGCGCGCATCAGGTGCACGTACGGCATAAACCGATCTCAAGAGGGGGGATGAATCGGGTAGATAAAAGCGATAGTCGAGAGGAGTAGTATCGGTTACTAACGCGCGCGCGAAGATGCAGGCAGTATCGGTCGCTGACGAGCCGCGAGTGTCGGTCACGACGGCCGAGAAAGCGATGCAGGCCGTCGAGTTTGGAAAGCCCGCGGGGACTGCGAAGAAGGTCTTCTGGTCGCAGCATGTCGCCAGCGTCACTTGTGAGTTTTTGCTTACTTTGGTGATTATTTGCATTGTCCTGTCACAGACTGAGGATTCCATATTGACCTAAAACGCAAAAAATCGGTTGAAGATCGGCAGCAGACCGTTAATGATTGATACATACACGTCATACAATACACTTGCCATTTGTCTGTCAAGTGAGTCTCGTGATGTTCCTGGTGGGTCTTGCCAACGGATGGTCGTCTCCGTACCTGGCGCAGCTGTCGTTACAGGACGAAGTCGACGGCATCCCAAGAGCGACCGATAAGCAGCTGTCCTGGGTAGCGACCCTGATGAATTTCGGACGGATATTCGGTGCCATGGCCGGCGCTGTAGCCCAGGGTAAGTCCTGTGAAAAACAAAAAGTACGTCATACCGATTTATAGTCTAACCGATTTTTTCCACAAATCACATAGACACGGTCGGTCGGAAGATGTCCCTGTGCTTCGCTGGCTTTCCCCTGATGTGCGGCTGGACCTGCATAGCCGTAGCCGTGAGCGTCGAGTGGCTGTACGCCGCCCGGATACTATGCGGCTTCGCCATGGGCATGATCTGGACGACCCTGTCGCTCTATCTGTCCGAGATAGCCGACCCCGAGATCCGTGGCTCTTTGGCGAGCAGACCATTAACATTCTTCTTCTCAACGACAACTGACATGTCGATTGTCGCCAAGTCGGAGTGGGTCGTCGGTCGAACGGTCGTCCGAACGCTTATTTCCATAACCTCACACGTGATCTGAGCATACAAGTGGATGATGATTTTTGAATGAACAACACTGCGCTGCTGTAAATGCGTAATACGGAAAAAGAACGTTATCTCGAGCAGAATTGCGAGGCATCGCTGTTTTTAGATCTGACTGAGAGCGCGATTGACATTTCAATCGACGCGCGCCGGCTTGTTGACAGAGAGAGAGAGAGAGAGAGAGAGAGAGAGAGAGAGAGAGAGAGAGAGAGAGAGAGAGAGAGAGAGAGAGAGAAGCGCGCAGATATGAAGAGAAGCCCCATCGAGGTGCTGCTCAAATATTTGTAGGTGAAAATTTAATCTTAAAGAATTCACGTGTTTGCGCGGCGGATGCCTCGCAATTACCGAACGTACGCGGCTCGCGAATGTACAATACCGAGTGTGACCAGCTTCGACCGGCGACCATCTTCGCGTGTGAAGCACCTTGTATGTAATCGGTCTCCGATGACCTTGGCCCCTTCAGGTTTTGTGGAACATAACGACGCAGTCGATCGGCGTGTTCTTGGGAAACTTGATGGGTCCGTACATCTCGATGAAGGTGTACGCCTACATCAGTCTCGTGCCGAACGTCCTGTTCCTTCTGCTGTTCCCACTGATACCGGACTCGCCCTACCGGCTCATCATGATCGGCAACCTGGACAAAGCCGAGAAGTCTCTCAGGTGGTTCCGACGCAGACAAGACGTTAAGCAGGAACTGTTGGAGCTACAGGACTACGTCAGCACGTCCAAGGTCTCGCTCGTAGAGAGACTCAAAGAATTTAAGGAAGCCAGTGAGTTTAGTCGATAACTTATCAAGCTTTGTGGTTACCTACGGTCGATAATACATGGATATGCTTTTTTTACCGACAGGATACCGGCGCAGCTTCCTCATGATGTTCCTAATCAACATCTTCAGTTACTTCGGCGCGTTCAACGTGATCAACAACTACATGGAGATAATAGTGACGAAGAGCCAGGTCAGCATCACGCCCAGCATCATAGTCACCGTTACCGGCGGTTTCTCCATCCTTTCGGGCCTCTTGTCTACTTTTCTAGTCGACAGCTTAGGTCGACGCTTCCTCCTGATAGGCTCGAGCCTGGGCATGGCTTTATCGCTGACCGCACTGGGTCTGCACTTTCAACTGCTCGACCTTGGATACGACCCAGTTTATCTGACCTGGTTACCCTGCATCATTCTACTAGTCTATACAGTGTCCTACAGCGCAGGCTGTGGGTGTATCCCTAGCGCCCTCGTCGGTGAACTCTTCTCGCCGAGACTCAAGACCATCGCGAGTTTGAGCTTCTCCGGAACATCGGCCGTGTTCTCGACCATGTCCACCGGCTCCTTTGTGCCATTTTTGAATCTTGTAGGACCAAGCTACTTGTTTTGGTTCTACTCAGTCGGTATATACGTGTCGGTAATTTACTACTGGTATTTCGTGCCCGAGACCATGGGCAAGAGTCTTCAAGCCATTCAGACAGAATCGAAAAAGTGATTCGACTTATGTTAACTGTTGTAATCAGTGCGCGTGATATAGACATGTATAAATAAAAATTTAATTGTGCGAGAAATCGCTGATTAAGTGACTGCATTCGATAAATTTACTTTTCGATCGTTTGTAAATAAATATTGACGCCGCTTGTAATTAAAATAGCGTTGAAATTCAACTGCGGCTTCTTTTGATGGACAATTTCGACCTCGCGCTCGATACAAGCTTAATGAAATTGTCATGTGAGAATATACACATAAGTATCGATTACAAATAATAACACTGGTCGTACTCCGTTTTACCGAATTGGTTTTTTTTGCGCACAACGCCGAGTAACGAGGTGATTGATTTCGTTTTTCCAGTCAAATGAAAGAGTGATTAAATGTTAAAAGCTTGTACATAGTATGACTAGCTTGCTTTTCTGACATTGTAAATATGATATTGTTTTTTACAAATAAAAAAATTATTTTACGAATGTACGTACCTCCTTTTTCATTGCAAATCATACATCACTTCCTAGACCCGGTCGCATTAGCGACACCATTATTCTATCGGACAATGCGTCACTTGCAGGACGAGCGAGTGCCGCATTAGCGAGAACGATTTCGCGTCATATGCAATCGGAAGTCGCATATTTGATGCATCAGTGCTTTACAGTTGCGTTAGAGGAATGTATAGATTCGAGCTATTTTCATCTTAACTGCGTCGACGGCTAGATTCAACCACCGATGCGAATAACATTTTGAAAATTAAGTATCTTTCGGAAGAATGTGCACTGGATTATTATGAGTCAAGCGCCCTGACTCTACGACTATCTCGTGGCACGTTCCGGTGACGACTGACGACAAGTCGACGCTGGACGTACTTAGCGCGTCGTTAAATTTGCAAAAACTTGAATAGCGGATCGAAAGTAAATGACGAAAGAAATGAAAGACAGAGCGAGTAATGACAAGCTGCGACAGAGAGACTATGTACGAGCGATATGGCTCTCATATCCGGAATCGCGTAGTCCCTCATTATGTCCCATTACCCTTTGTTACAAAGAAACTTTTCTACGTAAGTATTTGACGAAAATCAGTAGAGCCGCTAAATGACTGATTAATATTCAAAGGCAAGAGGGTCTTTGTACGCTCGTGCACTTATCAATATTTAATATTTAATGAGCCTCGTTCATTACAGTCTTCAGACTTGTCCGATGTCGCGTTGGGTCTTTCCGAGATGTTTTTACCCCTTTCATCATTCGATGCTCTGTCATTTCGCACATTTTTTGCTATGCAAAAGACTCGCACTTAGTGACTTCGGTTTATTTCTCTCTCTCTCTCTCTCTCTCTCTCTCTCTCTCTCTCTCTCTCTCTCTCTCTCTCTTACGTCGATGCTATTCCGGGTTCGACGTTCGGTGCCGGATACTTCGATGCAGCTTGAATAATGAGTACGAAGAAAATAGCCTCGAGTATAGATAGCTTCTTATGGCCGAATAGGTATACCCTCGAGTTCCTGGGCTTCTGGCCTCCTGAGCCTGGAACGTCCAGTATATCCAAGTACTTTGCTGCGTTTCGAATAGTTTTCTCCATCCTTGCCATCGGCTTTCTGTTCGTGCCAGAGATCATGATGGTCGTTGTATTCTGGGGCGACATAACCGTACTTACAGGTAAATTATTAAAAACCTATCCTTCGAAGTTTTATAAATAAAATTTACCTCCCTACAAGGGGTCGGCTGCGTGTCGACGACTCTTGCCCAGCTGAACTTCAAGATGTTGTACGTGTTGGCTCGTCGCCGCAGATTTTGTCGAGCTTACCGCAAAACTCGCGAGCTCTGGTCGATGACCGATCACGAGTCCGAGCTGAGAAAGGGTCTAGAGAAACTGGCTGGCCAGGCCAAGAAATACTCCATCGCTTTCTTCTTCACGTGTTTCTGCAATAACATTAGTTTTACTACACTGTCTGTCGTTGTGTGGCTCAACTACAATGCTCAGGAGAACAAGAGCTTGCTAGAACGCCGCCTGCCTTTTGATGTTTGGTAAAAACGCATTAAAAGCTTCATTTAAGCGAGATCTACTTACTGATTGGATTTTTTTATAGGTTCGGCTTCGACCTGCAGCGAACGCCAAACTTTGAGTTAGTTTTCGTCGGCCAATCAATATCAGCCATCTTCTGCTGCTTCGGCATCGTAGGGCTGGACACTGCTATGATGGCCCTTATCCTTCACGTCTGCGGTCACTTCAGGGTCATAGGTGCGAGACTTCGTGCCATCGGTCAAGGGATGCACAACGACGTTCAGTCCAAAAATTCAGTGGAATATCTTCACACTAGTCGAAAGCTGGCGATATGGCAATGCATCCAGTATCATCAGCAAATGATTAAGTACAGCAACTAGCTCTATCTTTATCAAATTACAATTTAAATAGTTGTGCCACGACTATACCATGGGCTCAGCCTCGTTGCAGAGAACTTCGGTGATTCGAGATCTTGGGGTCTGGTTCGACTCTAGCCTCTCATTCGACACACATATAGATTATCTTTATTCAAAAACGGCCAGCTTAATTGGGTTCTTAAAATGCACAACACATCAGTTTTCCGATTTCGAGTCTATACTCTATTTGTACAATTCCCTAGTTTTACCTCACTTTCTATATTGTTCACAAATTTGGGCCCCTTACAAGAGGTGTCAAATTGAGAGGCCGGGGTCTATCCAGCACAAATTTCTTCGCTATGCAGCGTTCAAATTGTTTCGTCCCATGATCTTCTCCAATCACGATTATCGTGACTTAGAGCTGGACTTAAATGTCCATCCTATCCGTTCGGTTCTGCATTTTTACGACTGTACTCTGGCGTTTAAGGTTGCCCATAAGCTGTTCAGTTGCGAGTCACTGAACAATGCCTTCGTACCCCGCCACGTGTCTTATGCGCTACGGAACCCCAGAGCCATTGAGGAGACCGACTCATCCAAAATACCGATTTTATTCTTCGTTAAGCAGGATCAGGAGATGCTGGAATGCCCTCCCCGACGAGATTCGTTGCGCTCCGAATCTAGCAGGTTTCAAACACCGACTGGCCTCGTTTGTCTACTCATTCGTTTAGCCCCTACAGTACCCATCACTGGGTCTGGACACGATACTCTCACGCTCAATTTCAGTTAAGCCGCAAGGCAGACAAACATTAGTTTTATGTGAGCATCCAGCGGCTCCTCATTCTGCCTTTTACATTACTCCCCTTATGAGCCCACGTTCAATGTCCGTAGAATTAATTAATTTATGTTGTTTTATTCTGTAATTATTGTATTATCTCTTTGTTTGTAAAGGGCTTTTAGCCCGTTTATTGGATTAATAAATAAATCTCAATAACTCACATGTTGACTCGTAGATTCGCTGAAGAGGTCCGGAGTCTCTTGAGTCCGATAATATTTGTACAGCTGCTGACCAGCGGCCTAGAGATCTGTCTGAGTGGCTACGCAGTCATCGTAAACAGCGACGCAGGCAACTATGGCGATCTCGTCAAGTGCACTGGTTACTTTCTCTCGGTCTTTATACAACTGATCATCTGGTGCTGGCCAGGTCAGATACTCATACAGGACAGCTCGGAAATAGGCCGGATCGTACTTCACGACCTGCCCTGGTGGGACATGGCCACCGAGCAACAACGGCAATTCGTCTTCGTGATTTTTAGGACGCAAAAGGAGTGTCAGATCACCGCACTTGGCTTCCAGGTCATGTCGATGAGCAAACTTACAGACGTAGGTGTTCATTTTGTGATAGTAAGATAGGTTAAGAGAATGTAAAATTTTTTAATATTTTTTTTATGCAGGTATTCAACACAGCTGGCTCATATTTGGCTTTGCTGCGGAGAGTCTATGAGAAAGAGACTGAGGAATGATAATAAGTTAAAGAGAGAAAGAATTTATAGGCACTTAGATGTTGCTGTTAGTTTCTATGCCTGTTATAATGCGATGAATGACCCTCATAGGAAATTGAGGCTAATATGGCCACGATATGTCAAATTTTATGCTCAGTAGCCAGATTATGTGGCATATCGTGGCCATATGTCCCTGTTAACAGGAGACGCTAAGTGGGCATAATATTGGCGAACGTTTTATACATGGCAACCTAACCTTGCACATATTTATGCATATGTACAAACATGACCACACTCAACTATGTGGGTTTAGATATTAAAAACATTAAGTAAAATTTGTGTGTTCAAGATTTTATCAATGATGAAGTGTAAAAGTGATGATCTTGATAGATATTCCCAACTCAGTGTTCAAGTCAGTCGCAGGAAGTATTCATCATTATAGTGCCTTATATGCAGTGTATTCGTGCAAGATGTTTAATTTGCAGTGTAGATGCTTATTTTATTATGTACGAACAGGCTAGCGTAACAATTTTTGCTTGTCTGTCTTTGCTAGCTGATCCACACCGAACCCCATGACTCCGGGGGCAAAATTTACACATGGGTGTTTATATGAAAATTTAAACTACAGCACTTGAGATAGAGACAAGTGGATATATTGTTTTAACAGCTTGAAACAAATCACCATGCAAAATTTCAGCCCTCTAAGTATGATAGATTTTAATTGAGAGCAAAAAGAAAAATTCAAAAGAGTAATCGTACAATCATTGAGAATTAGATCAGCTAGCAAAGACAGACAAGCAAAAATTGTTACGCTAGCCTGTTTCTACATAATAAAATAAGCATCTACATCACAAATTAAACATCTTGCATGAATACACTGCATATAAGGCTATAATAATGATAGATACTGCTTGCGACTGTCTCGAACTGAGTTGGGAGAATATCTGTCAAGATCATCACTTTTACACTTCATGGTTGATAATCTTGAACACACAAATTTCACCTGATGTTGTTTCTAATATTCACACTTACATAAAAACATGCATGCCAGAATAGTATATATATGTTAGTGAGTTTTGAGTGTGATTATATGTAAATTTGTATGTATGAATATTCAAGGTTAAGTTACTGCTCTTAACACATTGTCTTGTATTTTCGCTAAAATTGATTGTAAAATCCTTTTTTTAAACGTAAATGATTTTAGAATTTACTGCGTTAAAAGAAATTTGATTATTAAGTTTATGGATTTTAGTTTATAAACCCATTGGTGGAGTCAAGTACTCAACATAATGTGGGCATATTATGTTGACATATTATGCTAAGAAAAATATAGCCAGTAGTTATTCACTGGCCATATCTTATGGCGTATTTTCTACGAGGGGACTGTTCACTTTCTTATTAAATTAAACTGTTGTCGTCTATGAAGATCGTTGACTATTTTCTGATCTAATTAACACAGATATTAAACTAGATTAAATTAAATTAAACTAGACATCTCGATTTTCTATGCGCCGAAACTCTTAGAATAGCACTCATATTGTGTCACCTTCGAGTCACATGTCACATCGTCGACTACGCGACGGCAACAGGATGGTAGGTTAGCGACTAATTAATTATTTGTAAGATCGATACAATGCGACATTTACGAAAATAATAGACAAGCGAAATATCGAACTATCCCCGCCAAGTTGCTAAAATTGATCCTATTATAGCTCGTTAATTTTTTAAAAACGTTCCCGGAGCTCCGCCGCATCTCGCTGTTCGTGCATACGCGATAATCCAAGAATAGACATTGTATAGCGCACTAGCCGCTTTGCAGCATGAAGTCAACGAACGAAAGAGAGGTAAAAGAGACTCGCGCGCCTAATGAAAGGGGATCGCGATACGGAGGGGACTTTCTTTCTGTTTTCCCGTATGGCCGAGCTTTGTAATCATGTGCCGTGTTTTTCCGCGCAGAGCTATCTGCTAAATTATACCCCCTTCGTTCGCGGTCTTATCCGTTTCTCGCGTGGATTATCAGCTAGTTCGTTCCTGGCGTTGAGCCAATAAACTTCATAGAGGTATGAGTGTCGAGAACGAAAACTAATGGATCAGATGACAGGTGATGGCAGGTCGAGGGTCCAGCGTGAGGATAGACGAATACCTGTGGCCCAACAGGTACCTCCTGGAATTATTTGGTACCTGGCCTACCGATTATGATGGCCGTACTCTCGCGTCTCAATTGTTCGTCAACTTTCGCGTCTGCTTCGTATTTGTGGCTATCACTGGCGTCCTTGTGCCTGAGATACTCATGATAATTGTATACTGGGGCGATCTCGACGTGCTGACAGGTAACTGAAAAGCTTGTTGAATGATGAGCGTGCGTCTAATGAATCATAAACCATAGCTCATGATATTTAGGAGTCGGCTGCATAGCGACGCCAGTCAGTTTGATCCTCTTCAAAGTGGCTTATATGATCATTCGGCGAAATCGTTTTCACGGAGTCTACTCGAATCTCAGAAGACTCTGGCTCGCAATCGACGACGCTGAGGAGTTTGAACCTTTGGAAGAGTTGGCACGGCTAGCGAAACGCGTGACCATCGGTTTCTTCTTGTCATGTTTCAGCAATAACGTTAGCTTCACTACTGCGGCTGTAATCGACTGGGTCAATTACGACGAGACGCGGAACGATTCTACGCCTCGACACCTGCCGTTCGATGTCTGGTTAGAACGACACTTTGCTACTGCAATGGCATCTTCGGAATAATTTAATTACGAAGCTAATCGTATTTTTATAGGTTCAGCTTCGACGTGGAAAGGTCACCGAATTTCGAGATAGCCTTTGGCTGTCAGGTGATCTCCTCGCTCTATTGCTGCACTGGCATCGTCGGGATTGACGCTACTATGATGACCTTTATTCTGCACATCTGTGGACACTTCAGAACCATAGCTGCCAAATGGCGGGCCATCGGAAGCAAAATTTTGGACAATGAAAAGTACTCGAAGTCTGGTCAAGTGATGCCAGTGAAGAAAGATATCAATCAAATACTCCGTCAACATTCCGAGATGCTGAGGTAAGGACTTGGTTCTAGAAACTCATATATATGTATACAAGTCCGTCACAAAAGTGTTTTACTGGCCTTATTTTTAACGCTTGAACTTTATTCTTATACTTATAGTTTTTATCTTGCGAAAATAATATTGAATACATCGTCTGCTGCAGGATCGCTGAAGAAGTGCGTCGTCTGCTAGCCCCGATAATCTTTATGCAGTTGTTGACCAGCGGTCTGGGCATCTGTTTGAGCGTGTACGCAGTCACGATGAACGGCAGCAAAGGCGCCGACTTATTTAAGTTTATAGTCTTTTTCGTGTCGATATTTGTTGGGCTGATCATCTGGTGTTGGCCGGGCCAGCTCCTGATGCAGGACAGCGCGGCTCTGGGCGACGTCGTCTGCTACGAGCTGCCGTGGCATCTGCTCGGTGTCGCTGAACAACGTAATCTTGCGTTTTTTATCATGAGAGCTCAGAAAGAGTGTCAGATCACGGCACTGGGGTTTCAGGTCTTGTCGATGAACAAGTTTACAGAGGTGAGATGTTGGATGCAAACTTCTTGTAATTTGAATATAATTTATATATATATATGCTCTGTTTTTACGTAGATTTTCAATTCGGCCGGTTCGTATTTTGCTCTGTTGAGGACAATTCACGAAAAGCAATT
This sequence comes from Nasonia vitripennis, assembly GCF_009193385.2. Classification (NCBI taxonomy): domain Eukaryota; kingdom Metazoa; phylum Arthropoda; class Insecta; order Hymenoptera; family Pteromalidae; genus Nasonia; species Nasonia vitripennis. Next base: position 6,667,914 of record NC_045757.1, on the reverse strand, counting down.
GGAAGCTCAGTGAAATGACGACATACTGAGTAGTTGAGAATTTTCAAAGATTTTTAATCACTTTTGTACTAACCATGTAGATTTTCTAATAAAATTATCAAGTCTAACGACTAAAAATCTAAGATGCCTTTGAAATTGACTACCTGAAATTTTTTATTTATTTATTTATTAACTAGTTTAAATAATTGTCATGTGTTAATTTCTATAGAGGTACTTAAAATATTGGTTCGTCGAAATATAATTTAAAATCTCTATGTAACCAGCTTGAATCTGATCTTTTCAGGATTTTATTATATAGTTGTAAGCCAAATGCTGTGCGAGCAGAAGATATTGATGAGCAGATTCTCAGATTTGCCGCAAGATGGCGTTAGTAGTAAATGCTTGCTAGCTACGCTAGTCAAGGCGTAGCGTGGGTTGATTGATACTTCCGGCGCTAGAGTCGAGAAACTAAAAGTGAGACGAACTGTGATTGGTTGCCGTGGGCCTCAAATAGACCGTAAGGGGGGATTTTAGAATATGGAGACTGCAAAAGTCAGTTTCTCGAGTGACCTCGGAGCGTGAGGACGCTATCCACTGAAGTGTTTGCAGGGTGTCAAACAAGAGTGTTACGTTAAGATAAATTTTTTACACAAGAGGCAACGATTTCAACCTTGGTCAAATTGTTGGAAAATCGCCGATCAGCTAATACAACGTAAGTATAACTCTTTGAGAAAAATGTAATTACTGCATTTTTAAAATTGTTACTTAATTTTTCTCCCTTTTTCGCCAACAATTGTAACATATTATATGGCTCCGAGGTGTATCACTTAATAATGCACCTCGGAGCTATAATACTATATAAAATTTCTTAGTTATAACGAGACCGACAGTACACTGAGAGAAAAGGAACATTGCAGCAAACATATATGTTAACTGTTAACATAGGCATGTTCGTTTTGAGCCAATAATACGTATGTTAATAGTTAACATATGACTGCCCTTTACGATTTTTCATAGACTTTATAAAGTAATCAGATAAAAATTATTAGAAAACACACTTGTATGAATTTTATTAATGCTAAGTAACTTTACAGTGATATAATGTCAAAATTCAAAATTTTGTCTTTCATCGGCCTCTTGGGTCTAAATACCAGATCTGACAGTTCTAGAGATAAAATAATAAGTGTCATTCCAACTGATTCAGCAGCCTCTGGCATTTCCAAAAATGTATATGTCAACTAGTTTATCACCATTAGTTCAAAAGTTATTGGAAAAATTCAAATCTGAGAAATTAATGATTACGATATGATGTTTAACACACTACTGAATTTTTCCAATAACTTTTGAACTAATAGTGATAAACTAGTTGATATATACCTTTTTGGAAATGCCAGAGGCTGCTGAATCAGTTGGAATGACACTTATTATTTTATCTCTAGAACTGTCAGATCTGGTATTTAGACCCAAGAGGCCGATGAAAGACAAAATTTTGAATTTTGACATTATATCACTGTAAAGTTACTTAGCATTAATAAAATTCATACAAGTGTGTTTTCTAATAATTTTTATCTGATTACTTTATAAAGTCTATGAAAAATCGTAAAGGGCAGTCATATGTTAACTATTAACATACGTATTATTGGCTCAAAACGAACATGCCTATGTTAACAGTTAACATATATGTTTGCTGCAATGTTCCTTTTCTCTCAGTGCGTCATCCTCTTTCATACAAAAATATTCTTGAGGGTTTATTTATCATGAATAATCAATAAATCATTAATAATAGAACAAAAGCAACTAAATATACCTAAGGAAGCATGCAAAGTACCTTTGGAATGATATAACGTCAAAATTTAAAATTTTGTCTTTCATCGGCCTCTTGGGTCTAAATACCAGATCTGACAGTTCTAGAGGTAAAATAATAAGTGTCATTCCAACTGATTCAGTAGCCTCTGGCATTTCCAAAAAGGTATATATCAACTAGTTTATCACTATTAGTTCAAAAGTTATTAGAAAAATTCAGTAGTGTGTTAAACATCAGATCGTAATCATTAATTTCTCAGATTTGAATTTTTCCAATAACTTTTGAACTAATAGTGATAAACTAGTTGACATATACCTTTTTGGAAATGCCAGAGACTGCTGAATCAGTTGGAATGACACTTATTATTTTATCTCTAGAACTGTCAGATCTGGTATTTAGACCCAAGAGGCCGATGAAAGACAAAATTTTAAATTTTGACGTTATATCATTCCAAAGGCACTTTGCATGCTTCCTTAGGTATATTTAGTTGCTTTTATTTTATTATTAATGATTTATTGATTATTCATGATAAATAAACCCTCAAGAATATTTTTTGTATGAAAGAGGATGACGGATTTTGAGGTTAGGCGGTACGAGAGAAACGCTATCTGCACGCAACACTACGCACGATAGTCTTGAAATTCATATGTTACTATTAACATACAGATATTTCCCGCAATATTTTTTATGTATACTAGACTTGGCGCAGTGCGCTGCGCGCACTGTAGTAGACTATAATTTCATTAACTTATTAAATGGAATATAAATACTTGATTGATATTTTTAATATTTGTTTTCTATCACGGAAATATATCAAACTTTACAATATATGATTCATTTCGCGCTCATATAAATTTCAAAATTGCCGCGGTTTCGTCGCCAACTTCCTTTTAAAATTTTAAGGTTATGTCTCGAGAATAGAATAGTCTCGAGAGTAGAACGTCTCTAGAATATTATAAATACACAAATTATAATTTGATATGTATTATAGTATTATATTACATTTTTAATATTAGAATCAATTTTAGAAATCAAAAACAAATCAAAAAGTTCTAACGATACTTTTGACGCATGCGCACTACATGAGCCAATCATATTGACGCATTCTTGGCATCACTTCATCCGGTCATGACTTTTTTATATAGGGATTTTATAGGGACTATAGAAATAAATCTATAGTATACATACAAACTATTTTTGTTTCGTACAGAATATTTGTAAAACGTACACGAATATATTAGCAATCATTGCTCCTAACGTGTGTACATATTTACGGCAATGATATCTTTATCTCAGTGTACGAATGCTCGGAGAAAATTACTCGTAACTAAATAAATACAATAAATTACGAAAAACCAAGATTTAGTTGCCCTTTCTTTTATAAACATGTATCACTGTGCTGAATTTCAAATAAAAATATTAACGCATTAATTAATATGAACGAAAATCGGTAGCTGCAGCGTGCGTATGCGAAATTCTCAGCATACGCACGCCGCAGTTATACTGATTTACGTTTAAATGCCATTTATTAATGCTTTAATATTTTTATTTATAACTTGGCACAGTAATGCATGTTTATGAAAGAAAGCGCAAATAACTCTTGATTTTTCATAATTCATTGTATTTGTTTAGCTTTAAGCCATTTTCTGCCGTGCACTTGTTCAGTCGACTCAGTCAGTAAAGTTGGGTTTCGGACTCCCTTAACAGTTTAAATGTCAGAATTAAGAAATTCTACTACTTATTGCTTTAAGATTTTTTTACAATATAGCATGAAACCAGGCTAATGAGTTTTATTCGTTTCAGGAACAGTCAGCGAGCCAGAGTTTTGCTAATCCGGCACGACGCTTCGGTCAAGTGAAAAAATCCGCAGTATTTGGGAAAAATGGAAGATTGGGTTTACGCAAGATTCGACAGCGATGGTCAGCGGAATATATTTACGTTCATGACCGAAGATTCGTACAGAATACAATGCCTCACGTGGTGTGACAAGATGCTGGAGGAAGCAATCCACGATACATTTAATAGATATATCATGGAGAGGCTTACCGAGGAGCAGTTCTGCGAGTTCATTTCCTCTCGTGACTCTACAGATCGTCGTAGTATAATCGAGATGATTCTAAGGCACGAACCCGGCCTCAAACAATGGTTTCCAATAGGAAAATTTAGAAAACTCTCACTTCTGTGGATTGCCATTCTCTGCTCCTATCACAATGCAGCCGAGCTGCTCGTATGCTTAGGTGCCGACGTGAACGAAATCTTGCCGTTTTCAGAGTCGTACTTGATACATCAGAATTCCAGCATCCTCCACGTGCTGCTTCTGATGTATCCGTCCTTGCAGAACGAGCAGCTCATCCGCTTGGTAGTAAGCCGCGGCGCCAATTTGCAAGTTCGAGACGCCCTGGGCCAGACGCCTATGCATTTAGCAGTGGCAAAAGGCCGAGTCGCACTCATTGAATTGTTTCTCGCCAGTGGAGCCGACGTGAACGCCGCCGACGACAAAGGCTTGACTCCATTGCTCATCGCAGCAAGCAGCCCGGAAGCCGACATAATGCTGCCTATGTTGTTGAGGCACGGAGCTAATTTAAACGCTAAGGATTCGGAAGGCATGAACGTTCTGCACTGGCTGGCATATGGCCCTAAGGAAGGTATCGTTAATCTGGCCAGATACTTTATCAAAAAGGGCGTCTCTCTGGAGGACAGAGAAAATACAAGCCATCATCAACCGATACACATAGCCGCTAGCGCGGGAAATATTCAGTTGGTAAGTCGAAAGCACTTCAAAATTATAACTCATTTTTAATTAAAATTTATTCTCGAGTAAGTAATCAACGTCGTTCTTTTTTATTTTCTAGCTCAACCTCTTTCTCAACTGCGGCGCAAACGTCAACGCCCAATGCAAGAACGGCCAAAGTCCGATGTACTTCGTATTGAGACATGTAGTAGAAGAAACGACGGGCGAGGCAATGGTGAAAATGTTGCTCAAACGGGGCGCGGACGTCAATCAGAGAACGGCGACCGGCTGTACCGTGCTGCACGTTGCTTGTGATATGGCGGGGTCCACTTTATTTGGGCCCGATCGATATTACAAACGGCTAAAGATGATTCTGTCTGCCGGCGCAGATATCCTGGCCGAAGACGAGGAAGGCAACACGCCTTTCTCTTTTATGGAGTCCTTCACCATGCAGAATATAGGATGTTCATGGAGCAACAAAATGATGCTCAAAGCTCTCGCGATTAAGAAGGTCCGGAGCGAGCCGTCCACCATATTGAAGGACGAGAGGATAATCGAGAAATATGAAATGGTGTCGGATTATTATCACGACTGTGTCGAGCGTGCGTATGCGCTCAAGTTCACGAGATTCATTAAGACCTGCACATTTCTCGATTTCCTCACAAAAAAACGCTACAGGATTGCCGAGCTCATGAGACATTGCGACTTTGTGCGTAATTTCTTTAAATACGATTTTGACACTTTATTCTCCATGTACGCTGCTGACTTGTACGAAGCGATGGAAAACGCGAATAATTTCCGTGACTCTATAATGATCAAACAGGAGGACCTGCTCAACGAAGCTTTCAGCGATACTTTGCCTGATCTCATTTTGCGGCGAATAAATGATCACTTGTTTAGTGACTGCCATGAAATTAATTCGATTTACCACTAAAACAATTGTACGTCACCCGACAAAAGGAAAAATAGGCTTTTCCAGCTGTGATATTTTCGTCAAAATTTATTATTAATAAAATGCATTTTATTTAAATACAATGATCATGAGTTATTTATAGGCACCATCAGAGTGCCTATATATTATACCTATCCTTGCTATATTCGCTTCCTATTCAGCTTCTTCATGCATGTTTCTATGCCACTCTTCTGAATTTATTTTTATTATAAAAACCGATGTTGTATGCGAAAAAAATGAGCTTCACGCTCGTCTTTTCATCGCTCTAAAACTGCTGAATCGTTCATCCAAGTTCAACGACCAATAATACCGATACTTATTCTAAAAGTCTCATTGAAAACAATTGTTAAGAAGAATGATTAGTAAGTATATTGCATTGAAATAATATAATTGTAGCTAAGAAACATTGGCGACTACTTATATGGCGCGAAAGTTTGATTTGAATTTGGCCTAACCTGACCTGCTCGTGCAGACGCGTAACCAAGCCTTTCAGTAAACAAATATCAAATTACTTGGATCTCTGGTGTTGCGGTCAATACAAAACTTGTAAAAATCAATGTAAAAGATGACTGTTAAAATTTTTTGCATCAGGAATCAATCGATCCCTTCTAAATTACCAACTCAAGAAAAATACCATTTATTCTTTGGCGCTAAAAAATAGAGCAGAGTATTATTCTAGTTTGAAGGAAAAGGTGGGTTACTTATTCCATGAAAACACTTAACATAGTAAAACCTATTTGTGCAAATTATTATTCACTTTAGGACTTGCACACAATCATGGAAGAAAGTAAAAGCCGAGTTATAATTCACAATGATGAAGAAGGTGAAAAACCATTGAAAAAATTAAATTTTAAAGCCCTTATGAATTGTAAGCAATATGCTGCATCAGCCTTAATTTTATTGTATAAATTTCTATTAGCTAACAAATTAACTTAATCCAGACAAAAGAAAGATCAACATTGAGATAGTTCCTCCGCCAACAAGTAAAAAGCCCAGAGCAGTGGTTGATTTGAAATTGATGAAAGAAGAACTAAAGCAACTGGAAGATCCACCTATGACTCCTTGGGAGAAAAAAATTAGTTCCAACAGACTTCCATATTCCTTCTACGATGTACCTTGCAAGACTTTGGCCAAAAGCATACTTGGTATGTCCAAATCTTGGTGGTGTTAGAACTACTATTAGCTTTGAAATTTCATATTTTTCTTTTTACTAGGAAAAGTTCTTGTCAGAAAACTAGAAAATGGAACAATCTTAAAAGGAAGAATTGTGGAAACAGAGAGTTACTTGGGTATTGAGGATGGAGCTTCACACACATTTAAAGGGAAAGTTACACCCAGGAACACTCCCATGTATATGAAACCGGGAACTATCTATGTTTATTTTACATATGGGATGTATCACTGCTTTAACATATCTAGTCAAGGTGATTTTTGTATTTAAATATATTTCTATTAGAGCTTATTTAACTATTTCATACTACATAAATGCTTCATGAAAAATTGCAACAATATTGCACCTTCTAAATTATTATACCCATACAGAATCGGGTAAATTTGTACTGATTAAAAATATTGAACCCTTGGTTGGCCTCGACTACATGGAACTTTTGAGAAATACTCAAAAAAGTGTAAATAGAGAAGGAAATGAAATGACCAGAAATATTAAGAAATTCAAAAGTCATGAGCTATGCAATGGCCCCTCAGAAATTTGTAAAACATTTGTTATTGAAAAAGATGAATTTGATGGAAAGAACATTTGTAATAATAATTATCTTTGGATAGAAGAAAATAGTTCTTAAGAAAACTAAACGTATAAGAGAAATCTTGCTACAACATTTTTTTTTTCAAAACACCCTAGTACTCTATCGTGACAATTGGTTTTCAATTTCAGAAGAAGGTAGTGCAGTACTTGTCAGGGCTTTAGAACCTCTCGAGGGTATTGATCAAATGGCACAGCATCGCAGTTTGAAACCAGGTGCCAAGGAACAAAAAAAGTTGTCAAAGGAGTTGAAAACGCATGAACTGTGTAATGGACCATCAAAAATCTGCATGGCCCTTCAGCTAGAGAAACAGCACAGCAAGTACTCCATGTGCAGCTGGAAAGAACTCTGGTTGGAGGATGATGGAACAAAGGAAGAAATAAAGATAGTCGAGTGTCCAAGGATTGGAATCGAAAGCTCAGGAGTGGAGTGGTCACAGAAGCCTCTCAGATACTACATTTATGGACACAAGTGCGTCAGTAAAAGAGATAAAAAGGCTGAATTGCAGTTCAATATTTCTCAAACTAACTAAGATTTCCTATTTTGTACAAAAAAATAAACATTTCAAATATAATATAAAGATTTCGCAAACAAAAACTTCTTACCTGGTTCAAACTGAATTCCCCCGTCGGTCTGCAGGTCCCTGCATGCAACGGTGACTATCATAGAGCGAATTTCAAAGAATCCGCCGTAAACACTTGCGGCGCTCGATCTCCATTGTGTTCTCTTTCTCACCAATCGCAGTTTACTTGGTCCCCGATCCGTCCTGTCAGAAATGTCAATCTCGAGGGTTTCTCGCGATCCCGCGGCCCGAGTCTCGTCTTCGAGGAACTTCCACTAGACAGCGATCGATCTATTCTCCACTAGGTATGATCCTCGACACAAACTGCATTCCGTCACTCGCGGAACGTTTTATCTCTCGCGTCCGACATAACCTACAAGAGTTTTGCGCGTATATAGACGGTTTTTTTTTTGGCAGTGTCCTTTTTTGCGCCGAAATGTCAAATCGCACGTTGCGTCGCAGTTATAAGCGGGAGGAGATTTCGGAACAGAAAACTGGAGTCGGCGAATTTCGAGATGTAGAAATGGGAAAGTAAACAGAGACTGCGGCAGTTTGTAAACAAATGAGTACTGTGTGTTACGGGTAGACACTTTGCGCGCGCGCGCGCGACTGTATGTTTTGGTTGAAATTTTGGACTTTAGCTGGAAACTTCGAGTGAGCAACATTTTTTTTATAAATTTAGAAGCTCCAGTTATGGCAGACGTGAGATTGCTTGTCCAAGAGGAAGGACGGGCGGCGAGGAATCTGATCGCTTTCAACGTCCCGTTGGAGACCGACGGCATAGAGAAGATCACGCGCAAGCCTCCGAGTGTCCCCAGAGTTCTACTGTCCACTGCCACAAAGAGGTCCATCAAGAGCAATGCTAGAGTTCGGTCTGCTTCGACGGGTAGAGACAAACGTTCAGGTATGCTTTGTTCGCTAGAATCTACTGTTGAATGTAGAATTTTAGGCTTACATACTTTTTTACGCAGAGTTGCAAGCTAGATACTGGGCATTTCTCTTTGGCAACCTGCAGAGAGCGGTGGATGCCATTTACGAGACCTGTGAGGAGGATGAGAACATATCCGAGTGTAAGGAGGTGATTCTGGTGCTGGAAAACTACACAAGAGACTTCCACAATCTCATAGAGTGGTTCAAGGTGAAATGGGCTTACGAGACATCGCCACCTCCTCTGAGGAGGACTCCACTGGCTTGGGAGGTGCGCAAGACCTCACCTTGTCGTATGTGGAGTGTGCCCAAACCAGGAAGCCCTTTGCAAAGGATGAGCCCTATTAGTCCCATTGAGCAGACCATTATCGAACACAAGGTCACTAGTAACCCATCTGATAATAGGAATGAACCAACTGGGAAAGCAGAGGTTACTCCAAGGAATCCAAAGATTGTGAAGGATGCCAAGAATCAAGGCTCCAAAAATGATGGTAAGTATTTGATAATTAATTTGAAAAAAATGTCTGGTCATACGAAAAAATGTTTCGTAGCCAAAAGCTTGAAAGAGAAGCAGCCAGTAGTTGCAAAGGTGAATAGTACAAGGTCGTCGACTGTCCTGAAGCGAACGTCATCAGCGAATAAAACGCAAGAATCTGAATCGAAGGTCTTAGCGGAGACCAATGGCGCGAAATCCAACGTCATCGACCCTAAAAGTAGTAACGTTGTTCGGAACGTCTCTCGGACGCAGCCGACCACCGCTACTCGAACCAAATCAGCGGCTGACTCGCAGAACGTCAATAATGAGAATAACGTTGATAGCGGGCTTAAACGGAACAACGAACCCAGAAACAGTATTGAGGCAACAAAGAATGTGATAAATACCAACTTCAATAAAGGGACACCGGCCAATGGATTAAGGTATTATAAACAAATAACTTATCTAGTGATATAATTGGTTTGCCAAGAAATCCTAATATCATACTTTTTTACAACAGCGTACCAGACTCCAAAACCACCACAACTTGCAACAACAAATCTCCAAACAAGTCGACGGTCACGTCTACTGTTAAGTCCAAAGTCAATCCTCCAAGACCGGCCTATTCCACCATTTCGCGTATGAAATCTACTCTTAGTAGCACAACGAGTTCGCAGTTACAGCAGCAACACGAAGTTCCAAAGATGGTGAGAAGTAAAACAACGCTGGGAGTTATGAAAGGCCCCACGACACCGAACAAGATGAAGCCTGGGACGTCCGTTATAGTGAGAAGACGGATGCAAGCTCAGGGAGAGGTAAATTGTCTTTCTGATAATACTCAGTAAAAATTTTATTGTTGACAGCAAAGCTTTGACTAACTAAGAATATTCATTCCTAGTTCTCAGGCCGACAGAACTCTGGAGGCTCTGAGTCCTCCCTAGATATGAGCGCCTCTTGCGAGGTTTTAACTCCACACTCAAGGTCCTCCAAGCAGAACAATTCTCAGCATAATCGACAGAACCAGAATCCGCAGCAGCACCAGAGAAACCATCAGTCATCCGGCAAAGAAGTGGACGTGGATGGTTGGCAAACGGTTCGCGGTCGATGTCGCCGCGGCAGTACGCACAACCTAAACATGTCCACTCGTTTTCACAAACCCAGCACTGCAAGTTCGTTGCCAGCTCTTTGCATCGATTCGAGCAAGAAGACTGGCTCAGCGGAGCCTAGTGCGTCCAGGACACAAAAAAGGAGGAGCGTCGGGACTGCAAAGAGCGAAGGAGATAAGGGAAAGATGTGCGAAAATACTGGGACTGGAGACAAGACTAGAAATGTCGAGGGGAAACTTGTCAATGGTGATTCAAAGGTGGGTTAAAGTCGAAATAAACCGTAATTTGCCTTGTAATAAAAAACTTGAATATTGAAATGTATTTGCGCATAGGGCCAAACATCTTCAGCCTCGGTCAGCAATGAGACCAACAACTCAACCTCGTTGACGATTGCGGCGATCTTCAAGAGCGAGGCCGAGCTTCTCGAGAAGCGTATTCAACAATTCATGGCGGCACAAGCAGAACGCGAGCGAATAATCCTCGAAGAAGAACGTAAAACTGAAGAGGCCGATTCACAGCGATCGAAGCAACTGTCGGATGAGGAGGCATCGTTGCAGCGTCAAATTCTTGAGCTTGAATCATCAGAGATTGACATCGATACCGAAACTGATGAAACCGACGGCGAAATGGTGCTTGATGTCGAGGAAGACATCATCGACTCTAACGTCGAGGATGAGGATATAAGTTTAGAGGATAGATACGAGAACATGCTTGAGGGTATGTCCTGGGCCGAGAGAATGGACACTTTAGCGCAATTGCAAGCTTTGGTCGCGAGGCATCCCGGAAGAGCTTTGGAACTACATCAGAAGCTGTCTTCACCATCGAGAAAGAGATCACTACCCGAAACGCTTAGGAGGTATTTACTTTTACATTTGCATGACATTCGTGATTCAAAAAGTATACAGTAATAATAATAAGCAATTATTGCGTATGCAGGTACCAAGCAAAACAAGCGTGCGCCCAGCATAAAAGGCAAAAATTGTTGATGGAGAAGTCCCAGCGACTGCGAGAACTTCTGAACAAAGTCGAAGATGTGAAGACTGCGAAGAACCAGTTGATAGAAGACAAGCGCATAAGACTCGAGTTGAAACTAAAACGAGCGGAAGAGAATCGAACGCAGCACTTGCTGGAGATAGTGAGAAAAGCTCACGACGAAGACTCGAAGCTCAAAGAGATAGCTTTCATAAACGAACTCGAGGCACAGAACAAGCGCCATGACTTTATGGCACTCTGTCAAGAGCAAGAAGAAAGACTGCAGGTATGCGATGCAAAACAAATGTGTAAAAACGTTACTTTGAATCACTAACGAATGCCTTTAATTTCTAGGGTATCCAAGAAGAGCGACAACGCCGTCAAGAAGAGAAAGCCGCAAAAGAAGCTGCAGCGGAAGAACGTCGTCGGGCTTTGGAAGCTGAGCGTCAGCTGCGTATTCAACGCATGAGACAAGCTCGTCGCGAGCGCGAAGAGCGCGTCGGTAAGATGCAGCTAGAGCGGGAAAAGGAACGACAGGAGTTGGCTCGAGAAAAAGCTCGAGACCGAGAGGAACGACTCTCGGCGCTTCACGCTGCTCAGCTGGCCAACCAGGAAGAGCTGCAGAAAAAGATCGCGCAAAAGCAGCAAGAATCAGCGAGACGGCATGTTGAGAATATCGAGCACATCAGGCAAAGGGCTGTGGAGTCGTCAATTCTCAGAGCCGAGGAGGTGCCGCCGACGCTGAAGAGTTATCCTTCGTTGAAGCAGTGCGCATTGTGCGGAAAAGTGGTAAGTTATTTATTTCTAAACTCAAGTTCTAATTTCATTATCAGAGAAAGCAAAAATATTGATCTCGACAAAATTTGCAGATTCCAAACGAAGTTCATCTACTCAGTCATTTGAAGGGCAAGTTGCACTCGGAGGCAGTACGCCGAGTACACGATGGTCGGGAGCCCAATCGAGACGAGCTACAAAAGTTTAATATCGCACAAATCAAAGACCTGCCAACAGGCACCACCGGTGACAATAAAGCCGCTAAAGAGAAGCAGAAAGCGCTAAAGCGTCGCAGCCGTAAGATCAAGCAGCGGATGACGGCTCGCAGTCAGGAGTACGAGGATTCGACCAAGGCTACTGGTAATGGCACAGCTGCTGGATCAGACGGAGTGGTCGACTCTACGAACAAGTCTAAGTTCAGGAGGAATTTGAAGGAGCTGGATAAGTTGTGTCAAAATCACGCCAAGACTACCTGGTCGGTTGTTGCGGTCGCTAGTTTGGAGCGGTGTCTCGGAGAGATTGCTCGAGGATTTTCAAAATCTGTAAATATTCCTTTTTACATCTTATCGGCAATCCAATCCTAGAATACTCTTACAATCTCCGATTTATCTTGCAGTGTCCCCTGGATCAGGATACATTCTCACAGTTGCGTGGATTCGAGACCTTGACGAACTTGCTGAACCTCGGTCTGAACATACAGAATACATCCCAAACGTTACCAAACAAGTAAGTTATCCAGGATTCAGAATTCGCTTGTCCTTTATAAAGTGAGTCTCGTATTAACCACATTCCCTTTTTTCATCCGCAGAAGCATCGTTTCCGTCTGTCGAGTCTACATATCGGCACTGAACGGTCACAGCGGCAACGTCGAAGCCGTTTTCTTGAGCAACAAAATAATCGTGATACTCGACCTGCTAATGCAACGTCTGGAGGTAAGCGCACTGACATCTGCTTACCCCAGTAACCATCGGAGCGCAACTTCAGTTGCCCAACTCACCGCGCGATGGCGACTCCAGCCCGGAATCCCCATCGCGCACACTCTCCCGAATCAATCGAACGATCTCCATCAAAATAACGCTGCCTCGACTTTTTATGTTCACGTCCTCGGATGAGCCGCGCGCATTCTCGCGCGTGACAAAAAAATTACCGTTCGGTTGATCCCCGGCCCGTGAGCTCGTGTTTCTCGTCTCCGACGGCTGCTCGCGCGAGGGAAGAGAAAAAAAAGCGCGAGCCTCGCGTGAGCGGCATCGCTGAGGAGAGAAGAGATTATCGGACAGTGAGCCGACACGTTGCTACCGTCACGCAATGTCGCTCCTGATGGCTTTGAATTATTGGAATTCCTCTGCGAGTAGAAGGAGTATCTCTTGAAGAGACGAAAAATTCAGTTGCACGGATAATCGCGAAGCTGTACAAAAATGTCGAAGCTAGATGAATTTTCGCAGCGAAATTTTCCTTCTCTCGTATCGCGTTGCTCGCGCTGACATAAGACGATGGCTCGGGCCGCCTGTCACGCGCGCGCTCGCGAAAACTACGCTTACGCTCGGATTAAAGCGTCTTAGGATCGGTTTCGCTCGCCCCTTTTTCCACACGCGAGTCTGCTTACTCGCGTTTTCTTACTTACGCTCTCCTTCTCTCATTGCTACGTTACTTTACATGCAATAATAATAAAATCGATACGGCCTTTATCTCCCCGGCATAAAACTCGAACTACATTCCCAATGTCACGTACAAAGAAAAAAAAGATGAAGAAAAGAAGGCTCTCGCGAACAAAGACACTCGCCGTGAAAGCCTCGCAAAAAATCGGGAAAACTCGTTCCAAAAACCGGCGCGCGACAAGGCACATCATCAGTCGCAAATGTAGGCGCTGCTCGTCGGATGACAAATCGCGCGCGCGCCTCCCTGACGCTAAAAGCCCTCTCTCTCTCTCTCTCTCTCGCTCGCTCGCTCGCTCTCGGCGCTAATGCATTGTCGAGGGGAGGAGCTGCAAAATCGAGGCATTTCGCGCGTGTACAGCGCGTTCGACTGAATGCGGAGAAGGGATTTGTTTTGTAGAACTGGAATCCACGTTCAGATTCACAGCGTTCAGTTATGATTTTTCCTTGACTTTTACAGGCGGTGACGAGTCTGGACGATAACAGCCAAGCCCAAGAGATGACGGCGAGCGGCGGCAACGGCAGCGTCGTCGTCGCCGCGGTTCAACTGCTCTGCAGTCTCGTGCCGGAGACGCCCTTCGAGAAGCCGGCTCTTCAGTCTCGGCTTCAGGACGTCGTTGGGTAAGTCGATATGTAGTAGTAATAAAGTTTAACGTTTTCGATTTTTCAGTGTTTTTTAGGTAAACGAGTAAAGGGTTAATTTACGCTCGTCTGATCGAACGAAATACCTTCGGCACAGAGTATAGTGTGCAGTATACAGCCAAGCCTCGAGATCAATAACTCATTTAGCTCCGAAAATCGAGTATACAGCCGTCGGCATTCCTAGACGCGGCCGGCTCGTAACCTGGCGCCCGACGAGCTCATCTACGCCGATAAGCGTGGCTCCCGCACGATTAAACCGGAGCCACACGCATATCCTTCTCGTCTATACGGCGTCTGCGGCTCTAAACAGGATTACGCTTTATGCCCGTCGACCTCCAAACACGAATTTTTCAGTTGCATTCCATCACTTAATCGAGCGACACGCAGCCTCCGAATCGAAGAACAAAAAAGCAGGCTGTACTCTTACTTAGAAAAACACAGTGATAGCGAGCCAACGGTATCGGAAGAAGAGATGGAAAAAAAGAAATTCAGCTCCCGTCCATCAAAAGAGAGAAAAGTCTGTCTCGCCAGACCACCCGAGAGAGAAGGCGACACGCGTCTCTCGTTCTGTTTGCCTTGGCGATCCGATATCCCGGGGCACCTGGGTCAACTTCGACTTCCTCGCGGCGGCGGACCTCCCAAACCGCCCCAACCCTTTGCGCGTGCCTCGGCGTAGGTGTGGCTCCAATTTCACTTTTTCCGGCGCCTTTATTTTCGGTACGAAATTTTTTCCGCGACCGAGCAAGCGAGCGAGCTCCGGTTTCAGGCTGAGCAACGGGAAAATATTGTGACGCGTTGCTGCCGCTGCTAAAGGGTTCTGTTGATCTTGGCGGCTCTGTGTGTTTTTCTTCTTCTACTTGCTCGTTCTTTTGTTGGGGTTTTTCGAGACGGGAAAGAAATTGTTACCGCGGAGCTCGATGCGAAAAAAAATGTCGGATATGGCTTTTTTCCGTGGGCGAGAGTTTGGAAGAGATTTTTTTCGTCTATTATTAGAGCAGGTGACTGTGGGATTGACTTTCTACATTTTTTCTTCAGCAATGAAGTTTCCGCCCTAACACTTTCTTTTTCTCTTCTCGCAAAGCTTCCATCTTGAGACTTTCGCATTTATTGGTATAACTAGGGTCTACCCAAAAAATCAACTGTCATATTAATCTCAGCCAAAATTTTTAAAAACGCAGCGAATAAAAATAGCTTTTTCTCTCCCCCGTGATATTCGAAAAAATCAGCGACTCAAGCAGAGCCTCTCCCCTATATAAGCTTTATTTACAATTCATTCCGCGGAGTAAAGTCCGCCGCGTCGGCGGCGAGAGATCCGTTCGCTACTCGCTCGTTTTTTCGCGTGACGTCGTCGATTTGGAGAAAAGCGCGCGCGCGCGGTCGCGTGATTAATTTCCTGCGCTCGCGATCGAAAAGCCCGGAGTCATGCTTTTTATTATTACTCGACGCTCCGCGAGCCTAAGTATATCCGTGTATACAGTCGTTGCTCTCTATATATATATAGATCTACAGATGTTCACACCCGCGTACGATTTCTTTCTTTTGTACTTGTCTGTATATACATTTGAAAATATTTGCCCTGATGTAGTTCGGAAAAAGTATCTCGTCAAGGGACGCGCAATTTCAGAGTCTCGACCGGTTGTAAATATATACGCGTCTTATCGCACGTCGAAAAAGAATCTATCGGCAATCGCTCGGCAAACAGACTCTCGTCTCTCGGTTAATCCCGGCGAAACAATGCGCGAAGCGTTTCTAATCAAGATCGGGATTAGGCCGTGTAATTGGCCCGGAGCGTCTTGGCTTATACCCTCCTCGACATCTTTATATACGTGTATACTTAAAAGAAAAATAAAGCACCTCGCGATGCGAAAAAGAAAAAAATAATAATAACGCACATCTCGCAGCAGCGGCTCATTAAATCGCTCCCGCAAGAGTAGGCGCTGACAAAGGCGAAATTAGCGCTCGCTAGGGAGCAGTGTAAACAATAATCAAACATTCAGCTGGGGATCCGCTAAGCAGCGTAGAATAAAAGAGTATTGTACACCTGTTTGAACAATCGTCCTCTCTTTCCTCTTTCTAACGCGCGCGGCTGCGGAAAAATCTTTGCTTTTTTTTTCATCTCTCTCTATCTGTCTGTCCTTCAAAATTGTTAACCCAACGTTTCTGTTTTCTGTTTCAAAGGTATATACCGTCTCTCCATCGGCGATGAAGGGGTTCCTCGTATAATTAGGTCGTCTCGCCGAAAAAGCCCTTGGCAAACGATCTACTCCCCGATGCGCGTCGACTTACTTATACTCTCGATACATACACTCTCTCTTTCCCCGCTGATCGAATCAGGAGAGAGACGAGAGAGAGGAAACGAGGTTAGACGACGCGGGACACACGGCTGTGATATTATATTATAACGTTGTACACGAAGAGAGAGAGAGAGAGCCGGCGCAGGAATTCCATTACGTTTAATGCAGGCGCGCCGGCGTTTGATCTGCGCGAGTGGCGCGCGTAATTCGGTTTCGCGCGAGTTACGCCCGCTGCTGACATTGCATATAGAGTGCTGCAGCTGCCGCTGATGCACATGCGCGCGCGCGCGCGAGAGAGAGAGAGAGAGAGAGAGAGAGAGAGAGAGGCTATATTATATGATGCGTTGCCGTCGATGCTGATTGTGGAGGCGCGAGTGCAGGGCTTTTCGAAGCGCGAAAAATTCTACTTATACTATTTGAAATCCAATCTTATCTGTATGTGCTACATTGAGCGAAAAAAATCTTCGTCGTCGCCGCGTATTGCGAATTCGAAATCGTTGAAAGAGGCAAGATTTTCAAACGATTCCATACGCAATAAATAACTCAAAGAATGCTAACGCTAATAGCAGTAGCAGCATAGCGAGCGTCCGAAGGTCGACCCCCTCGCTTTCACTCGCTGCGCTATATCTATATATCTCCACACGGCAGAAGGAGAGAGAGAGAGAGAGAGGCGACGCGAGAGCGAGGAAAACATCGAGCGAGGGCGGCGCGCGGGTAGGTACGTAATCTGCTAATGGACTCTCTCGCTCTCTCTCCCTCTGGCAGTTCACCCTCGACTCTTTTAACCTCTTCGCCTGGCGCACGCGGCTCTTTCATTTTTCCGTTCGTCCAACTCTCCGCTTTCTTTTCCCTCCGGTTTTTCACCGCCTCGATACTGTCGCGCTCGCGATCGTTGAATTCCTACCTATATATTCAGTATATTATGAACTCGTCAAAGCGTGTACAGTTGTAGGCACGGCGTTTAGACAAAGAATTCGCGGGGGTGCGCCGCGTCATGAATCACGCCGTCGTCGAGGCGGCGGCGGCGGCTGTGGATATAGTCAGACAACGAGGAGGACTAGACGAGAGCGCATGCAGCTGATGTTTCGGGAGCATCTGCCGTTCTCTCTCTCTCTCTCTCCTAACTGCCAGATGATCGTTGTGCTGGCCCGTGCGGTTATAGCGGAGTCGCGTGCGCCTCGGTAATTCGATCGCTATAGCTCCGAGAGCTGTCTCTATGCGCGATTTCGATGGGAGAGTCTATATATGTATGCTGTGTGTGCTCTTGTCTGTCCGAGGATATAGACTCGCTTTTTGTGGGTCATGCTGCTGCAGGCGGCGGCTCTATCGTCCCGGAGAGGTGAACGTAAGGCGGGTGTGGGCATACGCGCTGTTTAGAGAGAGGAGAAACGGTTATGATGCGTTTTTTTTTTGTCGGGACTGTAAAAAGGAATTGTATACTGTGTGCTTAACGGCTCTGCGGTGGATACGGGTGGGAAGTTTTCGTGGTTTTAATTCTTAAGATAGAAATGTTGGTAGAATAATTCAAACGAAAGAGGAAAGTCCCGAAAACTTTCCACAAACGTGTAATACATCACTAGCAGACCTCGAATACACCCACCTCTCAACTCGATATCCAGTACAATTACAAGCCACACACACACAGAGAGAGAAGAGCCAAGACCTCTGAAAATCGCCTCTCGAACACATCATACCGAAGCCTAAGCACACAAATCAGCCGAAAAATCTCTCTCTCTCCCTCTCTCGGCGCGTGCAGCCGCATAAGTACATCGTCGGTGAAAATCACAGTAGCTCATCCCGCCGCGCGCGCATAATAGTCGGCATCAGCGTCGGCAAAAGAGAGACGTCAGCGACACTGCAGCTCTCTCTCTCTCTCTCTCGGCTGTGTATCAATACTCGCTAATGTGCGTCTCTCTCATTGTCCCCCGGCGAGTGGAGAGAAGAGCTCCGCATAGCACACATACGCCTGTTTGATCAGGCGACTGGCTGCCGACGGCTTATTCAGGCCGCCCACTTCTCTCCTCCTCCAGCTCTTCCACGCGGCGTATAGTGTGTCTCTATGTAGGCTCTACAGCGGCGGCTCTCCATTGTCCCGTTCTTCCAAGTGCTCCTGCCTCCCTCTCTCCCGTAAACAACAAAACAAGTGCGAAGGGACGAGGTCTATTATCTCCCGGCCGATGCCTTTTCTCGGCGCGTCCCGATTTTGAATTTCCCGCGCTTCCAAGCCATACCTATAAACAAATAAATACAGCCGTATAAGCTCGGAGCGTTAACGCGCGCGCCAGTAAAAATTCACTGCAACGCAGTGCCATTAGGCGTGAGCACGTCGCCTGCTCCCATACACACACACACACACACACACACACACACACACACACACCCTATAGAGCGAAATCCTCGGCGCGAATGCATTACGCGTCAACGAGCCGCCGGAGTAGCAATATCCTGCTGCTCTGCTCTGCTGCAGAATGCTCAAGTGAGGCTCGGGTATTATAATACATTACCAATTCGAGAGTTGAGATTTTCGCTCCGTTCTCGACCCTGTTTCTCTATGCAGCTGCCGTTGGCAAAATTCGCGGGGAAATTCGGCGCGAAATTCCGTAGTTATAACGTAATTATACATAGGGCTGTGTGTATAAAAACGAAGAGAGAGTCGAGGTGCGTATAATTTTTAGAAGAGAGAGAGAGAGAGAGAGAGAGAGAGAGAGAGAGAGAGAGAGAGAGAGAGAGAGAGAGAGAGAAGGACACTTGTCAATGGCAGTCGAGCCAGGGGCGAGATCCCCGCGACGACTTTGGTAAATATTGTAACAAGTGTGTCGGGAGAAAGAAGGGAGAGATGATGCTCTGTGGGTAGTTGGAGTGCGAGCTTCTTCAAGCTGTAGAATCGATACGCGCTGGCTCGAGATGAGGACGTAGTTCGGATTTTTAATTTCGATTTTTGTTGCATATTTTCGCTCTGATAATCACAGCGTGAATAGTTCACGATCGTAAGAATTCATTGATCGCGTCATTACCGTTTCATCAGCGTTGATGAATCCTTCACTTTCGTTGGAAATTGAAAATTTCGCGCACACTTCCATTAGTCAAAAGCTACGCTTACCCCTGAATAGGGAATAATATCGATGAAAAAGGCAAGAGGCGTCAATCGCACCGCAATCTTCATAAAAGCCTCACGCTTCCTTCAACGAAAGGGTTAACCGAATCGTCATTACAGCGAATGACCGAATCTCTTCCACCTTCGCGTCTCTGCACACATAAGCACTCGCGATATCCAACCCACACACACACGTAGAGCATCTCTTCGCCGGCGTGTCCCTTAGGGAGTCCGCATTATACGGGGGCGCTATGAAATAATCATATGGTTAGCTAATGGCGCAGGGGACGAAGAACCTGTCCGACTGACTGGCAGTCAGTCCAGCCGTGCGGATCCCCTGCGTTATACCAGCTCAGTTCTGCGCAATAAATAAATTCAATGCAGCAGCCGCCCCGAAAACATTCAATGACGGATCGCGCAATCTTGTACGTTATAGTCGAGGCTGCAGTCTGCGCACACCCCTTATTTTTTTCTTTCTCGTGCTCGGCGGGGAGAGCTGTTTTAAGGCGATTGGGGGATGTGCGCTGTTTTCAAGCGCGGGATTTCGCTGTACATTTTGCGGATGGATGTTTGAATGTTTGGAATTAGAATTTTTTTTTAATGACGACGACAGTTATGTCAGTGATTTTCTCTCGGAATACCAATAAAAATTTATATTAACAGATCCGCAGATGACAAGCGGTATAAAAGACGAAACTCAGTTTAGTCTTAATTTAGAATCAGTGCAATGTTATGCACATTTTATCGAGAAATAAGCAGTAGTACCGCGCTGCATTAATTCAATCATCCGAAAATGCAGAATTTCCAGTTGTCTCATTCCGTTTCTGATTATTTAAATCCAATACATACACTGCGCATACACAACAATCCCTCGACATTACATTTCTACGCGAATAATCCGCCGGATAAAAGAATATCGAGGGTAGCTCGTACATCACACGTCGTCGCGCATCTAATCAGCGAATTACGCGTCGCCGCTCTCGATCCCGACACGAGACATGACGAGCGAATAAGAGATTCTCGATCGTCACCTCTATAGCTGCACTTATGCGCTCGACGAAATTTTCTCCGAAAATCTCTCGATTCAGCGAAATTTTAATTCAAATTCAATTGCCTCTAGCTCTCTCACACACACACACACTCGCGATCAAATATTATTCTACCGAGTCATCCGAGCTGATTAATCAGCGCCGCGCAAAAACGTACAATATATACGATCGCGAGCACGCGAGCTTATTAGCGCTCGCTTTCCAATAATCTCATTACCGCTAAAAAGTCTTTCTCTCGTCGCGTGATTTATTCGTCGGCGCTGTGTATTATACCCCCTCCCCCCCCCCCCCCCCCGCCCCACACACACACACACACATACGCGTGCGAAACTAATAACTCGAGAGCCGAGAGAGAAATTTTTGCGAGATAGAGCGTGCATAGGGGTGTATACGTTATACGTAGCGGAGAAATTATTAGCCACGTCGTCTCGGTTATGATTCGAGGCGACAGCGAGACTGAGCGCAGCCCTCGATGATCATTCGGGGGACAGTGCAGTGTATCGCGCCCCGCACGGCGTAGACTCTTTTCAATTAAAACGAATCGGAAAACAAGTGCCTCTGTGTATACACGCGCACGGCGCGATGATCTTTTGTTGCCTAGAGAGCCACTGCTATATACTCGCCCCTTTGCAATTATTTTTTTCTCGTTACGCGAGTATACGTCTGCGCGCGAAATTCAGAACTGAACGTTCGCGTCGAAAAAATAACACTATTGCCTATCCACCCGACCCTCCGCGGACGAAAAGCCAAAACACGAAATCATCCGCAGAGTCCATTCTCGTCCACGTTTCTCGCGTATAATCACGCACGTGACGCCCGAAATTTAATTCCGGTAAAAGGCGAGCGCGTACTCGCACACACGTACAAGGGGACGACGCGAGGGAGTATATATAAGAGCGATAATACGTCGTGACAGGACCCTTTCGTGCACTATACGCTGAGGGCGCGAGCCTTTTAGCGCACTTTCTTTCTTCTCCATCCTAGCTCTCTCTAGCGCTGTTTTGAGGTGCTCTGATTGTTTTGGATCGCGAGCTGCTCTCTATTGATTTTTAAATTCGAAATCCATCTCTCCGCGCGCGCGCGCGCGCACCTACGTACAGAACCAGTTTCTATCTGATGGCACCCTCGCGTCTATGTGTAAGCGCGGCTCCTTATTTATCTTTCGAAACTACTGTGCGGCATCGGCCCCTCGAAAAACAAGTACGACCCCGGGAAGCGAGAATTACCCACTGATGTTATAATCCTCTCGTGTTACGCCGTCACACACACACACACACGCTGGATTCCTTTTTTTGCGCCGCCATATGCACACTTGCCAGTCGCGCGTCAGCTCCCCCTACGTATAACGCCGAGAGAGAGAGATGAGGCGCGACGGCTCGTCAAGTCGAGTCAAAATCCTCGGGAATCTCGAATAATCAATTGTCTTCCGTTTAATGCGCTTTTGGGATCTAGACGCACTGTAGGGATGATGCGGCTTCATTGTTGCTTTTCTATTCCCTCCCGATGCTTTTTCAGCTTGCGCCGGCGTGATTGCGCGTGCGCGAGGTTATGTTTGCTTATTCCATCGAAGACAGTGAAATCCTCTTTGTGTTCGCAGTTACCTGATGACGAGCGGCCTTATCGACCGGGTGAGCAGACACAGCCGGGCCATGATCGAGTCGGACTACCTGCTGGACCAGGAGCGCGACTGCCTTCTGCTGGTTGGTTGCTACGACCTGCTGTTCCGCATCTGCGTCCACCTGAAACGTTCGGGCAACGACAACAACGGCTCTCTCCCCTCCTCGGCGGACACCTCGGAAACCAGCACCAGCGCCACCTGCAACAGCGAGCCTTCGACCGCTCAGGCACACCTGCTCAACCTATTAGGTTCCAGCGAGGCTGCGGGCGTCGTGGGCGCCCTCTACGCCGCCATCGCCCTCACCTCGGCGTCGTCCTCCATGTCGTTCTCCTCGTCGTCGGGTAACACATGTAGCGCTGCGGGTCAGAGAGGCGGTTCGTCGGGGTCACCCACGCCCAGCCACCAGCAGGCTGGACCGTCAGCCACAGCGAAGAGCCTCGCTTGGAAGGGTCTGAAGCTTCTGAGAAGCATAGCCGAACTCGATCTGCAGAAGCTGCAGGTACGATCGCATAAAGCGATTACAGCATCATACGGCTCGTCTTCCAAAGGGAATGCTTAATAGGCGTCATATCCAGCCGCGAGTGCGTCCCCGGGGACGCGGGCTCGGGTCACCGGAGAGAAAGAGATCATCATCGTCGTGCGGCGGTGGTCTGGTACACATATATTCAATTCGCGGTCGCTGGGGGGAGCCACCGCCCCCCGCCGTGACGTCTCAATCACTCGAGCCTCTCCGTCTCTATGTAATATACGCGAAACGAGTATGGTATATGCTGCAGCAGCAGATATCTACAGGGGGAGCGGAACGATGCACCTGAGAGATGCGGAGAGCCGTAAGCCCCCTTTTTTACGATTGCTATGTTTTGGATGCTTGAGGTCAGGGGGAGCGGGCTTTACGAGGGCGTAATCCGAAAATTATTTCTACATGCGACATCTGCGCGCTTATTATTTATTAGCGCAATTTTTTTTTTCACGTTCAATTTTCAATAGCATACAGAAAGCCGTCGCGTATACGTAACGCGTGGAGATGCCTGTCTATACCTTTTTCCTCTCCGTCGTGTCAATTAAGCAATTAGAGAACCTCTCCGTCCACGTCTCTCAACCCTTTTCACGTCGCACGTACGAGCGCGAATTGACGTGCCGACGCGGAAGCTTTCTCTCATACGTCCGACTCAATCGACACCTTGAGTAACGTCTGCGGCACTCTCTATCTAACGCTGAATTACATTTATTCGTAACAACAATTTTTCGTTCCAGAACATGCTGGGAGCCGAGGGTACGAGTCTGCAGTGGCGGATGACAGCCTGTCACCTTATCGCGAGGCTGTCGCGCGACCTGCCGGATTTGGGAAAGCTCCAGACCGAGGGTACGAACGCCTCTGGAGCCGCTAATCAAGGAGTCAACGGCACACAACTCTTGGGACAGCTCTTCGTCGTCCTCGGCTACTTCGCGGTCAACAATCCCGATAACCAGGTGCGTTACGCTATTATTATTTAAATCGAAATACACAAGGAATCTACTTATGCATTCTAGCACACTTCGCTTCAGGCTGCATAATTTAATTCGAAAAGTATACATACGACTCGATCGAACGAGTCAATCTCGCAAGAGATACAGCCGAAGAAGCCAGGCTCGCGAAAGAGCGAGATTCTAGGAAAGCGTCGTCGTCGTCGTCGTCGTCGTCGTCGTCGTCGAAAAAAGAACACGAGTCGCCGTCGTCGTCCGCAAAAAGAGAGAACGACTCGCGCGACTCTCGTGCCTTCATTGATAAAGAGCAGGCTCTCGATGTCGTCGTACAAAACGGGTCGTCGTCGTCTTGGTCGAGAGAGAAAAACGAAGAAGAGCGCGTTTACAGTGAGTCACGAGCTGCCTCGGATTTCTCTCTCTCTCTCTCTCTCTCTCTCTCTCTCTCTCTCTCTCTCTCTCTCTCTCTCTCTCCTTCTTTTTCTGCAGTTTCTAATCTCGCGCGCAGCGGCGGCTTTCGAATTCCGGAGGCCCCGGCGCCCGACGGATTTCTGTCCGTCCGTCCGTCTTTCGGGTCCTGCTTGCGTGTTCGAGGTTTTATTTTCTCCTGTTTTTTTCTTTCTTATATAGCCTCGGACCGTATAGGGTGTATCGAGCAGCAGCTTATCGGTGAGTTTCGAAATTTCGGAAACGCAGACGAAACCTGGTTCCTCGGCGATAAGCCCGCCTTCTAATTGGCTCGTAAGTCGTCAGTGTGTTTGTTGGCGGTTTTATTGCTGACCTTTCGAGTTTTTATTTCTACTTTCCTCTGTTGTGAGCCGGATCCGTTATGTGGAGATAGAGAGAGATGCTAATTTCGAATAGATTTTTTGAATATACGAAAATCGATCTACGGACGAATCAATCCCTATTTCCTGTGTGCCGAATCGCGAACCGTGAAGAAGCAAAAAAGAGGAGCAACGGCAGCAGCCTCGTAACTCGATCCATCGAAATAAATCTCTTTATTTTGCGCGGATTAACATACATTTCAGTCCGTCTCTCCTGTATAGTAGTCGAGGAAGAATTATTGATGAGGTGACGCGCTGTCGCGAGCGGATTAAGCCTCGAAAATTCACGACTCCTAGAAGAAGCAGGAAGTATACGCCGCTGCAGCATCAGCCGTGTGCGGTCTTCTCTCCCGCATTTTTGTGCGGCACAGTCACGCAATCAGCCTTTTTAACCGTACCTATATATGTGATACGCACGTATGGCTCGAAATCAATCTGGGCTTCGACAAGACAGTCACAGGAGAAGCAAAAAAAAATGTCGTCGCCGACTCGCTGCTTATCTCGGGCTCCTCATAACTCATCTGCCTCGCGAGAGCGCAAAAACGCCGGGACTAATGCGTCGGAGGCTTATCGGGTCGGGCCGTTTGTCGCCCGCGCTCTCTGTGGATTTTTATGCAAAGTGGAGGCAAGAGCGAGAGAGAGAGGGAACGGACGGAGTAGTGCCATCGCCGCTATACTCGCGGCCTTGACGAGAGCAGTGTAATTTTCCGATCGGTTTTCTGCGTGAGGCCAGTTTTGAGCAGGTTGACGACGTTGTACATTACGGGACACTTCGAGCGTTATAAGCGCATACATATCGCGTTTGTTTATTGCAGCCGATTAAGCGTATAAAGTGTACGAAGTATTTTATTCGATTTGAAAAAAGAAAAAAATATACCAAAACCCTTACAGCCTCGCACTCGGCCGTGCCATCCGAAAAAAGCCCTATACACACGCACACAGACACCCGGTATTATACCTATATTCAGCTCTATACGAGGGCGAGCTTCTATATAGAATCGTCGGTTAGACACAACACACTCAGCGCATCGATAGGCGCGCGATGCACTCGACGGGGATATATTTACCCCGCGCGCGCGCGCGATATGGGCCCACTGAGTGCTGCACCGTCGCCGCTGCATCCATCATTCGAATGTACGCAGTCGGGTTTTGAAGCCGCCCGAATTATCCGGTTTTAGGAGCTGTCTCGTTCTTTTTTCGGAGCCGCCGCGCGGCGCGCAGTTTATGCTCGTGAATGCGTAATAGGGCCGTTCTCCACTTCTGCTGCTGCTATACTGATGTGTTATATGCGGCCTTTTCGAATTAACGTGTAAATGCGCGTATAGTGCACTCCACGAGAGCGACTGCAGGGAAATTCGTACTGCAACTGACGCGGAGACGATTGAAATCGACAAACAAAGTATCGACGAAAATAGGGAGGAAGTAAATCGGATTGATTAATCCAGCCCTAATGAGGTAACGAGCAAAAAGAAGAAAATCGTGTCGCCAAATTGAACGTGATTTTGTTTCGGGAAAATTTATCCGATTCTTCCCTCTCTTTCACTCTCCCTCCCTTCGTCGTCTATAAATCAGCGCCGCATCAAGCTATATCGGAACGCGTATGTATGTAAAAGTCCCGGCTGTAATTGACGTTTCGAAGGGTATGGCTGTACGAAGCAACAATTCTGCGAACGCGGTTTTTCATTTCCGCCGATGAATTTTTCACGATTTTTAAGTGCACCAGAGCTTTCGAGTTTTTTCGAAACACACTCGCCGTCGTGATGGTTGGAAATTTTCGGTTTCGATTCGACGGTTGGCCGTATAGAGGAAAATTCGCTTTATCGAGGATAATAAATAATTATAATACGTCCACGTGCGCGCGTCGCATAATTTATCGGGTTATTATGCGAAGCGCGACACGACGGCGCAGGTGTATACACGTGTGCGCTAGTTGTCCGGTGCGCAGGTGTATACCCGTAGGAGTCTTGAGATTCTCACGAGACGATGCTATGTATACTTCCGTCTCAGCTGTCTGTACGTGTGCAGAACAACTCTTTCTTCCCACGAGCGATTTGAAAATTCGTGTATCGTGTGTGAATTGAACTAAAAGGGCGGGAAATTTAAATTTTCTGTTCGCAGCTGATCCTGCAGTCGGCTGGAGCCGGTCCGAGCGTTTTGCAGCAGCTTTGCACGCTGCCCTTTCCGTTCTACGGTGATCCGAGACTCGCCGGGTTCACGCTGCCGACTTTACTCGCGGGGACACACGAGAACCCCGAGGCCAAGGCTATACTCTCCTGCGAGATGTCCTACCAGGTAGGAGGGAATTATGGCGGAAGAGTTGAGAGCTATGAATGGTGAGGGTATCAACTTTATGTTTTTAGCTTCTGGAAGAGTACAGAGACTCGGAGCAGGGCAAGCTGAACCCATTGGTCCGTCTGCTACGGGGCGCACCGTCCAACCCGCCGTAAAAGAAGAACGAAGCGTTGGTACCTAGTATTCAAAAACGTTGAAAGGAATTTACTTTTTTTAACGAACCCTGTAACGTCTTCCCGGTGTAGAGTACGACGGTAGCGACGTTATCAACGAATAGTCAGAATCGTACTTAGCTCATCTCTTTCAGCACTGCAGTATCTCTCACTTCGCGTACATCTTCTTATAGAAAACTTACACACGTATAATCTTCGACGTTCAATTAGTCGTCATGCGAAATTGGCCTTTAACACTGAAGAAGAAGTAGAATATAGCGATGGCATTTTACGATTCGATACGAGGTGCTCGGATATTTTTGTAATCGCGCGTAATTGTTATATAAGTATGTGTATCGATCTAACGAATGGTGCTAATCTCATTGGACTCACGTCGCCAATTATTTCCCACACACCAAGCAAGATCGTTCTTCGTTTAGAGACGGGACGATATTACGAGTATTAGACGAAGAGTAACTTAAACTTTTATTGTTGTTTAATACGCCGTAGGTACTTTTGTAACTAACGCGATTAAATTTTTTATGCTGTGAATGCAAGTGATCTTTCTCATGCCGAGTGATAATAATGCGCGAGTCTCCGTTGCTTTTACTTTATGTAGAAATTCGTTGATTTTTTTTTCCAGTATAATGATATTATTACACAGTTTCCGCGAGTATAACTGTTGATCGAATATATTATGTTCGAGTGACGATGTCGATAGCATTGTAACGATGGTGATTTCGCATTTTTTTTCCTGACACTGTTGTCGTTCAACAACGTCCTCGTAGAAAAGAAGACACCAGCTAGTCTCTAGATTCCTAACAAAGAATAATTATTTATATTGTTAATCGTATGGAACGTGTACACGATAATCAACGTAATAGCGTAGCGTCGATTTATTGTTCTCCCAACGTTGCCAAAGGTGGAAATGAAATTTCGTCGACGTTGGAGAGAGAGTCAATCGAGTAAGTAGTAGAAAAACAAATTCAGAGATCATCACAGAATAATACTGTATTTTTGTATGACTCGTAGATAATATTATTACGCGATACTCATAACATTCTAATACCATAACAAGAAACGTATGTAATACAGCGAAACCGAGTATACATATTAATTTATAAACATACAACTAATCGATTAACAAAATTGTTTTGTGCATTAACGATTAATTGACATATTTGTAAGCCGAGCGATTTATTTTCTAAAAAATAAAGGCAACGCCAACGCTCTACGTGGCAGCAAACACAAGTGGTCTTTTTCCACGAACGACCGTCTCGCGTGCAAATTCATAAAAACTATAATCGCGAGTGAAGGAATTTCGAAGCGCTCTGAATACACACGTCAAATGTAATAATACACGAATCGCAAATATTTGAACGAATATCGCGATGATTTATTCATCAGTATACGATTTTTGTATCAATTATTTCATCCGATTAAATATTGAGAGCACAAACCTCAGTTGACTAAATAAAGCGCATTCCTCTGTACACACAAGCATACTCTGTCTCCCACAACTCGTGCGTTAAAAAACCAAAATAAAAAAAACGAACACTCGCTCGTTGCATCTATTGCCTCTCGTTTCCCGCGAAGAAAAAAGCATGTCGGCAAAGCGGAAACAACGAGAGAGAGAGAGAGAGAGAGAGAGAGAGAGAGAGAGAGAGAGAGAGAGAGGACTGTGACGAAAAAAGCGTCGGAAAAAAGACGTTACTTTAGCGCGTAAACACGTGTCGCCGCGCGCTCTTTGGTAGAATTGTTATGCACTCGGGCGCCCCCATAAATCGCTCCCCCCTTTGAGTGCGCGGTTCCGGGAGCTTTCTTCGCGCTCAATTTTCTGAGAGAGAGAGAGAGAGCAAAAATGGAATAACTCCTCGACGACGTCGTTGTTTGTAGCCGCTCCGGATGTGTATTTATTTTTGAATTCCGCGCTCGTTGTCTTGCGCCTCTCGAGATATTACGCCCTTTGACGCTCGTTCACATTGTATACCGAAACGAACTTTTGCACCGCCTTGTTATAAGAGGAATTTTTTCAAATTTGTCAAACGAATCAAGAGTGCCTGGTTGCGCGATAAAAGAGAAAAGCTGCTGCAGCTTTGATGCACTGCAGCGGAGGTGGCATATTTAAAAAAGAGAAACAGCGGAGACAGAGAGAGAGAGAGAGACAGCAGCCAGGCGGATGAGGGACGAGCCATTTTTTTTCGAGGAGTAGCGTTTTAGCGCCGGCTCTTTCGTCGCGCGAGCGACGCGCCTGTTAGCTGGTAATCTATGGCTGCACTTAATACACGGCTGCTCTCGCGCTTCTCTTTTCCCTTTGTGTCTTTTACTCGGTTGCTCGCGCCCGCGCTCGTTCTTTTTTCTCCAAGCGTTGCCACTGCTCAGAGAACGATGCACCGACTTTCTTTTCGAGCTTTTCAGAGTAGCCTCGGAATGTCACCTCTTTCGTACTTGTCAATTTATTCCAACGTCAACGCGTAGCTCACCTCGTCCTTTTAGCATATTTTCTTATTATTCTCGTACGAGGACAGCGAAGTGCAACGATTTCCTTTATATTCGCGCTTTTCGACCGCAAACTCTCGCGTCGACGACGCATAAATCACGCGGATGTGCAACTCGCGCTGTTTACACAAGCGGTCGCGCGGAGTATACGAAAACGCTGTTAGCAGCGACGCCGGCGATCTCGTAACATATAAATAGGCGCCGACGGCGCTCTTTGAATTTTTCTCCTGTCCGCGAGCATTGTCGTCAGTGTGGCGCTGCTGACGCTGTTTGAAATTCCCGCGCGCTGAAACGGAAGTGCCGATCGGCGTTAGGTGGCGCCGTTGACGTTTTTCTCAGAGAGCCGGTTCCGGTTGGTTTTTTGCGGATGCGGGATGACGGACGACGGTTACTCTTGTTTGGATCGAGGAGCTGAAGAATGCGTTGTTGCTGCTTAGTTTGTCGTTGGGATTTCACAGAGAGATGGAGGCGAGAGTGGCTGAGAGTTTTGGCAGGAAACGTCGAAACTTCGTACGGTGAGTGACGATCAGAATTTTACGATTTTCCGAGGTTAACCTCGCGTATCAAGGCTTCCACATCCAAGAGAGACATCACAGACTCAGCAGAGAGAGAGAGAGAGAGAGAGAGAGAACAAACGGCGGCATAACCCTTTCTAGCCAGGCAAAGGTGTAGGTATATACATTCATACGCAGACCGACAACCCGCCAGTGTAGGAGGAGCCGCGAGCCTGCGGGGGTGCCATATCCATTACGCTTATTACGGCGAGTCGTCCCCCGTCGTTTTCTGTCTCTCTCCATTTGCCGTAAATGTACGACGAGCCTTTGCACATGTGTGCGAGTGCGGAGATTCAACCCTTCGACGCGGCTTCGTTGTGGCAAAAATCTGTCCGTTGTGCCTTTGCACACTGAAATTTTTACGTTTCTCGAACGCTTTCGATTAGAAGCTACACGAACGTAACGTTTGTGAGGTTGGAATTATCAATATATACGGTGGAATCGATCGAACGCGAGACACTTTTTTCCGCTCGTCGACGTCTCTCTACGGTCTTTGTACGTATTAAACGTGCGTGGCGCGGGTGTAACGGGTATATACAAGCACACGTAACCGGCCAAGCTTTTACGCAGATGAGCATCGATCTTTTGGACACACGAGGCGTAAAATGACTGAGCCACGCTAGCCTTCGATTATGCGCGAGACTGCTGTGCACGCTTGCTGGAATAATTTACGCGTCTAATCGACTTTTTTTCCATATGTAATTTCATATATAGTAGGGTTTGAACTGTAGCTCTGCGTACACGTTTCGTTGTATTTTACAGTATACCTACACGAACCCTCATCATCATCGCCGCACCGAAAATTCTCAATAGCTCACCGAACACTCTACCTACCTCCGAAAAATCGATAAACCTCCCAAAAAATACACACACTCTTATCAAAGTCAATCCCAGCCCCAATCATCGTCATCATCTACACACAGAGCGTAGCTACTTAAAGAGCGAAACCGAGTCGGCACCGCTGTACACTCCCACGGGAACAGGATACGGCAGTCATCCTCGGGAGAGTTGAAGTTTCTCTCTTCACATATATAACCGTGCGTGTGTGCACACGCGCGCGTCAGCTCTCTCGAATTACACAGATATAGAGAGACGCGGCACGCGCTCTGTTTGTACATCGACTGCGTGTATGGGGCTGCTGCTGCTGCTGCTGCTGCTGCTGCTGCTGCTGCTGTATCGGTTGCGAGGCGGTTTTGAATTTTCGCAGCCGGATTTCGTTTATCGAATCGACGATTTATTCTTGTGCAGTGGAGATATCGTTGTCGAGTAGAGTAATTAGTTTGATTTTAAGAGCTCCTGAATAATTTGCCGATAATTAGAGAGAATAATAACGATTTCGCTGTAATTGCAAAATTCTAAAACGTGTGTTGAGTCGAGAGGCGTGTATTTTCACATGCTTTTCAATAACGCTCGTCGCTACGTGTTAGACTTGATTAACTTAATGCAATAATCCCGCGCGCTCGCGCGTCTTCTGGCGCCGATGAATAATTCAGCGGCTCGGGCTATTTCAATGTCTGAAATGTTTCTGCTTTCGCATTAACATAATTATTTTAATAATCCGATGATAAAACACACAAGCGCACACACACACACACACACACACAAGCGCATACTGTGCACCCATCCTCGTATCCTACACTTCTTTAAAAAGCCGAGACACCAAAACTCCGGTAAAACGAATCCCCTGCAGCACAGCGTGTGATTTAAAATCAACATAACCTCGTTTCCTCCCATCCGCGAAAGAGACCGCGTGTGTGTCCGGCAAGAGAGTATAGAAGACGAGGAAAAAAGGAGAACCGCTTGGAATCTATCGGTCGCGCGGTAAACTTGTAAAACAATAAAAGCTTCCGGCCGTCCCTTTCTGGCGCCGTGTCCGCCGGGCCGTGTCGTCCTTCCGCAGCGCGACATCGAGTTAGAGGCGACGCAACTTTCCTCCTCGGAGCCTTGTGCGCCGACGGAACTGCGGCGTCGCGCTCCACTGGCCCCCGTACTCGTATGCCCGAGCTTGCTGCTTGCCTTGAGAGAAACTTTGCCGAAGTTCCGCGCGGGAGAGTATAGCGCACGTAGTTCGTCAAGGAGATCTACCGTAACTACGTTGCGGTATATATACTGCCTCTCGTTCGAGTATCGAAGAGTCGAATCGCTCCATCTCCGCGTATACGACTCATCCACTCTCTCGAAGCTGAGAAAGCTCGGGAGAGAAAAAAGGGAAAGAAATCGTCCTCCGATAGACAATGCGACGCAATCACACGTGATGAAAATCGCAGGCAAATGAGTCGGCCGTGTATAGAGCGGGCCGAGCGCGCACTTACGCATAATGAAAAAGAAATGAAGCGCAGGAGGGCGACGGAGAGAAAAAAGCGAGAGAGAAGAGAAGACGGAAGTATTTCTTCCGAGTCGGTGGTTCCAGCGCCGGAAATGAAGATTTCGCGACGTCGAGGGCAGCGATGCATATATCTACGTATCTACGAGTGGGAGAGCGAGTCAAGGGGGCGCCACATCGTCAATGCGAGGGTGGGAGATTCGCGCTAATTTCTCTCTCTCTCTCTCTCTCCCCCTCGTCTAGTGGCATCCGGTGACCCGATTTAAAATCGGGAAGCGAACGATTTCCCGTCGGCGCGTGCGCGATTTTTCGGCACTGCGATTGTTCTTCGACTAAGAAACTGGCCAATCCGGAGGTCAGCGTGCGGCCGCTATAGGGTGCGGGCTATACGGTTTAATGGCTCGGGATGATGGGAATTTTGGTTTTCGAGTCTTTATTTCGGATGAGGTCATCGGGGGCTCTTTGTTTCCAGCGGAGATGGCTCGCTCACGTGTGCTATTGTAGTTTTCGATGTAGAGATCGATCCTCTCGCCGCGCTTCGCTTCTTCGCGGAGTTAATTTTGAATTATGCGCTACCTGGTAATACTTTTACAGCCTTAATTTTTAAGAGCTTAATAGCTTTTCCATTTGCCATTTGCACCGTGAATCTGAAAAAGAAACCGCGGCTTCGATACCGATCATTATTGTATCGGGCTTGTAAGCTGCGCCGATGAAACGTTAATCGCAGCATCGGAGGGGGGCATTTTTCTGCGGTAATGAATGATGAAAGATAATTAAAACCGTGTATAAATCTGTGATCAGGCTTTGATTGAAAAATGCGTGAATAATTCGTCGACCCTTATTATACTGAATAAAGAATCTACTTCGGCCGAAGAACCGACATTCGTAGCTCCAAAGTTATTCGCAGACTCTTCTCTCTCTCTCTCTCTCTCTCTCCCGAGAGTATACGTTATACGCGAATTAGAAACCCCCCTGATAAAAGTCGACGAAAAAAAAAACAACAACAGCAATACCGGCGCACACATCGAGAGAAAGAAAGAAAAGAGAGGAGGAAGGCTGCCGCATACACATAAGAGAGAGAGAGAGAAAGAAAGAAGTCCCGCTGGTAGGGGGCCGAGACCGGCGCGGCTCGTGATTGCTGTCGCATTGTGCGCGCGCGATTCGCGACTCTGTGACAATGTGTCCTCGTCGTCATCGTCGCGAGCTGGGAGGATACGGGCGCAAAATTAAACCCAAGAGACAATGGGTCAAGCGTCCATAGAATCGGAAAGAAAAACGAGAACACGCCCTCGCCTTATGCGACGCGCTTACTCTCTCTCTCTCTCTCTCTCTCTCTCTCTCTCTCTCTCTCTCTCTGTTGTTTTCTCTCTTCTGCTTTTTTTCGTTCCTTTCTTTTTTTGTCACGATCGATCGCGGAGTATCGCGCGTAATTTCATCTCGATCCGACACCTTCCACGCAATAAAGCCGAGAATCAGCGCTGTACTTTCTCTCCGTGTGTACACTGGTGGCCCGAGATCGAAATGAATTTCCCGATGACTTGGCTCGCAATGATACCCCTAAACGTTAAGCACCCCTCGATGGCTCTGCGCACGAGAGAGAGAGAGAGTGAGAGAGAGAGAGAGAGAGAGAGAGAGAGAGAGAGAGAGTGGTGCAGACAATCAATCAGCTGGTCACTGGACCTTGACTGTGTCCACATTGCGCGCCCTTCTCTCTCTCTCTCTCTCTCTGCGTTTCTCTCGGTACTTGTGCAGCTCGCGTATTCCTGTTTCTGGATTTCTGCAGCGGCGACGTGTTCCTCTGATGCGAAAGCGAAAAATATTCAAAACACACGAACTTTGTCTCCCTCCGCACCTTGCAGTCTATAGTGACTTCCCTGTCAATTTTTTTTTTTCCAACCACTTGCTCTGGTTTCGTTCGCTCGCTTCCCCTATACATGCCTCCACGGAGGTCCAGCCGTGTTTATTGTGATACGGGGCTCACGCATCATCGCTTCGCGGCCCATCTGCGCGTATACGCTCGATTTTTTTTCGCTCTTTTTTTCCCCGACTGTCGATCAAATTTTGAATTTTTTTACTCCCGTCTCCGCGCACTCGATGTTGTCGTTTGATTTCACTCGGGGAGTCGATGATTCTTTGTAACGTTTTTTTTCTCTTTCGCAGCTCTATACGGAAGTCAGAGAGACAATCTGCCAAGTGAGAGGGAACATTTCGAAAATGCAGGCGCAATCTTCACGGCGTACTGCACACGTCTCGGCAGTTGCGGAGGGAGTGACGCCGATTCGCGCCTGAATCCACGTGGTTGACTCGTCGGGCTGATATGCTCCCTGAGGGAATCGTTATGCGACGCGAGGCCTGGATTGACGTGCAAACACGCGCGGGGCCAGAAAATTAATCCAGAGCCACCTCTGCCTGTGCTGCTGCGGAGATGACGATGCGCGATGAGCTGCACAGCGAGTCGAGTGTTCCCGGCTGGATATTTTTCCGCGTTGGAGGTAAAAATGAAGAGTGACGATGTGTTTCACGCGGATACGCAGAAATTAACTTAAGAGTGAGCTAATGCTTTTGTTATACACTATGCGCTATTTGCAGGGGAAAAAACTCCTCGAGAGATAGACACACTCCAGCGTCGTAATTAACCGCAATCGTCGGACGTATAAGGCACACACAACGGTTTAACGCACAATCCCGCGGGACACTCGTTGCGGCTAATCACAGCAACTCCCTTACACGAAGATGCGTCGGCCAGTCTCTCTCGCTTGTGATCTGCCGATCAATATTTATGATTCGATTATTCGGCAGCGGCGGCGGCGGCGGCCTCTTCAGCGCCAATATTTGAATACCGAACCGCCAGCCTCCTAATCAAACTGACAAATATTTGCCCAGACTCTTCCCTTCTCTCGCGCGCGCTACTCGTGCGCGCGCGCGCGTCCCGCTGCTGCGGATTTTTAGCGGCTGTTTCGATGTCTGCCCGCTTATATCGACGATTGCACGGAGAGAGATAACGGCTTAATAAGCTATGATAAGCTATGATATATATCGTGGTATATTTCAATTCGAACGATTAAGCGCTTTATCGGAGATTCGGTTAGGACGTGTATATATGTATAATGAAGCGCTTCGAGTCAGCGAAAAATATGGAAGAACCCGAGCGCCGCGGATTATAATTGGATTACAGTCCGCGCGCACAGACCA
Organism: Nasonia vitripennis; assembly: GCF_009193385.2. Lineage (NCBI taxonomy): Eukaryota > Metazoa > Arthropoda > Insecta > Hymenoptera > Pteromalidae > Nasonia > Nasonia vitripennis. The sequence continues at coordinate 6,632,223 of NC_045757.1, read as the reverse complement.
ATGAAACTTTTCCGATCGCAGTGATATCGCCCATTAAACGAAGATCAATACCGACATCGACAGCCTCCTCCTGTAATCTCGTTATGTCCAATAATCCACACCGCGTTTGCCGCGTTATTTTAAAAACTCGCGCTGAAATCGATATATAAGATGCACACACACACACACACACACGCGCAAGCGTCCCGGAAAAAAGCAGTTCTCCGCACCGACACTTTCCTTCCTTCCACACGTACACGCTTCGCATCGTGAAATACGGCGCTCGACGGAAAAGCAGAAGCAGTTATCCGCTCTCCCTCTCTTTGTTCTCTCTCTCTCTCTCTCCTCTCTCTCTCACTCCCTGGATTTCTCGACAGCGCGGCGGCTCCCTACGGCGGAGCTCCGCGACACAGATATGCTTTTAGCGCACGGGGGTAGAACGCGAGGCGGCGGCGTTTCCGCGCGTACAAAAGTCTACAGTACATAGGGCGACTCGAGTCGAGCTGCTTTACGCATGTGTGTATGTGCGAACGCTCGTGGGATTTCAGAGAGTAAGAGAGAGAGAGAGAGAGAGAGAAAGACAGAGAAGTCGGAATGAGCCGTGAAGAATCGGCAACAAAGAGAGAAAGAGAGAAAGGTTTCAGTGCTAAAAGTTTCAGCGGAGACGGGGAATATTTTATGTGCGTGCGCGCGACGTTGCTGCTGGATGAATGAGGCTACCGGCGTAACGAGTGCAATATTGCTCGGCTGAGGTTCTGTATATGAAGAGCGATGGCTTTCGCGTGAGGTGTATACTTGTACGTCGTCGAGGAAAAAAATCGCCGGTGATTTCATCTTTTTTTTTTTGAATTCTCGAAGCAGGGCTCTTCGAAACTTTGCATCTTTCAGTGTAAAAGTACATAGTTAAAGCGATTCGTGCAGTTTCGAAGCGCGATGCTTATCAAAAAATCGATAGCTCGAGCTCTTTCAATCAAGCAAGCGCGTATCAGTGCGCATCAAAAATCGATATATCGTTCTCCCGATCAAACATACTTTTTCCATTTAACACACGGCCGAAGTAAAAACGAAGTCGAGCCGATCGCTCTTCCGAAACGCGCAAACAGCCTAAAAACAGCCTTGTACGTTCGTTGCGTAAACAGCGAGTTTAAACAAGCGAGAAACAAAGCTATATAACACATACTCAGAAGAGAATCGGATAGATAAGAGCCCGACAGCACATCGTCGTTTCCCCCGTGTCTGGCGCAGTGATTTTTCCTCGAGCTCCGGAGCACATTACCGGCTAATTCCGTGCTTAGGGGGCATAAGTCCTCGCCGCGCCCGCTCTTTCCCGCCCCCCGAAGAAGCTCAAGATGCTTATAAATATATGCCCTCGCGCGCGACTTAGGAGAATCGCGGAGGGTTCGGATTTTCGCCGTGAGCCTCGAAAATGCGCAACGTCGCTTACAATTTCTGCCAAAAAAAAAGAAAATCACGTCGAGCACAGAAGAAGCGTCCGAAGCGGTTATCGTCACGAGTCAATCGAGTTAAGGTTCTCTCTCATCTCTAGCGAGTACACATCGTGCGCGCGGCACGCGTCCTTCGCAGGGCGCGATAATGAATTCAATTTGCCAGGCTACTCGCGCGTCTCTCTCTCGAAAAGCGCAACCGTCCGTCCCCTTTCTCCTTGGCTATTATTATTCTCGGGCCTACATACGTAATGTAATAATCGGCGTGTATATCGGCCATATGGCCCAGCAGAGGGGGGTGTACTCGACGTCGTCATGTTCCCCCCCGCCTGTTCTTCTCTCTCTGCGTATACTATGCGCGCAGTACACTTAATTCCGTGTGTATGCATATAATACCCGTGTTTCTGGGAGATTCGCCCGTGTGGACGTATGAGCTTTAGGTCTGATGGATGTCGAGAGAGAGAGAGAGAGAGAGTCGAGTTTGGTTTTTGGATTTGGGGAATGTGCTTATATGCGGTCGCTCCTGCGTGTTTGGCTTTGGTTTATTCTGCCGATTGAATTAATGGATATTTACGACTCCGAGGGTGAGAGATGCTTAGCGCTCGTATCTATGTATGTGTACGCGGATGACGAATGCGATAGTTTTTGTGTCTTCCGCATCGACGATCGCGCGTATGGAGATTTACGCGAAGCGTCGCAAATGAAGCCGAAGATTGTAAAGTCAACCCCAGCAGATCGAGCATTGGCCCGTAATCGTCGTGACTCCTGTCCCCCTGGAAAATTCAATCTGCGGAGCTGCTACGCGCTCGAATTGGCCTCGCCTCGTAATAATCGCTCACTCATGAAATTCAAAAATATACGCTAATCCGGATTCGCCTATACGACGACCAAATCAGCCATACGCGTCTCTGCACGTCCCTTCGTAACAACAAGTGCTACTGCTTTGCATCCACCTTTCGCCGTCTGTCGAGGATATCCACAAACATCGACGGTGTATATAGGAAGGAGAACCGTGTATGCGTGTGTGTGTGTGTGTGCAGAGGGGGGAGGACGTGATTCTGATTAAATCAGCATTAGAGCCCGGGCATCGATATACGCCCGCTGAGATGAAAGGCGACAACGACACCAAATGTCGACGGGGGGGACGTTGTAGCTTTAATCAGCCGAGGCTCGCGCTTGTAGTGCATATGCGCGACAAGTGGAGTGTGTGGATACAGTAGTTGCTGTGGATATTGCGCAGGTGCGGGCTCGTTTTTCTAGAGGCGATGATGGCGACACGATGATGCTTGGAGATAAGAAATCTGCTGATGCCAGAGTGCGCGACGCTGATGCTATTTTCCTGCATTGGTTATACGATTTTGCAGTGGAAGGAATGGAATCGGCGAAATTTGGGAAAAAATATTACTGGTCGCTCCAACAATTCTTCAATCAAATCGTCTCATCGAATAATACTCTTTTGAAAACACTCGTCAGCTACACCCAGACTCTCGAGTGCAGTCCATATCCGCACATCGGCAATTCATCGACTCTCGCTGTGGCAATCATCAGAGCCGTCGCGTCGTCGTCGTCGTCACCCCCCTGGCAAATCACAAGGACCATCCTCGATTCTCTTTCTCTCTCAGCCCGTCCACACACCGACTGCGCGAAAAACAGCGCGATCGCCTAATGGAGCTTCAAGAGAGAGCAACGACACAATAAGACAGTCGCTCGCGCATAATAGAGAGAGAGAGAGAGAGAGAGAGAGAGAGAGAGAGAGAGCAAAACACGAGGGGCGCACCGCCCGATGCAAAGTCGACGAAATGACAGAGCGCGTCTGGAATTATACGATGCACTTTGTACACTACTACTCCGACGACCGGTAAATTCCAGATCCAAAAATACACACTCGCACACACATATAGGAGGAGGAGTCATCGCGATATCGAGCGATCTCTCTCTCGCGGCGTATCGCGGATCCGCATCTGCCGCGTCACTGACCCTGGCCACTCGCTTTTTTCTCTCTCTTTCTCTCTCTCTCTCGCTCACTCTCGCTTTTCTTTAATCTCGCCGAGAGCATCTACATCGACGTTATCTTGCATCGGACGACGACTAATTCGGAGGGATTTCGTGTGGGCCTCGCACTCCTTTTCTCTCTCTTCGCCGCTACTCGCTCAGCTGACACGATTATTATACACGCTTCGAGTGTGTTCTCGCGCTCGTTCGCCCAGCGGGTGGCTCAAGAGAGGCAAGGTGAGAAAAAGAATTTCTCCAGGGGACTCTAATGAGGTCTGATACCCGCGCGATTCAGCTAATTTCTCGAGCGTTGGATCATCGCTGATTAATTCATCGTTCTCGGCTTGGGGAACGACGATTCGTTTCGCTTCTCCTCTCCAACTGCAGCCGGTGTTTCAATTTGTGCATCATATGCGTAGGGGTAATTAGTTACGCGAGCTACTTTTTTACGCCGATATAGTGCCGTCGATGACGATCGATCTTGCTAATGGTGTTTCGAATGGTCCTCCACTATATCCACATACTGTCACGGAGAACAAAGAAGCGCATATAAAATTATTCATCCAGCGAAATTCCATCGCGCGAGAGACATCAAAGCGAAACGGGGCCGATCGCATATATATACACAGCTCGACAACATTTTAACGACTCCGTGGCGGCTTTCTATTTATACACACACACACACACGCGCGCGGATGTATAGAAGAGCGACCGAAGAGTGGTCGTATAGAGCTGCATGCGCGCATCGAGGCCGACGTTCGAAAAAAGACAGTCCTTAACGCGCTACTGCTGTTGCGGATGAATCAACGCCGGCTGCCGTATGCCGTTTCTATAATGGAGAACTGCAGGCCGCACCAGATGATGCACTCCCGCGAGATTAACCGGTTTATCGGACGGTAGATTGTGACGATTATTCGTCGGGGGAGTATAGCTTCCTTTTTCAAATTTTCGCGCTGATGAGGCGCGCGTAAATCATTCAGCTATAACACACAAAGTATATACGATCGCGTACTCTTACCCTGTACAGCGTCTGTAATGCACCCGAGAGATAAAGGGTTAAGAGTTACCGGGAGGGCGTATATACACGCGAGTGGCGTCTTAGCATCCGGTTAGCCGATGGAATTTTAATTTTTAAGCCGCGCGCATAACCCTAAACAAGGCTTGTATATGGACGAAAAAAGCTCAAAGTTGGAACGCAGCCACGGAAAGCTTCTTCCTAAGAGAGAGAGCCAAAAAACTTTTAGTGCCGGAGGCTTTTATCAAAAAAAAAAAAAAAATAAAATAAAATAAAAAATGTGCAGGCTCATCGTGGGTGAATTACGGGGAGCAATTTTCCCGTGACGCCGGCGACGGTGTATACACGCGGAACATGATCTGCATTATGTGGGTCGCCGCCGCGGTAATGTCGCGTTATTACTCCCGAGGTGTATGCTCTATACGCGCTGGGGTTATATATACGTGTAGATACTCCCCCGCGCGAAACTTTCCCACAGTGTGTAACGTCGTCGTCGTCCCTTCTTGGATATCGAGACGGCGAAATTACTGTGGGATATGTCGTGAAATTTTCCTTCTCGTATGCGATATATACGTATAAGGTATATATATATAAGTGTGTCGTTTAATTCTTCTTCCCCGAAGCTTGAATGTCCAAAGAGTATCGATCACTGCAGGACACTTTATTGCGATGCATCATCCGCTATAGCTCCCGAAGACGGGCATCACCATTAATCTCGACATCAGAGACGCACGCGCTTATGCGTATACAGAAGCATAGTGGGCGGTTCACGAATTTTTCCCTCTCATTTGCTAATAGTTCCTGCGCACGATGCGCGCGCGTTCGGCTCTTCTTCCGGCGCTTCTTCTTTCCTCCCCGTCCTTTTTTTCCCCGGCTTGCGTTTGTTTGCCTGCGGTTTCGGGACACGTGACCAGAGCTGGGCCGCGTAGGTTAGATAGCGGTTTCCTGCTTTCTCGGCTTATTGTTATTTATTTTCGTGTTTTCGTCATGGCGCTTTTAGCGCGTGTAACCTCGGCAAAGGGTGGAACTAGTTGGCGCTCAAAGCGTACGAACCTCAATCTCGATCCCCCGATGATGCGTATTTCGCGTAACGAAAACATATTGATAGCCGAGTTCCGGGCGTCGACAGTGTACGGGATCCGCTAATTATTCAAGCTGAGACGGCGGCATCACCGGAAGACATAACGCGGGGGTTCCCCGACGCGGTTTTTTCTCATGCGCATAGGCAACACTCGAGAGATGAATGGATCCCGAGACAAATGGAGGAAGCTGGCCCTTCTGCATTAGCCATATTCTTTTCTCTCCGGCCGCTATCATAGCGCGCAACTCTCGGCTCTCCTTTTTTAGATAGAAATTAATGACGACACGCCCGTCGCCGCGAAATGCTCGTGAGAACGTTTGGTGAGTGCGCGCGAGGAGAGATAAGGATGACGGTGAGGTTTTTCGCGACGGCGGCTGTGCTTTCGGCTAGATTACCCGCTTTTTTTTCACGTGGTTCATCGGGAAAAATATATGCTTTCACGACGCGACATGTGTGAATATCATAGTCACGAGTATCGAATCGAAGCTTAATAGTATAGTATTTTCGATTTACTGTTAAAATGCATAAAATCGCTTAAAACGTTTTACATCGAACGCTTTGAAAAACATATGCGTACCGCACACAAGCTCCTGCAACAACGCGCGAATCGCTTCACGCTTTAAAATCCTCGCGCGTCGGAGCTTGACGACAACAAAGCCAAATAAACTTTTAAAAAAAGACACACGCCGTTCACGTTCAAGTCTGCGTTATATAGACGCATCGCGCGAGGGCGCAATGAAAATAAATACAACGGCGGCGGCACGTGACGTCACGCCGGCCGTCAATTAGGCGCTAAGGCCGAGCGGACGCGTGTGCCGCACGCGTCATTTGTCAGCGATACCTATTTCGCTGGCTGTATACCCCCGCCATATGCTTTTGAAAATTTTTTCTCTCGTCGAATCGAATTTCGCGGGCATATATACGCGCTTTTCGAAAAACATAAGCGCGTCGCGTGTATGGATTTTCATTCAACAATAAACGTCAGGCTCGCTCTCGTCGTGTCGGTTTATACGCGCAGTGTGTAAATCGAAATCTCGCTCGGAAAATCTTTATGATTCGCTTATCGTTCGTTATACATAACTTTCGTATAATGACACGTGTGTGTATAAGCGAGCTGGATGTAAATTCACTTAGCGGCGAAAAGCCGTCCATTAAACTGGAAAAACAAGGGATGTAGCTGTGCAGTGGGACAATAAACATTTTGTCGTGATTTACGAGAAGTTATATATTCGACGCGGATAGATGTCGGATGATTTCGTTTTTTTAATCGATCCTTACGCGTATAATCCAATTATTAGTCCTCGAGAGCCAATCACCTGAGAGTCAAATCCCACGACGCTGTAGGTTTTTATTTTACTCGCAGGACGACGAGGAGTCGCGACAATATATCGACTGATTGGAAGCCACGTGGCGCACGTGATGGCGCACGCGTCGACTTTTGTCCGCGAAAGTCACATAAGCTCGACCCCCTTGTACACTCGACGATTGTGCGGGGAATTCGCTGCCGATGTTCTGATGCTGGGATAGAGAGGAAGTAGACGTTCGACGCTCGATCACTTTGCGGCCGGACGAGGAGTAGTAGTAGTTCGCTACGGTGTGCAAGTCGGCGGATGCAGGAAAGTTATACAGTACTTATATGGAGGGGCTGTGAAGGCTTTATATTTTTCAGTTTTCTCCTTCACACGCGAGAGAGAGAGAGAGAGAGAGAGAGAGAGAAAATTGGGCGGCTATTGCAGTAGCTGTGGTCCTTTGCAGTCGCCTGATAATTTTCTTCATAAATATTAGTTCTCAGTTGAGTTTTACCGCAAACGCTAGCGCATATATCCCAAAAACGTTTAAACCCGTAAGAACGTCCCTATACATCACAGTAGTATAGCCGCAACCGTAAAGCCAGTCCCATAATGAATTAATTGCGGCGTCGGCGCGTGGCCGGAAGCCGACGGATACATAGCGTGCGCTCGCTCGTCGTGCTTCCGCTCTCTTCTCTCTCGTCCATTGTTCCGGAAAATATTTATGTCCCGATGACCGGCCCACCGAACAATGCGCCAAAGAGTCAGACGACCGCGCGCGATAAGAGCTTATGCGCGTGGGAGCCGTCGATGATTGGGGGATGACGACGCCGGCCCCGATCGAATCGTCGCCGAGAATATATATTTTACGATTTTTCTCTCCGACCCCAAAAGAAAGAAGACTTCGCGGTAATGCGCGTATAATAACGTTGAGATAAGCCCCCGTCGGCAAATTATGCTACGGCGTCAAAATTAGTCGGCCCCGTACACGGCTGATCGCGACAATAGCGAGCCTAGATCGTGGCGCGGGTTCGTTACAGTCCCCCGCGAGCAATGCGTAACAGCAGCGCCTTATCGGCGGCATCGACGCCTCTTTATTGCGCCTATATCTGATGAGCGCGCTCTATTATGCTCAGCTCCATACACACGCACACACAGGCTGCCGATTGAATTCCGAGGAGGCGATATTGTTGCGCGCAACTGCCTCGATGTTCTTTTATTCGTTCTTTGCACCCTCTTTTTTTGAATTCGTATATATATATATATATATATATAGGGACTCGTATACAGAAAAAGGAGAGCGAAAAAAATATCACCTTTGCACGTGCGCGTATGGGCTCGGCTCTTCTTTTCGCTTTTATCGCGCGGGCGCGTGTGCCGATATTTTGACAAGGCGACTCTCTAATCTTCCAGCAAACAGCCGCGAGAATCTGACCCGCACGCGAGCGCGAGTGACTCTAAAAGCTTCGCGGTAGAGTATATATATAGGTGGGAAAGGTAAAGGCAGCGATAAGTGAATAATCGAGCTCTGGCCCGTGTTTACACCTGTTATGAGAATGTAAACATAGAGATACGTGCATTGTGCTGCTGCTTTGGTTCTCACACTCTATAGGTGTATATTGAGAGATTATTGGACGCGTGCGCAAATAGATGGTTAAATGGACGTTTAGTCTATGTATATATAGTGCCTCGTATTCGTGTGAATTGTTTGCTCGTTAAGGTGCGCCGCGTCCAGCCCTTTCTTTTTCATCACATTGTTTCATCGTGCAAAGAGAAACTTGTCAAAATATAAGCCAGCTATACGAACAATTATAAATATAACAGAGCCGCAAGAGAGAGAGAGAGAGAGAGAGAGAGAGAGAGAGAGAGAGAGAGAGAGAGAGAGCACTCGCACTCAATCCGTCATCGCGAGCGGCTCATATATACTTATATATATATATATATACAACGCACTTAACTTTACACCCAAAACACTCGACTCGCGTCTCTCCTCTCGTGTTTCCGAAATTAGCCCTCCAGCGAGCAGTCGATTCGAAAACTCTAAACTCGGAAAGTTGAGAGAGAGAGAGAAAGAAAAAAGTGGGATAGACGCAGGCGCGCGCTCGTAAAGTACAAGGTACAACTATTATGTATACGCGAGAGAGAGAGAGAGAGAGCTGCGACGACGTCAGACAGAGCGAGAGAGAGAAGAGTGTATAGTAACACGGACAGCTGGTCCCTCGCGGCCATATGGCGCTGTATGTACGGCCCCCTGCGCACTTTTCTCTCTCGCTATACCTATATAGGTGAATTTCTCTCTCTCTCGGCTGCGCCTATCTGTTTATCTCCGGCGCGTGCAGCGTCGGTCAGTTTGCTTTGCGTTTTTTTCCTCCTCTGTAACATAAGAGAGGCTTTTTATTCGACGTTGTGTGTGCTATATCGACGGTATACGTGCAGTGGCGGAAATTTTAAGAAAAATAATTGGGTTACAGTGCAGGGCGCAGAGGTGTCCACACTGATATATTTGTGGATCGAGCGGACAAAGGGAATACCGGACTTATACTGAAGTATTGTACACAGGGGCTTGACCACTTGGGGGTAGTTTCACTTTGACCCTCCTTATGTATACGCGTATACAGGACAATATCCGCGTGTCATCTGATTAAAGATTCGGGAAACGATAAGCAGCTCCGACGATCCATCGCTGGATTTCCGCATATGCCTTTCATTCGACCACGACTATTATATGTGTCTTATTGTTGTATACAAGTCGGGCGAGGGCGCGACTCCGACTAATGAGAAATTGATTTTTCTTTCCTTTCGCGCGGCTGTGTACGAGAAAATTTCTCAATACATATTACAAGATCACGAGTTACTGCGCACTAAACTCTCAGTCATATACTATGTATATGCCCGCGTCAGGCGCAGCTCCGCGTAATTTAAATAAATGGCCCCACGAGACACCTATAGGTCCACCCAATTACCGGCGGACTATGCTATATCGCGTGCAGGAATATATACGCTGATGAAAAAGGTGTGTACTCGCGCGCACGCGGCCGGGGATGAGTCGCGCACTCGTTGCGCCTGTCCGGGGGGTCGACACACGCGATGACTCCGTTCTACGATCGCGGAGTCAAAAAGTCTCCCCCCTACTTTTCGACTCCTATATCGCGGGTGAATATACGCGTATTTCAAGGGCAAAAAAATAGAGACGAGCGCGCTCGCTTCTTCGAAAATCCTCGAGCAACAAGAAGCGCGCGTATGTTTGCTCGAAAAGGCACGCAAATCCCATTACGCCGATTCGGTCCGGCGAAAAACCCGGTCAGAGTCGTATGTGCCGCGCAGGTACCATCAGTCGCAAAGATGCGCGTGTGTTATATACGTGTATACGCACCGCCAAAGGCCTGCGTGTAAAAAAACAAACGTCCGAAGGCTCAGTGTCAATATTGACAGAGAAAGAGAGAGAGAGAGAGAGAGAGAGAGAGAGAGAGAGAGAGAGAGAGAGAGGACCTCCCGAAAAACCTGACTCCGACAGTCGTATGTGTGTGCGGCGCGCGAGCGCATAATGCGCCCTTTGTGCATACTTGCTCTGCACTCGTCCGTCGCGCGCGAACGCTTTGTTTTTTCTTTTTGTGTGTGATTCTTGCTGCGGGATTTTTCTCTGTGTGATGCGCCGATTTTTTGACGAGGCGATGGTTTCTAGAAAAATATATAAGGTGTGTGTGTGTAAAATATTGCAAACGAGTAATTTACAACGCTGCGTTATCAAACCATTATGTACCCTGGACACCCTCAAAAATCATCAATAACACCACTTTCTCATCCTTAAAAAGGCGCAATCGCACGCGCGCAAAGTGTCGCCCTCACCACTCACACAACCTCGTCTCAAGCATCATCGCGAAGCCAAGAGAAAAAGCCATCGCACCCACTCTAAAAGGCTCGAATCGCTCGGCGTCCATCACTCATTCGATCCGCTCGCGTCACCCGGTACAATGATCGAAGCTGCTCGCAACCATTTTTTCCTCTCTCATACTCTCTTTCCCTTTTTTTTTCAAGTGCGCACACATACACATAACGTGTATAATGCAGCCGCGCACTCGCGAAAGAGCGAATTCACGCGGCGGACTTTTAGCGGCGCCGCGAGAGAGAGCTAAAAGCTTTCGCTGCGTATACAGTCGCGCAGAGGGAAACAATCGTTGCGCACTCGAGCGCGCGCGGTAATTTTGCGGCGATTTTCGCTACGCGCGGAGGAACAAAAAATTTCTCCTTTTTTTTCCTCGATCAGCAGCTTTCTCTAGTAGAGCGAGGAAGCAAATTTGGAGCTTCCGGTGCGCGATCGCGCTTGTAATTTGGAAGACCGCCTGATGTAGAGGTAATGAAGGGTGGCCTTAGGCCTAATCAACGTCGATTTTTTACCGATCGCGATGGGAGAGAGAGAGAGAGAGAGAGAGAGAGCGGAAGAGAAGAAAAAGTGGGCTTTCTTCTCGCTGAGATGCTCTTGTAAAGCGGCGGTGAGCAGAAGTCAAGAGCGATTAGCCAATAATCGAGTCATCGCGAGATGAGTCCGCAGATCCGGTAGCCGATCGGTAAGACGGGTCCTATCATTATACGGACACGTAGAGCGAGAGAGCGAAAGAGGCGGTGTGGTGTATTAGAGAAAGGACAGCGGCCACTTACGATCGGTGGGTTGGAGGGAATAAAAGACAATGGCGGCGGCGAGCTTTTTTCTTTTGCTCTTTCATCTTGGCCGTGTGCTCTTTCAGCTCTCTCTCTCTCTCTCTCTCTCTCTCTCTATATATATATATATGTATGTAAGGTTGTACTCGAGACACACACCGGCCAGTCGGGACTTTGTATAAATGTTGGTAGATATTGCAAAGCCGCCGAAAATTACCCGCAGGTAAAAACGGGTGACGGAAAATCCACCGGTCGATCGTCCCAAGTCAGCATTCTGTAAAAACAAAGAGACCATCGCGGCTCAGCGGAGCACACACACACACACCTATACGCGGAGATGTATCGAGAGAGAAAATATGCGCAGGTGTCGTCCTGACTCGACAGGACTGTCAGTGCGCTGCAGATCAAAGCTACTCGCCGGCGGCTGCTGAACTCACTCTCTCGAGTGACACGTGAACGCGCCGACGCTCGAGAGTGGCTATTATTATTGTATGGCTCACATCTTCTCTCTCAGACTTTATGCCGTCGCTTTTTTCTCATCTTCACTTGTGTGTGTGTGTGTGTGCGTGTGTGTGCGTGTGTTATTATTGTTGCCGCGAGTGTAAAACGAGCCATCGGGGAGTTAACCATAATGTTGTGTATATACTTATGGAATTAAGCGTAATTTGCATAATATAATTTCGAGTTTTATCGTTCGCTGAAAAAATCGGCCACACGATTCATATACCTATATACATAATGTTCACAGCAGCAGCAGCAGCAGCAGCAGCAGCAGACAGAGAGAAAGGAGAAAACCCAGAGTTATAGAGACAGAGAAGAGGACCTGCGCGGAGGATAGGCGGCGGCTATCGATCCGTCGATGTCGGCGCTCGCGACTCGTCGGAGGGTGGTATGTAGAGCTATATAACACGCGTATACGTATATACATATACCGTACCGGCCGCCTCCGACGAGATTCGCGGCATGGCGGCATCATGTAACACACGCACTCGATTTTTGCCACATTCCTTTGTGATATAAATTTTCGGCGCATAATACGCGAGATAACGCAGAGAGCCGCAAAGTCAGAAATCATGCATCTGACCCTGATGCTATTCGAATACCTACTCGGGAGCATCGGCGCTAAAAAGGCCCCGGGGAGAGAGATAATGCTCGGCATAGCTATCCTAGATAACGCGGAATCAGCTCCGAATAAATTACCGCCGCGGAGTGTGTGGGTGTGTGTGGGTGTGTGTGTGTGTAGCGTAGGCGAAAGAATACGACGGCGGCGAAAAATCATCGGAGAGAAGAAGAAGGGAGTATATAGCAGCGGCTGCAGTATACATATATAGAGGACCAAGTGATGCCAGAGTGAGAGAACGAGGAGAGGAGAGAATGAGAGAAAGGGGGAGGGGGTTGATGGGTAGAAGCTTTTAGCCGGGCTAGATGGTGCCGAGATAACGGCCCGAGTGCAGCCGAGCCTGTCTCTCGCTCCCGCACTCGCGCGCCCGGCTCTATATACCTCGCTATAGCTCTATATACGTATACGTGTGTTATGTATATAGGAGCGAAAAGTTTTCTATTACTCTGTGAGCGCGCGAGCGGCGATGCATCAGGTGAGCTATTGTCGATGTGCTCCGTTCGAAAATCGAACCGCGAGTCAGCGGCGGAATAACGATCATCCTGCGTGTTATAATGCGACACCGGCGGCGGTCGAAGATTAATGGTCCTTTGTGAGGATTAGGCGACGTTTTTCTCTCCCGAATTCCCCGGCTATCTCGCGCTCGGGCGACATTTTTGCATGATGAGTGCCATACGCGAGAGTATAGGCCGAGAATTCCGAGCTCTCGGATCGATCGGCATAAAATGTACACGCACACACGCGCGAGGCTCCTATAAAGTATGACATCTTTACAGAATTCCGTCGGGCCCATATCGGAGAGTAGCTCCGCGTGTAATTATGCCCCGTCGTAGACGCGACGCGCGCATAAAACCGAGTCTGGGCCTTATCGGCGTGTATACACGCAGCCGTATAAACGTCCGTATAAGCCCGAGATTTATCGAGGCGCGATAAAAAAGAGTTGCCGCTCGTAAAGACCTGCCCGTGCGTACGAGTATAAGTTTATGGAAAAACAAGGCCCAAAAAGGAGAAGTGGGGGAAAATCTTGATAACGTGTGCTTGAGTGCAGGGCTGCACTACAAGGCTCAGGCATTCGAAAAATCCCTCCCTTTCGCTCTTTCCCGGTATCAAATTGGTCTATCGGCTACTCTACTTATGTCGCGCGATAATAAACGCTTTGGGCCTAATACCCCGTAAAATTCGGACGGATCGCTTTTCCCGAAATACAAATAGAGCAGCAGCGCGGGCTCGTTAACGAGCTGACGTCGTCGCCTCGCGTATACGAGTGTAAAGAGCTGGCGCCACCGTCTGTCATTGGGCCTCACGCAGATAAGGCCCAAAAAAATTTTTTTCCTCTCTTACCTCCCCGTATCGCCGGAATTCCTCCTACGGACTCCAATAACGATGCAAACTCGACGGAAGCTTAACATCTGTCGAATCGCTTCTAAAAGAGCTCTTAAGCTGCGGACGGTTAATTCAGAGAACACACATACTCTCTCGTCGGAGCAAAAAAAATATCGACGGGGACTCTCTCAGATGGCGCTGGAGTCGCGCTGGCGCGCGATCAGCCGTCTTACGGGCCAGACCGCACGCGCGCTCTGGATCAAAACATTGCCGGTAAGCCGAAATTTACGAGAGCCTCGCAGCTTGTTTACCTGGGGCCCCGTACTCGCTGCGGGCCCGGCGAGGCTCGTTAGTCTCCCGCTGAGCGCGCGGCTATCGGGAAATCCTCGTGAGCTTCCGGCGCCTCGGCTCGCTCCGGAACTCGAGACGATTTCCTGACTTTTATCTCGACGAGCGATTTTCAGGTAGGTAAGAGTCGTCCGCCGCGCTATTGGAGCGCGAGGAATGAGAGTGCAGGATTTTTTTTTCCTATGCTAGGAGAGTGCGGTCTCTGCTCCACTTGCGAGAGGGATGGCCTTGTCGCCGGCTTCTGCAATCAAGGGATAGACGCGTGTGCCTATCTGCGCGCTGAAATCGCGTACCGCCGACGATTTTGGACTGATTCGGCTCGGCTGATAGGAAGGAGAAATCCGAGCCGGGCTGTTTCTCATTTTCGCGTGAACGTTGTTTAAAAGACGAGGAAATTCGTGATTTATCGTGAATCATCCCCGTATCTCCACAGCGCATCGCGTCTATGGCTCCAAACGCGTTGCGCGCAAGCGCACATGGCATAATCCTCTTCCAAATAAATCATCTCTCTATAGCTTCAGCGGAGAAAAAAAGCAAAGCAAAAAAAGGAATGCGTCGTCGCATGCTCCGTACCTACGCAGGATTAAGATCTCTCGTTGGCGCGGCCGAAGGCCGATTGACCTCCGCCGCCTCGGAAACGGTAGCCCAGAACCGCCCGCTGCGACGACGAGGACCCCCTTACGCGCCGTTGCGTATATATATATATAGGTAAACACGCGCTGCTGAGGGCTACGGGGATGATGGCCTTTTGGCAGTTCGGTTGCGTCACAAGTAGCGAGTTGTTGCACAATCTTTCGGAATTGGAGTGTATGAAATCCCTGATCCGAGATGCAGCGGAGAAAGGCGCTTTTCTTCCGTGCAGCGTAGGGGGGCGATGAGAGGCCCCTTATTCCGAGGTCTCGGGGTATTATGCGGCTTGCTTTTCCGCGTAAACGGTAGATCTTGTATGCGTGACTCTTAATCCGTCGCGTTATGCGAGGTATAAGTATAATATTTTTTTCTTTAACGTGTACGTTAGCTGGATTGTTCGGCTCTTGTCGCTCCGATGAAGATAATATGCGCTTATCTGCGCAGTGCGTGACGCACTCTTTTCGAATGGTATAATTATTTATAGTCGGCAAGGAAAACTTGGTAAAAAATATATTCTCGCGAATTCCTACACGAATAGCTAGCTATACATCCCGTCCGAGACGCGTCGCAGCCATGATCATCCCCCTTGGTAAAGAGCTAACCTGAATGGAATCACTCAGCGTTAAAAAGATGCGAAGCAAGATTCCTCTCTCCCCCCTTAGAAAAAAAAAGACGATACACTCCACACGCACGTAGCATAAACCCATCATACAGGCCAGAAAAGGTGGAGACTACGCTACATAAGAGAGAGAGAGAGTAAAAAGCGCAACGCCACGACGAACGGTCGAGCGTGAAAAAGGTTCACTCCGCCTCTCTACCTGTACACGTATATATATATATATAACACGCACGAGCGTATAAGGGAGAACCCTTAATAATCCAGCAGCGGCGCAGTGGATTAGCGCACTCGGCTGAACTTTTTCACCGCGCGAGAGACGAACTTTTCACTCGGAGCGAGCAACTTTTTCCGATGCTGCTGATGATGTTCTTCTCGCCGAGTCTTGAGATTCAATCGCT
This sequence comes from Nasonia vitripennis, assembly GCF_009193385.2. NCBI lineage: Eukaryota > Metazoa > Arthropoda > Insecta > Hymenoptera > Pteromalidae > Nasonia > Nasonia vitripennis. The sequence goes on along the minus strand of NC_045757.1, from coordinate 6,616,328 downwards.
GCCTGATGGCCAGAGTGCGGATGCTCCATAGTTATGCGCGAGCGGTGGGTATATTGGGCGGTGAATAATTGACTCGAGTATAGAGAGAGTTCTTCGTTCGCTTTCTCGTTTCGCCGCGTTATATCGAGTTATTAGTCGCGAGCGCGCACTTTGGGATTTTTTTTTTTTTATTTTTCGATCCATCTCTTATTTAGCGGGGGTATAAAAGACTGATTCAGTTTGATTTCATTTTTCAAGTGCTCCAAAACATTCGCGCGGCTTTGCGGACGGCGCAGTGTATATAAAGGGATCGCTATATAGTTGAGAGCGAGCTCGGTAAAATTTCAAACTTTGCGCTACAATTGATATTTCTTTTTACTAAAGTCTTTTCTCCTAATAAAACGCGAAGCTTTGATAATATAGCTGGAAAAACGTAACGCAATAAAGTATGTATGACAACTTCCCGAACCTCCCCTCGAGCGTCGGCATCTTTTTTCCTCTCTCGCATGCGTGTCTCGTTGACGGCGACGAAAACCACGCGTCCTTCGGCATATCGCATCGTGTAGAGCAGCAGCCACTCGAGCGGCCTGTCCTCGAAAAAAATGAGCATCTGCTTGCAGCAGCTTTGTCGGCGCGCGCGCGCGCTATCGTCGTCCCCGCAAAGACGCGATGAAAAAAAGAGAGCTGCTACTGCTGCTGATGCTGGAGTGTGTATTGTGGATGTAAAAAAATGTTTTCTATATTTTTTATCATTTCAAGAATTTGAGACTTGGGATTGGCAAACGATTCGGCGATTGATTCGCTCCTCCTGACCAATGTGCTTTTTATTTGATTATTTTCATCGGAAAAAATGTATTCGTCAGTCGTAATGAAGAACAGAGTCGCATATAAAAGTATATTAAGTAAGTCCGAACGTGCAGGACGCGAACGAGAAAGCCAAACAGAGCCGCGATTTTTTAACGTCTTTCAGCGACGTCACTTCGGGAGACAGAAACGTTCGCGTTCGCGTTTCCTCATTCCAATGCGGTTATTATATGCTTATACGTCTACCGAGTCTCGTTCAAGCCCGGGGCGATCATCTTTGTAGCGCCTTACAGGACTTATAAACTTTGAATTTTCATCACCTCCGCGAGAGAGAAAAACCATCAAACTCGATTTTTACAAGAATCAGCAAGCCTCCGGTATAGCCTCAAACGAGCAATAACCACAGCGCATATTCCCCATACACACGGTAGCGCAATCGCACCAGCCTATACATAACCGCCCCCCACCTCGGACAGTCCTCGAGAGGAGGGAATCGATTATCTCGTTGCGACTCGCGGCCATTTTGTAGGGGAGCGCGAGCCAATGAGCCTGTGGCGTGGGCGTGTAGTCGAGCATTGGCAGAGCGAAACTCGCGTACCCCCCCCCCCACCCCGAGATACTCTGTGGGCGCGGTGCTCGACGGGGTGGGGGGTGAGAGCCGCGACGAGGTTAGCCCGCGAGAGCCGAGTCAGTGCCTCTCCGGGCCCCGCGCCGTCAGCCTCGTGCGCATACCGCTGCTCCCGTCGCCGCAGCTGTCCTTCTAGCAGGGGTCGCTAGCTCGGACTGTGTGTGTGTGTGTGTGTGAGAGAGAGAGAAAGAGAGAGACTGTCTACCTACACACTCGCGACGAACATTCAGTGCGACTCGTTCTCCCATCGCCTGCGCCGGTTGTTCTCCGCGATATCGTTGTTACACGTATACGCAGATTGACAAGTGCGCCGACGCCATCTTGCTGCTGGCCCGATGAAGGGGTAGAGGATACGCGTAGAGAGGAAGGTCAGTGCGAAGCGAGCGGCGAGTGGAGAGGTTGCTGCGCACACTAGTATATAGACTGCCTCGTGGGCGCGGATAACGGCGAGCCCTCAAGATTACCCGAAAGTCGACCGGGTGCGAGGCACGCGGCGCCGGGGGGCTCGAGATTGCGCCGAGCGCGATGCAGAGACCGGCCGCCGCTGGCGGTGGGCCCGGGCCCATTGGCCTACAGGGCCCGCCCAGGTCAATCAAGATCTCGCCGGTCAAGATACAGGACGAGCCCGGCGATCCCATGTCTCAGAGTAAGTAGAGCAGTATATAGCTCTTCTACGCACCTGCCGCATGAGTTTGTGTCGACGTATATGAAAGGGAAAATTATCGCACACAGCAGCAGTAGAGTAGCCCATTGGCACGTATAAACGCGCGCGGACAGGCGCCTTGATCTCGATCGCGGAAAATATCGACGGGAAATGTCGAGTTACCAAATCTTCCACGCGCATACTTTTTTGGCTCTTCCTCCATATACGCGATGCCGTACGTATAATGAGCGTAATAAAACGCGTGTGCGACGTGACGCACACGGCTCTCGGGAACGAAAATTGTAATAGCGATTGATTCAGCTCTCGACGCTGTGCTGTGTGCGTGTGTGTGTGTGTGTGTGTTTTGCACAGTGTTCTCAGTAGCGCGCAAAAAGCGCGCCAGCGGAGCCGTCGAGCTGCTTTCTTAATTACTCGCGAACGGCGAGTGACTTATATGTGTGTGTGTGTGTGTATATATATCACCAATCTCATCATCAGCGTCTATTTAATTAAGTCGTGTCCGGCCGACAATGATCGTAAACATATATCGCGTATATATAAACGAGCGCTAAACGGAAAAGTTTTCAGAGATAGCCATCGCCGGGGAATAAATTTACACCGGATCTCTCGACTTGCCACCGTATATATACGCTATATGTGTACATAAATTTTTCATCGCGGATATATATAGCTTAATCGCTCATCCATACGACTGTCCCCCTTTCCGCTAATAAAAACAAGCCTCATACCTCGTCGCCCCCATTCGAAATCCATTGAAAAGCGCATCTCGCACACTATTGATGTATGATATAAAGTCTCCGGAAAATCAAAACTTTCACGGTCCGCTGGAAAAACAGCAGCACCGGGGAAATCGTATTTTCATTCGGCCGCGGATATAATTCACGGAGAGTCTGGTATATAGCGAAAGCTGCGCTTTATTCCGTCCCGCTCGCGAAGTTTAATCGGGCAAAGTGCCCGAGCGTATCCGGCGAGGGTCATTGAACAAGGGGCAGCGCTAGCTGTGTGTGTACACGCATTCGTATAACTACTTCGTGTGCCCGAGAGAGAGAGAGAGAGAGAGAGAGAGAGAGACGGGGGTTGGGTTGATTCATACATTACATATTACGTTCGTTTTGCGGTTGTGCGCGCGTCTGCAGTGTCTTTCGCGATTTCGAGCACCGGCGCGCAATTTCCCATCTGTATACAGAAATATCGTTCGACGATAATTTTGCTGTTTCGAGTATACTTATGCCTCACTCTCGTGCGCGACAGCTAGCTCGAAAAACGCCAAAAGGGACTCTCTCCGTGGAATCCGAGCCGAACAGACGTGTTCCCTCTATACTCTTCCTTCTCACTTTTTTCTACGTTCTTGGATGTATTCTATTCTACATTATGGACGGGGTCCGTTATTACGAATCCGCACACATTCCAGACCGTGATCAGTGTAATACAGACTAAGATAAAAATTATAAAAATTTATTTCATTACACCTGACTAAAGTTTTGTTAATTTTCAAAGTAATTCCGAGTGTCAAACAATTAAACTATAAACTTACCAAAGTCTACTTCCGAGTTAATTAATTCTGATTTAAAACATCTATATAAATTAAAATTATTAACCAAATCTAAGAAAATGGTTTCTTTCTAAAGCGTCTTCTTAAAAAGAATTAAATGGAAAGTTATTTGACCAACGGACTTGATGTTTACAAACGTTCATTCGGCTAGATCGCGGATTCCCTCGTAAGTGACTTCCAATAATCGAAATAAACATCTGAACTGTAGTAACTCAACAGATACATTCCTTAATTCTACGTGCTCCTATGAGGTGGGCGGAGAAGATCCGCAAAATCCGCCTTGGGGGCCGCTTTTACGTGGATCCTACCTCCGCTGCCAACCTGCCAAAAAAAAAAAAAAAACGTCAAAAGAGCCTCGCACACCAGCCTGTCCAGTGTACTCAAGCCAAAACAAGCGAAGATACACGGTACATCCGCGCGGGCGTCGTTCCGGAAAGAAAGAGCGCTGCATAGGTGTCGTAGGGGGGCTACTATACGTACCGTATACACAGTATAATACACACACTGTCCTTTTCCCGCAGCGGAGGAATCATCAGCCGATTAGAGTGCAGATGTTCTCATCTGCGGATTATGGCATCCCCCCTGCCGCTATCATAAGTACTCGAGGGGGAGAGAGAGAGAGAGAGAAAACTAGGGGGGTAGCATAGCGCCCCCTACCATCTTTTCGCGTTCGCTTCACGCATGTGCGTCTGACTCTCTCTCTCTCTCTCTCTCTCTCTCTCTCTGTTTTCTCTCTCTCTCTCTCTCTCTCTCTCTCTCTCGTATACGCTGGGCTATACAGAGGAGACGCAGCTCGGGTGTGTGTCTTTTTTCAGTGGAGAGAGATGGGGTGATGTCCCTTCGCAAGGGGGCATGATTGAATTATCACGAGTGTTTGCGGAGCGACGGACGCGGCCAATCGAATTAGGCGCGCGCGTGCGAGAGAGCAAGCGATTTTCTTAACCTCAAACTTCTTTGCACGGCGCTTTTCATCTCCGAAATTTTTACAGAGAAAAAGTTACGCTCGAAAGGCTTGGGGAGAAAAAATGCCCCCTTTTTTTCGCGCAGCGATGATTTACGGCCAAGCTTTAGCGTCGTGTGTCCCGCGAAAGCGATAACGACGGCAAGATATATTGGCCGATGCCGATCGCGTGCGCTCATGGCTTTCCTCAATTTTACGATGACAGCAGCAGCAGCAGCAGCAGCAGCAGCGGCGGCGCAGAGAGGATATCGATCAATGGGCTCTCGGTGTATAGTAGCCGCGCGGCGCCAGGGGCCCTAAAAGACTGCGCCGCCGGCGAACGTCCGGCATCCGTTTACACTGGCGCCTGTCCCTCTCCGGTTCGGCGCCTTCTGGACTTCTTCTTCCTTCTCTAAACGGCTCTCTCTCTCTCTCTCTCTCTCTCTCTCTCTCTCGGTTTTCCTCTACACACTTGTATATACCTATATATACGCATCGTCGGGGGGACACACGGGGCTGCTGCTCCGACTGACCCAGAGACAAGGTCGTAAAGTCCCCGAGAGACCCGTGTACTCGATTTTTCTCCCGCGCCGTGGAGGGCCGCCTCTGTTTCCTCTGCGTGTATAAAAATTCGAAAGTGACGCGGGAGAGGAAGAAGAGAAACCCTTTTGCTTTTTTTAGAGCTGATCTCAGCTCGGAGATAAGCGCTTCGCGCGCATTTTTGTCGCGCAGTGTATAGAAGCGCAAACAATGTATATTTATTTCGGAGTCGTCGTCGTCTATTTTCGCGCGCTGCATTCAACATTCAAAAGCCGTCTATAAATATGGGCGAGCAGCGACGAGTGCGGCTTTGATATATACGCTCTCGAGGGTATATAACACATTATCTTAACCTTAAAATACGGAGCTGTGCGGAGGGGATCCATTAGGCGCGTCGATCTCTGCCGATGCAAAATTGACGAGAGAGAGAGAGAGAGTTGCAGGGGATTCGATAATTCGGCGAAAATTTCCAGCGAGTCATCTCTCATTGGAACGGCGAGCCGAGCCGCGAGGGTAATGAGCTCTTGGGAATATTTTAGGGAGAGAGCTTCGATATAGACGTTTAACTGGTGGATCTATAGTTGTTGCTATATAAGAAATTCGATTTTAAAAGCCTTTTGAATGAAGTAATCGTGCTTTTATACATTATAATTTTCGCTATTAACTTATAACAAAAATCCAAAAAATGTCCTCTCCCACAGCCTCGCCCTCGCCGATAGATAGAGCCAAAAAATTTGTCATCCAAAAACACGCACGGGCTGCTAAAAAAAAATATACACACAGCACACCACGGCGTCCGCAGACTCTCGCGCATCTCTTTCTCTCAAGGCGCGCTTTATCACACTAATGACTGTTCGAGCCTCGCCGGGAACCCGTAGCTGCCGCTTAGTCGGCCGTCTGTCTTTCGCGTTTTTTTCTCTCTCTCTCTCCCTCTCTCTCTCTCTCTCTCTCTCGCTCACTCGCTCGCGCGCGATTGAAGGACCGGGCGCCTTGATTTATGCGGAACGAGTAGAGAATCTCGATCTTTTTTTTTCTCTCCGCGATGCTTTATTTGAATTCGAGTGGACAATTTTCGGAGCAGAGAATTTATAGATGTGTATACTGCGTTGCTTGGCTAAGAGCTTGGGAGAACAAAGGAATTCGTCGGTCCTTCCTCAACTTCACGCCTCCGTCTTCGTATACAGCTATATCTGACGTCTATATACATTCGTGCGGTCTCGGGGTTTCCGTTACGCGTGAGACTACACTTTTTATATTATAAGCGTATATAATGAGTCAGAGCTACCGAATATTTTCCTCGTCCGCGCGCACGGAGAGAACATCAGCAGCGACCTCGATCGGGGGAGAGAAAGAGAGAGAGAGAGAGAGAGAGAGAGAGAGAGAGAGAGAGAGAAACAGTCAATCCGTTATCTCGACCACGGCGGAGCCCTCATAAAGCACGGTATAATCGAGCCATTCGCATGCAGTCTCTCTGCCGAACGAAGGAAAAAAAAGGCCAAAAGCGAAGGATCGCCGCTCGTTAAGGAGAAACGCGGGAGCCGCTCGGTAGCGCGTCTAATTTCGCGCTCCGAGAGCGAAAAATCAATCGGCCGCGTCTCTCTCTCTCTCTATATATATATAAAGCAAAAGGAGAGGAAAAAAGTGTAGGATCTCGCCGACAGAGAGAGAGAGAGAGAGAGAGAGAGAGAGAGAGGAGATTAGAACCTGCTCCAGGCGCCCGCGTGTGCGTGTGTGTATCCGTATACAGAAGACTGTATATGTGGTGGAATGTGCGTCGAGTGAGAGAGAGAGAGAGAGAGAGAAAAAGCGGCGCTGATAAAAGAGAGACGGAGAGCGTCGGCTGTCCATGGCCAACACCTACATAAATTTCGGGGGGACCTGGCGGCGCGCGGAGAGAGCGCACTCGGCGGGGATATCGGACGGACGGACGTGGCGCATCCTAAATTTAGGCAAATGAGCCGAGAGGAGAAAAACAGCCTCGGCTGCTGCTGCTGCTGCTGCTGCATATATTCGCGTATGTGTGCGTGCGAGCGTGGACGGATAGAGCGATGGGATGTATTTTATATTAGGATATTATAGGAGCTGATTTTTTTATTGGAGGATTCGCGCGGTTCGTTTAACATTCGGCTGATTTATCGTGCGAAATCTCAAAATCTCAGCCGATAAAAGCGCCGATAAAACAATAGCCAACGCTTATCCATTAGATTTTCCTAGCGCAAGAATCAAAGGAAATCTCCGGCGTAATAAAACCCATCGACGAATCACCTCGCCGCAAAAGTATCGCCTATTCGGAAAATCCAAAGAACTACGTACACACTGCTTATGCGCGTGCAGAAATAAGCAAGAAGGAGCTGAGAAGTAGAAATAATTAGCGGAGGTGTTAATGAAATACCGAAGCCGCCGGCGGCGCCTCTGAACTGCAGCGCAGACACGCGGACCGGCGCCGCTCACCTCTTCTCTTTTTCGATCCGATCCTTCGGCTCTTCTGTCTCTCTCTCTCTCTCTCTCTCTCTCTCTCTCTCTCTCTTATACCTTATACTATGCACTCACTGCGCGGTCAATCCTCTGCGTGCACACACACGCGACGATTTCGCCCCTTACACTTTTCCAGCGCCAAAAATCGCGACCTCGATTTTTCCCTCCCAATGCAGCGAACCAGAACAAAAATAAGGAAAAAACTTGACTCTCTCCCTCGCGCAGAGCTGCCGCTGTCGGCTCGAGCACAAAGGCCCCGAGAGCGAAATCCGTACATGGCCTGCTCGCGGCGTTCCTTATCGGCTCCGCTGAGAAAGGGCTTTAACACGCGCTTGCGCGAGTATAGGGAGAGCAACAAGACTCGTCGTCGAGAGCGTCGCGGAAACCGACAAGCGCTGCAGCCGAGGCTTCGCTGTATATACACATATATATATATATATATATATATATATATATATATACCTATACCAGATCGAGGGAATACACGACCGCTGCGCTGCGGAGACTCGCGGTATTTATACTCGCCCGCGCGCGCGCGTGTGTGTGTGTGTGTGTGTGTGCCGGGGAATCGCTTTAGTAGTCGCTGTGTTTCTCCGGTTCGAGAGAATCTTGAGAGAGAGTTTTGTTTTTGCCTTTTGACGGAGTTAATCGCAGATCGTTGCGCTGATTTTTTTCCCTTTGAGAGAGGATTTTTTTCTTCGCCCAGTGAATCCTTATAGGAGACTTAATGCTCAGATAAGGCTGCGTATGAGCGATGGTGTATATTCAGGCAAGGCAGTTTATTGGTATAAGGATAAAATTGAAGAAAAAAAATTCGAGCCGCGACAGTGTATACTCTCAAATTTAATTAATCGACCGGCCCGAGGACACGAGTCGATTGTGTTTTATGTATATTTATGCCTCCTCTCTCCCTCTACATCAATTACGCTTATTGGCCGACGCCTTGGTACACGTGTACGCACCTCCGCCGAGATCTCTGGGATCAATACATTTTTATTTTATTTTTCATATGTATACGCATACGCGTGCCCGCGTATTACCGAGAGACCATTAATTCACTCGGCTGTGTGTGTACATGTGTATTCGCTCCTTTATATTCATAACCTTCGCATTTGATCCTCTGCAAGCTTATAGGTGTCCTTATCGGACAAACTCGTGATTTGCTCTTTTAGATATATACACCGTGTACGGAGCGAGTGACTGCGATATTTTTACATAGAAATGGCTTTTATACATATATACTCTTGGATGCAGAGTATCCAAGTGTTTGCTGAGAAATATTATCGCGTTGAGTGCGGGATATGACAGCTGCTCGATTATTACGAAGAGCCGCGCGCGTTGAGGCAAAAATATATATGTGATGAGAGAGAGACGAGGTGCTTAAGATGGAAATCATTATTCAATTTCCAGCTCTTACATAAAACTTGAGTATGTATATAGATACTATCGTTTCAGAGGATAGCTTTCCCTCTTTTTCCCTCTGGAATATTACGTCATGCCTGCGTTATTCGCTTAAGACGAGTCTTTGTCAAGCTTTCAGCATCGTCTACTGTGATGTACAACAAGGTTTTTGAGAACAAAACTTTTTCCAAAACATATCTTGCAAAAACCATTCGAAATCAAAGCCCACGTCGATCGTCCGCATCTCTCTCTCTGAAAAATAAATCCATAAATTTCCTCTCTTCGCGAAACAATTTCAGCTCTCCTCTCACACACGCATAATACCAACGCACCGCGTGTGCCTCTCTCTCTCTCTCTCTCTCTCTCTCTCTCTATCGCAGCTGTGTATAACATAATCGAATATTCGCCTCTCTCTCTCTCTCTCTCCCTCTCTCGCACAGCGAATGAGCGTCTGCTGGATAGGAGGAGCCAAGCTACCCCTACCGCGTCTCCTGTCCACGACTCCGCCTACCTCGTACTGCGCAACTCTCGCTCAATCTCTATATATATATATATATATATATATGTATATCCCCTCGATATATACCGCGCGCCTGTATACACCTTTTCAATCTTCTCGCCGGCAGCTCTCGCTTATTTTTTCGTTTAATTTTTTTTTACAACAATAATAACAACAACAACAACGCTGCAGCCCGTTTATTGTCCTCTGATGTGCGTTGCAGGCGAATATATGTGATTACGGGGAATTTTCGGTGCTTCGTGACGTTTCTTGCGCAATTTTCGAATCCGGATTCAGAGCGAAAGCATAATCCGGCGGTATTATCTAAAACAGTACACGATAAGGGCGGCGAGTGTTAAAACGAGATAATTGACAAAGGCGCCGATGCCGCGCGTGCGAGCCGATAAATCACTGATGCTTGCTTTTCTGCGACGTGTTGAAGTTGTTTTTTTTTTTTTTTTGTTTGGCTGATCGTCTCTTGAGCTGTTTGCGCGTAATTCCGTGATCGCGGCGAAAGTAGCAGCGGTGTGTATTGCGCTTATCGGTTATCGTCGAGACGTGTCTGCCGGCTCTTTTAGATATTGACTTGTGTGTATGAAGGAAGTGTGATATTTTTGCTAGATATTGTAGACGATGAATTTTCTCGCGAGGATGGTATGATTGGATGACTTGAAAGTTTTGAGATTTGCACTTCATGGCGCGCGAGTAGTAAAATTAAATTGGTTATGCGGCTATATCAATTATATAGCAAAATAGGTTTGGTGCAGTGAATAATTCACGGTGAAATCGAATGAATATTGCATTAATTCGAATGACATTTCAATACATCATACTTATAATGTACAACTCTATCATAGAATTATTTATAGCACAGTGTGGCTAAAATCCGCTGTTAAGTCACGAATAGGCGAGACTTGCGGACTTTAGCAGTCTGTGCTATAACATTTTATACGATACTCTTGACTTAAATGGTTCAGTTTTACACGGCGCTTAGCGGTTTATTGCAATTCAAAAGCATTAACGCTTCCCTCAAATCATCAATATACATCACACGAGCTCTTACCAATAATCAAATATACACTCCCACAGAATTAAAAAAAAAAAACTCACAAATCTAACAAACCCCTCAAATTTCTTCTCCAGAGAGCAGAAGTTCGCTGTGCGTCGGTTGCGGCGGTCGTATCCACGACCAGTGGATCTTGAGGGTAGCCCCGGACCTCGAGTGGCACGCAGCCTGCCTAAAATGCGCCGCCTGTCAGCAGTTCCTCGACGAGAGCTGCACATGCTTCGTCCGCGACGGCAAGACCTACTGCAAGGACGACTACGTTAGGTGAGACTACAATACAACCTGCAAAAATAAATCATCGCGAGGAAAAGAACCATCGTCAAAATATACAAACTCGCCCGCGTTCTATTTATAAAAGCACGAAAAAGTAAGATAATAATACATACATCAGTATACACACGCACTCGGCCCACGACGAGCTCGACGTTTATTTACCCGCGACGCGTTCGATTCGATAACTGCCAATCAATCAAGGGGATCTGTTTGAAAAGGTAAGCGACAAGAAAAAGAAACATCGCGAATACAACGGACGCGCGCAGCTCGCTGTAACGAAAATAACGACGAGATATATATATATATTTTTCTCTCTCAGACTCTGTCGCAACAAACGCGAAAAGCGCGGGTATTTTTAAAAATAGCGAGCTTGCGTAATACACTAAAAAATAAAAACTTTCTCTCTTTCGCCCGCAGGTTATTCGGCACCAAGTGCGACAAGTGCAGGCAGTCGTTCAACAAGAACGACTTCGTCATGCGAGCCAAGACCAAGATCTACCACCTGGAGTGTTTCCGCTGCTCGGCCTGCATGAGGCAGCTCGTCCCGGGCGACGAGTTCGCTCTGAGGTCCGACGGCCTCTTCTGCCGGCACGACCACGACGCGCTCGAGGGTGAGAAGATCTGCGGTGGCGGTGTACCCGCCGGAATACCCGGCAACGAGAACAACAACAACGCCAATCTCACCAACAACAATCACCACCTGCATCCGAACGACGGATCGCTGTCGGGTGTGTATATATTCTATGTATATACGCGTGAAAATCGAAACAGTAGTTGGCAGCAGTGGGTGTTAATCCCAATTACAACTCGTCGCAGTACGAGCGGGCGTTAAAGTTTAAACGCGAGCGCGCGTCCATTCTAATCAAGCTCCGCTGAGAGCGTGAGAGAGAGAGAGAGAGAGAGAGAGAGAGAGAGAATCAAAAACAGCGAGTCGGACACGGGTCTGGACACTAAACTATTAACGCGTTGAAGCGAGGGACGTAGAATGTTAATTGGGCCCGGAAAGTAAATAAACTTCTCGGTAAAGCAAACAGAGCTCGTGTGGCTTAGTCGCCAATAATTCGCTCTACATAACGTAGACGTAGTCGCGTGTCGGGGCTTTGCGCAGGTGTTGATAATTGAGGCGATTAAACTCGCCATAAGCTTGACCGGCGGATGGATTATACGGCCGACCCTTCCTTTGAAGCTTCCTCCGCTACTGAATTTCGCATCTCGGATCGTCGTTATTACATACGCTGGAGCGACGTTGATAAATAAATAAAACCTAAGGATTATTCCCGAGCCGGTTTTTATACACGACGTTGATGCATTCTCCTCGCTAACGTCCAGCTCAAACTGTCGTCTCGCAGCGGCGTATTATCGTCTATGCCCATGCAGCGACGCTCGGTAGCCGTCCCCCGCGTAATTAGCACGCGCTGTTTCTACAGTCTATAATGCTGCGTATATAGATTTTGAAAATCTCTCGCCGAGGAGAGAAGAAGAAGGAGTCGCTGCAGTAAAGCTACCGCGCGTATATAGAGGTAGACCGGAATTTCGAGCTGTCTCTCTCTCTCTCTCTCTCTCTCTCTCTCTCTCTCTCTCTCTCTCTCTCTCTCTCTCGACGTCGGATAGGTGTCAAATGTAACACGTCCCCGCCAACTACCGGAGCACACAGCAGCGCATCCTTCGTTTATTTTATCATTTTTCTCTGAGACGACTCCTGCCTTTCACCCCGCGCACGCAGCACGTGCACACACACACACACAGTGGCTCATTAATCCGGTAGCGCGTTCGCGGTAGCCGCCGTCGGATTATGCTTTATTAAAGGCTCGTAAAGCGTGTCGGTGCGCGGATTCGCCGTAAATAATGTAAGCTTTTTTCTTCCACTCTCTTACTCTCTTCACGTCGAGGATATGGGATTTTTCTTATCTGGAGGTCCACTTGTTCGACTTTATATATCTCGTCGTCTTTGTGACTCGCGCAAGCGCGCTATCGCTAAGCAAATTTACCGAGATTACGATACAGGCACTCGACGAGAGAGAGAGAGAGAGAGAGAGAGAGAGAGAGAGAGCTGATGCGGCCGAGCGACGATCTTAATCGTGCGATCGTTACGAAATATATCCACACAGGCACTTGATGTGTACCGAGCGGTTTCTCGGAATATACGTATCGATTTTCGATCGAAAATCGGAGGGCCTCGGAAACGCCGCGCCGACAAATTTTTATCGGAAATGAAGAGCGGGGATAAAGAAAAAAAAACACGAACGTACCGCAGCGCGGCGAGATCAAAGAACCGCCACTTGTATACTCTTGCTTTTCTCTCCTTGGAATACCGCGGACTCTACTCGTCTGCGAGCGCGCGTGTGTGTGTGTGTGTGTGTGTACCGAATCTCATTTTTTCCTCGCGCTCGCGCACTCGTCTCTTTTTGGAAGCTCCTCTCGAGAACGCGATTAAACATTCATTTATGCGCTTCGAGAGTCCGTTCGATCTCTTCGCCTTTTTTTCTCTCTGTCTCTCCGTCTGCTCCTCCCGTCGTTTGCACAGAAGGATATCTCCTCGCGATGACTTTTACTCTCTTGCGCAAGCGGAGTAAGCTCGCGACAATGGCGAGAATCCCGGGGCATATACCGTTTTAGACCCGCGTGTGTTTACCGCTCGAGAAAGGAGCAACGCAAAGTCGAAAAAAAAAAAAAAATACTCCCGGGCCTATTTTCGCGTCCTAAGCAAATATAGCTGCGCATTCCCTCCGAGCTCTCTCAATGGGACGCGCGCGGCTTGAATGAGATTTTCCAAATTTCTCCGCGTCTCTCTATTTCGGCCAGGAATAGATGGAAGAGGTATGCTATAACAAAGATGAAAAAAATTGCAGATTCCGGCTCGGAGAGCGGCTCGCACAAGACGGTGGGCGGCGCGCGGGGCGCAGCGGGCCACAAGGGCGGCGGCTCCGACGGCAAGCCGACGCGCGTGCGCACCGTGCTGAACGAGAAGCAGCTGCACACGCTGCGCACTTGCTACGCGGCCAACCCGAGACCCGACGCTCTCATGAAGGAGCAGCTCGTCGAGATGACGGGATTGAGTCCGAGGGTCATCAGGGTCTGGTTCCAGAACAAGCGCTGCAAGGACAAGAAGAAGACCATCGCTATGAAGCAGCAGATGCAGCAGGAGAAGGTATGTCCTGCAGTGTGTATTGTTTTCCGCACGTCGATGTCAAAAAAATTAAGCTAACTTAACGAAGTATTTCCCGTTTCAGGACGGGCGCAAGTTGGGCTTCGGAGGTATGCACGGGATACCCATGGTGGCGAGCAGTCCCGTCAGACACGAGAGCCCCATCGGGATGACGCCGCTCGAGGTGCAGGCTTATCAGCCGCCCTGGAAGGCTCTGTCGGATTTCGCGCTGCATACTGATCTGGACAGGCTCGACCCGAACGCGCCTTCCTTCCATCATCTCGTCTCGCAGGTTGGTTTTCAGATTTCTCTATGCGTTCGCTTCCTTGAATTCGCAAGTCGAGTCGATGGATAATTGGTTCGATGGCAATTTCAGATGCACGGCTACGACATGCACGGCGGTGGCGGACCACCGCAGCAGCTGCCTCCCCCGGGTATGTTATCCGGTCCGATGGGCGACGGTGGCGGTGGCGGTGGTGGACCTCTGCCCCCTCCGGGACCTCACCATCCTGGCGGCGGTAACGGACCCGGACCAGACATGGGTCAGCATCCCGACAGCACCGACAGTTACGTTACTTACCTCGAGAGCGATAGCGACTCGCTCCACCACGACACCGGCAGCCCATAGTGCCGCCCGCTGAATCTCAGGTGCGGATACACTGGTACTGCTCCGGCGACGGCTGCCGGCAACTTCCTCATGCAGTAGGAAACCGAAGAAGATTCAGTTTCGGTTCTGCAGCGCGGTAGGATCTGTGAATCATGGCAGCGGTCTATTTGAATTTCGCTGGCTTTCTGATTTGTTATTTCAGAACGTCGTCGATAAACGCTGAATGACAAAAAAGTAGCGAACGACGCGATGTCGTCGAGGCTGCTTTAAAAAGAGCGGATCAGAATTCGATGATATAACGGGATCTGCCGCTCTTTCGAAATTAAATTATTTTATTGTGATTCGCTCCAGTGATTCGAGTGCACAACTTGGGCAGGAGCGTGTATCCTGAAGTCTCGGAAAAAAGATTGTTAACGAGAGTGTGTTTGATGTTGTTATATAGTAAGCTTCTGACTTGATGAGAATTTTGCTCTTTAAGCGAATCAGAAGATATATATGATGATTATGTTGACATTGTTTTGTAAAATTTCATTTTTTTTCTCTTGAAAAATGTTTATTTTTGACAACGAGTAAATGACGATCTCGTGGAAGTATTATATTCACGAAATTGTATGAACCGAAAACTAGGTATTATTATACGATAGGATTCAGTGGGGATTAGAAATTAGCGTTATCTTATCGTACTTCGATTTCTTTGATAAAGTGTACATTTAAAATGGACGATCGAGGTTCTTTGTTCGTGTAATGCAGACCAACGAATCATGATTTTTGCGCATGCAATTTCATCACCCTAACAATACCTGTTGTTCACTTGTTAAACGATTGTTCGACGCTTAATTTATGTTGCCACGATATTCGTTCTCCCTTACTCCGTGGAACGCTGTACATATACGAGATGATGAAAAAAAAGCTGTAAATAATTATTTTATTCGAGGAATCAATGTGTTGACGAAGAGAATAAGAAAAGAATACGACGGATGTGTACCTTCGCGTCGAAAATATTTTAGCAACTTCGCGTATGTCGTGAGAAACAAAGCCACATTCTATCATGAATGTTTACGTACTGTTCGACGTGCGTTGCATCGTCAGCCAAGCAGAACAAATACCAAAGCGAGCGCAGTGAAATCCTTTGTAAATAGACGCACATCATAGATGCGTGAACTCTGGGAGAAGTGTTCACGTCTCGACTACGACGATGACGATGAACGAATGATAATAAGAAAGAAGTTATATTGCGGAATTGTCTCTTCTAATGCTGTATATTATACGCGATTTATGCAACATTGTCATTTTAGGTAAAATTTCCCGAATTTCTTCGAGTAATTTCGGAATTTGTATGATATTTCTATACAGGCACAGTGTACGTAATAAAAAAAAATTCTCGAAATTAAAATTTATTTACTCTTTTCACCTAAATCCTAGCTTTCGCTCCTAATTGTCAATTTATAAAATAAATTTTTGTTTAACAAATTTGTTTTATTCCATGTCGATAAGGTAGAAATTAACGCATGATACCAGGATCTTTTATCTTGAGAAGATGATCGACCAGGTAATGAAAAATAAATAAATTTTTCAATTTGAAAATAAATCTGAATTTCAAAAAGTTATCTGATAAATACTTATATATTTTACACGTATTGTTGTCGAATGGTCGATGCGGAATTGCAGACGACTTTTAAAAGCAGAGCCAGCGTTGCGATCGGTAAAGTAGTGCAGCACTGGTCGTCAAAAACAAAAGACGCAGATCAAAACACTTTGTTATTTAAAACTGGATAAGTGGCGATAAACGGTCTTCTACAATCAACTATAATGCCGACGAAATCGAAATTGGTAAGCATAATAGTTGTATTGGTTATTTTGTTCTTTTGCATCAAGAAAAATTCTCAACTTGTCAACAATCACGTGCATTTTATGGGTTATGTTTACATATGCTTCTTGCATTGAAATCAATTGAGTTAGGATACCCGTACACAAATGTTTTCTATAATCCCTTATTGATTAAAAAATTCAAATGACAATGTATTTTGACAGCCCCGAAATAAGGCACCACCTCCAAAGCTGGTGAAACCACCAGAAACACAGCAAAGCACATCAAATACAGAACCTGCCAGAACAGCAAGTGGATTAAATCAAGAAGCTGAGGACCAATTTGAACTAGAGTTATGTTGGTGTATCCAACAATTACAAGCTGGACTGATGGACATGAAACTCCAGGATAAACAAGTCTACAACATGACCAAAAGCTTGAACGTACTCAAGAGCAATAATGCATCGCTTATTAAGAAACGACAAGTGATGAGAAACACTTTTGGTGATTACAGAACCAAAATGGCAGAGGATGAAAAGAAATTCAGCAAGACCACATCATTTGTAAAATTCACATCCAGCAAAAAACCTGAAAAGAAATCAATGTTCATAAAGAAAGCTTGCAATTCAACGGATCCAAATGAGAAAGTCTCAGAATCTGATGTCAAAGAGGCAAACAGCAAAGCGATAATAAATCCAGACGTATCGAACGAACCATTCAAATTTAACTTTTGTCTCAGTGAATCATGAAATAATTGTCTTGTTTACTATATTCATATTTGATGTACACATATACTGACTTTATATAGAGTTAAATTTAATTTGATACGTTTATTTAAATAAAAAAATGTTGAAAACTATTTTACATACAAAAAGGTGAATTTATTTTCTGAAATATTTTGTTTCTACTTGTCAAACATCATCAATTCAAGAGTGTTACAAAGAAAATGTAAAAAATATCACGTTATCAATAGTTAATATCTTCCTTTTTGGAGCGCGCCAAACCGCAAAGCTCGTGCTCAGAAAAGGTTTTTCTTTTTTTAAACATGGCATTTGTTTATGTTTTTCGTTTCTCTTAAACGTTTTTTACACTCTCTCACAAGTTTTCCGTTTCCACTTCGTCAATCAGGCTGTAAGGATACGATGATAAAAATCTCTCGATACTCCCCCGTTTTTTAATTTTTTTTCAGCTGTTCGACTACAATTTATACGATCCCAACCGGTCCTGTGGCGCAACGGATAACGCGTCTGACTACGGATCAGAAGATTCCAGGTTCGAATCCTGGCAGGATCGATCTTCTTTTTGTTACCCCTCAAGAAAATCTCATTTTGCTCTAATTACCTTCGAAACAACAATATCAAACTATTTCGCCCTATTTTTAACAATATGACCGTCTATTTTGCATTGTATTCGCCTGTGACGTACTGGTAGACTGCGAAGAACGTGACGTAAGCCCGACTCCAGATTGCGAGAGTGTGTGTGTGCGAAAGTCGACTCGCGCACCACCACAGTCGCGTTTTATCGTATACGCGATGACTGGCGTGTGAAAAACTCATTTCGCGTGATGAATTACCTAAATATATTACGAGTCTGTAATTTCATACGTCATTATTAATCGTTATCGTTGCTTTTATCTATAAATCGCTGCGAATAATCGCTCGAGTTAAGCCGCATATTTGAAATTCCCGCTGCGTCGTCTGCTAAATCGGAGCAGAAGCTAGCAGAAAAAATTCAACGATACCGCGCGTGAATAAACAAATTTGTCTGCTATATTTACAAGCAGCCGCAAAAGTCATTCCCTAATCCCTATGCGCCTATCTCTCATCCTACGAACACATACAAGTATAGTAGGTACCTATATATATAACATATACCTCGCACCACCTCAACAACCCACGTGGTCTCTACCTCTTTCTACTCGCGCATCAGAACCGCCGCATATCGCAGTCAGCAGTGAACTAGCATCGCGAGACTCGCGAGTACTCAGTGTAGATCTCATAGACGTTAGCTAACTGCAATATGGGAGACGTGGCCGGGCCGAAGCAGCAGAAGCAAGATAAGGCACGATAATCGTCTCCTCCAAAAGAAAGAGAGCAACAAACTCTCTAGTTGCACACGTGTATATAAATAGAGAGAATCGCCGAGAGCAAGAGTGTGTTAATAATAGGGGGTCGTCGGAGGCATGCTGCTGGCGAGTCTTGCCTCTCGGGGTATTGGTCTTGTACGAACAGTGCGGCCCGGCACTAGGTGGAAGTCGCTACGCGCCCTGGTTCGTTGTTCGATGATGATGACCATCAGATTCCCCGGCCTAAATAGTCACTTAACAGTCCGATAGCTAACCAGTTGTTTTGGAAAAAGAAAGAGGAAGAAGCGCGTGGCCGCGACCTAACCTACAAACTCATCCGGAGACTCTTTATATACACTCTGGAGATTCGCTTTTGCGTGATTGTGGTGTACTTATTTATGTGCGAAGGGTTTTCGAGGGCAGTCTTTTGCTGGTGTGATTTGGAGTTTGTGTCTTTGTCGAGTTGAGCCGGTGAATTGGTATTTCGCAGATTAGCCGCGAGCTCGCCTTCACGCGACGATTATAGCATATTTATCGCATTTTGCAACGATGAATTTCCGGCTTCGACGGGGAATTTAGCTACGACGTTCGCGTTGTCGGAAACGCGTGATGACGACAATTTGCCGATGTGATTCATACTGTGAATAATAATAGTGATAATCGACAGTCGATTCGGCCCTTGTATTTGTTTTTTTTTTCCCGCTATTAATTCGGTTAATTGTTTATGTAAATCCCCGATCATCACTTATCTGTGCGCTCACACTGGCCTCAGAAAGTTTGTAAACAGAGTTGTACAATCCACAAATATGAGATTGGGATTGCATCATACCTGTTCATTCATGAGTACCTATAACTGAGATTTCCTCATCATTTGCAGGACACTGTGTCCAGTCTGCTTTTCCCCTTTCAGTTGACTTTTCTTAGTGTTAGATTGTAAAATAATGGATTGAGATTTACATATAACTAATGGCAATTATTATTTATTTTAGGCAAAAATGAAGCAAAAAATAGCAAATCCAGAAAAAAATTCTGTCAAGGAGCTGAATCCATGGCCTTCTTACATCCAGGTAAAAAAATTCACCAACAATTCAAATATTTAATAAATTTATCTGCAATGATTTAGTACTGATAAATCGTTTAATTTACAGGAGAGAATAGCTCTTTTTGATAAGTTGAAGGCTGAATACGAAGCTGACCTTCAGGCAAAGCCGTCTACTGAGATAACCGTGACTCTCCCTGATGGAAAAGAAGTACCAGCTCAAAGTTGGCGCACTACTCCTTACGAAGTGGCTAAAGGAATAAGCCAGGGTCTGGCTGACAACACAGTCATTGCCAAGGTAAACAATGAATTGTGGGACTTGGACAGGCCACTCGAGAAGGATTGTAAGCTGCAACTGCTGAAATTCGATGATCCAGAGGCTCAGGCAGTCTTCTGGCACTCTAGTGCTCACATTCTTGGAGAAGCTCTTGAGAGGGTATATGGAGGTTGTCTTTGTTATGGTCCACCCATTGAAAATGGCTTCTACTATGACATGTTCATGGGACAAGATAAGGGTATCTCCCAGGAGGACTTTCCTTACCTGGAGTCCCTGTTCAAAAATATTGTAAAAGACAAGCAGTCATTCGAAAGGCTGGAGATGAAGAAAGAGGATCTGTTGGAAATGTTCAAGTACAATGAATTCAAAGTTAGAATTCTGAAGGAGAAGGTCCAGACTCCTACCACTACTGTATATAGGTAAGCGATAACATCATTATAATGAGAGATTACTTTTTAAATTTAAAACAAAATACTTCTAAAAGTATCCAATCTTAAACAGATGCGGACCTCTAATCGATTTGTGTCGAGGACCTCACGTACGTAATACTGGCAAGATCAAGGCTGCAAAGATCACCAAGAGCTCGTCGGCTTACTGGGAGGGTAACGCGAACGCAGAGACGCTGCAGCGCGTCTACGGTATCAGCTTCCCCGACTCGAAGCAGCTCAAAGAATGGGAGAAGTTCCAGGAGGAGGCAGCCAAGCGAGATCACCGCAAAATCGGTAAAGAACAGGAACTGTTCTTTTTCCACGAGCTCTCGCCTGGCTCTTGCTTCTTCCAGCCAAGAGGAGCGCATATTTACAACACGCTTGTCGAGTTCATTCGCGGCGAGTACAAGAAGAGAGGCTTCCAGGTATGTATTGCAATATTCTCTAAGTGCTTACCTGGTTAAACGTTGATGTTGCTAAGTTTGATTTGTGATCGAGTAGGAAGTCGTAACGCCGAACATCTACAACAGCAAACTCTGGCAGACCTCCGGTCACTGGCAGCACTACTCCGAAAACATGTTCTCGTTTGATGTGGAGAAGGAAACTTTCGCGCTCAAACCGATGAACTGCCCTGGTCACTGTATGATCTTTGACGTACGAAACAGGTAAGTTCCTTTATCAACAAGAAGACATTAAAGCAAACAATTGTGAAATAACGATCATCTTCGTAGATCTTGGCGCGAGCTGCCTCTGCGAATGGCAGACTTTGGTGTGCTCCATCGTAACGAACTCTCCGGTGCGCTAACTGGTCTTACTCGAGTGCGTCGTTTCCAGCAAGACGACGCGCACATTTTCTGCACGAGCGAGCAGATCAAGGACGAGATGTTGGGCGCCCTCGACTTCCTCGACCACGTCTACTCGGTCTTTGGCTTCACCTTCAATCTCTGCCTCTCCACCAGGCCTGAGAAGTTCCTCGGTGAAGTCGCCGTGTGGGACGCCGCTGAGAAAGCGTTGTCCGAGAGTTTGGATGCCTTTGGAAAGCCCTGGACCCTGAATCCCGGTGATGGAGCGTTTTATGGGCCTAAAATTGACATTACTATTATGGACGCACTCAAGAGAGCACATCAGTGCGCTACTATTCAGTTGGACTTCCAGCTGCCTATTAGGTTCAACTTGAACTACGTCAAGTAAGTGATTGTTTATATCGGAAAACTGATAAACGGATAACATTATGAAAAATTAATTTGATCAATGATTTACAGCGAAACGGGTGAGAAGACGCGACCGGTTATAATCCACCGAGCGATTTTAGGTTCGGTTGAACGCATGATCGCTATCCTCACGGAGTCGTATGCAGGCAAGTGGCCTTTCTGGCTGTCGCCACGCCAGGTGATGGTCATTCCTGTAGGTCCATCGCTTGATGAATACGCAACCCAGACCCGCGACAAAATCCACGCTGCCGGATTCATGACCGAGGTAGATACTGATCACGGTGACACGCTTAACAAGAAGATCCGTAATGCTCAGTTGGATCAGTTCAACTTTATCCTTGGTACGTTGAAAACTATTACAATATATCATCGACATTCATAAAGACTATTTTGTTTCGTTAACTTATAAATTACGCGATCAATTTAGTGGTCGGTGAGAAGGAGAAGGCGGCGGGTACCGTCAACGTTCGTACCAGGGACAACAAGGTACACGGTGAGATCGGCGTCGACGACCTCATCCAGAAATTCCAGACTTTCAAGGAGACCAAGGCTCGTAACTGTGAAGAGAACTTCTAAGGCGTCAATCACTTTTAGGGAATTTGTAATATTTAATATTTATGCATAAGTTCATTATCTTTATACTTACGATGCTACGCGCACTTATATGTTCTGGGTTACATTCGCGAGCATATACACTTACTCGTCGTTGTAGATTTGTACTTTCTTGCATATTGGCCCTCCTTCGATACGCGATTTTTTTTGTACACAGCGGCTCTTTAATAAAATACAAGCAGCCGAATAAATTCAGTAGCAAAATGTATTCGACTGCTGTTTCATTGAGCTTTAAGGCAAATAAAGAAAGTCATTCATTTTTCACAAACTGATTATATTGTGTTTTTTTGTTAATCTTTTACATCACTGATGGTAATGGTCGTTACAATGTCGTTACAATTTTGGACAGAAATGGCTTTCGACTTCAGCCATGTAAAAACTAAGCGAAAAGAAAGGATGAGAGATAGGATATCATAGTCGATCGCAAGCGATTCCCATTATACGCTCTGTATGAGTCTAATTTTCGCTATAATTATTTCGCTAAATCATTTCTTCAACATTAAGATATTCCTTAAAGAAGATTTAACGTAATGATTTGTTACGACTTTCGCGTATTTACAGAAATCAAGGGAACTGAACTAGTGAATCGACCAAACAATCAGAAAATGTTACTGTTGCATAAACACCAGTGGCTTCAAACCTTTAGAAATAAAGTTAAGATTTCTATAATACGCTTTCAGCTTTTAAGCTTTCTGCAATCATTACTGTCTACATATTCTCTAAGCAATTAATATTTACAGCACAACAGGGAAAAAACCTTTGCTCGGTTTTCTCTAAAATTACTTAACAAATACACTTTTGTGAAACATGACTTTTTTTATATAGTTACCATATTACTAAAACTGTATTCGGGCTTCATTAACGAACCTTTCATTCTCTGACACAACATTACAATGTTCGAAAGACAAAACAAAACGTCGTTACAACTTATCTTGTTCTGCATTTTGCAACGGGACTTCGCTATTGATGACTCGAGAGTGTGTTTATGTGTGTATCTTATAAATTACGACTTTTAGGTTTCATTTTTATTATCTCAGTTATACAGCCAATTTCGGCCTTCAACAATATTCTCCCTCAGCGGTTGTATCAAAATCGCGCTGTTATGTTCTTCTTCCCCTACTTGGTCTACTTTTTTTTCAAGTTTATTGTTTGTATTTACACTTTCGTTATTCTTGGTAAAAAAAAAAACTATTTGATCGAAAGTTACAAAAGAAAGGGAGCAACTGTCGTGGACAATAAGAAAAACAGACTATTTCGATGCATCGTTCGTCAAATTTCATGACATGTCAAAATTCTTTAGAGGTACAAAGTTATGTAGGTATATATATTTTTTTTTATACTTGGTCGGATTATAACAGCAACAAGGAGCGAAAGTAAAATACAAGAACAGAGTTGAAAAGAATCTAGTGCACTTTGACATACACAATTAACATGTGATAACGTTGATATATATATATAAAATCGCTACGTCTGCCCGCGTGATTGTAATTTTATAATGCTAACACCTCTACTTTTACATCTACAAAGTGTTCTTTTATACTCGTTTGGAAAAACTAGAGGAAATCCAAATTATTATCCTTTCATTGGCAAACAACCATTATTACCCAGTACTTTTCCTTTAGTGTATGCAATAAATAATGTTCTATGTTCAAATGAAACCATTGAAAAATTTGATTATAAAGCGATAGTTTATTTTAATTCTACTCGTAATTTATATACTGAGGGCTCGAGTGATTTTTGAATATAAATCGGTACACCTGTGCGTTCAAAAGTTATATAAAAGATAGAATTTCATATTCATGCAAAAAGCGTAGATGGTTACAGAAAAACCAATGGTCACGATCAGTCGTTTTAAATGACCAAAGTCGTCACCGATCAAATGTGAAATAATATTACGATTAAGTTTGTACATTTTGTAAAATGCAGTCAATGAGTCGTTATCGAAAGTGAAATTAACTCTGAAGAGAAGACATTGTCAGGAGAATAAATTCACATCAAAGTTGCCCGTATTCATCAGTCTTATGACATAATTGCAATACACTAGAAACCTGAGTTGTAATGCCCGAAAAAACGAATTCACTCGAACCCTCGATAGATCGGTGTAAAGAAACTCAGAATAGACGCTAAGAGAAACAATTACTATTGATGAAAGTGAGAGGCGAAGTTTTAATGAAGCATAAGCGGTCGAAGCTCGAAATCATATAATACGCCTTTCGCAGTCTTTGTCCAGAGATCGAATTTCCTGTTCGATTTTGTAGTACACGAGTGTATTTACAAAGTACAGCAAAAGTGAAAATTATAATATCGATCTTTTTAGTATTGGTACGTATATTTTGTTTTTTTTTTTCATTTTCTTTTCTATACAAAGATGCTTAAGTAAATTCATCGAAATTATCCATTATCTGTTCAGCTTACAAAATGCAGTGAAACTTCTCTTCTCTTGTGCATTTGGCTACGGTTTTTTGATTTTTCTTTTGATGATTGCATTTTAAAATGAACGTCCATATACTCGATTCGCGTACATTTCGTGATAGTTGTGGAGAAGTTTCACTGTCCATGATTTCGAGTATGACTTTTTATACAAAATCACTAAATGTTTTGAGGTGCTGAGTGAACTAATATAACAATACCTGTTTGGCAAAAATTTGCCAGACAACTTGCTCGGATGTTTGTGTTTGTGTGGTGTGCTAAATTTGAGTATTTTAGTTAACATTCAGTTGATTATGATATTTTTACAGATATTCCATATAATACGCTATTTTAAATTACTATTTACAATTTTGTCGAGTAGTAAGTATACAACGCGACATGCTTAAATGCTTAATCGACCGTTACTTCAAATCGAAAGAGAAAAAAAGGACTCGGCCTAAAACAATCAATATAAATGGCTCGATAAAATTACACGCATCAAGTCATGCTGCGATTCTCGTATCAAGACAAATACTGTTCTACAGAAACATTCCTGTCTTTGTCATAGTTTGCGATTTAGAATCCTGGAAGACTATGCATTACCATATTTCGATTAGGGAGATTATGTCAAACAGTACAGTTGAAGAAAAATAATTAAATGCAATTGACTCGACCAAAATCTTAAAACCTCTTGAACATAACGCAAGCCAACTGATACTGTACGTAGTCGAAATAATATGTGAAAGTCCCTTGTTAATAAAAATATTAACACAATACGCTTTGATCGAGTCAAGTGCATAGCCTTAAAACGATTCACATAGAGATCACATGATAAGAGGACAATAAAACGCGCGCTTCGCGATTCTCGCCATCCATTTATACATTCATTTATACATTTTTCTATATCTCTTTATCGTCACTCATATAACTTAAGGATAAAAAAATCATCATATATAAAAAAGGAAAATCATATAATTGTAATACTTAATCAGCTAAGTATATAATGCCTGATATTCGCACGATCGAAAATCAATCGCCGTAAAAAAATACATGCAGACCGTCGCACGGTCAGTCAATATACAAATTAAAAAAAAAAGGGCAAACGAAGAACCGGGAGGAGTTTCCTACGAGTCTCTACTTTAGAGGTGAGTATGCAACTTACGCGAATTCTCGCTACTCATTCATGGGTAAATCTTTCTCGAAATTTTCGCGCGAGCGACTAGAAACGACGACGACCCCTCTATCCCGTCGTTTTCAAACATAGCTCCGACGCGCTCTGAGTATTCAATAACTTAGTTTGCCACAGTCAGTTATGTAGTAGTTTAGTAGTAAGTAGTAATAGTATTGCTTTGCGATTAATCATCATTATAACCCCGCTCGTGCGTCTCCTTATTACTAATTTTACCATCTTTCTGGTTGTGCTTTGTGTTTATTCGCGCTCGTGTCGTTCGATCGAACTTGATATAATATAGCTCGGCTCAAGAGAGTGAGAGAGAGAGAGAGAGAGAGAGAGAGAGAAAGAGGACCTTCACGGAAGGCAGGAAAATACAAAGTGGTAGACCTATATTATGTCCGACTCTCGCGCACGACGTGCGTCCATGTATATTTGTAATAATTATACATCGTTTGCTTCGAAGCGAAGAAAAAATTGCACGTGTAACGGCTACAACGGAAAGAGATGTATATAACATGCGCAAGTGTATTACAAAGTTCTTTCTCTCTATATAATGATGCGTTAAAAAATGCCGCACCGTACAATATTGCAAGTCGCAGTAGATCGTAAAATTAATAATCAAGAAACGATCGTATCTCTCTCTCGTTTTGTCTTACCTTTTAGTTCTCGCCTATACTGCGATTGATACGTAAAGACGCGACTCGATATAACATACCTTCTCCGCAAAAAATGCCTTATTCGCGCGTGTTGAGTGTACCTGTCGAGCGTGCAATGAAGGCAGTGTACATGAATGATCATCCGTACCGTTTGATATACATTCCGTCGAGCGGTATCGCCTATAAATAGGACTCTCAATAGGAGTCGAGTTATTTTAGGAAGCTACGCTATGGATCTCGGTAAGGGGACAATTCGCTATTAAAACTTTTGCAAAACGAGCGGCTGCGCTTTTGATTCGTGACTCGTCCCGTCGTACTGTATTGCGCTCAAAAATCGATGGCTGGATGAGGAGATTCTTCTGTGGCTCCGGTGCGATCTCTCGTAGAAGACTCTCGGCGATGATCATCCTACCTACGAAATCAACGTGGCTTCGCCTGAAAAAGGTTGTATTCGAGCGATACATTAACGTATTCAAGCGATGAACCTGCAGACATCAACAAAAATTACCTCGTCATCGGTGACAACGGCGGCGGGCTGTTGCGCTGCGGGATTGGCGATGACGGTGTTCTGCTTGACAAACTGCTTGACACTGCTCGGCTGCTGTTCCGCAGCACTGCTCTCGGCTCTCCTCAGGAAGGCAGCGGCTACTTCCTTCTTGGGCGGAACCACTGGCTTGTTAGGTGGCACCGGTGGTGGAGCTCCCCTGGCCACAGTCGCAACGCCACTTGGCGGAATCACTATCGGCTTCTTTCCTGCTGGTGAAGGTACTGCTGCCACCACTGACGCTGGTACTGTCGGTGGCGGCACCGGTCCGGGAACTCGTTTCAGCGTCTGCGAGAATGTAACAAGAGATGCGCCTGATGCAGCCTATACTTATACGATGAGATCGACAATTTTTAAGGGTATTTCGCACGAGGTAACCAGAGGTAATCGAATAGAAATCGAATTAGAGCGTAAGCGTTTCTAAAATGTCCCTCGACGAGCCTGTTCCTCTTCCGTGTGTCTAAAAGGCAAGTGCAACCGCAAACCATTAGGCGCATCAGCAGGGACAGAGCGACAGGCAAGGATAACTAATAGAAGACAGAGAAAATAGAGCAGAACAGAGCGAAAGATGCGGTTAACGGCAGATAAAAAAGCGCGGTTAATTTAGCGAGTAATCCAATTCTCGGTGCAGCGCTCTCTCTCTCTCTCTCACACACACACACTACCCAACGAAGCGAGTCCGGTGCGACGGCGTGTCCCTTCGACGAGCCTGTGCCGAGTGTGTTACCAAGAAAATAAAATCAGAGTGCGAGACCAATCGCCTCGTGCTCGAAGAAAAATACGCCAATTTGCATCTACGCGAATATAAGTATACTTCATTATAACTAGACTTACGCGAAGGCGTATTTTTCTCGGGGCTCGCGCGATTAGCTCTGTGCAGAGGCTTATCATTATTTCTTGAAAGGAAAAAATTGCAGGGGAAGATTGTAAATAAGGCTCAACAGATAGTTGTATACGTCAATTTAATGCAGGATTCAGTTGATATACATTTTCAAAATCATAGTAATAATAATAATAATAATGGTAAATAATAGTCGTAATAATAAAATAATATACAATAATAATAACTAAAACTAGGATAATATAATAATAATAATCGTGTACATAAATTAAAACAGTACATACAATCAAAACGTGTTGAAAGTTACACACAAGTGCTCCTCGTTAATAGAAAATTCGTCGCAACGGAATAAAATCATGATAATTAATAGAACTCAATGTAGCAGAATTTCGTGTATGTTTCTTAAAAAGAACAAAAAAAGGAAATAAAATTCTCAAAAGCAAAGTCCACTAAAAATCAGTGTTGGCGAAATAAAATCGATTGTCTCGCGTCCCGGCAAAGGAAAAGTGCATTTTTTTTAAATTCTGTGTGTGTAAAAGAAGGAAAGCTAGAGAGAGAACAAGAAATCAATAACCAAGTGTGTATACGTGTGTGTGTGTATATAATATAAATTCAAGGATCGACTCGTGCACATACATACGATCAACTCAACGTGTTCGTGTATACGTGTGTGCGAGGGACCGCCGTTGAAGGATAACAAGTGCTCGAGGGCGAGTCGTGGGAGTGGGGTAGTCAGCAAAGTCGAAAGAGATAAGTGTTTGCGCTCGAGGGGGGAGGAAGAGAGTCTATCCCTCTCTCTTTCTTTTAGAAAGAAAAATATGGTCTTTTCCTTCGTCGGTCAACCGATTCGCGTCGTCCACGAGAATTAATTTTAGGATTATTGTGAGTGTAACTCGAGGACGATCACGACTTGTTTTGTTTACGTAAATAAATATATATATATATATATATATATATATATCACTCGTTTGACTTTCTTCAGGCCAGTGACCTGCGCCAAAGCTTTCGAATCCAAGCGTACGTTATTGTTTGTTTTCTTTTAAGAAAAATATTATACCTTTTAAAAAATTTCTTTCTGATATCACTAATATTATATGACTACGTTAACCTACGAGACTAGACGCAACTAAGAAAGTTGATTATACTTGGGTCTACCGTGAAAAAATAGACGCTAAGGGTTTTTTTTTTAAATCTTGGATCACCGTGATGCAATTAGAAGTTTCACTAGCTAATCATCAATATAGAGCTTTGTATATTAGTAATAAATATAAAATCACTCGTCGTTCATCGCGATCTCGATGACGATAAATATAGTAAAATTAATATCGCTCGTAAAATACTGTAAAACAGTATGGTATAAGTTATTCCGCGAAAAATTATGCTTATCTCGGTAAATTTTGTCGTCCGTTTTTGGCGTTTCACTTTAAAAAATTTACGATTAAAAATTCACCTAAAATACTTGACTTACTTTCACTTTAAGCACAACGTAGAGTATATACTAGCCTAGCAAACATTAAATCTTCGATGACTATATCAATTCCATCAATCTCGAGAGAATCATCGCGTCGAGTACAATTGTCTCTGACTACCTATCAATCACTAGGCGAATAAACTCTTTCAAAGTATTCCTCTCTATAATATGTAACTTTACGAAGTACATAAACATGTGCAAAATCAAAGAATACTGTTGAAGGAGCTTATCGTTCCTGGTTCGCCATCGTCCACACTCGCTTAGATCAGCGTCGAGTGGTTAGGAAAATGAGGATAGGTTACCTGTGCGCCGGTTGCGGCGTCTGGAGCAGGTACTGCGCCATCGATCACTGTTGTTGCAGTTGGTGGAGCACCGGCTGTGCCGAATACAACTCCGCGCAATGCCTGGCCCGGCGTCACAGATCTGGCGATGCCAGTAGCTGTAGAGGGTAGAACAAACGTTTAATCAAAGAATCGAATGAGTATTAAATTTAAGTTCGAGAATTTTAAAGTCGCTACTCACTTGGCCCGCTGACTGGTACGCTGGAGACGGTGGCGGTGGGTTGTACCACCTTACTACTGACCATTGGTGTACCGGCGCCTAGAACCGCTCCTTTCACTGTAAAACCATAAAAGTTTCAGTTAAAGTTTTAAACGAATCCAAATGAAATGACGATGTTTTTGCTTAATACCTGTTGGAGGAGCAGCGGCAGTCCTCAATGTCGGCATGGCTGCAAGATTTGCCGGTTTAGCCGGCGGCGGTGGTGGGGTTACCCCCACAGTTCTGAGCACTACGCGAGCTTGCTGTTCTTTTAGCATTTCGAGTTCAGCCCTGAGCTTATCAAGCTCCTGCTGCTGCTCCATCAACTTCTTGTCCTTCATGGCAGTCGTCTGGCGGAACTGCGACCTCTCAATGTCAAACTGCGCTTGCTGCTTCTCCATCTCCGCTTCCATGTGCAGCGATTTCTTGCTCTCCTCTTCCAGACCTTCCGCCATCGAGTCCGTGCGCACCTGATTAATTTTACGGTAAGTCATTAGTACTCTTTTTTGTTTGAAATATAAAACTTCTCAACGCCTGTCTAACATACCTTTTCTTCGCTGAGTATTTGGGCAAGGTCCTCTGACCTCTTGCGCTCCTCTATGTACTTTATAATGATCTTCTTGCGCTCGGCGAGCAATATAAGAACGATCTGCTTATGTCGGTTCTTCTCTTCCTCAAGAGTTTCGCTCAATTTCTTGGCCTCCGCTTCAAGACGTTTCTTCTCTTGTTTCTCCATCTCTAACTCTTTCTTTAGTCGAGTGCGCTCTTTCTCCAGGCCATACGTTATGTCATCGCCCTGGGCCGTGTCGTGCTCGTGCTTTTGCTTCTCTTCTTCCAGCTCCTTTATCACCTAAGTAAGGAATGCGTTTCGCGTTATGTATAACAAAATTAAATTGCGTTAATGAGAAGCTTTTAGCTCAACTACTAACCGTTCGATGTCTGAGCTCGGCGTTTTTCATCACGTTTGCCATGTGACTTTTCATGTATCTCTGCCGAGTGATCAGAGCCTCAAGGGTGGCTCCCAGCTGATCTGCCTGATTTCCCTGGGATCCACTAGCACCACCAATCAGGGCCACATCTCTAGCGAGCGCAGAGTGAGGATCCGACGTCCCGCTTCGGTATCGCGAATTCAAAAGCTGCTTCATCTTCTCCGACTTTGGATAGATGTAAATTGTTAGTAGTTGTATTATTCGTTTTAGTACGAATAACGAAGCATACACATACCTTCAAAGCTGCAATTACAATATCACGGGCTTGCAGTTCACCCTCCAAGTAGCCGAGCAGCTTCAGCAGATCTGTTTTACACAGCTCCATCTTTGGGTTACGCTGTAACACAAAACAGAAGGATTGCTCATAAATATAAGTCGTGGAAAGCATCAATTGCTGCCACCAATGACAATTCAAATTGTTTAAATAAGGCATAACAAATCAGCCAGTTGTGCAAGCTAGGATTTATAAATAAAACTTAGCATTTTCTTTGTGTTTACAACTGGCAGCACGATGCACTAACAAAGTTAACACCGCTGCTCAGTCAGCAGAGCAGCGCTATCAAAGTTTATAAACTGATTTAGCAGACTTAGCGCTTGCCTGCGGCCAAGACACATCCCAAGCAATCTATGCCTCTGATGACAAGCGAAGTCCAAAGCAATATACAATGATTACAAAGTTACCTTCAATGTATTGGACGAGCTCTTGTCCAAAGGCTCAAAATTATTGCTCTGCTGCTGCTGTTGCTGCTGATGATGGGGCTGGGGCGACACAGACAGTGGTGGCTTGCCAGGGGTGGGCGGTCCGTTAGCGGCCGCTTGGCTGCTCGGTCCCTGGGTGGCCATGATCCTGTTGGCGCCTCGACCTCCTCGACTCCCGGAGCCGGACGAAGCTCGGCGAAGGTTCAGCCGCTGCCAGTATTAGGAGGCCAGCCGGTGACGCGCGGCCCGACGAGCCGCTGCTGTGCTCCTTCTCCTCCTCGTCGACGGCAGCATCGTCCCCACCTACCGGTGGGCTTCAACGCTCCCGGGGACGAGCACTTGGTCGCTGAGATCTCGAGCTACAGGGACGACGCGCGCACCAACGAGACGCTGTTGCTACTGCTGCCGTCGTCCTTGCGGGCTTCTGTCTCTTCTGCTCTCTGACGAGGAAGAGAAGCTCCGACTCAGAGCTGTACTACCTGGTGAACGACGACCTGCTTCAGGGCCACTCTTCGGCGCTGCATCTTTATAGGCTCGAGTTCCGCCGGACTGATATCTGGCCCGTCGTCCTCTTTCTGCGACTCGAGATGTTTTTCTTTTGGCTTTGGACGACGGCCCGTTGTCTCCTCTACTCGCGCTCACTAGTGATTATATAGCTAGTGTGCAGTTTAGGCGTAGTGTGGACTGGGGAGTTTTTTGTTCCGGTGGGTCGTATGGTGGGGGAGTTACGTGCGGCCCGGGTGGTTGGCATGACTTTAGGCGGCAGGTTTTTGAATCAATGACGGAAGAGAGCGCAGAGACACGGGTTTATTGATTCACAATTATAACTTCACTTTTATTGTGTGTATATCATTATTAAGTTTATGTACAACAATTAATTATATAATAATATTTTAACCATATAGTAAACTCTGAATCGAAAATTCCAAAGTGACGGAGTCGATGTGTAAGTGTATGTAAAAGAAAAGAAACGATTCAAAATCACACGTTACTGCAACAGTGGAGTAAACGCAGGCTTACAAGTATAATAGGTAGTCCGCGAACGATTGTGAGGACAAAATCATACTCCTAAAGCTGAGAATTACGTAATTTATGTATTCATATGTACCTATAACTGGTGATCGCTAATCTACGTTGATATTGTGAGGCATTTCGATTATCGCTTATTGTATTATTATTACTATTACCATTATTATCGATACGTTTAGCGATGAGAAAGGCAGAGGCGGAAAAACGTTCCTGCAGCGCTCATCGCTAAAGTATTGGCAAGTCTTATGTGTTATACATTCTGCTCGGATAATACCATGTTCAGGCCGGTACATGTTCACTTAAACGTTATATTTCTATGTTTTATTGATATAGAACGACATGGGCACGTGCAACGGGGGTACGCTCGATGATATCGACAAATACTCGATATACCCGTACGATGTGTTTTGTCAGGATGTGTAAAAATTTGTTGGATTCAACGTACATAATTAATACTTCGCATCGTTATATATCATCTAAGATTTGTATATAATATATATAATATTTATGCTTTGTATATAATATACATATAAAATTTTCATTTATCATATACGATAACACTTTGCCTCGTAAATACGGGGTTTTTATTTTATACGTGCTACTCGCGCCGCACACTCATACAAATGGACAATGCTATACATAGAAAAATATGTTTCGACGAATACATTTTTGCTTTTAAAGTACTTTGGCACTGCGAATATGTGAAAGGGGCGTTTTATATATATTTTTTTTTCTTTTAACGTACGAGGGAGTTTCTCTGTTTTATCGATTTTCGTAACAATCAACTCTTTCACATAAACTAAAATGCCACTTCCTTTTGAACATCTCAATCTCTACCAGCCAAAAGTGTGATATAATGTCGATTTCCTTCATTTTCGAATGAACTTCACTTACGACTTTACCTACGGTATCACATTTTTTTTTTGTTAAAAATTGTCTTCATTTTTGTACTTGCGATTTGCACTACGCTTTACTAAAAACAGATAAAACAGATAGAATAAAACCCCTAACAAAGATCGGCACATTGTTATTACTTTCGCTTACAATTTCATTCTTATTTTTATATAAATTCCTTATCTATAACTATTTTTTGCTGCTCTCATTTAAAAATCTACTAAACGAGTATAATCATATACCTTTTTTCTCGCAGTTTTCGATATGCTTGCGAAAAAAAAATTTGATACATAAAAAGTGCATACACGTTTTAAATGCGCCAGTGTACTTATAGTAAGTGACTAACAAAATACTATAAAGCCGAGTACTTCTTCTTTCTTACTTTAATATAAATGATTACGTACCGAATTTCGTGTGCGTGCATGTTTATTGTGCAAATGGACTTTACATATATGTTTATTTGGCTAAGCAGTTATGAGAGTATATATTTTTGAACTACGGTTGAACCATTATTTTAATTGGTTGTAAAAATATCTAAAAAAACTTGCTTGCGTGTTCTCATTCGTTATTTATTGGCATGCAAACGATGCATTTTTTTTACTATTTTCATTCATTTATACTCTACCCACAACTGCTTTTTCTATCCTTAAAATTTAAATGAACGATCATCGTCTGATCGTTCGATTGCACTGTCGTTGTGATGTATGGAGATAAATGTGTCTATAAAAATGCAACTGCATATGTCGGAGTATTCCTTAAAAAATTTAGAAAACTCATGTAAATGCACAAAAAGTCTTTTTGTTTTTCTTGTATAGAGTGGCAATGAAGTTTTGCAGTCTTTTACGTTACTATTTGTTGATGGATAGTTTTGTTCATTGTACATAATTTGTTCCTCTACAAAAGCGGCACACGTATATTGCTGCTTTGAACGAGTTGTCTTTCGCGGGAAGGTTGACATACGGCGGACAGTTTTGAAGTCATACAAAGCGAATTATTACTTTATCACTGGACGCGTTTGTCAAACGAGATACTTCGTCTCAAATTTTGGAAGACAAACTTTCACTTTGGGCGCTATCATACTTTCTTACGAGTAATATATGTATATGTTTTATTAAAACGTAAGTACGCTTCGAAATTTCTAGCTTTCTTTTTCACGTTTCTAAAATCGTTTGTATAGAAAATTAAAAAAGTAAAAAAATTACAATGATTCTGTGAAATTGATTTCGTCATATAGTTGCGATAAAATAGGATTAATCTCTAAGTCTACATAAAAATATTAAAATCACCAATCGAATTTCGTATACAAAATAGTTTTGTAAGACATTCACAGTTAAGAGTTTTACACGACAAAACTTCTTGAAAGTAAACGCCTAAATTAAAATGGATTAGTATCACGATAAAATTATTCCAACGCATTAAAACTACTCAAAAAACTGATTATACAAATTCCCTTAAAGTATACGCGGATACATCAACCGATAAGAGGATATAGAAAGTCTTGTGCACTTAGTGCACCTCATGGCATCTCGACTGCGCGGCAAGTCACTTAATACTGCTCAATCCCAATTTTAAAGAAAAAAATTAGCTAATTGGCTAGCAGTAATTGGTGTCCATGTCGCGGTGTACGTCAACCGCGGCGATAACACGGTGTGGAGATCCGAGGTTGGTAGTTGGCGAAGGCGGCGCTACAATGGTACCAGTCGTCGAAGTCGAAGTGGCTGGCGAATCTAGGGTGGCGGTGCTCGTCGAGGGAACTACACCACATATGTCCTTGGAGTTGCCCGCTAGTACGAGGAGCGGCTCCGAGAAATTTTGTTGTTCCGAGTCGTCGTGAGGGGTCATCGTACTATAACCATGGTCGCTGTCGCCGCCTGGAGGTCTCCTGAAATCCATGAATTACACATTTATTTTCTGAAGAGATAGTACTGCGTATTCTATACAAAACGTAACAAACCTGTAATTTGTGGAAACTCGATACGGCGAAATAGGTGCAATAACATCACGAAGCAGGGCCGAATCCATACTAGGCTTGGGCTCGCGCTCAAGATCAGCCGGCTCGAGATCACAGTCCAGGTGAGTCATACGCAGCGTATCTGGGGAGTTGTGATTGTGCAGGCACTGGTGTTCTAGACCAGTGTGCACTGAGCGCAGTCTGTAGCAGAAAAGTGCAACTCCGAGCACCAAGACGAATGCTAAGATTCCACCAGCTACCGGACCAACCGAAGGCCACTCGCGGGACATTATCTCCTCTGGCGATTGCGAGTCTGCGCAAAGAAGAAGTTGACGTTCAATACATCAGAATCGTGATGGAATGAAAAAAGTTGAAATCTTATTTAACAACTTACTGTAGGCCCCATCCCCGTAGGGAATAGGCGAACCGAAGGTGCCTTTGAAACAGACAGCGACATCGGAACAGAAAGGCTCCTGCAGTTGCGTTTCAGCGTCGCTGTCGATCTCGCACCACTGACAACCAACGAGACCAAGACACTCAGCCTTGGTCGCGAAAGCTTTGCAGCTAAACGGCTGACAGGATTTAAGCGCATTTACTGTTTGAATCCAAGGTGAGGTCAGACTTGAGCCTTGTTCCTGCGGTGCTGGGCACGGTTCCATCTCCGCCGAGGCGCTGTCCTCGCGTAACTGGCACTCGCTTGAGTACAGAGAGCACTCACAAGGGCACTCACAATCCGTCTGTTCCATGCGCTTACAGTTGAGACACGAACGATCCATCTGAAAACAAATTTTTTTATTCGTAACTTTCTTTTTTGTGATATCTTTTAGCAAAGGGTATAACCATGAAACTTACCGTGCTGCAAGGACAGAAGGCACTGATCGAGCTGCATGTGATGTTGACGACGCCAAGGAAAACGTTGGTGCCGGGTACCACGGCCAACTGGTACTTGACGCAGTGCTCGCCATGCACGATATTAGTGAGGACTTCGTCGAGCGATATGTTGAACTGGTAATACCTCTGGGTAGTACCATCCATATGACTGGCGCACATCTTCTTGTTGACGAAGAACTCGTGATTCAAAATGTCATTGGCAACGAGGAGCTCCTTGTTAGTCAAGTGCTGGTTCTCAACTTTGCTAGCCGCCTTGAGAAGCGACGGGTGGAACACGAGATAGCCCTTGTCATCCATAAGGAAGCACTTGACGTTAGTTTCGGCACACAGTGGAAACATGTCGTTCAGCATACGCGATAAATAGCCCATTGTCACGTCCATTGCCATCACAGCTACCACGGGATCGGTGCTCGTGTGCAATCCTACAGAGCGGCCTTCGTGCACGACTTGACTCAAACTGACAACGAAGCCAGACCCACCTGCATCGAGGTACGGTGGGCTAAGAACTAGGCGACCCGGCTGCTCCAGAGCTTTCACGTACCATACACGACGCTTCGGATCCAGATCCGAATCCAGGACCAGGCCTGGATAGAGTTCCAGGACTCCACTATTTACCGATGTCACGTATCTCTGAACGATGAACTTGTGCAACGGACTCTGCGAGTGTCTCTCTTTG
Source organism: Nasonia vitripennis (assembly GCF_009193385.2). Taxonomy (NCBI): domain Eukaryota; kingdom Metazoa; phylum Arthropoda; class Insecta; order Hymenoptera; family Pteromalidae; genus Nasonia; species Nasonia vitripennis. Next base: position 6,579,552 of record NC_045757.1, on the reverse strand, counting down.
AAATGCTCCAGTATCTGAGCGAGCACAGCTACGTCAGCTTTGACGCTCTCCTGCATGCCAGGATTGGTGAGTAACCTAGTCAAATCCTTTATGTACGCCATATAACTCTGCACGGTGACAGCGGGCGCAGCAGCCAACTGCTTTGCCTGTTCAGCCGGTGACTTAAAGCACCAGGGTGATAAGTAGACGACTCCGGCGTCGAGGGTAGCAATACGATTGCTGTTGTAAGTGCAGAGACTGTCGCGGCGGACATTCGCACCGAGCGCCAAATCCAAACGATGGTGCAGAATACCGGAGGGTAGAGTAGGTGGCGATCGGACTAGTGGTTGACGCGTTGCATCCTCGTCGAGACGCGAGACTACCAGGCAGACGATCAAGTCCGGATACGTTAAGTGACGCCAATGTAGCTGTTTCTTTATGCCTAACTGACTTTTTACTTCCACCATTCCCTCGGGTTGATCTGCCATTCTAATGATACGATTACATTGATTAGTAACCTACTACTATGATAAATATGATAAAGCAATGAAGATAATCTTTCATACCCCGTTCTGATCATAGTCTTTTCGTCAAGATTTTCCAAGTCATGCAAATAGACTTTTAGTGGCTGCTCGACGATGGTTTCCATTCTCGGGAAATTTTTGTGCATCCAGAGTGTACCCCTTTTGTCGACAAGCAATGCTCGCACCTGATGAGCACCAGCCTCGAAATAAGTTATATCTTCGACGAAGTCTCGCAGTTTCACGTCAAACGAAAGCAACGCCGTATTAGTGATCTGGCCCACTGACAGCATCATCGCCTTGCTGTAGGGCTCGAAGTACGGCTCCGACAAATAGTACGGTTTCACGTCTTCCTTGTTACACTTTAGTCCTGGAAATGAAAACGATTTATAAAAACAATCCATTAAACCAGATCATTTTGGTTTAAGGTGATTAACTCACCTGCAAATAATCTCGCGATCTCGTATCCAAGAACGTGCTGCGTGGGCAGTGTGATCACAGTCCCGTTCGCCGAAAACTCCTTAACGTTAACGCGCGGTTGCTGATTCGATAGTATTAAAATAGTTCTCTGATGAACGGTGAGATTGTCCCTTTTCAATCCCTCAGCAATACCCTTGACGTTCGACAAGTCCTTCATATTGTTCGTCAAGTGTATGAGCACCAAGTCGCCCTTGGCTTCTTTAACAAGCGGCCGAAGGTCGAGAGTGAAACTTTGATTGACCGTAGACCGAACGAGCGAGTCAACGTGCCTGTCGAGTCTTATCTTGTGAACGTCAGTGACGTGGGACAGACCTTGCTCCGGACAAAGGGCTGAACCGCCTGCTGCTAGACCTACAACACTTACTCGGTCGCTTTCCGTCAACATGTGCACGATCGTCTTGGCCGTGATCTGAGCCAGTGTCACGTCCTCTTCCGACATGAATTCGGAGCTCTGTTCCAGCAGAAGCATCACGTTTTTAGAGCGGTTGCATTGCGAGAGAAGCAATGGGCCAATATTATGAGCTAAACTGGGGGGACCGCACATTGTGCCTGGTTGGCTCACCTGCAATGAAATTCGTAGTTGATTATTAGTAAGATCATTGTAATAACGGTAAGAATGGCAAATTCAAAAGCTTTTAATGCTACTCACTGGTAATATGTGCAAGCTCTTCCAATCTTTATTACGAAGATTCATGGCAAGAGCATCTGTAATTTTGGAGCAGACGTCAGCAGCTCTATTTGAATTATCTGATCTCTGACTAGTGGAATAGATGTCCTGGCCCTGTTTCAATAGTATTGGTTGTATTACACTATTGCTATCTCTCAGCAAATCGGTATATCTCTTAAGCTTATCATTGAAGCCCTTAGACAAATCGTTCAGTCTGCTGTTCAATGTAGTGATGGAGTCAACAAATTCAAGCTTATCCAGCATTCCTTGGAATTTGCTAACTCCAAGCTCGTCATCTGTAAGTTTATGTAGATTCTTGGAAAGATGCACCACCATATCTCTCAAACAGACTCCATTCAGAGGCATCACATCTATCTGCCTCCTCGGGGATTTACCAAACTGACACTTGGGCACAGTGTTGGACAGCTTCTCGTCCATCACTGCAGTGCAACCTGACATGATTGCCAATACGGCAACGCACAGCACCAGGTAGGATGTCATCTTGATTATTCTCTAATGCTCCTACTTTTGTACCTAATCTTTACTGCAAATTCATTTGCAAAGTTTGGCAGTACGAGATTTCACAAGCTCTGCAGAGCTTCTCTGTACGTTGCACCCATTGGAATACATCTCTCCAGTCTTCCAACAATCCCTCCTCATCGAAACCTATAAACAGACTAAAATTAGACTCGGGAGATCAAAGCCAAGCAAAAAAAGGCTTTCACAAAACACTGCTCAAAGCAAATCCCATTAAGAATCCCAAGCACTGTACACAGCATGTTTATCCAACTCGCAATGGAAAAGCAGTCATCTTCCACTTGAGAGAGGCCAAAGCAGACCGCGCACAGCAAAGCCCTCAAGAGAGAGAGAAAGAGAGCAAAAAAGGAGCAGGCGCTAAGCCATTGTTTATTTACGAACCGGCACAACACGGCTCAGCGCTGACGGGATCTCCTCCGCATTTCGAGACGAAGCTTGTATCCAGGTACACCCGGACGGCGTCTGGAGCGGCTTCGACGTCTCGACGAGAGCAGGAAGCGAAGCGCGAGAGATGATATTTTATGGGGGAACGCCACCTTCCGAGAGTCTGCGTCGCCGCTCTGAGGGCGCTCCGAGATTTTTATTTACACAATGGCCAGAGCAGTCGTCGAGTCGTATTCGTCCTTTCCCCCCCCCCTGCGATTCACGTTCCTGGGATTTTATAAGCACACTGTCGAAGAGTTGTGTATATATCTATACATATATGTCTGTCTTTCGAGTGCAGCGCATGTTATGCAGTTTGGGTAAGTTCGTTTGGATGATTGCGAAAGGGTTTGTTTTTTTGAGAGAATGACGAACAGACCTTAACTACGTGCATATCTGATATCTCGCACCTGCACGCGGCGGGGGAAATGCATTTCTTTTTTCTGGCACGCTATAGGTACACACTTTTATCTTAGGTACTCCCCCGCGTGTCCGAGTCTGCGCACTTACCGGACGGAATTTTCCACATATCTACCCCTTTCTCTCGTCGAGGGTACGTACACATACGTCCTCATCAGAGGGCAGTTCAACGGACCACTTATGCGACTGACAGTTCGCCGTCCTCGGCGTGATTTTCCAGCTTTTCGCGGAGAATGGCAAGTGAGTGGACACCTGTGCTCGCTGTGTTTTCTTTTGTTGTCCCCGACGAACATAACCCTTTAACTCAGTCTGCGGTCGTTTTGTTTACGCATCTGTGTGTGAGCTAGTTTTCCTTGTTTTTATCCGCATCTCTGGCGACCTGTTAGATTAGATAAACAAGGGCTTGCTCTATCGTGACTCAGTGCTCAAGTATGTAACTCCTTTTGATTTGTTTCAGAATGTGAGACTGTTAGTCAGGATGCTATAACAAGACTTGGAGCCATGGGAGGGCAGAGTTAGCCAAATTGAAGGGCAACTAGGGCATCGAGGGAGAGAGCGCGATGCCCCATGCTCAGCTAGAGGTCACAGCAGCGAGTGCCTCTGCTCCGGACGAGGCCAGCAGCAGCATCTACGACGCACCGCTGACTTCGTTCGCTGGTGTGTACCCCTGTCCCTTTCATCCTTGCTCTGTATCCTCTTACCTGCGCGACAGATTAGAGCTGGATAGCTTGCAGTCCTCTGCACCAAGTGCTACAGCCCTAGCTTGTTTTGTGCATCACTCAAGCTCTGATCCATCATAGGATAGACCATTCGTGTATGGTTGGTCTGTCTCTATACTCTAGTTTTTTTGATTCCTATGCTCTTATTATATGTACACCAAGACCAGAGTCCAGAGCCTAGAACGAATGATTAGTTGAATGCGCACACAGCACCTTGATTTACTTGTTAATATTGGGCTTTGAGAAACTCAATATTTTTTTACTGCCATTTTCTCCATTCCACATTCATCGATCATGAGCCTGCGATCTTTCCCTGGTACGTAAATCTTTTTTCAATCTTTTTGTCTAATTGTAGTTTATGCTTTTTCAATTGACTCCTCCGGAGTTACTCATTGCCATTGATTATCTTCAACATAAGCATTTCAACTGCTCAAAAGAATTCATACAACTAACAGACTCTGATTTTCCAGAAATGTGGTATCAAATTTTTCTATGGGCACTGTTTTCGTCGATTTTCGTCCACACGATCGCTGCCGGTATCTGCTTCGCCACGCTCCGAAAACACAAATACGGAAAGTAAGTGTGCGTCAACCCTTGAAATAAACATCATTATTGAATCTATTCTAAATGCAATGAACCATCTTACAGGTTCTTTCCGTTGCTGATACTAACCATGGGCGTATTGATGCCGCTGACCTCCGGGGTGGTAAGCTCGGCCGCAGTGGCCTTTGTCTACGGGTCGGCAGGCTATCAGATGGCCCCGCAGTACGCCTTGCTCTGGGGCATCGGCCAGACCGTCCTCGCGGCCTGCGTCGGCTTCACCAGGATCCTCGCGACCCTTTAAATAAGAGAAGAAGACGACGAAAAAGATGCGTATGCACAAACTGATTCGGTTGCCTTATAAGCCCTAGTTGACGATATGAGGACGTCTCGTTCGCCGACTGAGCAATATTCTGGAGCACCTGTACATAAGGGAGCTACTTGTTTTCTCTTTCATTCGTCTAGCTGTCTAGAAATATTTTCTTATCGAGCTTTCGCTTTAGTTTTTCACGTATACTCTTTGTAAATTTGTAAAAAAAGGTCGACTATGATTTGTAGGAAAGCTCTTCGATTGTAAGATGTATTATAGTTTTTTCAAATGAGAGTTACGACTCCTTGTAAATACCTGTATTAGGCAAATTCATTTTTTCTATGTATCGATATATTGCTCAGGAGGCAAAATCATGTCATCGCTTAACGCGTATAGTCCGACGTAGGATGAACAGCTGCTTTCCCTATACTTTCGTCACGTGAAGCGGCGTAAGAAAATGCGTTTATCGACGCAAAACAAACGCAGCAAATAGAAAATAAGCGATTGAAAAAAAATGAAATGATTGTAGAAGAACGTCACGGCATTTCTCTTAGGGCGACTAGATTCTTCTCTGTAAATACGATTGCGCGCGTGAAAACGCAGTCAACCAGCAGATATATTCCACATTCCTGTCAGCCAAATCGATGACGAGAAAAAAGTAGGCACAAATCGCGCAAACAACCGATTGCGTATAAGTTACGTTAAGAGTTTCATTGTCGTCGTAAGATTGTATCTCGCATTTCTTTAAATGAAAAATTCCGTCGAGACAAAAGTGAATGTAGTTTTCGATGGGATTTTTCGTCGCGCCCTTCTAAGCACTTACGCGATCAGATGACATACCAAAGACTCGCTGCAAAAGAAAGACGAACGTTTATCATTTCAATGGCAATGATAAACACTCGTAGATTACCTGTATCACTATGCTTCGTTATTTCGCCTCTTTCGTGTACCATATAGCTTTAAATATTTAATCTTCCTAAAGATTCATGTCTATACTTCAATTGTTTTTACAAGTACAATTGTACATATAAATTTCTTTGTTCATGAAAATAAGAAACGTTATCAATATTTTTCTAATATCCACTTGCTGTAGACTTGATGTTAATTTGGCCGACGCAAGATGTATAAAGCTGCGCATTAAAGGTTGATCATTATTGTTATCGCGAAATAACATTGATGTGCATAAATTCATTGTATTCGTGTATTTACTTACTGTAGAAAGGAATGTATGTATCTGTAAATATGAGTTGCAAAGTTTCATTGTTGATTAGTCACGCTTTTACTGGGTGAACGAGCCTTCGTAATTAGGAAATCGATAATTTATATACATTTTTTAACAAAGTGTGTAAAATAAATGAAAAAAAGTGTTACACGGCGGTGCTACACATACATTTACACGAGAAAAAAAAACAGAACCATACTTACACGAGAACTTTTGTTGTCGAAACAATGAACAATATTTAAAAATGTAATAAATGAATTTACAGTTTGTACAAATTGTCTGGCTTTATTTTCCTTTCACTAATACCGTTGATGGGCAATAATTATGAGTATTGCATTGATATCTTGACGTGGAAGTGTCAGGAACGATGTAAAATAAAGCTCATGAGAACTTGAGTTTTTAAAATTAATTAACTTACAGTTTATATAAATCGGCTCACTGTATACTTTATTTTCCAAAAAATTTCCAAATATTTTTTGAAAAAATAATTGTTTTGAATCTATTAACAACATTATTCTTAACAAATAAACATTTTATTTTAAGCTAACAGTTTGTCATAGGTCCCAGAATCATTTACATCATAGTCAGTCATACTATTCTCCAATATCCACCAATTGTCCAAGAAGCCAACATCGACTATTCTCTGATAAAAAGTAACGTATCTGGGCTTGAGGTAAGGACACACAGTCTTGTAAAGTGCACAACCTTTGTCATAGTTATCTAACCATACAAAAGATATGACTCCTAAGTTTAAGCGACGGATGATTCCTTCATTGTAACATTGCTCGAGCCATTTGGTATAGAAGACACTTACTGGGTTTCTTATTGGTTCTCCAACTAGTCCTATCTTCAAACTACTGCTAATTAATTGTTCCCGAAAAGATACTTCATCGGGATTATGCTTTGCACAGTAATAAGATCCTCCTGCGACTATAAAACACATTAAATGAAGATGTAGAAAAATTTCTTTACAATAATTTAATTTCATAAAAGTACATACTTGTTGCATAGATTGAGGCCTTAATAGGACGTTCCCTGCATTCTTTGACAATGTCTAGAGCTACTTCTTTGTAATCGGTGTAAAGGTTTTTCCAATAGTTAACTGAAAACAGAAGTATAACACGGTGACTAAATTTAATAAAGTGAACTATAACCTAAAAATTATCGAAATAACACAGCCATCAAAATAGTAATTATGAATGAATGACAAGTTGATTTGAGAATTAGCAAGAATAAAGCGACTTTTTAATAAACAAACGACAGCAAATTATTAATTATACATACTCCAGTTTTCAACGAAAGTTCCTTTGAAACGTTCAGCTGTTACGAACATTCTTCTAATTTTAACATCCCCATTGTTGATTCGGCAAATATTACGGCCAAAATGATTGGAAAACATGTTTCTAAAATAGTTATCAAACTGTCACATACCTCACTATATTTTTTTCACACATATACAACACTGTTTAACTACAAAAACATTCTAGCAGAATAGCAGAATACACCAGTATAGCTTAGTCAGGGGCTCAGCGCCTGCTTTCAGCTATAAGTAAGTAGTGCTTTCTTGCTATTCTTCTTAGGCCTTTGCTCATGTCTCTCAGGTCAGGCCAGGGCCACATAAGCACGTTCGTCCGCGTTCGACTGCGTACAAATTCTGGTAACTTTTGGATAGTGCCAACAACGGAAATGTCTAATACCTATGACATATACGTACATATCTAACCTTATTAAGATTGTATAGAGACAATTTTACTATTGGCACTATCCGAAAGTTACTAAAATTTGTACGCGGTCGAGCGCCGACGAACGCGCTTATGTGGCCCTGGCCTCACAGCTGCCGCGGATGTTAGGCAACTGCAGACGCTGCAGGCCGTATTTATTAGTCCGAAAATCCGAGAAAAATTCCCTCTCACTTTTCCGTACTTATTCAACGATTTTTATCATAGGGAAGGTTTTTAAAAAATACAAGGAATAGAATTCTTTTTTATAAACGCACACATATATATTCTGTCATAAAAAAAATAGTTTACAGTAGAAAATTTCAAGATAATGATTTTTTCATATTGTCGCATTGATTTTTCGCTCATCCTATACAGATACTAGTGGCAAAGAAAGTATCCTTGTCGCTATGCAAAATAAACCTTCACATAATAAAAATAACTAAAACTGCTGTTACGGATAAAATAAAAACTTAATTATATTGCAATAGTTTTCACACTGAACAAAAAATATATTATCTAAGGGAACAGACATGATTTTTAAAACCTTTTTAAAATAAAGTTAAGAATAAATCTTACACAGAAGTACAAGAGCTACGATTTTTACGGCAATATGTTTTAAGTAATATTGTTGTTTTAAAAATTCAGTTTGCTAATATAATACGTTTAAACGATTGGCAGCTCACGTGATCAATATGGCGGCGCGAAGGTTGAATATTTATATATAGATGTATAAACGTATGTAAATTTTAATACATAAAATTACCTTATTGTTTTCTCCGAAATCATAATAGAGTTGAGAGATAATGCTGCAAAATCAAAATAGATTCATGATGACTGAATTTATGCACTCAAATGCCCGTACGTTAGGTTAGGTCTTTATCCTTTAAGCCGACATATTGGAGAGCTGCCGTTTTAAAAACTACTCAAACATATGAATTTTTAATTAATCATATTAGGGCCTAGAGGCACTAAATCAGCAAAAATTTCATGCATAACGTATTCTTATGCTATTTTCTACTGTATATAAGTATTTCTATGTATATAGCAAAACCATGTCTGTTCCCTATTGCGGCAGCATGCCGATTTACGTATGCTCTTCTAAATTCAAAGCATCGATGAGTTAAAGTAAAATAAGCTTAAGATTTGTAATATAAAAGATATCTCATTGGCCTAAAATCAATCACAAAGTCAAAGATGTCAAGCTCTGTCGTTTCCATCCGAGAGATCCATCGGTTATTTTTTGCGCAGGCATACCTTCAGCATTCCAGGATTCGCCTCCTTGAAACTAAAAAACAAAACGTAATCATTGTAGACCTGAGCCACAGCTAATATTAAAATATAAAAAAGAAAATAATAAAATGTTCCTTACTTAATAGACTTTTGATTAAGCTTGTTAGAGACGGCCGGTTTAAGCCTGCTATGTCCGTTAATGCTTCGCGCGCCTCTACCCGTGATGATAAAGATACTTTTACGCGCTCCTTTAGACATGTTTTCCAGCTGATGCTCGAGAAAGATGTCGAGGGCACGCAAGGCCTCGTCGACTCGCAAGTGGTGAAGATCCAGAATATCCTCGTTCTCATGAGCGTAGGCTTGTGCGGCCAAGAATGCTGATGCCGCCGTTGCGTTAGCTCGATCAATACTCTTCATATGTAATTTGGCCTAAAATCATTAACGTAAGAATTGTCCTACTGTTCTATTTCTGTAGATATTAGGCAAAGTAGGTGAAAAAAACTCACAACGTCGGCATAATAAGCAGCCACTTCGGGGTTCTTTCGCTGATAAGCTTCGCTAGCCTTTTGATAATTCGAATTCCTGAGCGCGATTTGGCGCCTCGCCTCTTCGCGCGACTTATGTCCAATCTGTATTACTTCGTCATAAGTAATACAGTCTTCTTCATCCACCTCTTCCAAAGCACCACCACAAGCCTCGTCAAGACCTTCTTGGATTTCCTTTAAATAAAAATAAAAAGAATGAATTAACAATCTATAAACGAGATAAAATGATAACCAATTGTCAATTGATAAGTACTAATTGATTATGTCTTGAGGTCTGGTATCTGCTCTCTTTTTGCAGCTCGTCCATAAGCGTCTTACGCTTCTTTAACACATCAGCCATGGTGATAGTTGACTTGCCCGAGCAGTTTTCTTTTATCACACGTACAGTCTCGTCAAAATCACGTCCGTGTGCCTCGTAAATATCGTGCAGCATTTCACTCTCGTAGAACGGAAACATGTCCTGCAGCGTACGCTCCGTAACGCGCGAGGTCATATCCTCCAGAGACTCCTTCTTGGACTTTTGCTTCTGAAAATTAAATATTGTTTAGTTGAGCTTGAAATTTTGCGATTTATTCATAGTAATAAGCGAGATGGGTTACTGATGTAGTAAATGAAGATGTCTTTTTTATACCTTGTGCTGGCGATATTTAGGACTTACGCGATCGTTGCTGAACGTCGCCAAAGCCATCTCCATGTCCATGATCTCCTTGAGGTTCGGATTTTCTGGTTCAGGCATTGCTCCTATTTCTTCTAGCTCTAAAGACCTGGCGTACTCAGCATCTGTGAAATTGAAATTCATAAAACAACTCGTCAATTTTGCTACCTATCATATTCCGATAAATTTCTAAAAGTAACTTAACCAACCTCTGGCAATCATAGCATCGAGCTGTTTGTGCATGAAACTCAATTGACTTTCCATGCTTTCGACCCAGAGCGCATGCAGCTCCTGGGCCATTGATTTACGTATCTGAATGACAGGAAAGAGACCATCGTACGGCCGAAAGTTGTCATTACCGGTACCACCGCTACCAAATTTCTCCTCGAGTACACGTATAAAATCATATCCAAGCTTCAGCTCAATCGTCTCTTCTTGCTCATCTTCCATCCTGTACTCCTCTTCCTCCTCTTCGTTATCGACCTCCTCCTCTATCGCTGGATGGTCCAATCTTGACGGCTTCCGTTGCGGACTCTCTTTCACTACCTCCTCCTGCTTGACCGCCGTCTTCTTCGCGGCCTTTGATTTCCGCTTCTTCCGACTCTTGACCTTCAAAGTATGCGGTTTATAACTCTCCTCACTTAATACGAATTTATCTTCGAATTGACGTTTCAGGGCCAACTGCGCGTCCGACGAGGTTCGCGACGAGGCGCTTTTTTCTTTTTTAATGATTTGTTGCTTCTGGGGCGAGGATGACAATGACGACGACGAGGAGGACTCCGACGTTCTTGCCGGTACTGTAACAGGCACTCTGGTGGTATTTGCTGCAAATACAAATGATCGATCAGTACCGAGAAAAGTCTTATCGCAAAGCTTATCGGCGCTGCGGAAACTGCATCGGCGATAAACCCATTAGCCATTGTTCTGTGCGATGGCGTAGTTTGTAAATGAACAATAACAACTTCCAGATATCGCAAAAATAGTACTTTAATATCAAATTATCAAAAGCGAAAAATATTTACTTCGAGGTTCGATAGAAAGTCCAGCAGCCTCGGCCTCAGCCTCGGCGATATGCTGTTCGACGGCTGCGCTGACGGTCGCTTCATCGTGCTGTAAACTATCCAAGTAATCCAAAGCCCAGTTGAAGTCACGCTGGCAGTTCTCGTAGACGTCGAGGACAAAGGCACGAGGTAGCTGAGGATAGCGCTCGACCAGCTCCTCGCCTCGATCGTTGCTGCTACCTTCCTCTGCTGGTTGGATCTCAAGCTCAAAGAAACGCTCGCCAAAGAGTAATACGCTCGTATTAGTAGTCATCGTACCCTTGTGCAGCAGGAGTTTACGGTGCGATGGACTCTCTGTTGGATTGTATTTAATTATCAATATTTTTCTAAATATTGAACGAAACTTTGTTAAATTTGGACACTGTGTCAATTGTCACAAAAACTGAGAACTCAGTCGACCGTCCTTGTCTGCATCCAAACTGAGACTGTTCCCATCTGAAGTTCTAGACAGCTCATTATCTCGAGACGCCACCCTTCTTATTGTTTTTAGGCAATGCATTATTGCACCCATACCCACATCAGCGCCCGGCTCGTACGGTTTACGACAATTTTGAGTGCGCATCTTATTTAATGCTTATTATTCATAATTAGGGACGCTGCGTCTGTGGGATCCCCCCCCCCCTCCTCCCCCCATTTTCATAGGTAATTTCTGCAGTTGCTTCAATGTACATTTTTTATTTTTGAAAAATTTTTATGTAGTATGTATTTTACCGTCAGGTGAGTGTCTACCAGGCTCGTTGATGCTTCTGTTGAAAGCTTTCAAAACTTTGTAGTCATCGGTACCGCCTACATAAGCGACGTTGAAGTCGTACGAATCTGTGAACGTCTCTTTGTCGCATGTTTCAACTTTGTTTGTACTGTCAGCCTCTGGTTTTACCGTCGAGTCAGCAACATCGTTCAACGGAAACGGAGCCTCTTGCCAGGTGATCAAATCCACGTTGTCAAAAAGAACGTGGCTGCTACTGTTGTCGGGCTTTGGTGTCAAGGCATTGCTGCCGCTTGTGTCCTGTGAAAGAAAAAATTCAAACGTAAAATATGGTGCGTCAATTACGAAAGTTTTTGCGAGTTAAAGTGGACTTGTGCTGGAAATCAGTTTTTTCTTAGACTTCTAACATTACTTGGAGAATCTGATGTTTCGAATAGACGCTCTGAATTACCTGCATTTTCCCTGTGAAAACGTTCTTGCCGCCGAACACTCTATCTATCGGCTCTTTCAATACTTTGCTATCCTCCTCTTCGAATTTTGCAATTACTTGCAAATTCTAAAATGGTATAGTATGTTCAATTAAAAAAAAAATAAGAAAATCGCTTATAGCAGTATGCGCTTTAATTCAAACGTAAACTTAAATACATTTGCGATAACGAAATTGTCAGCGTAACCGAAGACTAAAAGAAAAGGTCTATCTAAGCAAACTAAAGATGTAAATACTGGCAGCTGTGTCAACAAGTGTAAAAAAAAAATTTTCTGTAGATCAATGCATTGCATCATCTGCGATAATCATAATATGAACTTTGAAAGTATGAAAAACAAAAAAGAATATGAAATTCTCAAAAGTGTTTGGCAAATCCTCCCCTGTCAGTTACCTTGATCTGCTCGGTGAAATTCTTCTCTGACACAAAATTGCCGTCATTTTCGTCATTTCCTCTCATTTGCGTAACTAAATCGTCGCACTGCTCGACAAGTTGAAAATCAGAGCTGGCCTCGAGCAGTTCCTCGACGACGCGTTCAGCTGGTTTCGACGGTAGACTGTCCGGCGCCTCGAAGAACTCGTCACTCTCCCCTGAGAGCTCGAGTACTGACTCGATTCCCGATAACATCAAACCTTCCTGAACCTCGCATTTTAAATTATTTTCATCACTATTGCTACTAGAGCCTAATAACTTTGAAGACAGAGTATTAGCAGTGGCGTCATGGGTTACCGAGGAGAGCTTTGAAGATGTGTCTATAATGGACGAGTTTCTAAGCTTGGCTGTCAGGTTGTCTGTCGAGCTTGACTTGTCCTTGTCATCATTCTCTTGCTTATGCAGATTGTCCTTCTCGTTGCTCAAGAAGGAGTTCTTGATGAAGCTCAGTATAGAACCCAGACCACCGGTGGAAGATGGTTTCTCTTCGGTTACTTCCGAAGGTGTAACTACCACTGCAGCCTCCGGATTATTGCATATGTCGAATTGCGACATGTCGACTCGCTCAAGACTACCCATGCTGCTACTACTACTGTCGCTAGGAGATAATGGCTTCTTTAACTTATCCTCTGTCTTTGGTTCATTGGAAGGTTCGGTATTCAGCGTTTGGAGAACTTGCTTATCGTCAACTTTTGTGACTTCCTTTGTGTCTACCTACAGTCGAATAAATTAATAATCGTTAGTTCAATTTACAATGATAATTGCGAATAAAACTATTATTTCTTTCTGTACTTACGTCAAGCGCTTCCTCGTCCAGTTTGCTGTGAATCTGCATGCCGTTCAGTAGTAGAGTAAAGTCCCAGCATTGGGACAGTCCGTTATCCGTCGAAAGTACTTCTTCCATTTTGCTTGAACTAACCTTCTGCTCGGTACCGATGGGGTCGAACGTAATCAAATTCTCTTCATCTTTCTTGACATCAACGATAGCTTTTTCTGTTTGATTACTACTATTACTGCTGCTGATACCAGCGTTGGAGACTCGTCGCTCAGAGCCGATTGCCCCAAGTTTGGGTAGGTCGAGAAGGCTCTCCTCCTTGTAAGAGCTACCTTCTGTCCAATTCTCGCTGTTGGGCTGTTTAACGCCGGAGTCGTCGGTGATTATATCGATACCCGTCGAATTACTTCTCGGGGGCATTGCTACTGTCTCTAAGTTCGAGTACTCCTTGGCTATTAAACTCAGAGCATCACAAACCTTATTAACAAAAATCCCGAATCAATAATGTTTATATCGCAATGATTCCCAATGACTTAATTAACCGCAAAATATGCAAACCTGTGACATGTCTTCAACCGAGGTCTTGGGCGTACGTGGCTGTCGCCGCGGTGTCGCAGCTACCTGCTGCTGTTGTTGTGGCTCCAGCTGTGGAAGAGCTGGTAACTTCCGTAGTTGAGGAGGCTGGTTAGCGGTCTTATAGGTGAGCTTGAACATCCTGAGAAGCCTCTCACCGCTGAGGCCTGGCTCGTAGCGCTCAAGCATCGCGCGAATTTTTGGCTTAGGAACGTGGTGTTTGTTGCGTCGTTCCAACTCATTTGCATTTCGAAACCACGGTGTGTTTGGCTCTAAGGTCTCCACTATGTAGCCGTTTTCCACCTGAAAAAATAAAGTCACGAATAAAAAAATAAAAACTAATAAATAATTTTATGAAAAGAGTCGAGTGTACCTACCCCCATATTTATGTAGTGCTGCATCTCCCAGGCCTGCGTATTAGTATTATCGACGATAATGGGACTCCAGCCCTGCCTCGCAGCATTAAGTACGCGATTCTGATTGTAAGCATGCGCGTCTTGAAGCTTCGAAGCATCGAACACATACACGCCCCTATTAGTAATGGCAAAATAGTCATCGGCGCTAAAAATGAAGTTGGAATAATCACTTCCTTGGCCGCATGTCCTGGTCACGATATCTCGAGCAAGATACGACTTGCCGCTTCCAGGGCAGCCCCGCATCAGAACCAGTACCTTATAGCCCTTGAGAATATACGACTCGATGCGAGCTTGAGCCGCTGGACTGTTATTGTCGTTGTTATTATTATTATTATTACTATTTCTAGCTGGACTACGTGATGGCGAGGCAGTGTTGATGTAATTGACCTTGGTCAAAGTGTTCCTGGGTGGACACTGGACAGATGGTGTCTCTAGGAACTGGCAGACGTTAACAGAGCGCTGAACAGGTTCTAGAGTGCCAATACGGTAATCGCTCGACTCCTCCTCAATAACGACGTCCGCATCGTCGTCCGAGTTGTTTTCCATGCCCTTGGGCCGGTACTCCACTTTAAGACCGCAGAGAGAGGCAGTTTCGACTTTCGGTTCAGTTGCAGGTTTGATGTCGACTTGATGTTCCGACGAGGCCGAATCGAAGATCGGTTGGGCTTCCTCAGTCATGGCATAAGGATCAATAGCCCAAAGGTCGTAGGCTTGTAGATTATCGTTATTGCTGGATTCGGGACTCGCGGTCGAGGTGAGTGATAACAGGGTTTCAATCGATGGTTGCACTAAAAAATACGGTTCGTTTTTAGTTTGATAGAAATTAGCTTTGAGAATCAAGTCAATTGGCTATTTAAATACTCACGTTTCCAATTACACGTTTGAGCAACAGACGCTATGATGTCGGACTCGAAGGCCGTGCCGAACATCTCCATTAATGTATTGATTAGCTTTGTCTGGTTTTCTCTATTCTTTTTGTTGTAACCGTTATTTCTCTGGGGCAGTGGACTCCACATGTTATTGGACGCCATTATTGAAGATCAGCAATTATCTTTACGCTTCGCGCGATATATTTCTTTTCTGAAATTGAAGGAAAGAAATTAGCTAAACTTTTTAAATAATATATTATTATATGGACTGCAGTTGTACAGAATTAATAATACAATTTTGGTGGTCTACCATTATGTATCTTTCATACTGTTATCTGTTCCAAGTAAAGATTGTATGTGTATCAAATAAATATACAGTAATTCTATGCAGGTATTATCTAACTAAACCTCAACTGAAAAGAAGAGTTACATTCGCTTGAATGACTAATCATACAAATTGATAAAGGCTTATCAGCATTGATAGACATTTAACTTGGGGATAAAAAATTGTATCACTTGGAAGATAATTTTTTAGGCTTGGTGTCAGCAGATAATAATCCATAAACAAATGCCACAATACGAAAATGCTTTAATGTACTTTTATGATGTATTTAATAGGTACAGACATGGTTTTGCTATATACATATAAATACTTATATATAGTAGGAAATAGCATAAGAATACGTTATGTATCAATTTTTTGCTGATTTAGTACCTCCAGGCCCTAATATTATTAATGAAAAGTTCATATGTTTGAGTAGTTTTTAAAACGGCAGCTCTCCAATATGGCGACTCAAAGGATAAAGACCTAACCTAACGTAGGGGCATTGGAGTACATGAATTACAGTCATCATGAACCTATTTTGATGTGTGTGTGTGTGTATATATATAACTTGTCAAATATAAATACGCTTCAGTGGGCACTTTCAAAAGACATCCTATAGTACAAAACAAAAATAGATCTTTCCTTAGAAGGTCACACAGCTTTAAAAAAAGTTAAAACCTATATATACTTCTTTGCACCCACAACAACTTTGAAATTTAATTAGCTGCATTCCATTGTAAAGGATATTTTATCAAACACAGATAAGATGTATATAAGCCAGAAATATCTTGCAAAACCTGTTCCAAAAAATTTTCAAAACTAGTTTTGCTCACACAACAGATTGTGTGAAGAAACTCTAAAAATCAACCACTTCTTGCTAAGCATTAAACAAATTTGAAATATAAGTAAATTTGTTTGGCGATTACGCGATTGGCAAAAGTATATATTGATAACAAAAACTAATCGGGAAAAATGTGGGAAAAAGGATGCGAAACGTGTGCTGGCTCTGGTTTTCCAATGCATCGATTTCCTCGCGAAGATCAATTATTATTCCAGTGGATGGAGGTCACGCAAGTGAAAGGCGTTTCGGCAATCGCACAAGCCATTTTTGATTATAATTAAAAAAGTTAACATTGCATTGTGTTAGAACTAATTTTTCAAGTTTGAACTTGTCTCGCGACATCACGTGGTTTGGTATAAGTTAAAGCGACGACGGTAGCGACCTCTTCAGGGACTTGGATATGCGAATATATATATATATATATATACACCGCGAATTAACTTTATATCCCCAATTAAGTTTACATAATATACCAGTGGGGTATCTGGTAAACAACTTCAATCACTCATAACGTCAAACTCTTCTCGCAATTGGAGATAAGTATCTCTAAAACACTAAACAGGCCAAAAAATGTGGCTCTACTTGACAAAGACAAAGACCCCATTTGTTTACAAACAAAAAATCCTCATCGCTCTAAACGTCCTTCTATAATTAGAAATATAAACTCCGAAACAAGCCCCTGAAAATACCAATAAAAAATTTCCAGAATTTCGAAAAAAAACTCCTGTACGACTACGTACGCAGTTAGAAAACTCACGTTTTCACAACGCACTTCGGTCATGGCCTCCCTCTCTTCGCGTGTCACATGGCATCAGGGCAACAGCAGAGTTTCACTAACGTGGCTTTGGAGGCAAAGTCGGCCGTATCGTGTAGAGTAGATCCGTCTCGCGGGGAAAAAACAATAAACACTACGAGAACAGTATCTTCTCGAAGAGATAGATATATATATATATATATATATATACCTTATGGAAGACTGACAAGCAGAGAAGTGAGAGCTGCTGCGACTGCACTGTTGTTGTTGTTATGGCGTCGGATACGTGCGTTTCTTCAGTGACCAGCTGATGCAGCCATCAGCGATGATACGGATATCGTCCATTCTGAAGTAATTCCTTTTTCTTCTGATAAGAACGGTAGATTGATTGGAGATCGACGTGATTATTGTACGCGGGTGGTTACAATTTTTACGAAATACTCGGAGATAGCGCGGAGCAGTGAATACCCCCGCTCGCTTTGGCTGCGTCCCCAACGCGTGTGACACTGTCTCGTTTTCCGACTTTCCGAGCTTGACGTGTGCCATCGCTCCCATCATAGGAAGCAAGAGTGAGGGAGAGTACCAACTTTGTAGTGCCACACTCCCTTATAAACAGTAACCATAAACCATAAGCCCTCACGAGAGTGTGGCACTACAAAGTTGGTACTCTCCCTCACTCTTGCTCCCGTGTGATGGCGCACGTGTAGAACATAAGCTCGGAAAACGACACAGTGTCACACGCTTTGATGGGGACGCAGTCTTTGCTTATTACCCAACGCCAACAGTTTCTGAGTTACCAACGGAGGTTGGACACTGCAGCTGATGCACGCGGACTCAGGTCAGGTTGGGTTTTGGCGGAAATTTTGATTTTTGAAAGCCATTTTCCCTCATTTCATGGGAATTATCCCGCATAACTATTCGAAAAAAGTCACTCGCCCACGATACACACTCCACGCTATAGACGAATAGGCGATAGCTTTCAATCGTCTAGATAGATTAAAAAATGATTACTTGCTGCAGACGACGCAAATTTTATTTGAAAATACCGGACGTGCGCGCAGTAGACGCGCTCGCCCGCCGCGCGACCTCGACTGCATATCCGAACTGCCCTTGTCTATATAAGTACACGTGCTAAATGTGTACATACATATATATCCAGACGTATTTTATGAGTCGCATTCGGTGAATGTTTATAAGTATCCTGCCGCGCGCTCTGGCGCGCATAGCCCGCGCGAATGTGAATATGCCGTGCGCGCCTCGCCGGGTGCGCACGTGTTTGGATTTGTAGAGGTCGAGATTTTATTCGGATTCAAGGTGACGTTCCGGGATTTGGAAAACTGGCCTACCACCCTATAATACTTGTGGATAGCCGACAGTTCGACCAAAACAAACAATTGAAGAGGATCTCTCGATGATTGTCGTTCTTTTAATGGTAACCTAACCAAAGTGCATTTCAATATAAGACGAAGTGTTTACATATTTCTTTGAAACGAATAAATTGCAGAAGTATGCAAGAGTTTTGCCCCCAGTGCGCGAAAAATGGCCAAGAGAACAAAATCAGGGCCTTCCAGCTCAACCACACGGAAGCTGTGCTCATGTGCTCTAGCGAGGAGGTAAAATATACTTTGTAGTAGTTCTGTATTTATTTTCTTTTTGTGATTTTTCGTTATTGACAATGATTGGAATTATTCTCTTGTCACAGTGCATATGGCCAGTTGGTCATCAAAAACTCACATTCATCAACAGATTGGTTGGAAAAGAACATTCCAGTAATTGGGAAAAGTTGGTGCGTGCACATATTAAAACTGAACATGATCGATTGCTCGAGTTCCAGCCTTACACACCACCACAGACGCCTTCGACATTCCCCGACATAATGTCCATTCCAATAGAAGACATTATCTTTTTACCGGATGATCAACAGTTTCCTAGTAACTTTATTAAACCATGTAGTACGATTGCAGATAGTACAGCTAGTAGTAAGGTAAAGCCAAAGCCAAAAGTAATTAGTATAGAGACAGTTACAAATATGCCTACCTCATTAGCTGATAAGTCTAAAATTATCAAGCCTGGAAAATATACTTTAGGCCCACCACAAATTAGGCAAGTTAAGATAGAGCCAAAAGAAAATATAAAAGTGTTAACTTGTCCTAGAAAGATAGGGCAACCTTACAAGAAATTTAATTTGACTGACTTGTCAAATACTGCAGATAAAGTTATAAATAAAGTTCCTAAGTCGAATGTTATAAAAGTTGAAGGAGCAGAAATAATAGTAAAAGACTGTTTAGATGAATTAAGTACGATTACAAACAAAGTTGAGTCATCGAATTTAGTAAGCACAATTGGTGATACAAGTAATCCCAAAGATTTAGATGCAGAAACGATAGATGATGATGTTTTGGACATTGATCTAGATGAATTTTTGGAAGGCTTTTCTAACGAAATAGAAGGGACAATAAAGTCTGAAATAGATAATTCAAATGAATTTAATTTTGGATACGAATATGATGGTTTGTTTGACTGACTAGATTGTGTAAAAAATCTATAGGTATAGATTGAAAAATGTTTATGTTTTTTTTTTTCAATAGATTTAAGACAAATTATTTTGTAATTTTCTGCATTGTAACATTGCATGCCAGTGAGCCGTAAATAGAAAAGAAATAAAATGACAATAAGAATTCTTGTATGTGGACTTTATTTTGTAACAACCAATTTCATAAAACATTTACATTAATAGTCAGACGATTTTACATTAACTTTTATTTTATTTTATAACTTAAATGCAAAATTAAAAATAATTGAAAAATTGCTTTTTAGAATCGTAAAAATAAACCTGTAGAGTAAGTATAGTATCAATTTTATAGCACTACAATCATTATACGTGTTCCACTTTTAGTTGATGTAAATATTACATTTAGTTGAGTGGGTTTTATTAGTCAATTTTTTCAATTTACACTTAAATTATTTACAATTGACTATCTTTGTGCGAAAAAAACAGGTGAACCACATCAAATTCATAAGCTGATTTAATACAGTTTAAACTAAAATGTTATCATTAAAATTTATGGTTAAAAAAATTGGCATTATTCTGTTCATTGTTGATATTTAAAGTTACATAATTACGATTACAAGTAATTTCAGAAAACGCTTGCATAAAATCTAAAAGTGATCGTACTTTTTATAAGCCACTAAAAAGTTTCGTTTTTTTTTTTAATTAAAAATGTATTTATTAGAGAGCAGTCATATTCGGTATAATTTTGAATTTTTCAAGTAAAATTATCAAAAATAGATTTTTTCAATGTAAACAGTGTAAGTGAAGACATTTCTGAAAAACTATGCAGCAAACATTTTTGATTCCTTTTTTCAGAAAATATCTTTACTCGGTATAGGTTTATTTTTCACTATACAACATACAATATATTATGATCATATCTCTTCTTAGTGAATACTTGTATTTCTTATTAGCACTATTTGAACATATTCAATCAAATTTCTTGCTGCTGCAATGCATACAATTTTTTCTTATACAGTGAAGCCACAATCTTTCCCTGTTGATGCACAAAAACACGACATTAAATTACAGGAACTCACATTTAGCAATGCTTTACTACAGATGTGAAATCTATTTATTACTATTATAACAGAATAAAATTATAAACGGTAACTTTAAAAAAATTTGTAATATATTGGTAAAATGATTTTGGCTTCAATATTTTATACAAAAGATATGCTTACGCTTCGTAAAATTAATTAAAATGCACTCCGAATATATTCCAAAACTAATCGATATGAAATAATTGATTGCTTATGAAAAACAGATGAATACTATGATATAGGCAAGTCAATTATACAAAATTAAAATTACATTTTCAACTCTAAAATCTCTTTATATTGAACAAGTTATTGTTAAATTTTCTTTAACTCTAACAATAACACTAGTCTTCTTTAAGAGAAACTATGTATACTTTAAAATTTATATAATCGCGCAAGTATTACATATAAAAAGTTATGGTTCGCTTTACTTTAAAATATATTGATCAAAATTCAAATAAACGCAAACGGAAGTATCTCGTAAGCACAATAAAAAGGAGTTCAGATCGTTTGAGTACTTGGTTCCTTCAAAAAATCATTTTCTTGAATTAGAATTGTCAACGTACGCGGTTGCTTGTGTCAAGAAAAAATTCAACATCTAACAGATAATGTCCGTTATCGAGTCATGCAAAGTGCTTCTGTCTCGTTACGAGCCAAGTTTTAGCTCGCCGTCCATCACTCTTTACACGATTTTGGCACTTGCACCGTTCAGTAGCCTCAGGTCGCAAAATTGCCATTTTCTCCGCTGCATACACTTATAACTCAAGTGAAATTGACTATAGAACAGGATTCGAAAATTGAGTATAAGAGACGCTTTATGACGACTTTATAGTCTCTCGTTCTCTTCCTCCTCGCCACTGCTTTGCACCTCCTTAGTCGGTGCGTTCATTTGCTTTTCTTCTTCGGAAATATTGGCGCTCTTGGCTGGCTGATTAAGATCATTCCAGGGCTGGATCTCAGCCGATCCGAATATCCAAAATAGAACCGTCGCAGATACAAAGACTGCCGCCGAAATCCAAAACATAACCCGCCACTCTTCCATTCCATTCTGTAATTATCGAAACGATTAAGATTAAACTGTTTGAAAAATCTATATACTTGATGACAAAAAAATCAAAATATAATTATTACATGTTCGTTGGTGAGCGCTCCGATAATTGCAGGGATGATGAAACCGGAGAAGCTTCCTATGGTGTTCATAGTACCGTATAATGAACCGGCAAAGTTGGGCGCCAAGTCCTGATGATTCTGTAGACTGGTCTGACAGGCAGCACCGTTGGAAGCTAGAGCAAGGATCATCATAGCGATGGCGGTGACTCGGTCACAACCTGCGTAGGTCATCGCGATCAGGCATCCCGCGGGTCCGATGTGAGCTACATTTATTAGAGAAAACATTGTGATGAAAATCAAAGATATCATATTTTCAGCATGTAGCACAGTAATGTCAGGACTTACAGAAAATCATAAAGAGCCGACGTATCCAACCAAGAGTGATGAGACTCTTCCTACGACAGTAGTCACCGGCTGCTGCAAATGCAACACCGGCCACGAGACGGGCAATGTAAGGCAGACCCGTTAAAGCACCAGCCTGAAAAAAATTCTTTGTATTATACAATTCAACGAATGTTTCTTGTAGCTTTTCCAATCATAGGAACTTACGTTTTTCATGTTAAAGCCGAGAATTTCCAGGACGTACTTCGGGCCATTGGTTGAAATGAAGTAGATGCCCCACATGTTTGCAAAGTGAGCGTAAAGCAGTGCCAGAAAGGGTGGCGAAGTGAGAATAGCTTTCACCGGAAGTTTATTCTGAAAATAATATCGAAAATAAAGATTTGTAGAGCATGCATTCACACAAGCACTTCAAGCTTGGAGGTTTTGTTTACTTTTTGCTTGCTGATGCTGGTACCGATCTGCTCTTTAATGTAGCTTTTTTCCTTTTCGGTGATAGTTGGGTGAACGTCCGGGGTATCATAGGCCAACCAAACCCAGAGCAAGTAGAAGACCAACATAAGGCCACTCGTCACATAGTAAGCAGCCTTCCAGCCGAGGTCGTGGATTACCACGCCGCAAAGGGAGAGTGTGACAAAGGTACCAAAGGGACCACCTTTATTTAAAAAAATAAATTGTAAATGCAAATAAGAAAATAAGCACCTGTGATAAAGATAGCAACAAACAGTTATGTTACTTACCCTGCATCGTCCAAACGAACATGCCCTTCTCGCTAGGAGGTACCCACCGGGCGATCATAGCGTGCAACGCCGGATACACTGCACTCTATATATAGAAAATACGACGATTTAATCATTTATACTATAATTAATCTAGACTTATGACAAAAAACTCACTCCAAAGAATCCCATGGTAAATCTCAGTGCGAAGATCAGGCCGTAGTGGAAACTTGCGACCCAAGGCATGAGCAGATTTAGAAGCGCCGGAATCAGAGTAGCAAAACTGAAAACCATACGATTATTAAATCGCTATCGATGTCATTGATCACGATCCTCACAGTCTAAATCTTCTTCACTACACTTACGCTACGACTCTGGCACCACCGAATTTTTCGGCCATCAGACCGGCCGGTATACTCGACGGCAGTGTGCCGTAGAAGTATGAGGCCAATAGCTGACCCTGTATATGTTGATTCCAATTGTACCGAGGGCCATACTGCGCAGTTCGAGTAAAAATTTGTATTTAAATTATCAGCCCAATTTTTGTTTTTATCCACACCTGCACCGAAAGTACCACATTACCTCCCGGGCGCCTGGAGAGAAATGTGCATTTTCGGTGCTGGTGTGAAGAAAAATAGTATACACGCACCACGGGAGGAAAATTGAACAGCCCATATCTCGTGTTTGACAATTTACACGAAATATGGACTGTCCAAGTTTTTTCCTCCCTAGGCACGTAATATACTATTTCATAAAATTGTAAATGCAAGTCTCATAATTACATCTTCCAATTTTTTCGATATCTCCGAAGAGTTGGTATAGTTGGCGACACCACCGGCGTTGCAGTATGGGCCGGGTACATTCTTTTTGACATCCACCATAGCCACGATAATGATGGACAGATTTGTACGTATCACGTAGGAGAACATGCATGCCAGAAACATAAGCGATCCCAGCACAGCTCGCCTAGGTATCCGTTCTAAAACCATAAAAAGTTTTAAATAATTAGTAGTGAACGTTTACGGGTTTCTAATACTTTATGCCAGGCAATTTTACCTGACTTAAGTTATCTATTTCGACATGAATAATAAATAGCGTCCAATTAAGTAAATTGCAGTTTTACAATGGCGCGAATTTAGATAAAGAAATTTTAATTACGTACTCGAACATAACGTTAAATCTTCGCTGTGTTATTCTTTTCTTTCAATGTAGATCAGACTTTAAAATCATAATCGTCATAAACCAATCAAAATCATAGCAGTATACAATACGGCTTAAAAAAGCTCCTTTTATCCGGTCAATTAATCAGACCAAGGACGCCGCATATCTACACTTTTACTCAGCGTATAGCGAGAGAGCCAAAGCCAGGGGTTAACGATCTCCGCGTAACCGCCGACGTTATTAGCGTCAATTATATTTAAACGACGCATACTGTCACCCTCCTCCTCGAATCCTATATATACTATCCGGACAAGCTCGTATACAGATACGTAGCATTCTAATGCATATCAAGCGTATCGGCGGCGGCACGACAGTTCAAGTATCGCGTGGAGGAATTCGCGCCGCTCTACATACGACAATTGCTCTTTAAATTGATACATACTGTACCGCTGTCGTGTCCGTAATTATTCGCAGCTTTTGTTTCGTTACGTGTGCGCACGACCCCGGTCTCAACGCTTTTCGAGCGAAACTCGTAGTATTTTTTATAATTTTCGCAGCAGCCGCGCATACATACATATTCGCAAATCCACATTGACCTTCACACGTCCAGGACGCGCACACACCGGCAAGGTGAGCAAAAAATAAAGAGAGAGAGAGATAGATAGAAAAAAGCGAGCTTTGAACGCAACTGGTCGACCTTGCGTCATCGTCAGCCGAGCATACGGAACGAATAACAATGCGTGAGATCGAATTCGAGTGCTGTGTGATCTTCACCTTGATAGCGTGAGTCTCCGATGCGCGGATATTAGGTATATATGTGCATTATGCATGCCATAAGTTGATTTGTCGTAATCTTGAAGCGTCTGTCTCGTTTTCATAAGCCAGACATTACGATGCGATGTTGTTATTTAAACAGTCAAAAAATTTTATCGGATTTAAACACAGAAATACTTGTTTTCGAAATAGATCGAATACCGACGTAACGTGGTAACACGATCAATTTAGAAAAACTTAAAAGCTAGTTTCTCAAGTATTCGGCTCGCGATTCTCTCGAAGAGATAATACACGCTAACTTGACGGCGAAGTTGAGAAAGATGTTTACAACTTCGTGTGGCATTCCTTAGCTGGAAATTACGATTTATGGATGTCCGATTGATGAGTCTCTATTCCAGCACACTTCTTCGAAACGATAACCAGTAGCACAGACTCACCGTTGAGTTTTGAAAGAGCCATCTTCTTGACAATAAATCGGCCTCTGTGGGACCGGTCTCCAGTCAGCTGATCAGTCGCTCATGTGCCCCACACCTGCAAAAAAAACGATGATAAAAATTAATTAAAATTCAAGAATCTCCTTATCTCTCCGGAAAATTCACACTCGACGTTATATTACGTTACGCAATAAACCGCGGCCGTCGACAAAAACCGAGTCGAATCCGATTCCTTGCTTATCTCTTCGGCGTCACACGTAAGACTAAACAAACCAAACAAACCAGCGGAAAACGATAAACATAGACTGTCGTTCTCCGATCGGCATCAAGAAGTGGATGCGAGTTACGAGAACGTATAAGTATAGTTATAACACGTGCATAGTTGAAAAAAAACATGAAGAAAGATGAGAGAGAAAACATCGATTCGATAAGATAAAGCCTCTCGCGGCTTCTGACACTTTAACCCAATTATCACGAGGCTCCAGATACAAGTACGTCTGCACCATCACGGGATCGACGAGTTAACGCTAAAGTCAAACTATCTCTCAACGCTGACGCCGTCTATGGTCAATTAACTGAATTAAGCATTTTCACCGAGAGATCTATACATAGAAATGTGCAACCCACGAGACACTTGTAATAATAAAAAGACCACAATTGTCAAAAGATTCGACATTTTTCTGACGAAATTCTCATTCACATTCCGGTTTGGGAAGTATACGCGATTGCGTCGGTTTGCGAAACGAATTGCGGGGGAGAGGCGACTCTATTTAGACCGAAAAATCACACTAAGATGCGGCGTTCGAAAACCGATCAAGCGTCTTATTATGGCGGCGTTGTGTATTATTTTTAGTTTCAGCGCGGAATTCAATGTCACGTTCTTGCGGCTATATACTGGCGCCTCGAGTCGATCTTATTTATAAAGTGTTTCATTGTAAAAA
This sequence comes from Nasonia vitripennis, assembly GCF_009193385.2. Taxonomy (NCBI): domain Eukaryota; kingdom Metazoa; phylum Arthropoda; class Insecta; order Hymenoptera; family Pteromalidae; genus Nasonia; species Nasonia vitripennis. The sequence goes on along the minus strand of NC_045757.1, from coordinate 6,553,277 downwards.
AACTATCTATATTATGGCACACACACACACACACACTGAGAGAGAGTATCGCGTTACGACCTTGAACGCGGCCAAAAAAAGTCGATAATGAGATGAAATAACAGAGATGAAATAAAAAAGTCACGTACGATATTATATGAGTATTATATGCAACTATGCTGGTGGTATTCGCGACTCGGAGGCTCGGAAGCGACTGAGTAGTACTGTCTGCTTCAGCAGTCGTCGACTCTCCCCACGATACCTTATACCCGCACGTTCGCCGCCGCTTTTTCTCTCTCTCTCTCTCTCTCTCTCTCTCTCTCTCTCTCTCTCTCTCTCTCTCTCTCTCTCTCTCTCTATGTGTATATAGCTTGTCTCCGGATCCGGTTTACAAGATCAGCGAGTTATTCGCGCAAAAACAACCACGAGCTTTTACATCTCAAAATGCATATATACACGCGTCATCGAGATTGTGATTATTAATGAGGCGTTCCTCTGACTTATTGACCCTTATCCCCCCGTCGATTCATGAATCGAACGATCTTACGTACAACTATAATGACGTGTAAGTTTTCGTGATGCCAAAATTTCAAAGTTATTTTTCTCCCATTCGTTCTTAATATATCTCGCCGCGACTTTTTCGCGCAAATCTTCATAACCTAAAATACACACCTGCACGGTCCGAATACCCTCGAGTCCAACAACCGACGCTATTCGTCACACCTCCCCCGACTTTCCTCTTCGCGACCCTACGTCAACGGTTAAAAAAATAACGAAACTAAAAAAAGCGAAGTCGACGTCAGAATCGATTGTAGGCACCGCGTGTATGCACGCGGCTCTCTCTCTCTCTTTTCCTAAATATAGGTATACATCACATCGGGGACGAGCCCCTCGCTGCCGTCGAATGAAAAAGCAGCAGAGCACGTCGCGGCGGCCGTTGCACTCGGCCCCTTTGGTTGATTAAATAAATCATCTATGATATGAGATACGATACCTTATACCTTTCTTCGAAGTGTCGTCTCTCCTAGCTCTGGCTCGCTGTGCGTGTGTATGTGATGATTTTTGCGGGAAAACTGGACTGCAGGCGAATTATGGCTTTTCCACGCTCTTCCTGCGTAGAATCCAAGCGCGCCAACTATAGTATACTTATTTCCTCTCCTGAACTCACCAAAAGTCACACATACACGAAACCGATGATCGCGTTTCGATGTGTGCGAGTAGGAATGCGCGCGTAGATATTTTATGCGAGAAAATAACGTTCGCAGCGCCGCTAAACGTAAGTTAGGATGAGCGCGAAAAATTTGAACCTCTTTTTATTGATATGGAATAGTGTGTGACAATGATCTTGGAATGTATCATTGAGCGGAAAAAAGATGAATATTTATTCAGGCAGTATATTTTAAAATTGTATGGTAGGCAGCTACTTATCGACGCAGCAGTCGGTAAGCCAACTTGACGTGTAAGTATAGATTTCTGTGTTATCGTTAAACATTACAGTTACAGGGTCTGCGTGTTATTTCGATTAAACATCGTAGGTTCGAGAAATTACGAAAATTATGCAAATCAAGCCATAACATACAACAAGTACACTCTTCAAACATTCCCGCGCTCATTACGATGACGAAAGGACGCGTGACGTCATCACAGCCGCCAGCGCCGTATCGAAGCTCGTAGAATGTCCTACCCGCCGATACGTGACATTATACGTCCGGCTACACTGTATACATACAATATGCGACGTCAGCGCAACGTTATAGAGCTTCCGCTACGAAACCAATCGCTACGTTAGAACTTCTTATAGAAGAATCTTGGTCGTCGGATCATTATAGGCCACCTCGACGAGAATAAGTAAAAAAAATCAAAAATAAATTCGAAAAGCCTTTCTCCACACAGCATCGCGTTGAGAGACGATAGAACGATGTGGAAGGTTCTGGAAGACGAATCTTCGAGGAGGTTCGATCGCTTCGAGAGCCCGGATTTTTTATCCGTTCGATCGATTTCCTCGTACGCATCGAGCTATAGATCTATTAATCAGTCAGAAGACACTCGAAAGATCCGAAATCGTTTTCCGGGGCACACTAGCTTCTGACTTCTGTCGGCTTCTCGAAAGATAATTGCGCCGCCTTTCGTAAAACCATAACAGGCAATCCCCTCCCCTAACGCAGTGTATATATACAGGAGCGCTGCTAGTCAGCGGATTCAATGTCGCTCGAGCTCCCGTCGTGGTAACTCGTGTGTTCCCTTATATACGTACTTATATACAAGTGACATATACTCAACAAGTGCGCGGATAGGTACACGTGGGTCTGTATACGGTCGTTCTCGAGCAGTCGTGCAGCGGATCCGCGTCAGTGTCGATAAATCTGCTGAGAGTGAACAGTAAGCAGAGCAAAAGTTTCAAGTGGACGTATACGTCCGTATACAGTAAGTTCTGGAAGGATCAAGGAATCGAGTGTTTCCGTGCTTCGGAGATGCTGCCGATATCTCTGAAGAGCGACTTTACTGCCGCCGCCGTGCTGAGCGAGGAGGAGATTCGCCTGGAGAACCAGGAGCTTCGACTCATTCTGGCAGCTCTTCGCGAGGACGTGTCGTCGCTGCAAACGGCTCTGGCGGAGGAGCGTCGGAAGAGGCAGGCTCTGGAGGTTCGTCATCAGCGTTTGGCTCTTGGACTGTACCGTGTGACCGCTGCTCAGGAAAAAGGTGCCGCTGCGCTCAAACGCGTCCTCGACGGACAGGGCGACAAGGTCAAGCAGGTCTGCGAGGAAGTCGAGAGGTGGAAGCCGGTGCTGAGGAACGGAAAGCTCAGATTGAGATGCATGTCCGTACAGCAGTGAACGACAAGGTGTTTATTTTTTTATGTTTTGGAGTTTTTTGCATTTTTTTTTTAACTTCAAACTAAAAATATCAATGTTTTTAGCTGCACATATTTCGTAAAAGCTTTACACAGTTGGCTAATCAATGATTGATGTTTTCAGTCGAAAATCGAAAGCGGCGTCACACGGTAGCGTATAACAATTAGGAAGCACTCGTCGGAGGATTGCTGAATAGTACATATCATCACACACGTCGAACCGTCGACGAAAGTTTCGAATCTCGACTATACGAATTCCAGAAAAGTCTTTAGTGCCTTAAAAAGAACTTTCGAATACAGAACGATTTTTGGTAAAAGAAGCCGCGTCCAGTATTTCTCTGTGATTGATTGCGCATAATCATGAAGATGTAGTTTATTGTTAATTAATCGAAAAGACTGAATAATTTTAATCTGATTTCAATACTTATTGAAAGGTCTAGTCAATATTCAATGTTCCCTTTATATTGCAAAACTCCTTAGGTTGTAGTAGATAATTTTTTTACGTTTAATTTAAATAAAATTCGTGTAAAAATTTGTAATAAATCAAACTGTCTTTTCCTTCCCTTGATTACACAGTCATCCTCGTAAAATATTCTTAATCAACTGATATCCTACTTACACGATTATTCCCAGATCTTTCTATAGAACGTCCAAACTTTCTGTCCTCTGCTCCAAAATTCGTGCATCTTTCGCGCCAACTTATCGTTGTAAGCCTACTGAGCATCACAGATAGATTTTTATATTCGATCCTTATACTTGCTTATACAGCGAATTACTTGAATTAGATCGACTTACCTGCGCGTATATGTCTACTGTAATAGACTATCACATTGCGTGCAACGAAACACAAGAATCGCGAGCTTTATTTGTGAACGTAAGGCATAATATTACAATCATGAAATGTAAATAATAATCAGTTCACCATGGTATAACTTCGGCCGCTATGTCAGAATCAGAATTAAGACAAATGGAAATTTTCAGACATTGCGTATTTCCTATTTTGTCTACTTCATACGCCCAGCTCATGTAAGAATTCCTTATAAACGATTTCAAACGGTCTTTGCATTTCGACGATGAATCGGAGTGACCGATTGCATGGAAAAAGTTAGCGACGGACCGATCGTTCCGGTGCAACTTCACCAATCGCTCCATAGTGGGTTTTGAAAGAATAGCTTCACACATAGTCTTACGATATCCATCGCAAGTGTTTGGATAGGCTCTCAGAGTGTCCTTCGACGATGGCGTGATCGTTGGTGGTGGAATTGTATATTGCGTCGAGGATGTACTAATGCATCAGGAAATCAGAGAAAAAATTAGAATCTTGCGTATTATTGAAGTATTACGACAGTATTGTATAGATGTCTAAACTCACCGTGCAGGGCTAGCCCACTTCTCCAGGATAGGTCTGCACTTCTCAACGATCTCCTCTCTATTGAAAAAATCATTCTTGGCATTATGGATCACTCCGAGGGCCTCGGCAATTATGCTTTTCGCCTGGTTCACTTTGTCATCGAACGTCGTCAGTGTAATGTACTCCGTGACATTAACTCTACTTTTCGATTTTTCTAGAAGCGGCAGCAACAGCTCTTCTATGTTATCCGGCGTACGGCCATCGACGACTTCGATTTTCCGAACACCGTCTGCGAACGTGATGACTGCTTGGTAGTCCTCGACATTTTGTCCCTGTACGTCTTTCGTCGTTATCGAATCGAAGTGTCTTCTCATCCGCTTCAACTCCTCGCGCACATTCGTCGCAAAGTAGAGTAGAGAAGAGCTCTGGTCGAGTGATTCGGGTATGTAAGTGTTGTTGACTTCTGTGCACCAGGATATGATCTCACCACGCAGCGACGTGTACGGGACCGAAGCATGACGCAGACTCTGGACTGTTTCGAGAGATATGTTCTCAGCCGATAGAATCAAGCCATCGATTCCAGTTGGTGATAGGAAAGAGTCGAAGAATTTAAGCTTCTCGTTGTACAGGTCTACGACTACCTCAGCGCGGGAAAGAACTGCCTCGGCAGCGATGAGACACGAAAAAATTAAATAAAGTTTATTCATCTCGACGGTTGTTTAAAGACTGAACGCGTCGACTCGCTTTTGAGTAGCACTGACTAAGTATTTGGTATCGTACTGTGTGGATTGAAAGTCGTTGTCTTTTCCGTTGCTGACCGAGAGTAATCTTCCGTTCGACTCTTAATCGGGTCAAAAGTAAATAAAACGTCCACCTTGTTCATTATTCATCGCTGATACAGTGTATATCGCTACGTGATAAATTTACATCTACAACAATTTTTCAGAGTTGTTCTTTGCCACACTCGACGAATATCTCGCGCAGTCGTACAAATAATTCTTTGTGTACACACAGTATAACAGGGAATTTCTGTAATATAGTAAAATATAATTGGTAGTGGTTTTTAAGGTATTTTCTGAAATTATAACTCAAATTCATTTTCACCATCATCGCCATCATGGGAAAAAACACAATCTCAGTGCTCGTAATGCTTTCCTGCACTCTCTTCGCCGTCTGTCGTGCAAATCGGCAAGAATACATCGCTATCGAAAAAGCCCTCCGAAGTTTATCCAACGTCGTCGTGAAATACAAAAGCGAATTCGATACCAAAGTGAAATTCGTCGAGTTGCAAAAAGCCATCGACGCCATCGACGATTCCATGCTCGATTACGTGGGCACAGCTAAAGACAAATTGGACGAACTACGTGCATTAAACAGCGCCGCGCGTCAAACCTATCAAGACTGCGTCGGCCCGGTGTTCGAGTGGTGCGTTTCGATCAACAGCACACTCGACCTTTTCATCCCCTACATAAGCGACCCAAGCTTATCGCCTTACGACAAAGACATCATTTGGGAGATGACCGTCGACGCTTTGAGCGACGGCCAGAAGAAAACTTACAACTCGTTGGAATTGTTGAAAAGCGTGCAGAAGAAGACCATCGATCTGAAAAATTTACTGGACGCCGTGTTGCACGATCTGCACAACGATTTCGGCCCGAACGGCTTTTACGGGAAGCGCAAGCAGGAGCTGATGAACGCGATCGTGGAAAGCCAGAAATCTCGTCAGGCTTTGATCATCGCTGGAGTCATCAGCCTCATATTCGGTGCCATCGCAGCTTTCGTGATCGGTCCGGTAGGCGTTAAGTTGGACCTTCTTCAGGTGTTCGTCCCTCTTGGATTAGAGGAAGTGATCCGGAGGCAGCGACAAGCGACCTACGAAGAAGAATTGCAGGTTATTCAAACGTTCTTCAATATTCTCGATGAAAAAATTAACAACGCAAGCACGATCGCAACTCAGGTCGACGCGGACTTGGAAGAGGATAAGAACAACTTGTACGTACTCTCAGGGCTCATTTCTGCAGCGGAAAGAGTAAGTACATGTGACGTACGTATAATGGGGATAAACAATCTTACTTATTCTGGTCGTTATGTGTACTACTTTCAGAACAAAAAAATGCTGTTGATGAACAGTCCGATTATGCGAGCTCGACTTGTTCCAAGCTTTCGGAACTTGGGGAACAAATGTTACGAATACACCATGTGGCACGGGTATGGCTCGGAAGAATACGAACATATAAGACACAAGAGAGTCAGACGTCATGCCTCCGAAACGTGTAAAGCGCAGCGATTGAAGGCAATGACCATGATAACTCGATCCATTCCTTTGAACAGCACGTTTGAAACTATCGTTTCCAAAGCCCATTCCATTTTAAGTGAAATGAATTGCGAGTCTAAGAATTTGCCTATGCTATCGCCAAATGAACAAAATGCGGCAGTTTTGCGAAGTGCTTTTCAGGTACTTGCGTAAGATAAAGTTCTTTTTTTAGTTAAGCCTACAATAACGAATTCAAAAGTGAGAATAACTTTTTTACCTTTTTCTATTTCACATATACGATTGGTCTTTGATATAATAAGTCATAATTCAAATAAATCTATACATAAAAACGTGTCACAATCATTCTCCACGATCACACATGAGTCATATCCTACACGACTATTTCCACATCCTCGCCGTCCAAACTCCCTACCCTCATCGACAAATTCTTGTATTCCGTAAGATTCTTCGTTCTATTCACGCTCCAAAGTTCAAAGCCGCGTCGATAAAACTTCGGCAGAGGTTCGATTCCTGCATCCTTCGCCAGCCCATCGTTGTAATCCCACTGAGCGTCAGCCAGCTTGTGCGCGTGACGCTTCTTCTTGCCACCCTGTAGACTCGCGTTCGAATCCTCCAGCATCGCTGTCGTCGAGGGCAGCCTGGTTTTGCCGATCAAGATCGATAGATAGTACTGGACCTATTGGCAAAAATGCCGATTTTTATATACTCGATCGTTAGCGAATTACTAGAATCGGATATAGACTTACCTGCATGTGAAACATTGGAAAAGGAACGACAGAAGTAGGAATGCCGACGACACACATGCTGGGTCGCCTGGCGTTGACGAGGTGTTTGTAGAGAGGATTTACGAAGTTGTCGTCGACGTCGAGGCCACAGGAGCCAGTTTGCAGGAAGGGATAGCTGAATTTGTAACCAGTGCAGAAGACGAGGCTGTCGATACACCTCAATCGGCTGCCATCGCGGAGGACGAATTCGCCGGATTCGAACTTGTCAACTCCTTGTACTTCCGTTACTTTAGTGGGTAGAGGGCTTTTGTTGGACAATCTATTTACGCGGATAGAGATTAAAATGGAATCGATTACTTCGACGCTTGATAATTTCATACCTGGGATTGTTGTGACTGAGGTAGACCCGCGTGGCCCGATCGGAAATCTCGAAGGCGATGTCGACTCCTGAACTCGAGGCTCCCAAAACCAGAACGTTCTGGTTTTCGAAGCTATCCGGTTTGCGGTAAACGTGGCTGTGCATCACGCGACCCTTGAAGTCGCTCAGCCCCGGAATATCGGGGGTGTAAGGCTCGAAGAAATGACTGCGGTAATTTGAACTAATATAATCTTTCTTCGCAATAACGCTATTATATAGAGACAAAAGTGAAGGTTTTTTACCCGTTGCAAACCATAACCGCGTCGTAAGTGTATTCCTCGTTAGTTGAAGTTTTCACGTGCTTCACTTTTACGTTCCACTTCGTGAATGGAGAATCGTTTTCAGGCTTCACCGATTCCACTATCGTATTAAACTATAAACACGATCGTGTCGAGGTGATTGATCATTTTTCAAAATACCGATAAATGAAATTAAATTTTAATTAAGCAGATCGACTCACTCGTATGTACTGTTTTAAATCAAAATGAACGGCATAATCTTCCAAATAATCGCGAATAACGTCGTGAGACACACAACTTCGATTTCCTCCCTTGATCTCACGGTAATCCGGAAAGTTCATTAGTTCCTTTGGCAAATTCGTTCTGTCGGCCCGCGTAAAGATAAAAGAGATGCTTATAATGCCAGATTTGAACAAGAACTATATTATATTTACTAACCTGAGATTTTTATACATACTGGAGTGAATGGGTAAACCATTATCGTCCTTGCCAGTCCTGTCGGTATATAACCAAGTACCGCCGACTCGATCCGTTTTTTCGAAAACCGCGAATTCGAATCCCGCGTTCGAATTCTTGGCCAAGTGTCGCGCTGCGCACAATCCAGCCGCGCCCGCGCCGATGACGCAAACTTTCTTTGTCACTGGCTTATTACTGATCCTTTCGTTCTCCATTGTCTATAGGAATATGTTGTCGGCTATACTTTTTTATTTTAAATGACGCTCGATCTACAATGTCAATTTAGAATCGCGACTATTTTTTATAACCGTCAGGCGCCGTGGAGTATTGCTGGAGCGTCGCGCGCCAACTAAACCCCCAACTAACCTAAAAGATTGTATGATGAGGTGCTTTATATATATAGCGAGGAGCAAATAATACATAGGTATACAAACGCGTGTTCGAAGTAAATGATGATTTTTATAAGCGTCTGTGTATATATAGGCATATTAACAGCCGCAGATAAGGCGTATCACGCGGATGTTGGGTGTATGTACTTATGTTCGATACCTTAATCACCCGAATAAAACAAGAAAATAGAAAACCACTGTTGGTTTTTTGAGAAGCCCGAGTGAAAATTTTCCCGCGATAAAAAGTGTACGAGAAACCACATGCAGGTAGTTGTGGTATGCGAAAAAGTTAGGGTTGTTATTTGTGGCATTTTGAGGATTAAATTTTTTCGTTTTTATTAATCTTAAGCTTTCAAAAACTTACCGCGATAAGATGATAGAATAAATTGTATACAGATGCAAAATAGGTAATATGAACGCTTGATACTTCTGGGCGATTGAATAAACGTACAAAATGTAAAATTAAAATATTTATTACTTATTTTTCAATAATAATATATAAGGTTGCAGAATCAAACGTAATTTTCAGAATTATTAATCATACAATAATAGTATAATGATAATAATAATAGTAGTAGTAGTAATAGTAATAATAATAATAATAATAATAATGATAGTAATAATAATAATGAACTACTTGTATGTTAATCTTAACTTTATCCAGTTCTGAGCAAGTTCTAAAAATATATAATCTATACTTTTATAATACATCGGACATCCTCAATCGACGGCTATTTTACTCTCGTTTTCTTTCAACACAATAACAAAATGACATCGTTCTTTCTCTCGCTCCTCGCTACAAAAAGTAATTACAATTTATCATATAAAAGTACATGTAAAATACTCGAACCACTTCCCATTTTTCGTTTGCGAATCCTATTCGTCTGACAGACAAGAACATAATATAATGAACGAGCGTAGAAATCAATAAAGGTAAAATTGATCGTTGGTTCTATAACTTAATCCAACAGTTATATTATTCTTATTGCTACTCGTAACTCAAGCTCTTAGGATCTAATGACGCGCCACAAATATGCTATACAAGTAATAAACTCAGTCGCGATGTGTATAGACGTCGACGCCGAGGATTCGAGAATTGCAAGCTTGCGCGATTTTTGCGATTATTTGGATTTTCGTACGAAATGCTCGTTGTTGTGGATTATATAGCTGAGTGCTGACTAAACTCTGGTGTAAAAATTATTTACATGCTATATTTAGTTACATAAATAAATCTATATTTTCATATAGGGGAATATACACAGACGAATTTGATAATAATTATTATAATTTACACTTAAAGCATGATTTATAATTTATATTTAAGGAAGGCATAAGGCAGGTTATAAATTATATGCACGGCGTTAGTGATGCTCATATGCTCTAATGTAATTATATCCGTAATGTATATGATACAAGTCTCAATTTACAAATAATTTTTATTAAAGCGATTAAATAAAGTTAAGGCTGAATTTCGTACGAGAATCATCAGTATATTCATAATCATTAAGTTGATGAAAAATAATGATTGCTGCCTCGAAATAAACTTCGATACTCAGCATCGACCTATACTCAATATGAAGAATGCCATCGATCTTTCATCTTCAAAAGAAAATTCTTCTTTTGTTTGGATGTGCATAGATCTGCAAGTGATGTTAGTACTCTATAATTGGTTTGTCTCGTTTGAGCATTAGCTCGTATTTACAAGAATACGATTCTCGAAACCCAGTTATTATAAAACCCAATAGTTTCAATAGTAGAATTAAGGAAGAAAAAATAAAATTATGTACAATAACCTCTAGTAAATATTTTGACTTATGACTCGACCTACTTTAGGTTGCATATATAAATGTACAAAACGATGTATTTTCGATTTAACAAACTTCATAAGAGTTAATAATCAATTGCCTGACCAATTAATTGTGGTTATATAAATATACAATGATATTACTACTGTAAGTATAAGTTTATGCCAAAGTAACTCATAGACAAAAAAATACAAGGGGTAGAATAAATCATAGAATGTAATGAAAGTTAATAAACCGAACGCAAATTTGATCCAAGAAGTACAGGATTGATTACGCTCTCGAGAATTATATAATGCCATTTTCTTGGACTTTGGAAGTCATTAACTTCGTAGATAGAAGTCACTATTCATTGGAAGTACTTGAGAGCCTTCAGCACCTAAAAGTTGCAACGCAATTTTTATGTATATATGATTTGATTAGTTTTGTATAAAGAAGTTCACTTTGTTCAAAGCATCGGAAGTACGAACACTGGAACACGATCGAGTACTAATGTTTTATACTAATTTTTAGTAATTATTATTTAAATTTTCAAAATCTAGAAAATTTTCACAATCACATTCGTGTGTATGAATCCACGGCATTTTTACTCTCCAGTTGATGTCACTTAAGTAAGTCTTTTGATTTTTCATGAATCACATATGTACAGGTTCTATGAATTTCGTCACATTTTTAGTTAATATAGGCAGTGCTAAAATTTTGATCGTTTTACATTAGTAATCCTGAGACAGATTATGTTCACGTGTGCACGAATTTTAATAACTACTTATCAGTAAGCTATGAAAACATTTTTTTATTTTTCTATAGCGTGATAAGCACATGGTGCATATAAGAATGCATACAAATTCTATAGTAATTCAAGTACAGACAAACACAAGCTTTTCAGATAAATAGTAAGTTCTGACTTTTTAGAATCACTTGTAATCGGTTTTCATCCCTGAGTTTGATTCCCGATAAATATAGAAGCAGTGTTTGAAGAAATATAAAAATCCGTATAGTATTCTGAAGCATTTGTTCTGTACTTTGGATACAGTGTTACAAATCGACGCATCTCTTGTGTCTATCGAAACGCTATTATACGAAGGTTATAATAATCATAATACGTCAAAACATTGCGTTTGTACAAAAGCTTGAATCATCTGGTGTACGTACACTGAAAAGTTATATAATTTACTCGCAATAGATATCCGCGTGTTATGGTTCTAAAAATACCTATTCGAGATAAAAAAATATTGTTCGAGTTTTGAGTTTTTATTTTAGTGGCATTCATTCTTTAAAAGGGATGATAAAAGTTTTCCTTCGTTGCGCTTAACTTTCTCGATAATACATAGAAAGGCGAAATCATTGTTGATTTGAAAAAACAACATTCCGGCAGTACTCTTATTTCGCCCATAGTCCGAGCCTTAAATGTTTGTTAACTTACGCGGCGAAGCAATTTCGGGCGAGACTTCAATTTTATTCAAATTGACATTAAGCTAATAGCTTGAAAAATGCTTCGAAGGTATAAATCGCGTTAAATGCCGATATCATCTTAATATATTACTTTATTGCGTATTCGAAAGTCTGTTTCACATCTCTATACTAATATACAATCTTTAAAGCACCCTCCAGGGAGATGTAAAATCACTTTTATTATACGTACCAAAAATACATAAAAATCGATTCTTCAACGCGCTCTAACATTTTCATGCAGTTTCAGTAGGTTCGACATCGCGGTAACTTTACAACTCCTCGCTCACAACGGTTAAGGCTCATCGTAATCGCGCCGCAAACTTTACGTATCCATTGGGCAGATGGAAATCGTCAGACTGTTCGGAAGACTCTTAACTATATATGGTACAAAAAAATCAGTATTCTCTCTCTTTTGTCGAAGAGCCTCGAGGAGGAGTGCTTCATCGCAGCCTCGTCCGTCGGTCCTTGACGGCGAGGAGGTCGGGGCATGTGGCGGTAAGCACAGCAGGCGAGGTGGGCCGACCCATCAACCCTCGCTCACAGAGGACAGTGAGCTTCGCGTCGAACTGGCCGTGTGGTGAGTCAGATCGGGCAGATCCGGCGGCAGGCACAGTGGCATAGCGCTCGGGCCGTATACGGCTTCTTGCTCTTCCATCTGCATATTGAATTGTTCTTCTAGCCTCTGCAACAGTCGATTATCGAGATTAGCATTTGATTTTTCACATCATTTATTTATATTTTTTATTATGATTTCTTTAATGGATTTGACGCATTCTTTTCATCGATGATTGTGATTCGTTTCGAACGACAGTGCTCTAAAGAAATAACCTTAGTTCGATAGATAGATCTTTCGCACACGACAAAAATGGTGATCGAGTGATATTGGCTGTTGACTAACCTTTTGGGTGACTCTGCGACGAGAGTCGAACTCAATTCCAGTCTGACTAAATGTGTTCCGCCACTTTTCGCGTAATAGAGGGAATAAATTGTCTCAATTTGTTTTGGATCATTAATTTTTCACACAAAACACAGAAAATCGATTATAATGATCACCATCAGCCCTCTGAATCCCAACGAACGTGTTATGTATAACATATTTGATATTTTATTATGACTATTCCAGTACCCTGTTTTACACCTTAACACAAATAATGGATCTCTATGGAATATATGTATAAGTACATCTAAGCTCTATAGGTAGGAAACAATGACTGAGACGAATCACTTTTTATATATGCACAGGACAACACACACACTCGAACGATCAATCACTTGCAACGACGTGAGAATAGATCTTTGATGTACTCTGTGATCGACCCTTCGACAAAAAATAGAAAGAATGTGAGAAGCTACAACAGCGTACAATAAACAATGGAATGGAACAACGACACATGCCCGTTTATGTTTTATACATTTTTAGAAATGGAAAATTATCATTTGTACAGCGGGAAAGCAGAACAAACTGAACAAAATACAGAAGCTTGTACCTGGACGTATTAATATGCAACTTATAAGGCACAGGATAACATCGTGGATTTTTTTTTATTTTTACATCGGGCAAAAGCTTACCCTGTCGCCACATTATAGGAGCTATCGAGGTCCTTGCGAGCTAAGACCGTAGCACGTCTGCATGTAATGACACAAAGTAACAAAGTTAAATTATGTTGTTCTGCGATTTGTATGTTTATTGAATTTCTTTTTTTTTTTGTAATTTTTCATTATTGTTTTTGATTTTTGTACTGTGGTATCGATAACAAAATAAACTTGCTTTTATAACTTAGGCAGCGTTTTACGCGGTTAGATATATGATAATAATTGCTACACGAGCACGAAGTTCCATGAACTACAGCGAAACTCTGTGAATAAGAATGGAAAATCATTTATTACGTATACAAACAAAAAGTTTCGCCGCAATTCAAATTGGAATTTCATTGGAACGAAAAATAATGATCGGCAAGTTACACCTGCCGATGAGGCCAAGCACGATATTTTTTTATAGCACAACTTAATAATGACGCGAAGGAGCATTTTTTCTATCAACAAAAATATAAAGATTCTCGCGTTATACTAAACAAAAAAACATAGCTCTATTCGAGAAAGTTGACTCGAACCTAATGCGGTTATAACAGAATTGGCTATGAGCATCGAATCACACAATAGTGATTCTGTACAACGTATATTTAATTTAAATAATAATTACAAAATAATATAATAATTATGATAAATAACGCGATGAAAGCAACAAAAATGTAATTGGTTTCGAACACAGCTCGAAAGCGCTAATTCTTCAACATTGAACTTTAGGCTGAGCTGATCATGACAGATATACAAATATAAGCACACGAAAAATGATGGAAGCGAGGCGAGCTTTGTCACGAGTCAGAACGACAAACAAATGTACGTAACAAACAGAAGGATGACAAGGTTAACTGCGAGGTGGTGAAGGTAGGAGATCGGGTTTATTGTTATTAGGAGGAGAGTAACGACGGGGAAGAGTGCCACTGGCCAAGGAGCTTGTCTCCGAGCCTCCGAGCCTCAAAGATACTCTGGGAATGCTGAAGGGTGAAGGTGAACTTGGTGTGGAGCGGGTAGGCGCTGGCACCTGTTGCTGCAGGCGACGCCGGTTCAGGGTGTCGGAAGAGATGGAAGGAGATCTTTTAGAAGAAGAGGACGAACCGAAGGAAAAATCGTAGTGGCTGTAGCTAGTCAGATAGAAGCCGCTCAGCCGAGAGGGTAAGTAGCCGCGGTAGCGAGACTCCAGTGCCTCCATCTCGGACGCCATCTCCGCCTCTAAGTTCTGTAGAATTAGGCATTGAAGGTTTATAATCTTGAGAGCTTCATCAGATTGAGTTTTTGTCTTACCGATTTTGGTAAGCATTGCTTTTATGAAACTACTTGTAACGTAAAAAAGCGTCGATTCAAACCAATACAATACTATCTCTAAGTAAGCAAATAAAACGACTGATGCAAAATTAAACGCAAAACTAAACTGAAAGATAACATTTGTAAGAATATTGTCATGTGTAATTGTGTCAATACGTTAACTGTAGTAAATACACTTTCATCTGTATGATTGGGTTTATCGTGTGGAATTTCCAGACATACCTGTTTTCGGGGCTTGAGTAACGTTTTCCACTCGCGTAACTCCTTCGTGTAGGTCTCTTCCTGCTCTTTGAGTTTTATTGACTCATGTTCCATGAGCATCTTGCGCTTCTCGTTCTGAAGCTGCTCAAGTTCTTTGATCGTGGCGTCGCTCGAGGCGCGCATCTCCTCAAGCTGACGCGCGTGTTTGAGCTCGAAGCGTTGCTGCTCTGCGCGATACCTCTTTTTCTCGTTCTCCTGGAACTTCTTAAGTTTATCGCGCTCAGCGTCCGGATCCGAAACCAGAGTTGAGATCCTCATCGACTCCCTATAGAATAAACGTGAGGTTTACTTGAATAATTTAGTCTCGCAACCAAGAACCAACTGTCAATCTTACCTGAACATCATTTCGCGTGCCTTCATTTCGTTACGAATTCGTTTGGGTAGATTCCTGCGCTCTATGGTTTGTCGCTTGACGAGTTCCTCTTCCTTGCGCTGATTCATACGCTTCATCTGCTCGAGTTCTTTTTCATGCCTGATTAGCATCTGGTGACGTTGTAGGAAGAAAATGTCCTTCAATTGCCGTTTAAGTAATTGCTGACGCTCGTGAATCTGTCGCTCTTCTAACTCCCAAATTGCAGCCTCACGAGCACGCAGCAGTTGTTGCTTCTGTTGCAGAAACTGCCGCTCCATCAAGGCAATCTTTTCACGATGGCTATCCGACAACCGTCGTAACGACGTTTCATGGCTCTCATTCAGTTTCTCCAAGAAGAGTTTTTCTCGTTCCTCGTGCTCTTGCTCCAGCTTCTCCTTGCGTACTTTAAACGCACTCTTGCGCTTTTCCTAAAAATAATTTATAATTGTATTTAAAGTCATCTAATTTTTTTAGAACAGAGAAGTTAAGGAAGTCAAACTAACCTTCGGCATCAGGTCAACCTCCTGCTTGAGCAGCCTGAGGTCTTGCTTGAGTCCCTCTCTGAATTGCTTGAGTTCTCGCTCTTGTTCAGCCCTGATTTTTTTAGAGGCAAGCCTGAGATCAGCTTCTTGCTGCGCTTCGGCTCGATCAAGCTGCTGACGTTGCTGCCTCACGAGCGCATCAAGGTCAGCCTCAGCGGTGCGCTCGAGCATCTGACGTTCTTGCTCGTTACGCTTCTCCAGCTGTTCTTTATTCAACTGAGCTTTCTGCGATAAATCCTGGAACTGCTTTTGTTCCATTTTCTGCAACATCTTCAGCTCGCGCAGCTCTTGTTTTCGGAATATCTGGTCGTCATAGAATTTGCCGTTCTCGTCGTCGCCGTATATCACCTGCGCATAATAAGTATATTTAATATAATATTCTTCTAATTTAGACTACGAGATATAAGTTTTATAACTCACCTTGGATGTAGTCGTGGTAACGACAACTCCGTCAATCTCAAACTTCCTCGTGCGCTTTCGAGTCTTTTTCTTGAGGTTCATCATCTGTATCCTCTCGATGTCTTCCTTAGTTCTCCTAGGCATCTCCCTCGTGTACTCGGGCTTTCTGCGAAGCACTACTTCTTCGTCGATTTCAGAAGATTGTCTCGATTCAGTCCTGTGATTTTCATTACCATTTGCGTTGTTTGTGTTTGCGACAGCGTTGTTGTTACCGACATGATTATTTTCTTTATTGGAGCCACGGCTATCCTGGCTGATGGTCGTAGAGATAGACTCCGCATCTGAGCGATCAATGCTCTTGCTCGGCGTATGCGACCGAGTTGAGCCTGAACTCGAGCCTTCGTAGCTGTCAGGCGAAATACGTTTGTCACGAGATGGTTGTTGTTGTTGACGCGAGGAAGACGTAGATGATTTTCCACTACCAGGCGAATCTTTCGGTTTGGTGGTTGCTTTAAGTGACGTAGAAGATTGGTCCAGAGACTGTCGCACTTGTCCATTCACGAGTTTACGTGTTCTGTCATCTTCGACAGCAAGAGCTGACGAGTCCTTTACCTGCTCGCGCTCATCGCCAACAGTGACGACAGATACGTGACTAGTGTCCTGCAAGTGCTGTTGCTCTTCTTCATCAAGGATTGGACTAACTATTACAACCTCAGATTCATCCAGTCGTTTACCGATCTTCTTGTTAGAGTCACCGATAACAATGGGTTGTTCTTGTGGTGTGTATTCCAGGCTATCTAGACTCGTGAAGCCATCATCTTCCGTCGTGCTTTCATTAATCTAGAAAAAAAAAAATGTTATTAATAGTTCTATTCAGTTTTTTTTGTTCACTAAAGCAAACTCATTGCGCACAAACCTGCGTCTTGTTAGTCTCGTTGGCAACGATAACGACTTCAGAGGAAGCTCTTCTTGGTGGGGGCGGACTCGAGGTTGCATCGATGAGGACTGGTGGGTGGGTTGTTACTACCGTCACCTGGCTTACGTTGCTCGCTAAACTATTGGAAAGATCTGGGCTATCAGATGTTATGCGCACCCGAGTCGAAGTATTAGCTCGATGATCTAGGTCTTGTTGTTGCGGTGTTCCTAAATTAATCAAGATAAATATAATTGTAGATTTCTAAAGCGATTTCTGATAAACTAACATCCAATAAAAAACTTACCCGTTATAACTACAATATTGTCTCCACTACCACTCCTGGCGACGTCATTCTTCAGTGGCGTCGACGTAATAACAGAAACGTTGACTGCAGCTCCCGTAGTGGTCTTCGGCCTGTCAACGGTATCTTCCGGCTTGGTGTTCACCGCGACAACTCTATTCTCCGCAGAATCGTCCGAGAAATTCTCGAGCGAATCATTGCGTGAGGATGAACCGCCCTCGCTTCTACACTTATCAAACGCTTCTTCCTCGGCACTCCTTCGCCTGGCTGCAGCCGCAGCCTTTATATCTCCAGTCGATACACTCGACTTGAGCGGACTGGGACTAACAGGATGCGGAGAGACGGACGGATCATGCGAGGATTGCTTCCTCACTGCGTTCTGCTGCGGTTGTGGTTGCTGATGTTTTACATCGTTCTCACGGGATAGCTGCCTCTCCAGAACCGCGTTTAGTTTCTCCTCCACGGACTTGCGTTTCTGCTCGAGACTGAGACGGTTACTCTGTGCTTGGACTTGCGCCAAACTCGGTTGCTGCTGCTGGTTTTCGGTCTTGACAGTCTGATCAAGGGACGACTTCCTTTCGGGTTTGAGCTTTTCATCCTGCTTTTTCCACTCGTCAATGTTGTCTACAGGTTTGACAGGCGCGGACTTTCTCTTTTCCTCGACGCTCATCTGCCTGGTGGCAGCGGGTTTTCCTGGTGTGCTACCAGAACTTGGCTTGTTCTCAACAGACTTGGACCTTGACTGGTCCTGGGACTGAGGTTTCTCGGGCGTCGTCGGGGGCTTCTTCGACTCGGAACTGCGACGCTGCTTGCTCTCGCCGTTGACTGCCTTCTCCTCGCTTTTGGATCTCTGCTGTTGATCCGACGTGTCCATGGCACTTGGTTTGACGACAGTGGCGTCTTCTGGTTTGTTGGCCGTCGGAGGTGGAGGTGCCGGGCCTTTTTCGCGAGAGAGTCGGCGCTCGTTCGACTCGAGTGCTGCCGCTGCTGCTAAACTGGGTGCGACCGGGGGCTTCGGAGCCTGAGAAGAAAAACGCGTATCTCAAAAACATACCAATTTACGTACATATATTTGATTTTGCAATTTTTGCGATTAATCAAACTTACAGGTTTCTTCTCCACCGACACGGGTATATTCTCCTTGGACTCCGCCTTTCGTAATTTTTTGCTGCGCTCCTCCTTCTCGCCTTCTCTGTTAATTTCTCGCTTATTGCTCTCCTCTCTCTTCGCTGCCGTCGCTGGCACTGCGACGTTCGTTTCTTTCTCTGCAACTGCAAGTGGAATATCGTTCATGTCAGTGATTTATCGAATTTTATATTGTGATATAAGGCAATGCATTTTGTTGAAGAGATAAAGGACTGAGCTCGGTACCTTTGACGTCATTATCGCTGCGGACAGATGCAGAGTCATCTCCGATTTGATCCAATTCCAGGGGAAGCTGTGACGTGCGTTGCTCCTGCAAAAAATCCAAATTAATATAACGTCGAGGATATTCACAAGGAACTAATATATGTATAC
The DNA here is from genome assembly GCF_009193385.2 of Nasonia vitripennis. Lineage (NCBI taxonomy): Eukaryota > Metazoa > Arthropoda > Insecta > Hymenoptera > Pteromalidae > Nasonia > Nasonia vitripennis. The sequence continues at coordinate 6,534,168 of NC_045757.1, read as the reverse complement.
TCAAACAACTGAAATAGAAACGTAATCAAATTAAACGTGGTTCGAAATCATAATGTACTGAAGCAATAAGGGTCTAGACACAATATTAAAAAGGAAAACATTATTCAGTAGACATTTCTTTTAATATTAAGGTAATTTAAAACTAGTATAAATAAACGATAACAGGCAAAACTCGCACATCTTTTGAACAAAGAGAAGTTTACAACTATGAACTAAGTCGAAACGTTTTTAAAAACGTATATAAACGCTATTACTATAAGGAAATACTTAACACCATGTATACCATAAATAGTCAGTATAGTCGATATAACTGGGCACTATAAACTTATATTTAGTATACCATAACCAGTCAAGCAATAAACAAGCACGATAAGACAGCCAGTAAAAAGATACACAAGACTATTCGTAAGTACACATAAATAAAAAAAAGATAACGATTTTTTTAACGTCCATCGAAGCTGGATTACTAACCTGGCAAACGCACGGGTGATGGGGCTGGCGAGGCCCGGGTGAGCCGCATGCACAGCCAAATTTTTCAGTTACAACACGTACATTCATCGCTTGTTAGTTTGTTATATTTTTTTCGCTCATAGTTTAACCATAATATCGAGTCAGTATAGTAAATATTGTTATGATCGGGTCACAACAATATATAGAACTATAAATTAACGATGAAAGGTTTTAGGAAAGGACTAAAAAAGATAGACGAGCACATACAGGGTAGGCGTACACACAGATATAAATACTAAAAGGAGTTTGTAAAGGAACTAATCTACATGTGGATGTAAAAGTTAAAATTGATTGGATGGAAGGATCACTGGTAAGGTTTTCTAGTGTGATTAATAACTAGCCAAAAATAATTAATTAATGGGTTTTAAAGGTAAAAGATTACAACGCTACTGTTCAGAACAAAGCGACTTTTTATTGTGATCGTTTTCTTTTCCTTAGACCGTTGCCTATTTTATATCGTTTTCGTCTGTTTTACTTTTACAAAGGCAAAGGGGTGTGTATAAGAACAGCCGAGAAAACGCTCTTACCTACAGTTTCGTATCTCTCCCATTTGTTTGTGATCATGCAACTGTAATTTTTGTTTAAAACTCTTTGGTCTCACGTGTGAGGTGTATGTTTTTATATCTATCGACTAAAATTATTTCTCTGATCATACGAAAGCACCTTAGAATTTAAATTTGTTTGTTCTCTTTGAATGTTAACGGGCTAAGTCGCTGCCTTTGTCTTTATTTTTCTTTACGTGGAATCAAAATCTTGGTACGTTTATTCGATACCAAGCGCTCCTTGAACTCTACGCTATTTACGTTTTTTTTTTATTTGGTTAAAAGTGCTTCAATAAGGCTTCGTTATTTTGTAATAATTTTGACTTTTGGTAAAACTTTTAAAACGCGAATCGTCAACTTTTGGTTGATTATACTTGACTAACGACTTTGGCCTACGAAAACCATACAAATTTTAAATTTACATTCCGTTTAAAATTTTTTGAGGACTATTAATGTGTAATTCGAAACAATTTGCTATTTGTATGATAATCGAGGCAGCTTTAAATCAGTTAAAATTTTACATTTGTTACTCATTTTATAAAACATGACAAAGTTTTTCATCAATTTCCCGTAGATAGTCTCAAGTCTTTGATTTTGATTTTAGTACTCTGAATCACATTGGTAAACTTAGCATACAGAGCATTATACGTTGAGTGTAGCCTTGTTTTATTATTAGTCTAAGAATATTAAAAATACTGGATGCATTTCCTGTGTTTGTGTTTCATTGACAGACGAAGAGAAGTTGAATGTTTACTCTATCGAAAAATTCATGTGAAAATATCAATCGTCAAATATACAAACGAACTTGAAAGACCTTCGAACTTTAAAAAAAGTCCATATACCCGCTCTTGGAGCTTGGAGAACAATGTATATTTTTTGTTGGTTGAGTATTGAGTATCGATAAAAAAAAGCACAAAATAAATACAATTACAAAAGAGTAAACGCTGCGTGCTTAGTCTACAATAAGTCTATTTGTCAAAATACTGGCTCACGATTATTACAAAATATTTATCGACAAGAATATATAAATATATACTCAGATATACACTTAATGTCTATTAACTATCGTTGTAATGAATATAAATCAGTCATATGTATTTCCTAACTAGTAAGGCAGGAATCGTTAGGAACGATCGCACTGAAACTCGGAAAGTAGACGTCGTCTCGCGCTGCATAGCTTTGATAACCCAAAAGTATTCAGGTTACCTTGGATACAGCGCAATTTCAACGTCGGATCCAAATTTCAGAGCGACCGACGCTAATTTGAGACTGTCGTTCGTTTTAAAACTGGCAGATAAATATATATATTTACGATACGTACGCATAAAAAATTCAAGAGAAAAAAAATGAAAAATAAATCAATGAACAAACGCAATGAAAAAACAGACAACAGCGATCATATATATTAAGTGTCGTTCGTCACACAATGTACTTTGCAGGCAAAGCAGGAGGACATTACTGACTGACTCTTTGTGAATAGAGCTATCGAGTCACTGGGTAGCAGCTTACCGATCCGCTGATACTGTTCTCTGTGCTTTTTCGCCTTTTTGGCCTTCTAACGTGTAAGCGTGTAAAAACAAGGCACATAGACGGAATAGATTAATTTTTATGAATGTATTAACAATTTGATTGGTTATATATAAGTATGAATGAATGTTTCTGGGTCATGTGAGAGCTCATTTTTACCGACTCATTCACTGAAGTGGATATCGAATTATTACGACGTATCGTTGCCAGTTATCGTTTCCAATGCATCGATCGAGTGTCGCAAATAGAAACTGTTTAGTTTCAATAATTCTTAGACTTATTTTGTTAGTTTATCACAGCGCACTAATAATTTAACAAGCCAAGACTAGTATCGTTTTATAATAGAAAAAGTAAGAAATAGTCAATTCAATCTAAAAGTTTTACTAATTTAAAAGTTCACAAGTAAATGCTACGAAACACAGGAGACTCTGCTTCTCGCATCAAAATAATACTATTTATCACTCAAAGTTAGTAAAAATCTCACTCAATGCCCGGCAAACTGACTCATGCAGATGTTAATTTTTCAACAACTTATGTTGTCATGATTGTTCTATATTTACAGCAATATGATTGACCAGATGTGAATTTATAACTGGTACGCACAATTATTCAAATACTCGTGAGAAAATTCACATCCGTTCAGCGACCAACACCAAAGCGACAGTAAAGAGAGACAAAAAGGATGTCGATCCGTACCTCAGCTTCATCGTCGACGAGCTCTTCCTCGACCACATCGGCTTTGTACTCGAGCAGCAGATCCCTTATGGGTTTAGAGTCGAGATTCCGGCTGATAAACGGGTGCTTGAGTAGCTCGTCGGCGGTAGGTCGTGCCTGTGGGTCCTTGATCAGAGCCTTGGCGATGAAGTCGTTGAAATCCTTGCTCCAGCGACTCGGCTGTTCGAGTTTCGGCGGGTCGCTCTTTTGAATTTTGAGCAGCACCCGCATCGGCGACATCTCGTGATTCGGCGGCTCCATCTGCGCGAACTCGATCAGGGTGATTCCCAGCGACCAGATGTCCACCTGAGTCATACAAATGTTCGCATTAAACGTCGATTCGCGCAGTGAGCAGCAGTGTCGGTAACGCAATTCACCTTGAAGTCATAAGGATTATCCCTAAACGTCTCGCACAGAACGACCTCTGGAGCCATCCAGTAGGGAGTACCGATGAACGTGTCGTGCTTTTGCAGTGTATACTTGTTTTTCGCAGATACACCAAAGTCCGCTGAAAGCAAAAGCAAGCAGTGCCGATAAAAACGGTCAGTCCGGCCGCTAAAACAGATTAGCGAGCATTACATACCTATCTTAACGCCACCGGCCATGGTCAGAAGAACGTTGCCAGCCTTCAAGTCCCTGTGTATGACTTTGGACTTGTGAAGGAAGGCAAGGCCCTTGGTCATGTGCTGACAGACGTAGGCTATCTGTGGCTCCGTCAGCGCCTTCTCCAGCTCGACCATTATCGAATCCACGGCGCCGCCGTCGCAGTACTCGATCAGCATCTGCATGCGCGAGGGGAAAAAGAGGAGAAGAGCGTGTGAGATAAACGATCTCGTTGAAATTTTAATGAAGGTTTGAAGCACGAGATGCGCATCGCTCACCCATAATTTGCCCTCGATGAAGTACGCCTCGTGAAGCTCGACTACGTTGGGATGCTTGAAGTCGGAAAGTATATCGATCTCGATCATAAAGTCGCTGAGGTCGTCCTCGCCCTCGAGCGCGCACATTTTCGCAGCAGCCAGCTGATGCGTTGTTTTGTGCTGAGCCTGTTTGCGAGAGAGAAAATAGTTAAAGATTGAAAATGCTGTACCATGCACGTACGAATTTAAACTTTACGGAGAAAGAGAAGCTCGTGTATAGAGAGCTTCTCTTATCTTTTTAGTTAGAATCGTTGTAAGCAAGTTACAAACTACTTTTGAATTCACGAGGAGAAAAGACTTTTTACATCTCTCGCTATTCGGAATCGAGGGAAAACTTTTTACATCCAAGTTGGCGGCAGAAGTATAATAAGCGCTTGTAAGTTCTCGCCGTAATCGTATACTGCACGCAACGAGCTTTCCATTTGCATACGAGCTACGCCAACTATTCCGCGATAGTCAACTATGATATTAAAATTCAGAGAAAAATTCTTCCCATTCCCTAAGGGTCACGACAATTTGCATGCATTTAGGTAGACACGATCGATTCAAAGCTAACGCTTTCTCGAAAACAGGGCACAGCCGGTTAATTTCAATTTCCGCTACTTTAGCGTTGCTCCAATAACCCTTTCATATACAAATCTGCTCGAGCAGAACTCTGTTTGCCAGTAATTTTCGCAGTACAAAGGGGAAAATTAGCGCCGTCGATCATTCGATCATTCAAGCGTCGGCAGTGGTCGTACAATCACGGCTTTAAGGCGATTCCCCAGCGTGACCCCTTTTATAGATCACTTCACACGCGCCGAGAAGTGCAGCAGCGCGAGTGAATCCACTCACGCGGCGGTGGGCAGTCGAGCTGCAGCAGCAGCAGCAGCAACACACGGGGAAGGAATCGCCGGCGCGGAAGCGCGTAATCCTGTTGTGTCATTGCACGCGCGCGTACGCGCGGGGCCATATTAAATTATGAAGCCCCTGCGCTGCTGATTCAATAACGTTACGTTGAACCACGTTGCTGGCGAGAGCGAGACAAGAGAACCTGTCGATGAGTTGCAGCTCTCGATTTCGAGAAGCTAATAATGGATGCGGTTGTCGTGTTTTTTCTGCTCTGTTTTTCCCTCTCGCGTATAGGAAAATGAAAAGAAACGGTCGTTTAATACTCGGCTGTTTTTTTCCGGGGCGCTTTGTAACGATCAGTTTTTTTACTGTACGCCGATAGCGGATTCGGAGTGTGGCTCACCTTGTAGACCTTTCCGAAGGCACCGTCGCCGAGTTCCCCGATCATATCCCAGAACTCCTCGGGATTGACGTCCATCTTGATGTTGTTGTAGAGCTTCTTCTTCTTGGCGTCGTTGCCACCGAAGTGGAACGCCTTCTTCAGATTCGACAGGAACGACATTTTTCTTTCCTATTCTCTACTACACGTCCTAATCCTCTTCAACGAGGACAACAACAACAACAACAACAACGGAAGCAGTAAGAACCTGCCGTCTAAACCTAACTAAAAAAATGCCAGCTGCTCCAGGGTAATCAGCTGGGGGCGCGGGAGACTGAACGTAAAATACGAGTGCGTGAATGCGAGTCTGTCAAGGTGAGCACGACGTTGCCATCGTCGAGCTGACGTCTTTCAGATCCCCAATTCTGCGGGCCAGCCGGGGATCCTGCCTGACCTCTCCCGCATCTTGACCGACCGGTCGTCACTCGATTCTCGCGCTCAGAGAGGCTGCTGGCTCATCCTCGTGGGTGCACCTGTTGTCGGGATGATGGCCTTCGGTCCTAATCCCATGTCTGTACTGCTGTCCAGGAATCTGAAATCAGATGAATAATAAGGGGTTACTATAAGATCGTTTTCTCGGTCGATAAAACAGAGCTTGGGTAAACAATAGGGGGTCGCTAGAAAAGGAGATCTCGCGTATACTTTTCAATCAAACTCTTTCTCTCTCTCTCTCTCTCTCTCTCTCTCTCTGTTCTCATCGGATTCCACGTCAATTCCATTGAAACAGTCAACAAGAACCGCGAACCCCTAGGGATTATATCGAGTATCGACGCGCCTCGGATTACACGCGCGCGTATTGACACTGCTAATGGAATCTTTAAAAACACAGCCATCTGTACAATACTCTCCCTCGACATCGAGCACACAAAAAAAGCCCATCCAGACGCAATATAATAGTGTCTCCAGCATCGCGACGACACCTGTGAGCACAGCAATTGTCGCTTCCCGACAATGTCGGTACAGGAAAAAATACACGGCATCCGACTCGAAAATACAACTGTCTGCGCGCGAAAAGCACCTGTCAGCCTCCCCTGTTGCAAAAAAAGAAGAAAGAATAAAAGAAGAAGCAGACGCGAGAGAGGAGAGATTGACAGCGAAAAAGAAGAAGGGGGCAACGACACAAACGATCGGAAAAGCTGACGGCAGACGACGCGAGCGCTCAGACAAAAGGAATCAAGAGTCGTCGTTGCGGCGCGAGGGCTGGTGAGTATACGAGAGGGCATGTATGTCTGATCTCGGAGAGACAACGAGGAGACGCGAATAAATATGAGCAGAGCATTTTTACAATTGACGATGACGCTTTCTCTGTGCTTATCTCTGATACTGATGCTGCAGACTGAATCAGTCGGGTGAAAATACCCATTGGGTGATTGTGATTCATTGTAATTTTTAGCAAAAAGATTGTATTCGCGTTGAATTCAATTTGAAAACCGAAGACAAGCTTCTCTCGTGTGTATAGCTATCTATGTACACTCCTGAGGCACATTACACAATCGAGTATCGCTAATAACCGACAACTCCTTCGAGCTACAATTAGACAAACGCGAAAAAAGAGCCAAGTACACACAGTAGGAGAGTAAACATCAGCAGCGACGAAGATTGACTCGTCATCGTCGTCGTGTATACACACCCGAAAAAGTGAGAAGACACACCATCGTCACCCATGTGTACTAAAACAAAAAGAGATAAGACAGCTGATCGGGTCATGCATATTGATGGCAGATAACGAGCAATTGTTTACCTAATTAGAGCGACGAGGCAGCAGTATAATGCGCTTACATATATGAATATTTATTAGATCTCATCCTCGAGGATTATACACAGTAAATGGAAACGTTTAGAAAACGCTAAAATTCAACGATAAAATATAGGAAAAAACTCTTCAAGAAAAAAAATCAGCTACGAGCGGATACTTTCCAAATTAACACTGCAGTTTCATAACCCCGAGCGAGAGAGAGAGAGAGAGAGAGGGGGGGGGAGAAGAGACGATCCCGTAATCCTCCTCGACACGCATACCTAAGCATAGCGCTCTGGAGGATCCTCGCTTATCAAAAGCCTTGGAGGCAAAGAAGAAGACCGCGTCTGTGTGTCCGTTCGTCTGTCCGTCAGTGCAAGTTGCGGTGTATAGAAAGGGGGACATCGCGTAGGTTATACACAGGAGAGGCTGTTGCTGCAGCCGCTGTTGCCGAGAGTAGTAACGTAGAAATTCCAGCGGATGGAGAAAACTGGGACGTGGTCTCTCTCTCTCTCTCTCTCTCTCTCTCTCTCTCTCTCTCTAGCTCTATGTGCTAGAGAGAAAGAGAGGCGATGACATTCCGATATCCATAGCGGCGATTTTCCGCTTAACCCTTTCGTCGTCGCTGTTCAGAAGTTTCTCTTTTTTTCGACTGTGTATTTTTTCTTTCATTTCGAAGCCTGCTCAAGGTCGGCGTTCCGAAAGCCATTGAGCGTGACGAGTCAGTCGTGAAGCGAACTCGACCTTTACTCTTTGGGTTTTTCTCTCTTTCGACTATACACGCGCACTTTTGGAAGAAACGCATATAGCATGTATAATACAAAGCGCTGTTAAAGTCCATTTAAAACGCACTATATACAGCGATTGACTATCTCCGCGGAAACGCGTCTATCGAGAAGGGAACGCGCGTGTACAGTCCGGCAGACTCGGCTGTGTGAATCACCGCCGTTTTGAATCATCTGTGTGCAATATAGCATGCGCTACATACACACAGACGTCTATATACCTGCAAGTTTTGCTTTACGTACGATTTCTCACTGTAGTTCAAAATCCATTACCACTACTATACGCCCAGCCTCTGTCATAAAATTCCATCTAGCCATTCGTCACCACTAAAAACCTTTCCTCTTTCTCTCTCTCTCTCTCGTTCTTGCTATATACACTGTTGTAAGTATACACATATACTCCATAATGTATGCGTCAAACCTAGTGGACTGTGTAAACAAAAGCACGACTATGTAGGGCAGAAACACTTAACGCTCGTTTGCTCGCGCTCGTGTGTGTGTGTGCGTGTGTGTCGAGTATAAACTCACACCGATGCAATTTTGCATATTGTGCAACTGCGCCGCAAGCTCTATTTCGAGATGATCGAGAGCTTTTCCCGAAATAAGGCTTAATTATATATGCATACGCGCGAGAGCGTGTGAAAAGTCCCGAGGCGTTGCTGCAGTATCGAGAGGTTCTCTACTCATTCTCGTGAGTCACGCGAGAGAGAATTTTTCGTGGATTTTTTTTTTTTCATTTTCTCGTCGACTTGCCAGATCGATCGTTGTTTATTTCGGAAATATAGGCCTGCGATGCGTTATCGTGATACGAGCAAATTAAAACATTTTTTTTTCATGAATGGAAGATTACGAGAGGCCTCAGGAATGAAAAAATGAATTGCACGCGTATTAGTAGTCCCAGTCGAATCAGCGGAGAGTTGGAATTATGATGTCATTGTTCGTCACTCTATAAAATAAGAACGAACCTCAGCGCAAGTCACAGAGATCAGGCGATACATGCAAATTGTACTATATATCTCAATCGTGTACTAGTTCAGCGTTTTTTTTCTCCTTCTATTATGTACCTCGTGTGATCGTCAAATCGCAAATGCATAGAATTTCAAATCGCAATGAGTGGAAAAGTCGATCGATGCAGGCGTGTAGTATATTAATAAACAGAGGTCGCGACCCATATTTTTTCCTCCATGTGCGCGACTTTTCATATTTATCACTATACACACACATATGTATATACACCTCGTCGTGTGTATATAATATTCCAGCTCGAAAATCACGACGTCGTCGCGTTTTCGCGACGCTGCACGCGACTTCGACGCGGTATATATAGACATCACGAAACCATGATCCTTCACATTTTGTTCCTTCTATTCGCCATATTATTGACAAACTATTGCGTTACGAGGACTTTTTAAAATAGAAATCCAGGATATAGCGGTAGACACGCTATAGTAGAGGAGGAGAAAAAGGAGCCTCAGCTCTCGGTATAGTTTTATAGCGGATATCGTCGAGAGGATATAAAAATCGTTTTTCTGAGAACTGTATATTTAAAACGCGAGGGCACACGATATTTCAGAATCTCCTTTCTGCTGTGTCGTTTAATAATTGACACGTTTTACATCAGGTCTAAATGAGAGAAGGAGAGAGAGAGAGAGAGAGAGAGATTGATAAGGCGGCAGTGACTTATCGCGCATAAAAGAGCTAATAGCCGATAACTATATATACAGCTGGCAGTTGCTGCGAGGAGAGATATAATTTTAGAATTGGAAGAGAAAAAAAAACGAAATAATTGTATATAGAGATAAGACGGTCTTTCTCAATGTCACAGTTGCGGCGGCAGGTTACTCTTCCTCGTTTCGAGTTACAGGAGAAGTGAATTATTTAATTATTTGTATAATACTGATGCCCACGCAGGTGCAGTATCAATGGAGTTTCGGCCTCTGCCGTAATGCAAGTATTATCTCTCCGATGCGTACATGCGTGTGACTAGTGGATGTTCGGCAAAGTGTCGGCGATGTGTATATAGCTCTTTATCTATGATACACAATAAAAATAATAGTCTCGCGAAGAAGTATAAGATAAGAGGCTTGATTGCGCGCTCATGAACGTGTATATGCAACTCTCTGATATGTATCTATCGAAAGTGATCGCTGCGGTGTAAAATTTTAAAGCTATATGGTTCGATGCAGGCCTGTCGAAAATCGTTGATGAATCCAATGGAATATTATTTGGTTCATAGCTTAGCGCCATACGGACAGATTCCAATGCGGGAATTAGAAAAACACATCCGCGCCACTTGTCGTGTCGCTAACCAGAAAGTGTTGGGTACAGTCCAAAACTGTTTAGATCTCTTCTACTCGGACTTGACTTTGCATACGTAAAAAAGATTTATTTTAAAATAAAATCAAAGCTATAAAACCATCTATCCAGCTACAAATCTGCCATTAAGCTAATAAAATAGAAGCCAGACCAAATCATCACACACACGCGCACACACACACACACACGCTCAGTCTGATCGAAAGGCGTGTTCCGGCAGTTCGCAAATGAGGAGAAAAAGAAAAAGAATCGTCGCCAGGCATTACACAACAATCGTCCGCTTATCGCTCTCTGGAACCGCCCGGAATTCTACTAAGTACCACCACCACCACCACACGACACTCTCGGCTCCTGCTCCGATGGAGAGCTCACTGCTAAAAATATACCTGTACAGCACTAGAGAGAGAGAGCGAAGAATGCCGCGGCGGCGGTGAAAATTTATGCGCGAACCGTACCTACGCACAGGTGCGAGAGAACCTACATGGAAGAAAGAGAGAGAGAGAGAGAGCTTTTTTTGTCGTAGAGAAGAGAGCTGTATATGTATACACCCAGGAGAAAGCTTCGCCTCGTTGTTGTGGTGGATCAGGTGCGGATCTCTCGGCGTCTAGGCTTTTAAGGAAGAATTTTTTTCAAAGCCGTGCGCTGGGTAAAACACGCGTTATTAATTAATCTGCGAGAAGCGATAAGGAGGAGAGACGACGGCGAAAGAAAATATACACAATCGACGTGTCAGGTCGGCGCGAAAAAAATTCTGATAAAGCGATACAATCCGACACTCGACGGACACACGCATATACACGCTGAAAGCGAATTCGCGAAGAAGATATAATACGCGTGCGTAATACACCTGCGATGCGGTGTGTGTCGTTTCACAATATAAAACACACGACGCACACATAATCCGCGCCGTTCTCTGAGGTAATCGAAAATTTTGTAAGAGGCGTCTCGAGAGAAACGGCGATAATAAAAAAAAAAACACGTAGACGCGGCAGGTGCTAGGATCTTGATTAAATAGTCGGCTTATCGATCAGCGCGTGAAAATCCGTTGAGCAGCGAGACGATACGCGAGAGAGAGAAGAAAAGTCTGTGGATCTATCCTCGAGAGAGCCGTCGCTTTCTCTAATATATATTTTCGCCAGCTTCGAGTGAGTTGTACGTATGCACACGTGAGAAAGCATTGCATTCAATTCGCAAAGATTTTCCGAAGGATGATTCACAGGATATGATCACTGGAGCTTTTGAAAAATTCGAAACGAGTTGAAAGAAACACCGCGATTACTTACGAGCGAACCTGAAAAAAATGCGATTTTCAGAAACTAACTGCTCCGTTACGTAATAGCTGTGAATAAAATTAAAAAGTTCGCCGAATTATAAAAAAAAAATGTTATTGTTTTCCTTTTTTTCTCTCCATTTGTTGAGAGAGAAAGAGACTTTCCAGTAGTGCACAGATTGGAAAAAGCGCGCGGAACGAAAATGTGGCGTAACTTGGCAGGTAAAATCCGCGCGCACGCCAATACACACACACACACACACACACACACACACAACTGCAGTAGTAGAGAAAGAGAGAAAAGTTCAACGTCAAGGTCGACTCCTCGCGATCGGCGTTACGCAAAATGCAGGCGTACTTATACAGGTATATATATAGAGAAAATATATATTTATACGATTTTACAGTTATCCGATCGCCGGTATACGCGTATTACGTTGTAAACATTCCTCATTCGCGTGTAACGTTATTTCTCTCTCTAGCATCGCATATAGGTAAGATCTCGTTGGCTTTTTCGAAATTCTCTTTTTTCTTGATTGATACAAGATGAGATATATCGGAGAAGGATGATCTTTCTAATTAAAGAGAAAAAAGGAGGTATTATATTATGCACACACACACACACACACACACACACACACACACATAGGAACGGATATCCTTCCATAGTTGCAGAAACAAAGCAACGCGCTAAGTTGGTCGCACGAGGCCGCATTATTACGCGCCAAATCGACGATCCTTTTTCGACCCCCATCAATTAACTTGGCCGCAAACAGTGTTAACGAAGCAGTATACACTATGCTCTATAGATATATACTCTGCTATTTGAGGTTACGTGAATCACGCCAAGAGAGAGAAAGAGACGCGGAATTCAGAAAAATCGCTCGCGCAGATAAACGCGCGCATTATAGCCGTCGTAATGAGCTCGATTTAACTTCCAGTATAGTATTATTTATTTCCCTTCTTCTACATAACCAGGTTGGAAGATATTCAGAGCATTTCAGAGTTTATGGCTAGTTTGTGTGCAGCAAAAAATAACAGACGTTTACTCATATCCAGGCGAGTTATTGTTTACGTGCGCGCGATGATATTTAGCGTCATCGCTCCGAAGAATCCCATGATTAATGCGGCGTACACACGAATTCTCCGAGATAAAAATAATTGCCGCGAGAGTATAAGTATACAAGTAACGATTAATAATACCGCACAAAACCCTCCACCCTCTTCTCTCTCTCTCTCTCTCTCTACGACTACTTACATCCCGTCACATCTCGCTCGAGTATACGCACGTACATAAGTACAAGCGAAGCGAAAACAAGAGAGAGAGAGACGAGAGCGTCCAGCAGCAGCGCAGAGCACAGCGACGAAAGGACGTTGCGCACGGATTTTCCGTTAGTTTTCTTTGGGCAATACCGCTAGGCGGCATCGATCGCGCGCGGCGCTCGGCTACTGCAACGGCGGCGGCGAAACCGAACGCAAATTCCTGCGAAGGCAGCATGCAGTGCGTCGCCGATGAATTTCGCCTCTGAGAGATTTGCATGTGTATGTAGCAAGTGGATTATGCCGTGGGTAATATCGAATCGCTTCTGTGTGTAGAGTCGACGGGCAGGAGTGACGGAATCTCGAGAGATTAAGCAAACAAGCCGAGAATTACTCCTTATTTCCTGGATGCAGAACGTTTTGCGTAAATTTGAATATCACGAGTCTCTCTCGACTTTCACTGATTCGGTAGAGACGGGCCATCGATAATTTTAAATGCTGTCTCTCTCTCTCTCGATTTAACGTTTCTGGCCGGTGAAAGCTTGTTAAATATAAAATGCTCGCGCTGAATTGACACACGCACCGACGATATTTTTGGAAAAACATTGGACTCCACCCATGTTTTTGCATTGCGCATGATGCTGTCCGAGAGCTGCATTCATCAGGCACTCACGTGCATGCGCCAAAACTGCATACAATGTGCCAGTTAGGAAAAGGCCTTGTTCGACAAATCACTCGATCTCTTTGAAAGAAACTCTCTGTGGCAACATCGACGATCATTAATTCCCCTACTGTAATTCAGTGTATGCACAAGCCGCATAGAATGCTGCAGAGAGAAACCTGTACTCAATGTTGCGAATTGCATCCCAAGAGGTGTGATGGATGCTTTTCATGATTAATAATTAATGCCAGAAGATGGCAATCTTAATTGCAAAAACTTGTCAACTGTTGTATAGCATAATGATTGTGAAACAGCAGGCATCAGGATAATATGCCAAGCAATTAGTTACTTAATTTTCCAACCGTTATGCTTATCAGATAATTGTAAATGGCAAATTTTCAGTACATAAAATGCTTTCTCCTTTTTATAAGAGAGAAATATATTTTAGAACCTCTGTGTGCACGCATAAACTTCAGCTGGCTCTCTCTCTCTCTCTCTCTCTTTTTAATAGCCATTGAAAAACCTTCCACCAGAGATGAAAGCTACTCTTGGCTAGATCAACAGAACCAGAGATTCTCAAGCGTATCAAATCAAACAAACCACACAGCCCATACACTCAATGAATTCTCCATTCAGCCTCATCATCCAAACAACAACAACAACAGCAGCAGTAGCACTGCCGAAAAGATATAGAAAATTCCCACAGCGCATCTCGTTTCCGCCAAAGGCATCAGCGCAAACGGCCAATAATAATCAACAGAAGAAGAAGAGACGCATCGCTCAGACACAGGCATAAGTGTGTATGGCCGATGCACAAGCAACTCTCTCCTTTCGCGCCGCTGCTGCGGCCCCCCGCAACAACATCCTACAACAAATCGACAGGTGCAGCAGGAGGCCGCCCTGTGGGAGAGCATCGCAGCAGCTACGCGTAGAGTCGCCATCACGGAACGGCACGCACTGGCCCCTCGCACGCTCGAGTCCGTTCTCGTACACTTGGCTTGTCCGAGTCTACGATGCGATCGGATGTCTGCGTAATTGGGATTTTTCGGGTCCGACGGTTACAGCCCTGTATCGGGGAAATAGCAAAGCTCGGGGAACGCGTGTCCGGAAAATATTAACCATGCGGAGCAGCGTAGTCGGGGCTCTCGCCGATGGATATGGTCATTGCTGCTGCTACTGCTACTCTCTCGGTGAAAGGGCCTCCCAAGAGAGATAGAGTGAGAGCGCTGTGGGTCGATAGAGATGCTGTGGAATCGACGAGGAGACTCACCTGCTGCGTCCTGTCGCAGACCGCACTCGCCTCCCGAACTCCTGGACACGGGGAGCTGCAGAGATCCCAGCAACAGCGCACGCGAGGCGACAATCCTCCGCGTAATTTTCGCACACTCCCGCGAGCTAGAGAGCGAGAGAGAACTCTCGGCTCCGTACGTTGCAATAATCTCTCTTCCCTCGGTGCACTGCACACAGACACATATACTCTACATACACTCTCTCCTGCAGATAGCTCGGGATATATATGTACACACACGCGGAAAGGATAGAGAGCTGATAGCACTAGCTGCGTTTTTTGAGGTTAGGTGGCTGTCGTCTCGCGCTGAGGCGGAGACGAAAAGTGCGCGGCGCGTCTCCTAGAGCTACTACACAGCGGGAGGGGCTACTGCAGCTCGCAGCCGCAGATCGCAAAGCAGCAGTCGTGCGGACCAGCAGCGACGTGGGACGAGGACGGCGACGTAGTCGCGCGGCGCTCGGCGGCCATTTTCGACTGCCGCGGATATACGCACGCACGCGCAGCGCCCTCCTCGCTCTTCTCCCACTCTCTCCACTCGGCGAGTGATGCTTGATGTTTGCTCTCTCTCTCTCTCTCTCTCTCGCGCGCGCGCGCGCGGGGTCTCGGCGTGTTCTGCGCTTTCCGATTCTGGCCGATGGCTCCAGGCGGCAGCTCGCAGGTTTCTTCCGTCGTCTCTGTTGGAGAAAGGGGAGATTCTTTGGATTTATTTTTCTTTGATTTCTGGCAAGGGGATGTGCGCGAGTTTTCATTATTTAATGCTGTATGCTGGATCGTCGCGGTCCCTTAATAGGGGTCCAACGGAAACCTGCTTTACCGGCGTCGGTAACGTCCAGACGCGAAACCTTCGACTTTGAGCCAATCCAATTCTACCCGTTTTTCATCGGAATATTATATGACGCTCGCGGCATTGCTCATCTATATATCCTCTTTGCAAATCAGCATCAGAGTTGCGGAGGTTAGGTTACCTCACTTGCAGTCGCGTTGCATTTACAGCACGCTGCAGCCTCTCCCTCTCCGCGATAGCTCTTGAATGGGAACGCAGACTCTCCTCTCTCTCTCTATCCATAGATTTTACGCTAGAGGCAATATACCCCGATGCGTTGCAGCAGGATTTCTCGTTCTCTGTTCCTCATATGCATGCATATATGCGCGTGAACGACGACTGTGGGCGGGGTATATGCACGCGACCGTTCGGAAAATCACATTCGTCTGTCGCGCCGCTCTGATGTGTGTGAATGAACGACGTTATGTGAGACTCTGTTTGGCTGCTCCATATGGTTCTCTTCCGTCTCTCTATCTCCCGTCTCCGGTTTTCTCCTCGCAGGGGGGTGTAGCCGAACTTGTCGGAATGATTTTTTTTCGAAATCGTCCGCTTCCGTTACACTAGTAGGCTATTACGTTCTTTCCTCGATACCTATGTAAAACTTACTTGGCTCTCGTCAGCGTCGTAAATAAGAAAAAGTGTAAAAATCGCTACGTGCCAAACGGCCGCCTTTTCGCTCCCGCATCGTAAACGTCGACGAGGCACACACAACAAAGCGGTCCCTTAGAAAAAAAATCTCAAAATTACCGCGTTTCCGAGAAACCGCTTGCGCGCGCGCTTTTCAGCCTCTTTGATTCCGCGTCTCCTTTTAGGCCTGCAGCTCCTCTCGTATATATACTTATACTTGCTCTACACGCTTCGGCGATTTCTTTCGAGCGCAACGCCGGCTTACAAGTTCACACTGGCCGCTCGGTACGTATTATGTTATAACATCGGGAGCTGTATTATAGTATATCTCTCGCAGGTATGTCTCTACGCATAGCCGCGTATAGTTACCGTGGGGGCTGCGTTAAATGAAAAAGAAAGACTATACTGTACGCTACAGCGGATCACAGTTTGTGATTTTCCGTTTCGGAGCTCGCCGAGCGTTACGCGCGCCAGTTATGTGTATTATGGTCTTTACAGTCTTGAGTATTATTATACTTATACCCACGACGTTCTCGTTGATTTAATAATTTTTCTCTTACCATTAGGAAGAGTCGCTTTTGGTCCTATTATGATATTCAATTCGAGCACGAGGTCTTTCTTCCGAGCTTAATAGGGTCCATTGTCGTTAATTGACGAGATGCGTGGAATTAAAGGCTTATTCGTTAATTATTCAAAAGTCGCGCGTAAATTTCAATAGCATTGAAAAGCTCTTTGTTTTCATTCCCATTAGGAGGTCGCATATTCGAAAGAGCGAAAAATGGCATAACACACGACGTCGCGACGGCTGAGGCGGAGAGAAAAGAGGAAGTAAAAAGCGAGCTGCAGGTACTTGTATACAGCGTGTATATACCTATATACATATACTGGAAGTGACGTAATAACGAGCCGATCTCGAGTGCGCGCGCGCGCGGCCGCAGGATGTGTCTCGAGTGTGCGAAACGAAGCGGCTCTTTTCTCACACTCCCCGCAACTCGAGAGTCTGCATGCAAAGCTTATTCTGTACTTTCCTCCTTTTTCCTTCCTTCCTGCTGCTGCTCTGCTATAGGTGTATAGCTGTGTGTATACAGGCGTCATGCGATGTATTTTCGACGCAGCCAAAATCGATACCTACTGCCGTGAGAGGTGAGAGGACATGTCTGGTCTTGAGGGAACGGCACGTTTTTGGGAGAGCTTTTCTGTAAAATGGAGATTATAGTAGTTTGAGGAAAAATATTTTAGCAATTTCAGAATGTCTATTTTCATTATTTTCGAACGAAGAGTCGTATATTTCTGCACAGGTTTTACCAATAAAATTATTCATACGTATTATTTCAGCTTCAAATCAAACTGCTATGCGCTCTAATTTTGGTTTTCGTTTTACTTTCGTCGATCTGCAGATACACGTAGTAGAGTACGAGTCTAGTCTATATGTATACAGCGATCAAATTTGCAAATTTAAAATTATTTCAGTAATTTGAAAATTCGCGCGCCTTCGCCATGTTTGAAAAAATATAGCTCTTCTGCTTCTGCGCGCGCACACGTGCGTATATATATAAGTGTATCTTTTGCTGACATTCGTCTCGTGCACGAATGCAAAATAGTTTCGTTATTATTAATATAGATATGATTTAATACAACAAAAACGAAGATTCGAGAAGAAAGGTGACAAAGAAAGTGCACTAGGAACCTGATTTGTGAGTCGCTAATCCCATAAATTCATTACTCTACACATGAAGTATTGTTGTTGTGATGTCATAAATTGCAACGAAAATAGTTTCATCAATTTTTCTTGTTTGACCATGTTCTTCCGCGATGAGCAGTAATCGTTAGATTTGAATATATTGTAAGGGATGCTAGCATTTGATAAATTTTGGTTATAAAATAAAGAAAGATATAGGTACTTTACTTAAAAAGCTCCAAAACAGCAGTATCAAACTTTTCATCTAGACTACAATATTACAAGCTTGTTCACAAATTTATTAAATTAGCTGATTGATTCTCTTCAAGTGCCATTTTACTGCTGAAGCCTTAGTTGGATCTAATCCTATTATTACTTGTCTAAAGTCACCTGTGGATACATTACACGATAGTTTCTACTTAGAAAGTTATCCATAAAAATAAGGAAATCAAAACTTTTTCAGATAGTGCCAAGACACTTTCCCAGAAGAAATGGCAAGAAGAGAGCGTGGCTTGTTACGTATAATATTTAAAGAATTTCTAAGATCCCTGACACCCAAAATACCAAAACACACCTGTGTAGGTGAAGATTATATGGGTACCAAGTATTACGAGGTAGAAAGAATTAAGACCTCGATTCATCACAAACCCAACCGATATTTTGTACCAAAAGAAAAAAATAATTTTGAGCAAGAGATACCAGCAGAGTGGGAAGCTTGGTTGAGACAACGTAGGAAAGTGGCACCAACTGAGAATGAAGTATGTCACATTCAGATCATTGATGATTATTAATGTAATATTTGAATACAATTTAATAAACTTGTCTGCCTTCATCCAGGTCATGGAAAATTATGAAATGATAATAATGAAGAGAAAGAATGCTGCTGAGATTGAAGCTACTTATGCTAAAGAAACTAGTATCCAAGTGTTGAATCCAGATGCTAAGCCTGTGAGCCAACATTCTTCTCTTAACTATCCAGTTTATGATGACTACAAGGAATTTGGCAGAAATTATAAGCCAAAACCAAAAGGCTAAAAATATCTTACATTATGTACACTAAAAATCATGTAAATAGATTTTTTTTGCCAACGTATATTGATGTATATAATGAAGATTACTACTTGTCTTAGTTCTTTTTCTGTTGTAAATAAATTAAAACTTTATATTTCAAATAAGAGTTTCATAAGGGTTTCATTGAAAAGTAAGTTTTTTAATATAAAGTATTTTATTTATTCTTATAATAGCATGTGCAAGATGTGCATTCAAGAGAAATTTCTTTTACATCTACTCTTGTAGCTAAAAGATCTCTGGTACAAGCATCACCCAGGCAACCATCACAATTTATTCATCTATAAATTATATACCCATTACAAACTTAATAAAGCTTCTATCCAGTATCTATGCGTTTTCACTTTACATAAATGAATCAAAATTATTATGTATACATATTATCTTATATGAAAACAAAAGCTTCTATCTTTTGTCATCAGTTTCTTACTAGAGTCAGTGTGCGTAAAATGCAGAGCTAAGTGTTTGATTTATAAAAGTTTGATTTGTCGCGTACGCGATTGTATTGGAATCAATGAACCTCCAAGAGCTAAAAGCCGATATATTTTAAATCTGTAGATCTGAAAAAAGTGGTGCAAAATTTTCCATAGGAAAAAGTATTCCAACATTTCATGCAGCACAGGAGAACTAGAACTGATCCACTTAGTCACTAATTTAATGTAGGTACCAACAACAGTTTTTTCTTATACAACTTTTTGTTTAAAGCATCTGAAAATAAAACCAAAATATTTACACTTTGTATTATTTAAGCCTTTCTTAGCTATTTAAAAACCATTGCTTTCCATACCTTAATTGCTGTCAACTGATGTTTTGTGGTGCATAGTAGTATAAGATTCAAAATTGTAGCATAATAAGAACAGTATGATATGACAATTAGTAGCTATGAGGTAGTTCTTCTGATGAATCCAGTTCTAAACTTGAGCTGATGTTTTTGCTGCATATTTTGCTGAGACAGATAGGCGAGATTCTATGAAATCTCTTAAAATTTCTCTGTACAGGAATAGAACCTCCTCTTTATAGAATTTATGTGGTGTCTTCAGTGCAGATTTATTGATCTAGTTTTAGACATTTTTTTTAATAGATTGAGGAGGCTATGTATTATATGTACAGTGTAATTGTAGAAAATCTTAAGTTCTAATTAATTAACATTTTACAAAGATAGAATTTCTAACACAGCAATCAAGTTTCCATAAAAGATAACAATTCAATTGTTTAACATACTCCGACCAAATTTTTTTCCTTAGCCATTACTGACAAATAATCTTATAAATCAGATAAATTAATTTCTATAAAGCTAATTTTTAATTCAGAAAGAATGCTTTTCTTCAGAATAACAATCAACAAGTTTCTTAAAATAATTACAAAATTACAAAATATATTTACACTTTTGGACCTGTACCCTATCAATGAAATTCTACAGCCCCTGATGTATGTTACAAAGATTTTTAGTCGATTAGAGAATTCTGTTTCAATTAACAGATGACTATACCTATAAAAATAATTAAGAAAAAAATACTTCATAAAATATCAGTAAATTTCAGAAGTTCTACATAATGTTACTTTTTTAATTCGATCTAATTAGCTTCTAACTTTTTTATCTTAACTAATATTGTATAAGGCTCCCCTATTCTATGTCCTATTGACTATTAGAATCTTAAAAATGCATAAAGGAATAACAAAGCTTTCAATAAAGTTCAGCCATCAATAAAACTGTTAAAGAAGTCCACCCAGTAAATGGATGGCTGCCTCTTCCTTCTCCATGAGTATCTCCATAATTTTCCCAAATGTATCCAGTTGTCTTGTACTGATGAATAACATTCTTTATCAAATTCTTCCTTAATTCTGTGTACAATCTCTTTGCTTCTGCCTTGTATGGACCATTTATTTTAGAGTAATGATGTAGAGCAGCTACAGTCAAGTAATTAAGATTCATCCAGATGGGCCCTCTCCAATAAGGTGGATCATGTTCAGTATTGTATTGCATGTACACTGGCGATGACTTAGAAAGAGACCTGAGACCATAATTGGTCCATAAAAATTCAGGTTTCTCAAGATCCTGCAAAATCTTCTGCAGTTGATATGAGTTTGGATCCACAATACACAAAATGAATGGGAAGAGGGAAACGTAGCCAAAGGAACTATCTACAAATTTGTTTTTTGGTTCCTCTAGAACCACTCTTATTTTATCCTGGTTCACTTTCACCTGCCTAGAGGCTTGATTCGGTCTCTGTAATCTGACTTTGTCTGTATGTAAGCCAAAGTCAGCATAAGTGTTGGTTTTTGGAGACCAGTGCAATTCGTTCAACAATCTATTATCTGACAAGTACTCAAAAGTATTCTCATATTTATTTGATGGCTTTTGCAAAATGTCTGCAAGAGTAGCCATGACTTTAGATGCCAGTGCCATCCAGCAGCGCAAATCAATATGACGTTCATTATTGGTTGGATGAGATGCTCTTGGATAATCATCCAAACCTGATGTCAAGGTCTTAGGATTCAGCTCCTTATTTGTCTGCTTGTTTCTACCTCTCCACCTGTAAGTACTGGGAAGTTCACCTTTCTGGGTGACATTGTACCATTCAAACCAAGTCTGCAGCCTGGGATATAGTTTGTCAAGCAAGTGCAAATGTTTGGATAGAAGTTCACCATGTCTGTGCTCCAAAATGTACTGCAGAGTTATAAAGAACGTAGGTGGATTAGCATTGGTGTTAACTTGAGTGACAAACTCTTCTGGGACCTTGGCCAAAGCCTCTTCACCAAGTATCATTTCTCTAGGAATCCAGCCCTCAACATTCATTAGATCAAACCAATGACTGATGATGTCCATTTCTATATCCAAATCCCAACTGGATAGAAGAAGACCATGGAAACCTTCATCCCATAGGAAGCCTCTGGGGAAGAAACTCCTACTGGGTACAGCGCTGTAAAGAGGTGCCTTCCAGTAAGGTACAGGGTCTTGAGTGTGAACACTTTGCACCTGTGCTGATCCATAAAAGTATCCTATGCCTCCAATCATGTTGGAAAATGCCAGCTGGGCAAATTTGATTTCATCATTCTTGTACCCTTTTTCTTTCAGTTTGAAGGTCTTCTCAAACCTCTCATCGAACTGCTTTTCATAAGTACTCAGAGCTTTGTCATAATTTTCTCCATATAGTTTTTCTTTGTGACTGACAATGCTGTTTCTTTCAAATCTCACTTCTAGCTCCATAGGCAATTCAGATGTCACTTGAGTTACAATGAAATTGGGTATAAGCATTTTTCCATTTTTCTGCCTGAGTTCCTCACCAGCTAAAACAATTCTCCCCATGTTGGTATTATCTTTTTCAGCCACTAGTCTGAGGTTCTGCATAACTGTCTCCTTTAAAACACTCAAGTTAGGTGCTGATGTTATTAAGTATGACTGATCGACAGAGCTAGCACTCTTGATATTGAAATTAAGATTAAAGTAACCCAGCTCCTTGGTTTCTCCCTCAACACCAGTTAGAGCATCACTCAAATGATCAACCACTGGATTGATGTTTCCATTGGTTTTGTCTTCAATGGCAGTGTAAAATAACAACGAAATCTTTTTATTCTTGATACTTGGTTTCAGAGCTGTAACATTGATCTTAGCAGTCCAATCACCTCCATTCAACCCATGAGTGTTCTTAATAAATGAAGTCTTTAGCAGTACTTTGTTATCCACGATCTCCTGTATTCCAAAGTTCTTACCATCGTGCTTGGTCCATCCGTACCTTTCCAGCTTGTCTTCCTGAGTGCACCAGTGCCTTAGTCCTCTGCCATCACCTTGCAGAGTGTTAGGGAAGTACCACATGAGGCCTGTCACCAAAGAAAAGGGCTCTCGGGTCTTCATACCAAAGTAGACACCAGGTCTATACGAGCCCCAGTAGTAGTCGTGCTTGTCCAGCCGGCTCACCTCAATGAGTTTTTCATTGCTGAAGGTCGTGTTGACGCGGGTCTCGTTGTAACCCTTGTAGCACAGGCCGGCAGCCACAGCCATTACAGCGATTGGGATGGCGACTTTCCAGATGAAGATCTGGTAACTCGAACTTGGCACCGGGGATGACGTGTCCTCTCTCACGACCTTCAGCCGGGATTTAACCTGCCGGTCGTTGGCTCTGGACTTTCTCATATTCAATTTGGCTAACGTATGTTTGGTCTCTATTACGAGGAAGATTATCAGATGAGGATCATTGAAGGGTTGAAATCTTGAAATTGTTAATTGATCGAATTTTCTCTGAAAAATTTATAATAGTTTCACGAGTGAACGTCGAGATTTTGCTTGCTTAACGGTTCTATAATAGCTACATAGTTTTGTATACTTACGCTTAATCATTTGGCAAAACAGGAAAAAAATGCCGCTATTAGGTTATGCGGTAGCGCCAGAGGAAACTGGAAAAGGTATAGCTTTTAAGTCGTCAAGGCCACACATGCACGCACACACACACACACATATATATATATATATATATATATATATATATATATATATATATATATATATGTACCTATACATATACCACGGTGGCAACGCATGCGCCACTTACAAAATTTGTAACTCATTAATTTAAAAATAGTTTTACGTAAATACTAATTTGTGTAATATTTGATGAGTTGTATAGAAATACTAGAAACAATGGTCAGTCGCAGATTTAATTGAAAAACAATTTATTAATAATTAAATACTATACATACTTAAAAGATATATATATATATATATATATAACTTTAAATATAGTTACATTCATCGGTCGCTCGATAGCGAGTGACGATCCTCAAACATTATATTATAATCAAAATAATATTTTAGTTTTACAAATTAAGTCTTGATCATAATTAATTGAAACATCAGACGGAAAGTGCTTGTTGTGCTCTTATGCACAGGAGGCCAGTGATGAGAGTGCACATAGGCTCTTGCTCTTTGGGAAAACGTTGATTTTAATCCCTTTCTTAATGATTGCAGCACGTTGAAGATTTCCTCAATTACACGAAAACAAAACAAAACACGCAGTTTCGCTAAGTCTACGACTTCTATCTACGAGTGTGGTGTACAAATGATGGCTGAGTGTATCTTCTGGTTTGGTGAATTTCTTAAATTTCGAAATCCTCTGCTTCTTCATAAGAGATAATACAATGATGCGCACCTGACGGTTCTCTCTCAATTTGTTTTCTTCCACAGGAGAAAATAATACATTGAACTTGTCTTTCGCGCGGCTGAGGAATGTCGATAATCAACCCGAGTAGTCATTGTTGTCGTACAGGGCTTGATCATAAAGTTCGCCCTTAACTAGTCGACCGCCAAAGTAGCGGCCGTTCAACGAGTCCCTTGCTCTTTCTGCCTCTGTAAAAGAAAATATCAAGTATTAGATTTATTAATTCCTGTAACTACTTTCTATCTCAATATGCCCTTTTTTGACAAGATTAACTCACCGGTCATTTGTGAAAACTCGACGAAAATCTTTACAATGATTTCTGGATCCTCGTCGTCCTCGGACTGTCTCTCATTATAAATGATGACGCGCTCTACAACGCCGAATTTGGAGCACTCGTCCTGAATCTCTTCTTGAAGAGTCTGGTCAACGTCTTCGGGCGCGACCATGTTCCGAAGAATGACGACACGGGATTCTACTTTGCGCATGAGTTTCTGCATAACTAAATGGCGAGCACTTTGACCCTTGATCGACATATTCTCTTGTTGTTGGAGTGTCTGAGGTTCAGCTTCCTCAAGCAATTTCTTTTGAAGCTCTTCTTGTTGTTTCTGGTGGGCTGCTTGCTCTTGAGCTCGGCGAAGAACTTCTGGACCTACAGGTACCACTGCGGCTGCGGCTGCGGCTGCGGCAGTGACCACTTGCATTGGCTGAAACATTTTTTTTTAATTTTTAGTTTAATTCGAACATGATGAATTCATTTAATGAGACGGAAACTCCTTAGAGTTAAAACCCGATTTAATACTTACAACTGGAGCTCCGACTACGGTTGGCGTGACGACGGCTGGAGGCGGTATGACCACGGGTTGTCCGGGAATGGGCTGAATGATCGCAGGTGGTCGATTAAGAGTTTGCGGGATGGCTATGCCTGGTGGTGGAATGTTAGATGCAACACTGGCTATCGTTGGAGGAGCCAAGATCGTCGAAGCTGCTAAAGTAGGACGTACTATCCCTGGCATTGCTGTAGAAAAAGAAAACAGTTATCACGTTATCAATCATTTTTGCAATTACAGAGAAAGTCAGTAGTTTTTTAATGACTGGTAATCTACCTTGTTCTTTAGTCATCGAAAATAAAATACCCTTACTTAATAACTCAAATGTTTTAATAAGAAAACTTACCAGTACCGAGAATTGGTGTGGCTGCAGCTCCTAGTTTGCTCAAACCGAGCGCAACAGCATTGCTTGCCACCGCATCCATAGCTTGGATTTTGGCTGTGGCTGCTGCAGCTGCAACCGCAGCGGCGGTGGGCATCATGCTAGTTCCACTAGGTGGTCCCATGAGTGCGTTGGGCGGTGTTATAGCTCTACCGACTCGGAGGTACTGTCCTCCGAGGTCGAAGAGGTTCATGGAAGCAATGGCCTCAAGAGCTGACTGCATGGACTCGTACTCAATAAAACCATAGCCCTTGTGGCGGTGCGGCGAGCTGCCTTGAGCCAATTTACAGTAGGTGATTGGGCCAAAGGCTTCAAAGACTGACTTGATATCTTCCTCGGTCAAATCTTGATGGATAGACGCGATATAGATGCGGTTGTAATGCTTCGACTCCTCTGTGATTTCGTCGATGACCGACTGAGCTTGTGGCATGTTAGACGGACGTCCTACCACCTTTCAAAAAAAAAAAAATCAATTTTGAGTCTTATTTCCAGACAAGAGATCGTTTGTGAAAGATTATGAAGAAATTAAGACATGAGTGACTCAGTAAATTGCTTTCATACATGTAGAATTAATCTTTAAAAAAGACATTGGGTACTACTAACAGTCACGAATCACTCATGATAAAGAAATCAATAGATTATTGACAAGAATCTTTAAAGAATAGTGAATGTAAACTATACAACTTTTATGATTCATTGGAATATTGGATAATGTCAAGGAGTTAAAGATTCTTTGAGAGACAGGAGCGGAAGTATTAGGAAGATACAATATAAATTACGTCGGACCTCCGAGGAGTTGGTAGGATTTCGCAGGGACAGGAAATTCGTTAAATAGGTACGTCCCGCTACCTTGATATTACGTCCACCAATCATGACACCATTCATCTGTTCAAGCGCAAGTTGCGCCGCCTCGGGAATTTCGTATTCAACAAAGGCGAATCCTTTGTGTTTCTGGGTCGCCGGGTCCCAGGACATGTTGATTGACTTGATTGGTCCAAAGGGCAGGAAAGCCTGCCTAATTGTGTCTTCCTTCAGCTCGAAGCTTATACTGCCTACGTAAACCCTGTTTGATAAAATAAATATGTTAGCTGTTAGCTTGAGATTGCGTAAATATGTATACTACATGCTAGATTATATTTAAGATCGAATTCAGTAAGTTTGACTCGTTTTGCAATTTTTCATCTATGTGAATTGGGTATTTAGACAATTAATATCCAATTCTCTGTATATTCAAAATAGTGCGCAGAAAATAGCAGAATAATTGTTGCTTACTAAGTATAAAAACCTGAATTTATTAAACATGCAAGTTATTAGCTTATTAAAAATGTCAAAAAATGGTGAATAATCTCATGGCGAAATTATTGTTTGAACTTTACTTTTGATTGAAATGAAAATTGTACTGTAACATTTAGATGATTGAGAATTTTTTAGCTAATATATCATGTATCCATTTAAAGACTTTTAAATCAAATTTTCAAATGATACTTTGAACTAAAAATATAAAGTGTTAGTTGTACTATGCTACTTATAACTATACTAACTTATGAAACTAAAACGGATTTATTGGTTCCAAAATATTTTACTAACATACTTAAAAGAAATCAGTATTTGATAAAAAAAAATTGTACTGAAATTAAAATGCATATCAGCGCGATGATTATTCAAATACTTCATATTTTGCAACCAACAAAATACTTAAAATGAAGACGCTTAGCAATAATGGTATAAACGATGGTGATAATCCGGATGGCACTGGAGTTGAGTTGGACTTGGTAGATGATTGAGCTGAGGAATTTTTTATGAATGGGATAAATTTGGCAAGTGGAACAAATTGGCTTCTACTTTTCTTATGGCATGGAGTAAACAAACCTGCACATGAGGGCGAGAGCCTGTTGTCTCTGCACCTGATTCCGCTGACTAGCCATTTGCTGTAACACAAAGGACCATAGGCCTTCTATTGAAAAATCCTTCCCCCCTCTCTGAATTTCTAATACTCTTAAACTAAGCTCTTTTACCATCTCTACACGTTTTTACTAGACTAACTCTCTCATAACCATTGAATGCAATATACAAAATTAGTCGTCTGAAATAAATAAAAGAATCGTTCGACAAGCCAATTTCTCGTTCTTCCCGGGAAACATGGTGATACAGCTCTGCTTCCGCCGACAATACGAAACTGCAACGCGATTGCGAATCATATTCAGAATTCGATTTTTGGGTAGAATGTTCGAGGGGTTATTTAAATTATTACAAGTGATGGGCGAAACGTTATTACTACTGTTTCAGAATCATTAAATAAAAATTAAATTCGGTGATTTGATTAAATGAGACTAACCTGCACATAAGCAATAAAACTTGTTGCCGAAGGACCATTTTATTTCTCTGCAGAGAGAAAAAATTATTTAGTCAGATTTTCAATATTTCACGCGAATTTGACAACTTGTTAATACGCGTTACAAATGTTGAATCTTAAGAGACAATAACGAGAATTTAAATAACATTAGAAATTGACGTGACACTTCTTTTTCATGAAGAGAGCAATAATAAACACTGGGCAGAAGCTCATGTTTTACTCATAAAAAAATTAAAACAATGGTAAAGAGCTGAAACTGTATAAATAGTAAATTTATTACATTTTCTAAATATAATCCGTATTTCGTGAAAAATGTATAAATATTGCATCACAAATCATTATTAGACTGTTATTGTAATATTTGTAAGGATTATATCTTAAAAAATGCAATGAATTCAAAATGACATACATTAATCTAATATCAATTGTGCTTTTCTACATAAATAATAATATTATAAGTTTCTTTTATGAATTTGAAAAAGAAAAATAATCAATTTGAATGAATAAATAATTAATAAAAGAATTTATATCGTATTTTACGATGCAATTTATATTGTAATCTTCAAATTGAAAAAAAAAAAATAATAAAGTTATGTACTTTAACACTGCAAAGAATTAATTTTAAGAAATGAAATTTAATTTCTGTTTTTACAACAAAATTTTAATAGACGTGCTATTGCAATGAGACTAGATATTATACTTTTATTGTTAATAATATTTATCGTTTTTGAAACTGCCATTACTTTCACATCTTCAAGAAAAAGCACAATTATAAAATAAAAATCAGTAAGACACAAATCGTATTTGAGTCTTTCTGTTACCTGTTGTTGATGAGCTAAAGTCTGTTTCATCAAAACCATCTTGATACTCTGTTCCATAGCATATTTCTTAGCTCGGTTCACAGTGTCCTGTTGATCAGAAGAAATCTTTGGTAAACCAGCCCCCAGTATCCCAGGTAATGTAAGGTACTTGGCTCCAGGACCTAAAAAATTGAATCATGGTAAAAAATTCTTATTGCTAAAAGTAGACGATTTAAAAGTTAAATGGGAAAATCAGATCTTATCAGCTAAACGCTCATTTGATTAAGGAATCGACTTTCAACAAATCTTTATCGAAAGGACTCAACTTTTTTTCTATCTCGCGACAATTTTTTTGCATCATAATAAAAGGGGACACTGAGATGAAATTCGTTTACACGTAATTGCTTACGATTCACCGAACAACTTTAATAATCCGCCAAAAAATCTCTACAAAAGATAGAATATATAACAAAAATGATAATACACACCTGCAACCACTTGTCCTGTTTGATTGAGATCGTAAATCGGGCCAGGCAGATAATCCGACACATTTCCTGCAAAAGTAAACGATTAGACGACTTCAAATACATCAATTTTAGTGTTATACTTCAACCATCATTCTTTAATTAATTATACCACGTGGCATGATCTATTTTTTATCGATAATAAGTTTTAGATGGTTGAAGTATTTTTGATGCTTTTTTCGTGAAAAAGCATCAACTAGGGATTCGTAAGGGACTATATCAGAAATCTTTTCTTGGGACTGGTATCATGTGTTTAGCTCTGTAAAATTGAGAGAAAATTATTACGAATTGAATCATGATAATAATAAGAAAATATATATAAAGAATATTGGAATATCTTTGAAAGACGAAATTTTATATCATGTTAGGAAATGAAGGAGGCATTGGATCTCAGAAACTGAAAAGTAACGGTGTCTCTCAGTGGTTCCATGATGAGGTACCTCCATGAAACTGTAAGTTTAAAGAAATTAAAACAATCAAGATAGGAATTAGTCTCTTCAACGTTGAGCTGATAATTTTAAATCCACAAGTCTCACACATGTATACATCAACGATAGTAATTTAAATGACAATATAATGACATAATGATTTTTAAATTGGCAGGGCTGTGTCAAATTAAAATTAATCGATTATTTTTCGCGACCAGATAACAAACGACTAACGCGGTAAATTAGAATTTGTTAAGCGATTAGTTTATTTAATTACCCTCTGCAACTTTTATACAAATTTTAGTCTAAAAAATATTGCGCGGTTAAAAAAAATATTACGCCTTCGTAAATAATCGATTAATTTGATAATCAATGCTACATTCATATCATATCCTCCTTTTCATAATTTTTACTTTTTTTTATGAACCATCCTCGACATAATTCCGGTTCTCAAGTGATCATTTAGCTACACACCGGACGCAACGCTACAAATGTATCAACCGAAAGCAAGAGAGAAATATTCTTTAATCTCTACCAATTTGGCTGGGCTAGTCTTTCTGAAACAGAAACAAAAAACGTGACGCATTGATAAGGTGCTTCTCTCTCAAAATGTTTTACTTGAAAAAAAAAGAAAGAAAAAAAGAAGACGGCTTTATGATCCAGAAAAAAATTATGTATCGCTTTCGTATAATTATAAATATGAGTCGCGTTAATTTATTTCATACGTCATATTTTGAAATCATTCAAATGCTTCATTAGATTTAAAAGACATGTTTCAATCCAATCGGCACGAATGATTTTTTTGAGATGACAATACAAGAAAATCATACGCGATCGCATAGTTATATTTATACGAAAACTATGCGTAAATTTTGTCTGGACTATCATTTTTTTTCGAACACGTGAGCCTCTACTTTTGTCTGATCACTCGATTATTTGGCTAACCGTGTTCAGGGTCGAGCAATGAAGGTTGCGCGCACAAACTATCCGAGAGACTTGTGAGGCGACGCAGAAATCTGTAAGCACAAAGCAAAGGAGAACAATCTAAGTGCAATTTCTCTGCGCCAATTTTTTAAACTTTGCCTGTTTCCAACCTAAACATACTTCTAAGTCCTAAGTTTGAATACATTTTTTTTTAATGTTAGCAATGGCGATTCCGAAAGCCATTTGGCAATCGAGGCTCCTCGTGAATATAAACAACTTACCTGATTTGACATAATTTTTTTACAATCATAAATTTTACTTTTATTTCTATGCATACATCGCCACTGCCTGAACTAAATACAAGTCTCAATCTTTTGAATCACAAAACAAAACGAAAATAAAGTTTTAAACCGCTTTTAAACACATAAGCTGTTAGTTTAAATCTAGTTTAGTTTTGTTTTTAAAGGAAAAAGCAAGAATTTTATTGCTCTTGCTTGATTGCATAACCTGACTAAAGCAAAACTGCAATTTTAAGAGGGAGACTCATAGTTAGCTAGACAAAATAATAGCTAGCCTAAAATGCTGACCTATCTAAAATTCGTGAATGATTTGTACTCGACATATTTAGTTGCCGTGAGTCAGTGGGAGAGTTCACATAAAACTCAGATTCGTTCTCTTTCTTTCTTTGGTGCGCGCTCATGATCACAGCTGAGTCGAAGGCCACAGATTCTGTACTGTCTCCCTGCTGTAACATCTCAGAACAGAAGGACAACCATACATTAGTTTTTGGCATTCAGGGGCCCCCGACGCGCGCCTAACAAAATCACCCTACCCTACGTCCCGCGAATTTTCTAAAATGTCATTTTTTCAATGGAAACCATGAGAGGCCTCAATTGGCCCAAAGTGCGATAATGTAACTAAAGAAACATTTTGCTAGCTTATTTCTGTTTATCCTTTCTTTCTTCTTTTTATCGCAATTTAGTTTAGGGCTGGTGCTTCCATGATATTATTGCGACTTTTAAGGAGCACACAGTCCTTGTAATTTATTTTTGCTTGTTTAGGTCATATCCTACATGTATTAGCAATGTACCTTCTGATCGTATTTTTTTCGCTGGTGGCTCCAAATTGTTCTGCTGCATGACTGGTACCTGCTGTAAATAAAGAAAATGCACTGTTAGAAATATAACTTTGTGAAAACTACATTTTTTTGCTTTGAGGTACTTTATCAATTACTCTTTATTGCATAAATTTGCATAACGTACTATTTACTGCGAAGCAAATGATATTACAATGTTTTTAATTGCAAAGCATCATTGACAAAAAATAATCAATTGCTATTGGCAAGCATCCATGCACAAGTATACATTATTGTTGATCTTCCTTGCAAATGAAAACTGCCTATTCGACTGCATAACGTGTATATCAAAAGCTAGTATCGGATGATTTTTCATTCCTAATAGTCTGCAATTCAACCTAATCTGTATGAGCTTCCCTCATTTCCTCTTTGAAATGTTCATTCTACACCTCATGCTATAGCGTACACACGACGTCAAAACGTAAGCACTCTATACCTATGCGTAAAAAACATACAAAGAAGGTTCCGACTTTGAAACGTAAAAATCCATGCAAATCACCGGAATTTTCAACGATTTTCGTAATAAAGATAAAACTCCACCCACTAGCTAGTCGTTTCTACTACGACGACGCAAACACGGGCGTGTTTTCGTTAAGTATACGTTCTAGAAAAACGACAGCCACCAAACCACGGTTCAACGCACCAAAAATCACGCCGCACTCGATTTTTAAGAAAAACGCTGTATTCTATACCAAACTTTCAAATTTGACACCCGCAAATTACAGAATATAAGCTATTCGTGTCACATAGGTATATCGACCGCGTAAAAGCACGACGCCGTTTTCGGCCATTCGGACGCCATGTTGGCATGCGTTGACGAGCACATCACTATCACATCGTTTTCGAGAAGGAATATTCGTGGACGAGAAAACTTACCATAGACATGACTCCGTTCATATTTGCAGTCTCAGAGAATGACTAAGATTCTCTGTAAGAGATGATCCTCGAAGAGGTTTCTATATGGAAGATAGAAACAAAGCTGAAAATAGAGAAGTTGCAAAGGACAGCTCCGACCTGCTTGGGCACCACCAAACGACTGAACTCTGAAGTTAGTGAAGTCTGTGAAGTGTGAAGTGGACGGGGGAGTGCTCAGGCCTCAGACTGCGCGCCCTCTGCTCATCAGCTCATTTGATGGCTCTGCCATATGTATTATGCGCGCTGGATTTAAAATATAGTCGAGGCGGAAGTCTATATTTTATCATGAACTTTTATATTGAAAAAATTAATGCAATGCTGAAATAGATATAGACTCTATTCTCAATCCCGTCAACTCTATTCTCTCGTCTTGCGAGTAATTTATCGCCTATTTGGTAGGTGCAATTAAGCTATAATGACAGTAGTTTTTAAAAAGAAGACACATGCAGATTATAATTGAATAAACCAAATAAACTAATACTATCACAAGCATTTAAATTTATTTTCAACGTCCATTTCTCCGCTCCGCAGAATATCTGTTTTGACTATTTATGCGTCTGTTTAAAACTGCATTTGACTGATGTAGTCATGCTGTGTATATAGATATATTTGTTAAGACAACGAAACATGTGTTTTTTAGGTTAGATTCAAGCTGAAGGTTTCGATCGATATAGTATTTTAATAATTTTAATAACAGCAATGGACAGCAATAGCAGATTCCAAGTTAGAATCACGGATGAAGAAAAGGTCATTTTTCTACGCTTCACATATTTTGAAAACCACTCTTTTTTATTAGAAGTCGAATTTGAGAAAGAACATTTTGCAAGAGCCTTATTTTGATTCTCAAATTTGTAATACTCGAGAGTGTTTAAAATAAAAATGAATGTATTTACAGGGTAAAGGATTGTTTGCTGTTTCTTCTTACAAAGAGGGCGATATAATACTGGAAGAAAGACCGCTTGTCTGCTGTCAATTTGCATGGAACGCAGACTACAAGTACTTGGCATGCGACTATTGCATGAAACCATTGGAGACTGCTGAAGAAAATGCACGTCGATTAAGTGGCAAGAGTGACTTAATCCTGCCCTTTCCTGAATGTTGCGAAACAAAGAAGGATTCGATATCAGAATGCGAGAGCTGTGGCGCCAAGTATTGCAGTACCGAGTGCCAGAACGAGGCATGGCAGAGGTATGTAACAGAGAGTAAAAATATTGGGTACTTTATCCATCAGTCTATATATTTCTTCTTTGACTTCAGGTATCATCAGATATTGTGCTTGCAGTCAAGACAAAACACTGAACATCACCCATTGGTCCAGCTGAAAGAAACTTGGAAACAAATGCACTATCCTCCAGAGACTGCAACTATAATGTTGCTTGCTCGAATGGTTGCAATGGTCAATCAGGCAACAGACAAAACAGCCATAATTTCAACTTTCTCACAATTTTGCCACAGAACCATAAATGACACGCAGGAAATTGCTCACAATCTACTGGGGGAAAAGTTTGTCGGGCAAATTGATGTGTTGAGGCAAATGATGCAAAAGACCTTGAACACTGAGCTTGTACCAGAGGTAAGATTAATTGTTGATAAATTTTGTAGCAACTTCTTTTAAATTTGTCATTTTTCATTTTCTTTATTTCAGTGGTTTACACCAAACGGTTTTAGGAGTTTACTAGCTCTGGTTGGCACAAATGGTCAAGGTATTGGAACCAGTGCATTCAGCAGATGGGTAAAGAACGTATCTGCGCTGGATTTACCAAACGATCAAAGGATCCAGGTGGATAAACTCATAGACCGAATTTACGATGAAATGGATGAAGGTATAGTGAAGACTGAGTATCTTGCATTCCTTCTAATTTTCCATAACTAACTCTATTTCATTGCAATAGTCGTCGGAACTTTCCTGAATAACGAGGGCTCTGGTCTCTACGTTCTGCAATCAGCCATAAACCACAGTTGCGCGCCAAACGCAAGCGTCGAGTTTCCGCACTCGGACAGCCGACTAGTGGTACGTGCGCTTCGCGACATCAAGCCTGACGAGGAGATCTGCATAGCCTACCTGGATGAGTGCCACCTGGAGCGGAGCCGTCACTCCCGGCAAAAAGCCCTGAGTTCGCTTTACCTCTTCGTTTGCAAGTGCGACAAGTGTCAGCAACAAGCTAGCGATCCTGACGTTACCAGCGATGAGGAATTTGACGACGAAGACGATGATTAGACGACTTTCGAAAAGATCAGGTGTGAGAGACGAACTGTTTGATTGCGATCTTGCTATGACTGATAGGCAGTTCATGCTTAGATGGCTTGTCCAGAGTATTGGAAACGTCAGATATTATTTCTATAAGTTTGATGTCTAGCAGAAAATTGCGGAATGTATTTTTGTAACTATTTACCTAACTTTGCTTATTCATGTTTCTTACAGAGTTATTTTTCTTGAATAGCTGTTACATGTATCTTCGTATAGTATGGGTAATGTAGATTTTCTGCACATACTTGCGCAAATGAATGTACCAAAACTAATTTCTTTAACTTTTTATAAAGCGAACGAATAAGACGTGAATCGCATTATGCTAACTATATAGTAACTACTTGATTGCGATACTAATAGGTATTTTGATAGTTTATGATTAGCATATGGCCAAATATATCTAGATTACAACTATTATTTTGTTTTCTTTTTATATGTTATATTTTTGTTAAAATCAACTGTACCACGCAGAAAGTTTGTACTAAAAGTTTTATATCATCGAATAGTTTATAGTTTTTGTATGTATTGCTAAAAGCATGAAATTAAATAAATCATTAAAAAAACAAGGAAGTTTGAAAGTAATACAGACACCTACATGTTTAGTGACTTAAATAATACGTTTTTATTTTGGCTAAAATACAAAACCAGTCTTTAGAAATTAACATTTGTTTTCTTCCGGTGCAAGGCACTTTTTTATTTTATAAAAAGTGTAATTTACAACTTATCATATGTCATGTACAATTTGAGACAAAAAGCAGATCAACTGCTGATACTTTTTACACAGTCTAGTTTATACAAAATGTTATTTTTTATCTAATAATTGAAATAACGGTCGTTTATTTTAAATACACAATTCTTAAAAAATAGAAATATATTGCCAGTGCCAGTGCTAAATTCATTTAACAAAACATAATAAAAATAGAATGAACTAGTTAGTATTCAACATTTTTAGCACACACTGAGTGATATTTTAGAGGTAAATATATATGTACATATATTTGATTTAAATAACTTAAGCTAATAATACCAATACTATATAATACAAACAGCACCTTCAGTGATTTCAAGTGATACGTTCATCACATTAGTTTCAAGAATGATTCTCTTTTACAGTAAAATCGTTTCTTCCAAGTTGGAGAATATTCGCGGCATAACACGGGAGTGGCGTCGTTAGAACTTTCTGCGTCACGAGATTTTTTAAAAAGTTTGGAATACTTTGGCTTCGAAATTCCACTCTAACGCAAAAATGTAACTTTTACTTTCAATAATAAAAAAAAAATAATCTTATTTATGAAAACTTACCCTGTGAAGATAACTTCGTCCGGTAATTTTTCAGCAGCTTCTTCGTCTATCCACTTTTGATCTAAACTTTTGACTTTTAATGCTTCGAACGTTGGCGGATTTTCTCCAAAACACTTATCTACATATTCTTCTCGTTGCTTGTGTTGCGTGAAGTCAAGTCCAAGTGATCTGAAAAAGTAATTTTATCTGTTTTGGAAACTGAAATTATTCTATTTGATAAATAATGATTTATTCTTACGTTGATACAGGAGCTGCTGGACGAAATGGCAAAGGTGCTTTCACGGTACCATTCTCTTTTTTAGTCAACAACATTTGTACTAAAGAAGGAATATCCCGTCCCGTTAGTTTCACTAGTTTGCAGCTCTTGTAACCCATTCCTTCCACTACTGCCATTAGTATATTTTTCATAACCAATTTCTTTGAGCAGAAAAAAAAATTTTCATTCATTATCAAAGAGAAATATGTTGGTAAAATGTTCTTAATTTTCTTCTTCTTTGGTTTATCCTTAATAGATAAAAATACAATGTCCTCGTGCTCTACAGCTTGCACCTCCATTTCCATTTGATACACATCAAAGCTCTGCATTATTTTATCTTCAATTTCCTCAAGAGACATGTTCTCTGGATTATCTCTGTTTTCATTTCTGCTCTTGAATTCGTAGGTGTACCAAACTTTTCTCTTGTAATGTATACTCACGTCTATAATGCATTATAGTTATTAATTATTTTCAGATTAAAAAAGAGATTTATCACTCCTTGGGTCCAAAACTTACCAATAACTTCTAGCGTTGCTAATCGAGTCTTTAAAATGCTTTCTGATAGTTTTTTCTTCTGTAAAATTAATGAAAACTTATTATTAAAAAAAATTGGTTTGAAACATAATTGTGACTAATAATAGATGTATACATACTGCAATTTCTTCCTCGATTATCCTAAGGGCATGAGGCGTCGTCAGACTATCGTGGTTTTTCACTAGCTTTGCTTTTATTTGCTCCCACGAAAGTTCAGGAAAACATGGTAGCACGGCTGATTCCAAATCTTCAAATTTGAATTTCTTGATGACATTGCTTATTCGACTCTTCACATTCAAGGATACTGTGCGAATGCAATTATTATGTTAATTTGATCAATATACACAGTCAGAAATTTTTCACAAAATAAAAAAAAGCGTTCTCTACGTGAACAAACATTCGGTAAATGCAAAATGTTGGTCTCTACACAACATCGTATTGAAAAACTGACCGTTGGACCTAACCTCAAAATTCGGTCTTCTTCAAATTCATCAATGAAAACATCAAGAAAATAAGGATTTTACTCACCGCTCGGCATCGTGCACTTCAGACACGGAAGTTCTTCCCGTCTGTGGAAATCATGAACGAGTTATAGCAGTTCGGGGACAAAATTGTCGATGAAAAAGAGAATCACAAAACCTCGGTTGTTTGCACGTCAAAATATACAATTGGAGCTGTACTCTCGTAGTTGGCGCCAAATTTGACAACAGGTATAATTCCGCATTCTCCGCTAGATAGAGCCACTTTGACTATTCTGTTATATACGTATAAATATACCGTCCGCCACACTAGAAGCGCGAATATTCAAAATAAAAGAATAAAATCAAGTTTCTAATATAACTGACAATCTTTCCTCGATGTTTTTCCGCACGAATCCGAGAGACGCACTTTTACTCCCTTTACGATCCTTTTTGCCACCCGTCATAAAACGTGCGCAGGGATTTTCCCAAGCGCACTAATCCTTATTAGGACCTCAGCACCCGAGCCCTCTGCCTGCAGCACATCTGGGTCCTTCCCCCCCTCCCGCGCTTTCTCACTCCCTCCCAAAAACTACTTGGCGTGCAGCCGAGGATGAATTAGCCCGAAGAAAACGCAGAGAGAAAGTGTTGTTAATAATGGTAAAATCGTCCTCATTTAACAAATCATAATCGCGCGCTTGAAATCGAACTATAATGTTCTAAAGACGAAACGAACCGACCTTATATGTTATATTCCCGGACGCGGAACGCGAAAATTTGTATTCAGCCCTTTTATTCCATTCGCGATATTATATTTCAGATTTTATGAATTTATGTATGAAATTGAACACGAAAAAGGTGATTTCAAATCGCAAAAGCTTATTACACCACTAATTTAACCAGACTCTCTTCAAAGTGTTCTCTCGAATTATTTCTCTTTGACGCAGTATATAATATGAAAAATGCATGAGCCAAAAAATCAAAAGCAAAGCTCTACTATACTTATACGAAGCAAAAAAGAAAAAGAAAAAAGTTCAATTTCAGCCGAGAACATAAAAGCATTATTAGTATTAGGGATACCGTGTAATACGAGGGCAAGAAATGAACGACAAGAAGCAGCGTCACAGCCATCGTTGAATGTCATTAACATTTATTGATATTACCACCTCGTCGTGTGGAAAACGTTATCTCGCCCTCTCTCGCGTCTCGTCGAATTTTTCGATGCAATCTCACACGCCACATAATAACCGCTTACATACTTTCTCTCTCTCTCTCTCTCTCTCTCTCATTCACACACACACACACACACGAGAACGATCCTGTCCTTCGTCATCATCGTCGTTTTATTCCTCTTTATTTTTTTTTTTTTAGAATAACTTGGCGGACGACACGACGTGTCGCCGGGGGAACAATTGCTTTGATCGCTATCGGGCTCCTGGCTTTTTTTCTCGCTTTTTGTTTTATAATACACGAGGCGCTTGGAAATGAAAGTATACCGCGGTTTACAATATAGAGACGATATATCGAGGGAATGATGCAGCTGAGATCGACGACGGGCCGTTGCGCCGATTCTCTCGCGACGGGCTTTTCTGATTATACATTTATATAGATTCGAAGAGGCATATATATCGACAGGTGGACATTTTCTTTAGAGATTATATTATTGTAATCGTTACTTATTGCTTTGAATTTGGAG
Organism: Nasonia vitripennis; assembly: GCF_009193385.2. Classification (NCBI taxonomy): domain Eukaryota; kingdom Metazoa; phylum Arthropoda; class Insecta; order Hymenoptera; family Pteromalidae; genus Nasonia; species Nasonia vitripennis. The sequence continues at coordinate 6,495,239 of NC_045757.1, read as the reverse complement.
GCGACGTGCGCGAGAATCGGGCCAACGAGCTTGATTACACAGTGTTTTTCTTTCAGCTTTACAGATATACAAAAGTAGCTTAAAATTAGGTAATTAAAATTATCAATCAGGTACGAAATCGAATGTTTTTCACATATTGTTATTTTTCATATAATGAATTTCATATAAGCTCCTATCTCTGGGTTAAAATATCGTTTATTGCGAAAAAACAATACTGCGTCGGGTGTTCCTTCCGAAGCAAACTTCTTCTCTTCAACCTTCGCTTCTTATGCATGCATTTTTTGTATCTTCTTTTGTATTTAGTTCCGCTGAATCGAAGCCTTTGTAGTTCTGGATCGTTCCGCGAAACGGAGGAACGGCCAGGTTACGTTAAATTTTCTCAATACGTTTGTTTATACGTGGGAGTTTAAAATCGAAAAAGTCGCGAAGCACTTGCAAAGCTGTATCTTGTAAAATTGTTGTTGTTGTTGTTGTTGTTTTTTTAGTTATTTAACTTTATTTAACTTTGCTTCGTTTAGTTGCGCGTTTACACTCATTTAGAAAGTTTATATCGATTTATAAAGTTATACTATAGCTTCTCGTTTTAATTTTTCTGACAAAAATTCGACGTAAGTTTAGCGACCATTCACGTTTCAAGCTTTTCATCGTTTTGGCAGTAAGCGTGTGTCTTTCTCAGTTTGCATTATATATTATTCTCTTTTCTGACTCGTTTATCCTACGACTTCCATACGTAAATATTGACTCGAAGAAAAACCGAGGAAATGATTTAGAACAGAAAAAATCGTTTCATTTACTCAGAAAATGATGCCTGATTTTTGTCTTCACTCGTGCGTCGTCTCTAAACTTTACTTCGGAGAGTAAGCTAGATCTACACTTTTCTTCGCTACGGTGCTTTTTTTATACTTTTGTAAACGCGAAAACGCAGCGGTAGAGCCGAGACAAAGCTTACACTCTTCAAGCCTAAACAGTGCGTTATAATCTCTTATTTAGACTCTCATCTCGAAGCGTTAAAAATTTGACCATTTTCAGATTTAAAAATAGCTTCTCCTAAGACAACCGATATCCGTTAATTATCACAAACTAATACTATACACAACGGTATTAATACTTCGACACGACTCGCTAAACATCGGAGATTTAAAAGTGTATATATACGGTATATAACATCAGTGAGTTGCACATTCCCCTAATAATCAACAGTGTCCGAATTTTCAAGAATAATAAAATCCCTCGATCATCGCACCCGGATTAACGATAATAATATCGTGTGAGACATACAGATTCGCATCGTCGAAAGAAATTTGTAAACAGTGTCGACAAAGTGTTCTTTTTTATTTTTGTGTGTAGAAAATCTGTCGTAAAATCCCTCCTCGTCGTCGAGCGAAAAAGTACTCGCGCGAGAAGGTGAGCATATATTTATATATATATATATGTAAAAGGTACAGTACGAAAGAATCCCCGGGAATATGACGTGTATCGCGCTCGGGAACACAATGACGGCGGAAAAGCGCGCGAAAGTGCTCGAGAGAAGAATTAAAGAGGCTCGAGTCTCGGCGAGGACGCGTCCGAGCATCTATGCGAGTGGAGTATGTGTGTGTGTGTCGCGCGGGTGGGTGAATAAGAAAGAAATGAGAAAAAAATTTTAAAGATCGAGTCGTTGAGAATTATACAGCAAAATTATGATCTCAAAGAAAACGACAGTTTGATCGAAAAAAAAAACACGTGGATCGGTCGCCAAGGGCGACGGAACCTTGACGACGCGCCTGTTTGTATGCGCATGATTTCCTAATTTATACGAGTGGACTGTCTCGTCCCCTCGAATTGCCTGCACAAGACGCTCGAATCAATCATCGACTGTCTTTTCTCTTTGACAAAGTAAGAGAGAGAGAGCAGCGATAAAATTTCACGTTTCTTAAGCGTACAGGATGTTGGATTTTCGAACAACTTTGAGGTACGTGTAAAAATGTGTCCGCGTGTATTAAAAGATATCCACTCTTTTGCGTCGAATTAAAAAAGCTGAGAACAGACTCGTCGGAAGTGAAAAGTACCTTGACTCTGTGTAGTAGAGATCGGAACCGTGAACGCGATCTCTAAATAATTTTTCAAAGTAAACGCGCATTGCAAGAAGTAGTATAACAAGTGAGTTCATCGAAGTATACACAAACTTTCGAGTGTTTTGAAGAATCAAGTTTATAACAAAGAAGGAGAAAACACAGTGTCTTCAGCGATCGAAAATCGCAAAGGTGTATACATTGATTCATTAGCGCAAAGGCGACGCGCCGCAGTGTTCTTGTTTTTTTTTTCCTCGGTGTGAGCGCTGATTTTTGTTTATATTTTTTTTTCGTATTTACTTTACGCGAGTGTCGTTAATTTCTTTCTAATTAAACTAGCTTGGTGTTGTTCATTGTCATCGACGTCGAATAACCTCGTCTCTTTTCTGAATCGGTATACGAGTCCATCTCCTCGTCTGCACTCGGACTCCGACAATTCGGTTTTTTATTACTATCGTACAACAAACTATAAATATTTTGATTTCCTCAAAGACCTGCAACTATACGTAAATTATTTGAAACAGAGCGATGTAACACATACTGCGTGTAAAACAAACTTCGGCGTCGGGAGCGATCACCTACACGTATAGACGACAGACTCGCTATTTAATATACGACGCCCCCGACGTATACGATTTGATAATAATGACTTGTTTTTCTCTCTCACACAAGATCGCCTACGCACACATCGTGTCTCTTAGTCCTTTTACGATACAGATTAGATAGTATTATATAATAACGATAGATAGAGATAAACGTAACAAGTGTATGTGACCGTGGAATGTCTTCATCGTCATCGTCCTCTTTTTTTCGGAGTCCCTAAAATTACGTCGCTCGACAAACTCTCTAATTGTCTAACGATAAATCTGCTGCTCGGTTAATCGATAAATTGTGATATACAATAATGATTCGTAATATTAATTAACGTGCTTAATCGACTAGCTACCCTGACGACGAACTTTACAAAATTGATTCGCTCTAGTTATGAATTCCTCTATCTCCTCAAATTTCTCCCTCGCTCAATCCTTTTTTTCTTCGGTTTCTTTCCTAACTCTCTCTCTCTCTCTCTCTCTCTTTGCTCTCGTTTAATAATTAATTATGTACGAATGGCTAGTGGCTGCGCCTAATCGCCTAAAGTGTCGCTCCCCTCGCATCCTCCTCCATCTCGAGACTTTTTGCTCATCTCTGCGTCGCTTATAATAATTCCTCCCTTTCTCTTTCGCAGTGAAATTTCTCGCTCGACGCACATAACTGTGTTTGTAGGGCGGCGCGGCGCTTTATTTTTCAACGTGTCTCGCGTGCGAGCGTTGCTAGTAAGTAAGTGGAACGAAAACGGGTGAGACTCGTTTGATTTTCGAAGAACGAGAAACAATCGCGCGTAGGTATACGTGGGCGACACACACGCTGCATGTGTACACGGTATATAGAGTCTCGTGTGCTGCTGCTGCAGCAGGTATCGATCAGTCGATACTCGTGCGAACAGTTTCTGCGAGCGTTGTACATATCTATGACAGAGTCTCGAAGCTGACTCGCGCGAACACTCGTACGTTAATTGTAGTCGATTTCGATCGGTCACGCCTCGATGCGAGGAAGATGCCTACCCCTTTGTTCTCCTATAGTATATGGCTCCGTACGTGATAAAATTATTCCTACGATTTCTTCTTACGCTTTTTCCGCTATACACATAATTTGCCATAAGATGCGAATCAAAACTCGATTTACAAAACGTGCGACGCTCGCTAGAGTTACTTATACTCGCCTACAAACACACACATGTAATATTTAATCGATACTCTGAAAATTGATAACACGATTTATAATCGACGGGGGACACACGAGCTAAACAGACTGGCTAAGAAAACCTAACTTTGTTTTTATTTAAAACCTCCCTCATAACTATAGATACATACTTTTTTGTTGTTGTAAGAACAGATTGTGTGTGTGTGTGTGTGTGTGTGTGTACAACATCCTCGTAGGTACATTATACGCGATCGCGCGCCGAAGGAGCGAATAATTACGCGTTAATACGGAGGTCGACTCCTCCTCGCACACGTGACGGCCTGCAATAAGCTCCCTTATTTCCTCCGCTCGCAATTCTGATTCATATGCAGATTACGACTCCATACACTGCAAGCTCGCTCGCGCGAAATTCATTAGTCTCTCGGCTGAACTCTAGCTCTCTGTGCATCGCAGCTCGAGGCGAGCGGGTATCGCGAAGATTTTCCTCGAGTCCTGTATACTTCCGCGGACGAGAAACTCTTTCGTTTTCTGATATACAACGCGACGCGAAGAAAATTACGAGATTTCTCGCTGATGATGACGGCGAGTTTCTCGTCCGACTCGATTCATCCCGCACTCTCGTCGCGTTATCTCGTCGATTTTTTTTCTTTAATTCTTCTTTTTAGTTTTGTTTGACTACATTTGTTTTGGACGCTCTTGGATTCACAGCCACGCGTAGTATATGTAACGTAGTTTTAATAATTGTCCTCTTATTAATTTAACTTTGTTTTGTTTTCTTATCTCTTATATAGTACGTGTCGCGCCTTAATAATTCCTAAAACGATTTGGCACATTTCATCATACTTCGTAACGTTATTATATCGTACTTATTATTTTTTTTTTTAATTTATTTTTGTCGCGTAAATAGTCGATTCGCTCTTGCGTCGCCCGCTTTTTCTCTCGTCAGCCTGTCCCGATTTTTCGTACAGATACGATATTCGTTTCGTTGGCTGCTCCGCTTCTGTCTCGATAAAATAGCATCCGTGTGCATATGTGTATATTCGCCGCGAGAGTAAGTTTTCGCGGTGCATACATATAACAGAAGCATTTTCGAACTTGAGTCGATCATCGCGGGGTCAGCCCGCTCTCTCTTGGACCGCGGACGAGAGAAAGAGCGCAAACGGCGTCGAGAAAACTCGTTTGTTATTACAAGCTCGCGCCAAGTCGCGTAAACAACGTGTATTACGGACCTGCGATCGTTATTTATTCTTCGTTTATACGTACACGCATATCACGCCGCGCACCGTCGACTTTTCTCTCTGTTTCTCTCTCTCTCTCTCTCTCTCTCTCTCTCTCTGTTATTTCGATTCGCTGTCTCTCTATCTTATATTACTCATCCCGCTCCAGTTTCGCCAGTGTTAAAACAGCTCTCTGCGTAGCGAGGGCCGACTGCTGCCCCTGCGGATGATTCTCTCGGCGCAGTGTATACACACACACATCGGCGACGATTAGATTATTTACAAAAGAGAGATATTTCGCGGTCGCGCGCGAATTCGAAGAAGCTGTTTCTTCGCGATACGATATACACGGGAAGACATTGTTTATTCCGATTATCCCACGTCGTTTGCGCCGGCACCTGCGTCGAAGGAGAGAAAAATCCCGAGGCGGCAGCGCCCCCGCGCTGGCGAACTGCGCAATGCAACGGAGAGCAGCTCTAGCAGAGCAGAGACGAGGTGGCGGTGGTTCCGGTGCCAGGTTGTCCGCTTCCGGCAGCAGCGGGTGCCCCGAGTCCGCTGGGGTTGTTGGTCCTCTGGCGAAGCTCCTGGTAGGGAGGCGGCGACGGCGAGGACGAGGAGAAGGTCGACCAGGTGGCCGTCGCCGAGAGCACCTCGCTGGCCGGCAAGTGGCCTCGACCGGCGCCGGCTCTGTAGTTCAACGCCATCGTGGCGATCGACGAGGTCGTGGCACCCGGCAGGATCTGCGTACGCGCCGACACGATGCCGGAGGCGCCCGCGGTGTAGTTACCGACGGTCGGTAATCCGCTGCCGCTGCCGTCGGTGTTGAAGTGGTCGTCCGAGCCTGGACCACCCACGGCGCCGGGGCCGGTTATCGCTGAACCGGGCCCGACGCCGTCCTCCGGAGATCAGAGCTCCGAGTCGAACATCGCCAGTGATCGCGTGATTACTTCGTCCTGCGGAAAGATCGTACTTTGAAAATCTGCATTACCGACGGTTCTAAGGGGGTGTCATATAGTCAGCTTTTACGAGGCCCCCTTTTCTCCACTCGTCGGCAACCGCATCAGACATTCAGCGACGCAGAGGTCACCGCGAGTGTCTGAAAATAGCTCGACGACGGCAATAATGCGATACCTTGAGGCAGCTCTCGATAAACTCCTCGATGGTAATAACGCCGTCCTGATTGAGGTCGAGCTTTCGAAAGACCCTGTCGAGCTGTTCGCGCGCCTGTCTCTCCTCGGTCTCTCGATGCTTCCGTCCCATCAGTTCGTGCACCGCCGTCACCACTTCCCCGAGCTCGCCCCGGGTTATGCAGCCGTCGCCGTTGATGTCGTACAACTTGAACGTCCACCTCAGCTTCTCGTAGATGCTGCCGCGCAGCAGCGTCGACAGCGTCACCAGCAGATCCTGTGCATAAAAAGCAATTTTGTTTTTCGTCATATGAATTAATTCCGAGTCGGATATGAAACGAGCGGCTAGATTGATGAAGCCCTCACCCTGAAACTTATGGCGCCGTTGCAGTTGACGTCGAACGCTTTGAACACATAGTGGGCATAGAGGCTGGAGTCTGCAATTTTGCCAGCGGCGGGTCAGCGTGAAAGCAGAAAAGAGAGAGTTGGAGCCACACACGCACACACACACACGCACACACACTCACGATTTTACAATTAAGCTCTCTTTACGATTCAGCTACGGAATCTCATACTCACTGCCGTGGGGGAAGAACTTGGCGTAGATGTCCTTGAAGGAGTCCTCGTGAACGACGCCCTCGGGACACTCCTGCAACAGCGCAAGCAAAGCCGTGGCCGCACGTGAGCGATATGCGATAAACACGTTATACGTGTAATAGGACCCGATATAATGCGGCTGCCCCACACGATACCCAGTCACGCGTTCGAGGCGTTCAGGTCAGTATAGAATATATCCGGAGTATATTGAAAATGTTTTGCGCGCATTTTTCATCGGCACCGCGACAGCAGCCTATCTAGCTTTTTCCCCCTCACACGTAGAACACGCGGCTTTTCAGATGCTCCGAGGAGACTCAGCTGCTCCCAGCGGAACTCGGTCGTACGCTTCGAGCCGAGGATGAAACATGGGACGAAGCTGGCTACACGACGACCGACGGCAGACAACAGCGTCGAGGACAGCAGCCGGAGGATCTGAAGAGTTTGGCGCTTCGGGCTATCGCTCGGGACTGGAGGAACAGACCGCTGCTCGAGGAGCTGCCCACCGAGGTCGATCGGGATCACCTACTGGAGATACTTCCCCTCGACGTCCCCTTCGAACTCGCGATCAAAGCTGTGCCCTACGAGCACTACTGGAAACGAGCCGCCGAGGCGAGGTTCGTTGATTATCCCTTTTTGAATTTCCCGCCGAAATCAATCGAGGCCTCCACTCGATACCCGGGATATAGACAGCGCAGCATCTGGCGGATCAAACTTTTCAATAGCTTCGAAACTCGGCTGCTGGCTCCGCGACTCTCGTATAAATATACCGGTCAAGTTTATAGCCTACACATCGGCTGAATATATAGTTATAGCGCGCGGCTAGCTGCAATATCAATATCGACTCCGTATGTGCAGCGCGGGCCGTTGAAAAAAAATTCGCTTCCCTCGACGGCGCTCGGCGCGCGAAAAACGAAGAGCTCGTATAATCTAAGCGATTCCGCCGGAGAGAAATAGTGGAGTAGTAGCAACTACAAGTCAGCCAAAAAAGCTCCATTCGATATTCTCGAAAATAATTGGTATTAGAGCCAGTCGGCGTATAAAGAGAACAAATTCGTCCGTCTCGTAAAATCCCCGTCTCCGAGAGTATAAACAGAGCGAGAGAGAGAGAGAAGAAGCACCTCGTAAAACTCGTATCTTTCTCGGGTAAACGAATTTCTTTTTATATTCATTTTACAGCTTCCGATGGAAAGCCGACGCGTTCCTTTATCGCCGAGAGAACACAATCCTCTGTATACAGCGGGGTTAGCTCAAAGAGTCTGTGCAGGTTGATCGTTTGAAAGGAGGAGAGAGCAGATAGCCGATACATAATAGCCCGTCGCTGCGTGCGCCGAACGTACATAAGCCTAGAGCATGAATATGTAGGGGGATATTCGGGCGAGGAGCCAAGTCCGGTCGACACTTGGACGCCCCTCACCTCGAATGTCACCTCGAATTTCATTATGTGTGCAGCAGCCCGATCGAACATTTTCTGCGACTGTTCGCACACCTGCTGCACTATACGCTCGCGCGCGATGTTCATGGGTATATACTAGAGAGGCTTTGTCAGAGCTCAAGTGCCGGCTGTGTGTACGAAGGCTTTCCTCATTGAATTTTCAAAGCTTCGATTTTCCCTTTCATTATACAGATGGAGGTTCAACGATCCGTCGGGCCACGGGGACTCCTGGCTGCGGCTCTACTGCGAGCGTCACCTGTCCGAGTGGTTGGAACGTCTCGATCCAGCCGCGTCGGTTCGTCAGCACGACGTCGACGACGAGTCGGCTACACCCGTCGAGCATCAACCGCCGGCCAGACTCAGCTCGCACTGCGAGGCTCTGCTCGAGCTGCTACGCGAGCACGTGCGGACACTCAGACTCCGACAACTCGTGCCTCTCAGGTGAGAAAGAAAAAAAAAAAAAAAAAACTGCGAAATCTTTTATTCAAATTTCAACGCCGCCATACCGCGATACAGCTCCTCGTCCTTTTCAAGGCCTCTACTCTACTCGTTACACCCGTCCGCGCGAACTATCAGTCGAGCAAAACTGCGTTCTTCTCCTTATCTCCCACACAGACACGTATACAGCGTTTTTTTCCCGCCAATTTAACTTGGCTCGACACGCGCGGAGCTACGAGTTAAATTAGGCCTCTGAACTTTTGCGCGAGGCCGCGCGCCTTGCTATACGTAACGTTTTTATTAGCCGCGACTCGAGCGCGACGGAACGGAAAGTTAATATCTCTCGCGCGCGGTTATCGCTGAGAGAGAGAGATGCTGATGAGGCGTTGTCCGCAATTTAAGTTTGACTATTGAAATTCGCAGCCGAGAGAGAGAGAGAGAGAGAGAGAGAGATGGAAGCTTGTGGGTCACACAGACACACACGTCGGCGCGCTATTATATACATCGAGAGCGACTTTGATCTTCCGTATAATGGGAAACGTTGCGGGCGGTTGCGTATCTTGACCTCGTTCGGGATTAAACTTTTACGACTGAATATTCGGCTATTATTGTCCTTTGCTCCGAGTGAAGAATCGAGAGATAGAGATGAAAGGCCAGCCGCTGATTTGATCGCCGCTCGTATAAATTTATCCCGCTTCTTTTCCTCCTCTGCCTATAAAGGGAAGTGCCGATAAGGACGTCGGCGCCGAGAGACGGCGAGGACGAGGAGGAGTATAAGTCGCCGCTGAAGGAGCCCGAGGTGCACCACCTGCCGATGGACTTGCTGCTGGAGAAGCTTCCCAACGTCGGGGAGGTCCACGTGAACATCGGGATGATCTTGTTGAGCGACGGCGTCGAGTGGCAGGACTTTACGTGAGTATTTTAAACTCGCGCGAAAACACATTCCAGCGGCGCAGCCAAAATTATTAAAACTGCGAGTGTCGCCCGAGGCAAAAATACCTCTCCCGAAGCCCCGGAAGTACAGCCATGCCAACAGCTCTGAAGCGGCTATAACAACGACCAAGCGATTATGTTACGTAATGTGTGTCTGTGTCTGTGTGTTCAGATTCTCGGTGGAGGACAGTCGGAGAATCGGCCGGGGCCTCCGAGGGCTCGAGCGTTTGAGCAAGTTCAGCCTCACGAGGAGCTGTCTGGATAGGCCCAGAGCGGCGGCGATACTCCAGGGACTGGCTGTTAGCCCGAGCGTAAGTTCGACTGGGATTAACCCTGAGCTCGGCTTGGCTTGCAATAGCCGGCAAGTAGGTATATAGGTATACAGCATTGCCAACCGGCGCTTTTTATATGAGCCGTCGAGCGCCAATTGATTCCGAGCCTTGCCAGACCCGAAAAGCCGCTACTGGCACACGGCCCCCACCTCTCGGTCTCTTCCTTCTTCTTCCTCTATACGCTTCTGTCGGCAAAACGATTCCGATTCCTTTTTCACGCTTATCGAGCGTGATTCGATTGTACACGCGAATCGCCCCGTCAATCGTTCGTAAACTCGTCGAGTCCACCCAAATATAACCCGCGCACGCGATCCACCGTAATTACAGCGAACCGATCGCTGCGCGAATTACTGTATTAGACTTTCACTCGCACGCATAGCCTTCACTTTTCGAACGATACGCTGCCGCAGATAGAGGAGATCGATTTTTCCCACTGCAAATTGGGGGATGCGGGGGCGCACGCGATCGGCGCGTTCCTCAGCAGGCGAGCCAGGACCGGACGGCTCAAGGTCCTGAGACTGCTGAACAACGGGATCGGCCCAAGCGGCGTGGCTGGCCTCGTGCGAGGATTGCTCGTGCCGAGCGACGACGATGGCGATAGTGCTGGAGCCGAGCTCAAGAGGACGCTGGCCAGGTTGGAGCTCAGGCTCAATCCGATCGGGGATGAGGGGGCCAAGCATCTGGCTGCGCGTGAGTATTAAATATCGAGTCGCCTTGAGTTTTATCGACTTGGAAAAGAGAGGCTTGTCTTATTCTATTATTCCGGTTCTTACATTCTTTCTCAAGCGACTCTTTGTACTTATGAAAGTTAAAAATGCCGTGTAAAAAAAAAACGACATACCCATAACACACACGCAGTGCTACTGCGCTACCCGAGCCTGGAATACCTAAACGCGAGCGGCTGCGGCATGGCAGCCGAGGGCGGAATGGGAATGGCCGAAGTTTTGGCCAGCGGCACTGCCTCCGACAACTTTACAAGCGGCCTCGAGCTCGACTTCTCCAACAACGAGTTCGGAACGATCGGTATAACGTATCGCATTATATCCGCACATATGCACGACCGTACATCTCACGCACCTATGTATACACAAGTGCAGTCCTCATGATTGACCCGCAATTTTACAGTTGGCGAAGCTTTCGAAATCGTGGCCAAGTCCTGCCGTGCCATCCGCGAGCTCGACGTCAGGATGTGCGGCTTCCGCAAGGAGTCCGAGTACTCCATCGCCGACAGCGTCGCCAGGTATATAAGACTCGATCCATCACTTTCGTCCTTATCGCGCTTAAAAAATTCATAGTCACTCCGCGCGCGGGAATAATTCATCGCGAGCAGAATGCAAATGCGATTCGCGCGGCTATCTCCTGCTCCCCATCGATGGGCTGCAATCCGCAAGCAGAGCTATATATATATATATACACCTATGTAGCGATTATTGGACGATGGCCAAGGATTGATTCGAGAGTCCGCTCGCGCCGCCGGGGTAATTAACAATAATCGAGTGGCGGCTACAGGCTAACGAGAATGAAACGCGCGATTATGCAGATTTGCGAGAACTGTATATAATAGTGTGACAAAAAAAGAGAGAAAAAAAAAACGCCGAGAGGCGAGCTTGCAAGGGATATGTGCATGAGAGAGTGAAAATCTCGAGACGTGAACATAACTGCGCCAACTTTTACGTTTCTTTTTGTTCTCTTCCTCTCTTTGTTATTCCACCCTCGCGCGCGCTTCGAATTCGATTCGAAATTTCCGGGATTAATAATTCGGATTCATGAGAGCTATGCGGATAAAGTTGCGAAATGTGGGCCAAAAGCTCGAACATTCCGCTAAAAAAGAATGATAGGGGGCGGGGGGAGGGTCGTTAAGCGCGCGCCGCGCAAAAAAGCACGTTACACACCGAGCTTTTCATCCCACTACTTCTTCCATTCTCGTCGGTTTTTTGCCGGGTTTTATCTTCGCGAGAGACAAGCTCTTATATATAGTTATACGCGAAACCGGCGTTATTATTGTTGGCGCTTTATGCGCCGAAAGTTCATTGTTTGGCCTCTTTGTGTTATCCGAGCAATTATACGAGTTTTCGTTTTTGCCCGCTCGTTTGTTCCTTCCGGAGAGTATATAAAGAAGAACATGTCGTCGACGAGCTTGCGGACAGTGAAAGTACAGAATACAAAGGAATGTGTCGAAACAATGAAAAGTTTATTTACTGCATAATATTTACAACGTCAACTTTTCTCAACAACTCAATCGTTCCGCTGCTCATCAGCGACGTTTTGCTTCTTCTCCTCGACCGTCGTCGACTCGGAGCTGTCCTGCTCTCGTTTCCTCTTGTTCTTGTTCTGGTTTCTCTCCTTCTTACCGGCGCCCCTCTCGCTCTGAATCATCGTGGTGGACCTCGTTCCGGGACCCCAGTAGGTGCTGGGATTCAGCTGGTAACGCGTGAGTTTCTTCTGCTGGGAGTACGGCACTGCGTCCGGGTGTTTCTTGAAGGAGACCTCGGTTTCCGACTCAGCGTTCAGAATGGCCAGGCCCGCGCTGTGCGACTCGAACTTTTCTCGCTTCACCGGGTTCTCTTTCTCCCAGGCTCTGACTATGTCCCAGATCACTTGGTTCGGTGCGTCGGTCTTCACGGAGCTCTTGTTGGCGTGAGAGTAGGAGACCTTGTAGCCAGCGTTGAGCAGTGCTGACCTGAAGCTCGCCATCTGCGGTACGTTGCACTTTATTATGGAGGTGAGTCTGTCGAGCTGGTAGTACAGCGGGTTTTCCAGTTCTTCCTGGACCACGTGGAGGATGCCTTGGATTCGCCTGAGGGTCTTCAGCGCTTTGAGGTTGTTGTCTTCTGGACTGTCGATGTCAGTCAGGATTTTTTTAACAAAGTTCTTGTCGTGCAGCGGCCCCAGCCAGACGGGACCACCCATGTGGTGTCTGTGATTGCAAATAGAGCACAGTTTGTCGACCGCAGGCGCATGAGGTAGCTTGTAGACGTTGTTGGATGGATTGGTGCCCAGTGCTTGGAGAGTCAGGCTTTCGCAGCCTACGCACTGATATACTAGTCCTAGATTGCTCGTGTTTTTCTTGCAAGCTGCCTGACTAGTGTGGATTTTCACAAACACTCTTATGTAGAAGTCAGCACTGATGGACAGCAGCGGCGTCATCGCTTTGCCGTACCTTCCAGCGTGACTGGCTATGTGTTGCAGCAGTATTCTTAAGGCCATTTCGTGACAGGACTTGGACTTGAGGGACACGGCACCGTATTTCACGTAACAAGTCTCTGGAGAATTTCCAGCCAACACAGCCATGTCCGTGGCTGTGACCAGCAGCAGCCCATTGTCCTTTATACACTGCACAGCTCCATCGAGGAATATGCTAGGACAACCGTAGGGATCCAGATCAACAGCGTCAAATTTTGTCCTTCTATTCTGGTACATGACCATCGTGGCATCATCGTTGTGCGGTCTCACAATGTTCTCCACTCCATTATGAATGACATTTCTCTTGATAGCCTCCACAGCTTTAATAGAAATGTCGTTTGCCACAATCTCAGCCATACCAGGCACCTCCTTTGCGTACCTTATGCTTCTCAGACCTGTCGCAGACAGAGCCTCCAGGACCCTCAGACCAGTCTTCTGCGAATCATCCTTCTGCTTCTCCTTCGCAGAGTCAATACTACTTTGGCTGCTTCTCTCTTTGGAATACTGCGACAGCACCGCGATGCTGAGGTCCCGGTTGAACTCCTGCACAGGATTGTAGAACACATTCTTCTTCTCCAAGAGTATCTTGGCCTGTCCCTCCTCGAGAACGTCGGCGACAATCTCCGTCGACGACTGCTCCATGTTTATCAGCGACGACAACGTGTTTTCATAGAGTAATCCTAACCTCGATCTCAAGCATCATGCCTCCAGCCAGCCCATTCAAAACATACTGAACTACTGCGAGTCCAAGAGGTCGCCGTGAGCGCTTACTCGCTATACTAATACACCGCCAGCAGAAGCGAGTATTGATTGGTCGGTGAGGTTAGGTTGGGTCACGTGGGGCCAAAAATTCGAATCGTTCGATTTCGCTGCACGTATGAGCTTTTTCGAAATTTCTTCTCTCTCGAGTTTTTAAAACGACGTTAACTCCTCTAATTTACGGCCGCTGCAGGGAGCTTGCACACACGAGCGAAATGAGATTGTTCCTTTTTTTTTATGTATAAGTCTAAGAAAAAGGCCATTGTTGCATGTACGCGCGCGCGAAAGCAGATTAAAATTTATCGACCATTACCTGACCGCCGTAAATTAACGGCTCCTTTTTTCGTTCGCTCTCCGCGACGCTTTAACGACAAACAATAAGACCGACTGCACGAAATTAAGAGCTCACGCGCTAAAACACACACACACACACACACACACTTGTACACATAACAAAGGCACGAAAAGTATTACGTATAAGAGCGAAAACCGTTAAATTTGCACGGAATATCCGGCCTCGATATATTAACGCCGGGGATTAAAATGATTGCACAGAGCTATATCTACCTACGGTAAGTATTGTGCGCTGCGGCCGGCGCTTCTTCTCGACGATGCATCGCTATATACATATAGCGCAAATTTATACTTTTGGCAGAGAGTATGCGGCTCGTATGTATTACGCGGCTATTAATGAAAATCCGATACTGCAGTGTACGCCCGGCATAGAGAGCTTTCCAATTAAAGGGGCTGACTTATCGCCGCGGGAAATTCAATTATCCCTTCGCTGCAGCAGAAGCGCCCATACGCGTATATATTTGCAATCTGGGCTGCACACGCGACTTACTCTTTCATCGCGCAATTCCATCCGGGCGATGCAATAGTAAACCGGCCGGAGAAATCAGAAGCTTCAGTGGGATAAGTTTCGTTCTATAGACGTAGAGCTATACTATACTGCAGAGACATGTATAGGTGTATATAGAGAAAAGAGTTGGACAAGAGCCACCGACGGAAAATTGCCGCTCGCTTTATTGCTCCCGGCGCGCACTCGGGGCCGGGTTGAATGTTTAAATTTTTCGCGCCGGCTGCAAGCTCCTCTCCTCCTCCGCCTTCTTCCTTTTTTGTTTGTTTATTCAGCGCGAGTCTACTCGAGGAGTTCTCGCCTTCCTTTTGTGTGTCAAAGAGAGAGAGAGAGAGAGTGACTTTTTAAACGGCCTTTTCTCTCTCTCTCGAGCTTTTCGCGTGTGACGCGCGACGCACACAATGGCCGATCGTAGATTGGTTCGGAAAGCAATTATACGCGGTCTTTCGCTGCTGCGCCGCGCGTTTAATTAAATAAGCCCGATAACAAGAGCTGGACTCGAAAGTTCGCGGGGACCAACTGCCACTTGCTTTTCGATTGAACTTTGTGTTTCGTTGTACGTGTGGCAGGAACCGGGCGAGCTTGAAGAAGGAGAGCTCGAGACTCTGCCCCGAGGACAGGAGGACGACGTCGATTGGAATACAGTCGTCGAGGGGTGAGGAACGAGTTCGGAGTCTTTTGCCGCCGAGGGAGTTCGAGGCGTTCCAGAGACCGCAGAGACACGTGAATTAGCACTACACCGAGAGTTATGGTGAGTCCCTGAAGGTTTTTTAAATTTTCGCGGGAAAAAAGCTCGATTATATTTTCATCGTTTATCCGAGGAAAAAAGCACAACGCAAACACGCCGAGAGTATTCCCCGAGTGAGAGAGAGAGAGAGAGAGAGAGAGAGAGAGAGAGGAACGACGTCGGATTCGTTGATCCCGGCAAACTCCAATATTGATAGACGAGATGACTGTAAGCTCAACGTCAAACATCCCGAGCTTTAAGCTTTTCATTCCGCTGGCGCGCTCGCGCGTTTGCTCGGGGATTTTGTTTAGGCCGTTGATTTTTATTACACTTTCGAGGCGGGAAAACAAATCGACGTCGGAGTAGAATAAGAAGAAGAAGGAAAGTTAAGAGATCTCGACGACGGCCGATAGTCGCTGTGCTGCAAGGCCAAGCGAGTTTCTCGCGGAAATTTGATTCGATAACTCGAGCCGCGGCAAAGTTGCAACTCGATTTGCGCCTTGAATCTCGGTCGACTTTCCTTATCGCCTCGGTCACTTCTGCTCTGGCACGTGGCCTGCGGTTTATTCGATCGTTATATTCGTGTTTGAATGATCGTCGTTGCAGTGTATTATTAGAAGCTAAAATTACGTTCTTTTTACAGATAACGAGGACGAAACTGAGGAGGAGGACGAGGAATCCACTCGATGACGGAAGAGCAACTGAGAAATCCCAGCTCAATAAAAGCTCTTTAACTCAATATCCAGCAGCTTTCTTTCTCTCTCTCTCTCTCTCTCTCTCTCTCTCTCTCTCTCTCTCGTGGCTAAAAAAACACAATAAAGAAATCCTCTAAATTACGAAGCGCGTAGAGCTTTCGAGCAAAAAGAGCTAAAGCTCGAGCAAAGTACCGTCGTACGGACGAGACGCGCAGCTCTGAGGCAAAAAGCTCTAAGCTCGACGATTTGCGCTTCGGCAATGCTGGCCTAGAAATTCTTGGGCGTGTATATATATATATATATATATATAACAGCGCGGCCTCGTGTGTGTACGTACACTCTCGGGGCAATTTTCGGCGTTTCCTTTTTTGCGCGCGACTGCAGGATTCGCGCAATTAAAAAGCCGGGGGGACGATGATGGGGAAGTGCGATTGCATTCGAGGGAAATTTCCGGATCGCGATGATGGATTGTGCGCGCGAGAGAGTGTACGTGTGTGTGTGTGTGTTGCGCCTGCTGCCAGTACGAGGGTAGAGAGAGATTCGTTTTGGATTATGATACTAAAAGCGTTGCGTTGTCATTCTCTCGATTTACTGCCGAGCGTCGATTGTCGTTCGATTAGCGTTAACGTTTTAACGCGTAACCAAGAATAAATAAATTGATGCTATCACGCGCTTGAATGACATGCGATTCTAAATTTATATAAAAAAAAAAAAAAAAATACAATAAAAACCGAATTTCGCATCCAATTGAAAACGACAGCGAATTAATCCCGGTCTACGCGATTCCCTCGAGAAATGAATATCGAATAAGAATCGTTGAGCGATATCCGTCGTCCGTAGCTGCGCATCAATCAGCTGAAACTTTTATACAAGCTTCTCTCGTTCGTCGAGAGAGCTAATGCAGCAGCAGTCGAAACTAACTCTCGGCGATTTTTTACGCGCCGACTACTACTACTACGTTTCCCCCTATATATAACAGACACACCACTGCGGACTCGTTCTTTTTTTTTTCAAACTGCGATCGATACGCCTCGGCGTTTTTCAACCTCTCGCTGCACATAAATCACTAAAAGAAAATCGAGATCCTTTCGCGAGGAGAGTCCGTTACGTACACTCGCTGCGGGATCAAATTAGACTCTGTGCTTGTGTGTGCGTCAATGTCGGACCGGTGTAAGGGCTATTGTTCCGTGTCTGACAATGCGGAATCGGCGAATTTAATAGAGAGAGAGAGAGAGAGAGGAGCTACTGGCGTCCGACCAAAGCCCGGCTTTTCTACTCGTCCGCCCTAAACGACGATCATCTTTGTGTTATACACACACACACACGGACGGACTAAGCACATCGAGAGAGAGAGAGAGAGAGAGATGGAGAAGAAGAGAAAGAGAGAAGAAGGTCATTGTCCATTTAAATAACATCGATCGCTGCAGGGACGGCCGACCTGCTGAATGAACGAACGAAGCTCATGCGCGTGAGAGATGTGTCTTTCTCACTCCCCCTTCGCTCTCTCGCGGTGTTATGTGCACTATGTATATACTCCTGGCGTAGTGACGTCACGCGCAAGCTCGTGAGAAATCGATACAGCTCAGAGAGAGAGAGAGAGAGAGAGAGCGACTGCCAGCGGCACACACTCGCAGCATCCCCTTCATCCTCTATCTTCTTTCCACCTTCTCCTTATTCTTCTTCTACTTCGCTGTACAGTGAACGCAGACGTTAGAGCGAGCTTTTTTCCCCAGTCGAGGCACGTGCGCTTGCACTCGGAATATTTCGATTTTTTTTCGTCGCGCGCGGTACGTGTGCTTGGTAAAAATAGGAGAGGCTATTTCGAGATCGCATAAACGGTCCATTGTCGATCGGAGTGCTCTGTGCGTTTTTTCCTTTTTATTCTGCTTCTTCGCTCTCTCTCTCTCTCTCTCTTTTTTTATTTATTTATATATTATTGTTTACGGACGATGTTTGTCAAGGCCGATCGGCTTGCGACTCGAGGATTTCCATTTTATAATGAAACGCACTTAGCGAGCGCGACGTGGTCACCTTCAATTCGAGAGAGGGACAAAAATAAGGGAGGGGGAGAGTTCCAAACTCATAACGCGCGAGCGACGATGATGCATGCCCACCCCATCCATTATACCAGTTTCGCTAATCCTATACCTGACCCACATACCGGTATATACACGTCGCGATTTTTGACTCGCCACCGCGGGACTATACATATATAGCCTCCGTTATATTACGCAACCTACTCCGTGTTCGATCAATTTTCGATTTTTCAACGGGCATGACCGCCCATACGCGTGCGTTTCGTAATCTCTACTGCCACCTGCTGCTGCGCGTGATTGACCCGGGAATTTTAGAGGAGCTCGATCGAAAGCTCGGCGTATTCGTGCACACAAACGAAGACTAAGCGCCGCCGCATTGTTCGTCGCGCGACGAGCGCTGCACACAGTGAAACGAGTGTAGCCAGTAGCTTTCAGACCCTTTTTTGCTTTTTACATATAGGTATAATGTATATAGTTCGATGGGAAACGAGCGTAAAAACACGCGGAGGAAAAGCTCGGTAATTGAAGCGCGAGTTAGAGAGAAGAGAAGCCGGAGGCGCTGTGGAATGAGTTTTTAATAGTTAAGGAGCGGCCTGCAGGAGCGGAGCCGAAATTAAGGAGGCTCTCCCGCTCTGCTCTTTCGCGAGTAGCGAATGTCAAGGACTTGAGCGAGTTTTCCACTTGGAAATTAACAGGCCTCGTTTATCGCGGCTTCGTTGTCACACACGCGCAAAAGTATCATCAATTATTCAAAGCGGTATATCAAAGTCGCCGGTTGAAAAGTTTCAAAGTTTCCCGCGCGCTCGTGCTCGATTATATGTAGTTCGAAATTATGAGAAATATTCTTTCGCCCGCGCACGTATAGCAGAAATTCACTTAATACCCTCGCACCTCGAGCCTGTTTCTTCGCAAAACAAATCTCGCTGAGACGTCCAGCTGGCGCCCAGCCAGCGAATCCTCGCTAATGCCCCGAGCGTCGCTCTATATGCATGATATGTAACGTAGCTCCTTATTACATTCTATATACGTATACATATATATATATATTCGTGTGTAGCTTGTGTCGTACATGCAACGACGTAACATACGTGTATATACGGTTGCGCTTTCGGCCGATGATTAATGTATGGAACACGGCGTGGCTGGATAATTCATCAATCGTATACGATTTTTCCGTGCGGAGCATTCGGCTGCAGTGCAGGGTTTATTGATATTATAGAGACTGCGCGGGAAGCGCTAGCTATTTTTCATATTTCCGGTACCGAGTATAGTGTGCCGAGAGGCCGTTTAGGGATGACGTTGAGGGATATGCCTGCGTATCATGGTTTTTAATGAAACGTTTTCAATGCGCGCCGGATCGATCGCGCGCGCGCGCTCGGTCTCCTGTCTATATTCGGGGGAATCAACGAGACGTGCTTTTACGAGACGGATGTTGAATGGGCTCGAAACGCGGGATGAATTATACATGAGTTAACTGCATGCTTCTTTTGAAAAAACCCCGTGCACAAATCCTCGGAAATTCCACGCGGATGTCAAGAAGCAAAGAAAGAGAGAGAGAGACATCTCCCACTGCGGAATCTCCCAAAGCAGTCGTGTTCACGCGGCGCGGATACGTGCAACCCTCCGCGAGCAATCGGCTTAGGGGTCTAGCGCACACGTGTTATATACTGACAATACACAGTCCAGTACACACACTCGATCGGTCGCGAGCGCGCACTTGAAATCGCTGCCGAGCTTTTGCGGGACTTTCGAGTAGGGTTATACGTGTGCGCTATAGCTGCATCGCTGACGATTTGTTAGGGCATTTTTGATTGATCGAACTGTAGTTGGAGCGCACTCGCCTGTTACTAATCCCCCTCTTCTTTCCACAACTCGCATGAAAGCAAAAGCGAAAGCGGATATTCGCGCCCTGGCAATTCGCCCAATTTTCTATTTACAGGCTATGCGACCACCTGCGCGCCCGGCGTAAAGCCATATACGTAAAGTAAAACACTTGTATCTTTCGTATAGCGTGTGGCGCCTCTGATGAAACATGCATTCCGCGGGCGCATCGATCTGCCAGCGGATTGACCAAGGCGATAAGCAGTAGCACGTGTTGATTCGCACACGCGTATACATATACGTTTACACGATGTCCGAAAAGACGCGTCGACTCTGTGTGTGTGTGCGTGTGTCTGTGTGCATCGAATTAAGCATACACATACGTGCAATCCGACCTTCGCCGACCTCAACCTTTTTCATTCTTAATGTGCAGACGCGCTGATAGTGATGGGAGTAGCGAAGGTCGATATATAATATGATAGTGTGTACACACCCTTTGCTTCTATAGATAGCCGCTTAGCTGCGTCGGCGTCTATTAGCTACGAGGTTTTACGTATGCAGTAGTAGGAGCGAGGGCTGCCAGGTATACCGATCGAGGATTTATATCGGTTAAACTGGCGCCGCGACGTTTTTTCCTCGCGAGCTTTAAGCGATTGCCGTTTGCGCCATTGTATATGACGCGATGTTACGCACTTAGGTGTATACATATATATAACAGAAGCTGTCATTATCTTATACCAGCCGGATCGATTGTTAAGATCGTTCAGCTCGTGCGTATAATAATAACAGGTGCGATGCACTTTGGAGTTATAAACACGCGCCTCTACTGATTCGTGAATTATTAAGTGGCGTCACCTCAGAACTTACGATATACGAGATGCGTGAATAATTGATGCTCGAGAACTGCACACTCGCGGACTCTGAACATCGACGACATTGAAAGGCGCATAATTGAAAAACTCCAACTTTTAATTACGCACACCGGCGCAGTAGCTCTCTATCTCCGTACGCCGCACACGCGACAGCCTTGAAAAAACGAACTTGACACGAATAACGAATAGCCAGCTGTTAAATAAACAAAAGGTTTTATACACACATTTTCCCCCTAATCGATCCTATACGAGATGCTCGAGAGTAAAACGCTCAAAGTCATCATCAGTCGGATCTCCGTATATCTCTCCCTGTAATCGCAATAGTCCTTGCACCGCGAACCACGCTTTCAAGACGTTCCACACCTTCCCCCAAATTACACAAGGTAAGAAGAAGAAGACTCGCAGCCAGTCACGCGACGCCGAATTTGCATGTGTATTATAACGTCTATCTCTGGCCTTGACTGTTATATATACGCTATATACTGTGCTGTATGTGTAATGTATGTGTAATGTATGTGTAATGTATGTGTAATGTATGTGTGCGGACGAGCTAGAAAGTTGAAAAAAGCGAGGGAAAGGAAAATCGATTAGGATGCAAAGTGCCCCGGCGAAATCTCGCCGGCTTATCGAGGGAATTAACGAAGGGGAATGATGATCCGCCGCGTCAGTGTGTGTGTGTGTATATATATGTTGACTCGAGGCCTGATTCGGCCGAGAGTTGATGGCTTATGCTCGGGAGGCCGCAGTAATTGGCCCCCGTCGGGCCGTCCCGTCCCGATGAGATTCATATATATATATATACATAGATTTTCGCGTACACGTTCGTCACGACGACTTTCTGCTGCTCTTATACTCCGATTACGCAAGTAGCATAATAGACGTGCAGCCGAGGTTATTAGGAATCCATAACAATCGAGCCTATAATGTCATTAGGACTCGCGGCTTATCCAACGTTATGAATACGTGTGTCGCCAGCGGCGTTTCGTCCGCTGATGTACAGCCTACAACATTTATGAATTAATGCATCGATCCCCAGACTGTACGGCGTCGTTCTCTGTTTTTCTATTCAGTATAATATAACAATAACAAGCACACTCGGGACGAGGATTTATTCAAGCGAGAAAACAACAAAAGCCTCGGAATAATTCAAAACGCATTAAGTGCGAAGCATATATTATACAGAGGAGACGATGTCTATCACAGACTCTGTAACGCGGGATTTTCTTCCGCCGTGAATAAATCAGCCGTCCTCGGTCAGTACGTGTACATCATAGACACGCACATTATGTGGGAGCGAGTTCTCGTGACGCGCCGGTGCGCGACAGACGACATCGAGTCGTCATACTCGCGCGCGGGGGCGGGAACTGGGTCATGATGCTTATTGAATAGCGAAGAGAGAGAGAGAGAGAGAGAGAGAGAGACGAGCTCTGCGCGATGCCATGCGTAATCACTACCGGACAGGTGCAGCCACGCGTGCCACTGTGGCCTTTGACTTTCGGAGAGTAATTGAAAAACTCGCTTTTCATACTCCGTTCGGTCGAGCTGGGAAGAGTTTGTTTTTTCTTTCTCTGTCGTATTATCCAGGCGCGAGACGGTTATGCAAATTGGCCGAGAGCGATTTTGCCGCCGAGTATATTGGCGTGGAGCACGAGTTTCCGCGTTTGAACATTTCTCGAATGGGACGGAAGTGTTTATTTTATTTTTTTTTTTTTTTTAATTAAGAAAGTAGACCGAATGAAAACAACTTTGCGGAAAACTATTCCAGAGCGTAATCGCTCGTATTTCAATCATCCCTCTGTTCTCTCTCTCTCGAGTATATTAACCACAGCGGCGGCGGCGGCGGCGGCGGCGGCGTCTATAGCGTCTAACTCTATACGCATCAGACACACAGAAGCCGCAATAATAAAGCCCAGATGATACACTCTCGCTTCCAGCGCAAATTCATTTTCCCTGTACACACTACTGCGATCCACCCAGAGACAGGGAAGACGGATCCGAATTAAAATTGGCCGCAATAACTTTTCGCCATCCGCGGCTTATTAAAACCAGCTTACCCCACACGCCGGCCAGTGTATATTATTACGTCTTTTTTTAATCAGAGACATTAAAAAGCCACGAATGACACACGGACGCAGCGCTTTTAGGCTGTAGAGGTATTTTTATACGATTATACACCGACTCTGATTATATATTCGATTTACTCGAGCTTCGTTTTTATTACGACACTCAGTCTCCTTTTTACGATCGTTAAGTCCTCCCTTTTTCGCGCAGGAAATTACCCGAGCTCGTTATCCGCTTTTTTGCCTGCTTTTCATTACACTCACGCACGCCTACTCCGTCGGTATGTACCGTAAATCGCGTCCGGCGATTCTTCATACCATAAACTTTATAGTGTCGCACGCGATTCTTCGCCAGATCTGTTACATGCACACATAGGTGTGCGAATTTTTTGAAAAGAAAAAACCCCTCTTTCTCGCCCTTGAAAAGTCACTCGAAAAAAAAACGAGAGGCTTTCACGTTCCAGGCGACTCGCGCTCAGAAGAAGAAGATGAATACAAAAAGCGTCGCGCACTCGTCGCATTGAGGAGAGGGGGGGGGGGGGGAACGCACGCGAGCTGTCGAGCGAAAATTACGGCTCGGTCCAATTAACGGACCTGTTTTTTCTCTCTCACGAGTGTCTGCGAGTGTGCTATGTGTCTGTACGCTATAGTCTTCTCTTCTAAGTGTATTCTATAGGCTGTCTTAATGTAATCCTATAAGATTCTAACCTCAAAATCGCTATGGGTCTATGATCAATAATGTCTCTAAAACCTAGGTTATACCTACAGACTTAACGTAATAATCTACTAAGGAGGTAAAAAATCTCTATGCGTTAAAGTCACTACTAACCTGCTTGAAGCCGCGGTACATGACGCGGATCTCCTGCCGGGAGAACTTGGTCTGTCTCTGCAGTTCCTCGAGGGCGACGGGCCGCGTCGTCTGCTGCCGGGCCCTCGCGCTCTCGAACTCGAACAGGGCCTCCTCAGGGCCCGGCGAGTCCGGCGGTGTCGCCATCTCTTCTCTAACTATTACAAACTTCCTTTCTCCCTCTTCTTCTTCTCTTCTCTTCTCTTCTCTTCAGCTCTCACTCCTCAGCGAACTCCCGGTCCTCAGTTATAGGCAGTAGTCATCCTCGGCGGCGGCGGCGGCGGCGGCGGCGGCTGCGTCGTCTGCTAGAAAAGATTTTCGACACGTGGTTGTTGTTGTTCGCTGCGGGAAACGTGCGCATAGGCACTATACATATAGACACAGAGAGTGGCGCCACGTACGTCACGAGTAGAAAGAGTCGCGCTTCGGTCAGACGTTCGCTCTGAAAGTAACTCTCTCGCGTGGGAAAGTATACGCTTGGGCGTGAAACTTTGCGGAATTTTTATACGCGGGTAATTAATCGGAGAAGTTGAAGCAGCTGCATTTCCATTTCCCAGCGAGTACGCGTACTGTGTGGAAAAGAAGATCATTTGTCAATAAATGTACGCTATTATCGTGCAACCCGCTGGAGTCGGCTTATAGCTAATGAATACTACGCTATGTACATTCTACGTGTACAGACTGTTTCACGAAAGAGAATAAATCTAAATCTTCTCTACAGAGGTCGATCCAGGCTCTAAAATCTCATGCAGCAAGTGTAAGATCGCTCTAAAAACTACATCACGTGCACACATCGCGTATACTCGTACTTTCCAACGGCAAACAGAGGGAGAGTCTCTAAAATTTCCGGCATTTAAGGCATCCCGAGACTCCCCCGCGCACGCGAGCGAGTACAGAGCAGCAGTAGGCATTACGTATACATCGAGCTGCTCGGCACGCGCTCATTAGCGCGATATTGTACCACTGGCTGGCTCTGAATGGAGCTGCCAGGCTCGTCTTGAATATTTCATTATAGCCGCGCGCGCAGAGCCCAGAGGGAGACGGCGGCCGCGAATGGAACTCGCGAGAGGGGCTGTAAGGCCGAGAGAGAGAGAGATGAGGTATAGGTTGGCCTGCACTAGTCGAGATCATCAGCGGATGCTCGGACGCGATAATGAGCGGCCAATTATTTTAAACGCGAGAGCTGTCGACGGCTTTTTAATAAGGTTGAATTAGGTTTCTCTTATGTCGTCTGCTATAGGCGGTCACGTGACTCGCGGATTGAATGTTGTCTCTTCGTATCAAAAGGCGTCGAATTACGGAAGTGTATGTCTTTCGCGCGATGACAAAGTTGTTCCCGAGCGAAGGGCAACTTTTTACTTACCCCCCTGTGACTAATTGAAAGGGCATCGAGGCGAAAGAGACACACCACCGGCGAGCATATAATATGCGAGAAAAAAACTTAGATAGATTGTGTGCGCACAGCTAGCAGACGACGACTCATTTTTCACGCACAGCCTACCGTACCTCTATCGCCCCCTTCACAACAGGTTCCGTTCTCTCAGCCCTCTCAGCTCTATTCGGTGTGTGGCACCTTTGCCGCGTATATAAACGGGACACATCGCGCAGAGAGAAAGGGAGTCTCGAGGCGCACGCGTCAGATGCGGTCGCTTGGATTTATCGCGACGGCGGCTTCTCTCCCTCTCGGGCGGCAAAAGAGAGAGATATTGTCTCCTCCTGACGAGCGGACATTATCGAGGAAAGTTTATTTTTGGTACGGGTCGCTGCTTCGTTCTCTCTCTCTCTCTCTCTCTCTCGCTCTTGCCTCGTATCTATAGTGTACCCCCTTGTGTACCCCACGGCGTGTGGTGAGAGGCAAAAAACCGCGAATTCGATTCTCCCCGCGCGCGAGGCGGTGGAGTATTATAATACATAAAATGCGCGCGCGACACGCGCCTTCGATGAATAATTCAGTAGGTGTACACTACTCGTAAAAAGTGCATACAACTACATACGCAACGCGGAGAGAGAGTGTGTGAGAGAGAGAGAGAGAGAGAGAGAGAGAGAGAGAGAGCGTGAATAAGTTATGAGCAGCTTTATATATATATATCGAGTTCACACACACACACACACACACACGTATCCCCTAACCTTCTCTTTCTCTCTCCCGGCGGGAAGCTGCGCTCGCGCACATCGGGGCTAGAGAGCGAGAGCGAAAGAGAGAGACAGAGAGAGAGAGAGAGACTTGGAGATGATGCCGATAATCACACGCCCCCGTACATATATAAGGACTCTACTCACCTGCAATCGATGCTCTCTTCTCTGCCCTTTTCCTCTCGTGCAAAGGGAGCGCCGCCCTAACCTCTCCCCTTTTCACGTGGTGGGGTTATATGTGTATGGGGTACGTTATATACTTCGATATGTATCAGCGACTCCACGACGGCGGTCTGCTCCTCGCAGGGGACGATATCGCAGGACTGATGCGCCGCCGCCGTTGCCGCTGATGCATGTCCGACTCTACTCGGCTCTTTTCACTTCCGAGCTCTCTCTTGATGGGGTACGACGTGTCCGATATACCCCTCAAACTTCCCGATCCCGTGAGCTGCTTTTCTTTCTCTCTCTCTCTCTTTCTCTCACCTGAGAACGAGCGGAGCTATCGAGACACCGGACATCGTTATATATACATGTACACCGCGACGAGACCCGGGAATTGTCTATAGGCGTCGACGCACCGTCCGCACTTGTAATACTGCAGCCGACGACGAGAGCAGTGCGTACCCCACTAGCTGCTGCTGCTGCTGCGACGACGAGTCGCTCGGTACTGCCGTACCGCAGCAGAGCAGTATCTGTGCTTCGTGTGGAACGAGAGAGGGAGAGATTTTGCGCGCGCGCACGGAGGGGCGATTTCTTTTTTCTGACTTTTTCGTGTGGAAGCAGAGAGGGGGGGGGAGGATGCGAGAGAGGTGAGATGGATGTATCCTTGGGGCTGATATGACGTAGGTATTATTATGAGGTGTGGGAGCGGTTTTCTGCTCTGCTGTACATAAATACGGGGTGTTCTAATAGGGAGATGCGTATTGGTCGATGGTGCGAGATTATGGGGTTTCGACGGGGTTGTCGGAATTTTGGAAAACCGAATGGGAGTTTCGCGAAAGTATGATTACCGATGGGCTGTGGGTGCAATGGAATTTGATCGCGGAGTTGGTAGGGCAGATTTCTGTTTCGTGTGTTTTCCTACTGTATTACCGACGCCGCCGAGAGCGAGCGATATAATGTGCGGATAAGGGAACGTTTGGTTTTTGGTCGCGAATTTTAGAATAAATTGCGGTAATTCGCGAGTGTTTTCAGTGAACAATATAGCAGTTCGTCGAAGAGGATCATGAAGATTCTTACGTACTCGCGCGTACTGAGCGATCAGGCGTTCTCGCTGCTCCGGAACTTGAGTAACTCCGGTAGAGGTTAGTTTTTGCGCACATTCTACTTGTTTACCGAGTTTCAATTGAAAATTCCTAACTGACAATGGGTTTTTTATTGCAGTGAGCGTTTACGCGAGTCAACAGAGAGCACAACATTCTTCCGCAGAAGAGGCAGATGCTGTACGTACAGTTGAAAATTGTTTGTGTATCTTGCTTCGAATAGCTAATGATTCAAAATTCGTCATTGCAGCCTATAGAATTGGAAAATCCTTACCAGAGGGAGCGGAAAATCTGTATCCTGTGCAAACACAACATCGATCCCGATTACAAGAATGTACGATTCCTCTCTCAATTCCAAAGTAGATTCACTGGTAGGATCTATGGTCGGCATATAACGGGCCTGTGCAAATATAAGCAGGAAAGAGTTGAGAATGAAATCACCAAAGCCCAGCATGCAGGTTTGTGTTCTCATCTATAATCTCGATTGAATCGAGTTAATGGTTGTACTAGGAATAAACGATAACTAAATATTTACAGAATGATATAAATATCAAGCAATCTCAGAGTGTAATAATAGCTGATTGTACTAATACGTTAAAATATTTTCTTGCAGGACTGATGCCTTTTTACAACAAAGAAATTACATATGTGAACGATCCAAAGATCTTTGACGTTAACAATCCATTTAGACCACACAAATATTGATCGCAATCCGTAGCTTTTGTAATTATGTACATATTTCATTGATGCATTAAAGTTTACATCATAAAATGTCTAATCAAAGTTTTAAATAAAAAATAAGAACAAATTACCAAAATTTCACAAGATTGCATTCATTAATTATCCATCGTCGATACAGCCGAGTTTATATCTGGCGTTCACTAGGTAGCGCTGCACTCGGCACCGTTGGGGCCGCGACGCGCTCGTATAAACAGGCGTTTGTTGTGCTTTTGGTTGCGACCGCGGTAACGTTCACGACTAAACGTTAAAACGCCGAGAAAAGCGAGATGCCAAGATGCTGGACGACGCCGAGCTGTTCTCGCAGCTGTGCCAGAAGGACGGGATCATCGTGGAGTCGGAGATCCTCGAGGCGGTCAAAACGAGCTGGTAATTTTTTCAAATGCGCGTTTCGTAGCGCCGAAATTTCAAATCTATGTAACATCATGCTTCTTTCTTTTCCTTTATCTTTTTGAAATAAAAGTCTGTTTCTTTAATTTTAAACACTAAGTTATATGTACTAGAAATTTAAACAATCAGGTTACCACACAATGATACAAAATCAATAAAATGTTTCAGTGCAACTGGAGAACTGCGACTGGGTCACACATCCATAATAGCAAGTCTGTGTGAAGTAATAGGCCATGTTTTATGTTCGAGTTCAACTATCAAGGTGCTAGATCTCAGTGACTGTGTGCTGCTTCCAAAAGGGTTAACTTGTATCTTAAAAGCCCTTTGCGAAGGATCCAGTGTTACCACTTTGTACCTCAAAGGTAACAACATATGTGGGCCACTGGTTGAGCACTTAGGTGAAGTGTTACTACGTAACAATACCATAAAAATTATGCACGTCGAGTGGAACAATTTGGGATCACAAATTGATTCTTTTGCCAAGTTTTGTGATAATTTAGCAAAAAATCACTACTTGGAGGAATTGGATCTTAGATACAATCAGATATCTACGCTGTGCGCAGACTCCCTTGCAGCAGCACTTAGCTCTAACACCAGTTTGAAAAATTTTGACCTGTCTTGGAATTCCTTAGGTATTTGCACACTCTAGATTATCATTAGCAAATTTTTAATTTCAATTTGTGATTTTCATTGAATCTTTTTTTCAACAGGCATGAGCGGTGGTCAAAAGATTTTACAAGGTATGCAGAAAAATAGAAATCTGGTCTCTTTGAATCTCAAAGGAAATTGTATACCAAACGAAATTCACGCAGACATCAAGGAACAGATAATTGAAAATCAGAAAAGACGAATATTGAGTCAAACTCCAATGCTGATGAAAGGAAAAGTTCCTCCAGACTCAGTTACAAGCGAAGAAGATGACAGAGCACTACAAGTCAGGTCCAGGTTTCAAAAGAAAAAGAAAAGAAGAGGGAGATCTAGGACTCCTTTGGAGGAGTTGAGAGGTAGTCCTCTAGGTAATTCGGGAAACGACGATTTCGGCGCCTTTGAAGCTAGGACTGCTTCTGTGCCAAATTTAAAAAAAGCTAGCACTGATAGTAATCAAAACTCCATAGAGCTGGACGAAAAAATGAAAGCGCTCAATCAAATCTTGCACGAAAGATCCGCGGCCATCGAGGCTCTAGAAGCTCAATTGAAAGCAAAAAACGAAGAGCTTCAATCTAATAAGACTGAAAATGAGGAATTAAAGACTGAGTTCGAACGACTGAAAGAAGAGAAAGACGACATCATCGAGGAGAAAGCGAAGGAGCTGGAAAACTTGAAAAAAACACAGACAAAAGCAGAGAGTAATTGGAAAGAATCCTACAAGGAACTGGAGGAGACCAATCAAAATAATTCGAGGCTCAAGCAGGAGGCAGAGGCTAAAAATCGCGCTTACGAAAGGGAGCTCCGAAAAATCACCCTGGAAATTCAGGCCTTAAAAGAGAAGTTTACGTCGACTGTGCAGAGCTATGAGGACACGATTTCCGAATGCAAATTGGACGCTCACCGAGCGAAAAGGGCGTTGCAGGACAAGGAAAACCGCTGCAAGATAGAAGTTAACACCTTGAAGGAGACTCTGAAAGAGACGTCTTCAGCTTTGGAACAGTGTCAGGAGCAGCTGCAGAAACTGCGAAACGAACTTCGCGAATCGATCGACGCTCAGGCGAAACTGAAAACGAGAACCGACGAGGCGGAGAGGTTCGCTGCCAAAACTTTGAAACTCGAGGATGCCTTGCAGAAATCTAAACAAGAGAGGGACAAGTTAGAGGAGAAGTTTCAAGACTGTAGAAAAACTGTGGCGTCGCTGCAGAATCAAATAATCAAAGTTCAGGAAGAAGCGCTAGAGCCACAGAAGCGATACGAGGCTCTGAAGCTGGAGTTGCAGTTGGAGAAAGAAAAATCCATGGGATTGAAATCGGAGATCCAGGAGGAACGTTCGAGGATGAGGGAGCAAAACGATCAGATGCAAAAGTTGCTTGCACAGATCAATGGACTGTACGCGCAAATCAGCGAAGCTCAAAGCAGCCACGCGGAAGCCCTGCGGGGGAAGGAGGCGGAGATCGAGAAGCTGAAGAACGCTATTGCGCAAAAGACGAGGGAACTGGAGCAAGTCAAGTGCGTATATTTTCAGTCTTGCGCAAGTAATGCGATATTGATTTCATTTTCTGGAATGGGCTTATTTCTCTTGCAGATCCGAGCAGGTCCAGAGAGCCCACCAGTTTCAAGCTGCCGTCAGCAAGTACTTCGGATCGTTCACCGGAATAGATTCAGCGATATCTTGAAGTCGTACGATGACCGAAGAATATTAGTGTGTACGCGAAAGAACGTTATAAACAATTGTGTAAATTATGTACAAGAGTAACGATAGTTCGGTATAGGTATGGAATAAAATAGAGAGAAGACGACAATTAATGACATATAATAAATAGTTTTTTAATAATTTACCTCGTTTATACACATTTCATTGTAATAATAAAGTACAATGTTTTATTGAAGTTATCGACATGCTTTCTTGAAATATAGCGAAAAAGCTCGTCGACCAAAACTGGCAGTTTACGGCCTGATCAGTCTCTCATCGTTTGGTCCGGCTTACCAATAGCCAGCAATAACGCAAAAATATACATAATTCACTTCGCACGCGTTCCTTACGCTCTATATTTTACAAATTCATTTATGTGGATTAACACAAAATGCGCATTACGGAGGAAGGGTAGAAAATAAGATTCTTTTAATTGATCGCAATTGCGGTTTGAAAAACGTTAATCGCTCTTCGAGTGCGAAGCTTGAAATTATATGTATACAATAAACCTTAAATAGCTTCGCCTCTAATATAGAGGCAGAGTTTTTTGTTTTTTTGCTTTTTAATAATCTACAAGTCAATTTATATATACGACACGCACACAATACATACAAATTTCTACCTCCTGCTATTTTCTGTTAATAATACAAAATTTTTACGCGACAGCGATGGAGCATCGATGAGAAGAGTAAACACAATAATATCAATCGATAAAAATAATATTTACGCATCTGAGTTACTGCAAACCGCTAAAAACCAATTCATTTAGTTACGTTCATCGAGCCTTCAAATATAATCAATGCTCACTATCAATTAATGGAAAAAATCATTCATCGATCGTACCAAAATAATTTGTGTTAAAGGATGATGACGATATTCGACCGAATCATCGATTGGTAAAATTTCATCACGTTGCCTCTTCAAATCGGCTCTTGTCGAGCAACACAAAACGATAGCATTGTACTTAGATGACTAAATTCGAGGGCACAAGTAAAGCGACACTTTTGACAATTGATGACTGACTACGAAGTGAGAAAGCCCACAGCACGACTTTGCACAGAAAATTCATTCAAATTAATTACAAATTTATCAACTCAAAAGAGACGTAATTTAATGTGAAAACCAAACTTTATATCATTAAAAGTGTTTTTATTGTCTCTTTTTCATTTGACGATCAATGCCTTCTCAAACGAAATCACTGCGATGTCTGCAAAAGGTCGCGGATTGCTTTTATATTCTCGAACTTTATGTTACGATTTTCAAAATAATATTTCCGCCTCATGGCGATAATCCATAGGACTTGAATTCTTTGTGATAAACACGCAGATTTTAATGCAGAAGCAATCAAAATAATTGCTTCATAATACGTATAATGTAATGTCATAGGTTTAATAATATTACGCGCAGCGGGTGATCTAGTACACTCGTCTTGCTCGTTTAGAGGAAAATGACATTTCAAGGTAAATCTTAGTGCTACTACTACTAACCGCGAATTCAATAAAGAACATTAATCGTTTTAGCAGGATGAATCATAACCTACTTTTGTTGTTGATCGGAAAATAAAATCGAATAAATAATACTGGACGGCGGTCTCTCCGTGCTTAAACGAACACGTTCCTCTAAACAAACAACTATATCCTGTTAAAAAAAAAACCATACAATCCTATATAATAATCGATAAAATTTCATTTTCGCGACAATTAACTAATGAAAATACTTTTTCCCCCATGGACATCTTAACTAATTCAGTTTAAAAGAAAAAACAATGATCAAACATCGATTCGTTGCCATTCGCGGGACAACAATAAAACTTATTTTCAATAAATAGGCTTTATCGGACCAACACATCGTTAGACTAGACTACATGTATGATTTTTTTCATCAAGGCACTAGATTAAGCAAGAAACGGAGTCACTTCCCTCGCATACATTGCTTCTCAACTTGACGCTTGAGACGCGTAAGCAGCTTTTCCAGTTCACGGCGACAATCAGCTCGCGCAAAACAAACAAAACGTCGTATGACTCGCTCGACGCTGAGCCACTAATAATCCGGTTTCACTTGTCGGTAAACAACATTGTTATTCTCATAATGTGTATGGATACTCCTTTAGATAATTTTTGATGAGGGGCGGTAACTTCTCGCGCTCCTTCTTGATGCTGCCGCCCGCTTTGTTGACCGCGATCCTCGCGAGGTGCGATAGCGAACGCACCTCCTTGACCAGCGGTTCCGACAGATAGATTTGCGAATAGACTTGACCGCTGTAGTCTACCCAGACCTCTTGGCGATGTTCGTCCATGCGCTTCGAGTATTCGCAGTAGTACTCGAGCATCTTGATCGGAGTTTCGAAGAGCGGCATAGTGGACGCTAATCGCGGCTCCGCATCCAGTCTGAATTTGCCCAAGAAGTAGAAAACTCGGACTGAGGTTGGTCCTCGCGCTGTCTGCACCGAGATTGCGAACGTATACCTGTAAGTAGAATTACAACGTTAGGGATCGTTTTTCCTTTAATCATTTTTGCTGAACACATTAAAAGGGAATTATAGAAGCTGTTTTACCTGCTGTCGGAGCTGTCCCTCAGGAGCCATCTGCCGATCGGCGCATCTTTCAGTAAATTTTCACTCTGTTGCCAGCTGAGGCCCTCGTGGTACCAACCACAACTCTGCAGGGTTTTTCGCACGTCGGCGAGCTTCGCCATATCTTTTTCTGGCAAGTGATTCTGTTCGAAGGCCCACGGGCAGAGCGCCATCCAGGAGATCGGTGTTCCCGGCATATCTTCCCTGTTGTTGTTCACGGCATTGTTGTTAGCGACGCTGCCGATGACACTGACGTTACTTCCGACGCTGCTAGCGTTACTGCTCTCGCTGTTGCTGGGAGTACTGTTGTCGATGGTGACGATACCACCGCCGTTGAAGTTGTTCCGCAGGCGATTGACGTTGACGTTACTGCTAATATTGGAACTCGGGTCGGAGTTGGAGGTGGGCGTCGACGAGCCGGACGTGGAGGCCGTTATGTTGAAGGTGCAACTGCTCACTGTCGTGGAGCTCGTGCAGGGCAGGTGGACCGTCGCGTTCACCTGGATTCGCACGTCACCTGTAAAACGCAACGTCGTTTAGCACTGATCATCATCGACACCAACGCTGAATCGAAATCTTCGAAGAAGATTCTTACCTGCATATTGCGGAGCATCGATGCTGCCGCTCTGTTGAGGAGCCGAGGGAGGGGGGTATGATATCTCCGAAGCAGCGGTGTCACTGCTCCTGGGGCAATTCTTTCCCTCAGCGCAACAGGGTCTGGGCGGCGAGTTACCGGTGCCGGCGGCACTACTGCTGTTCCTGGAGTAGGTGTAGCAGCAGCGGTGGAAGCAGCAGCAGCGACACTCGGGCGAACTCGAGGCCTGAGCTTGTTGCTGCTGCTGATTGTTCGACGGCTGCTGGGGGAAGGAAGTCGAGGTGAAGGCGGGCAACTCGCGTCGTGTGCCCGGCAGTTCCTGACAGCCGCTCGGCGGTGGATCCAGCCTGTGGAGTTAAAGCAACGTTACTTCAACCGTTCACGCACGAAGACTCGTTTCATGCATATTGTACGTATATAAAGAAACCAACCTGGCAGTGGTGGAATGACTGCGATGGAATTCGGCGGCCTGCTCGAAGCTGCTCCTCAGCTGTTCCTCGCTGATGAGCAGTGGTCTGCCCTGAGCGGCTTCTTTACTATCCGAGCTCTCGTGATGATAGTAATCCGGCTCGATCCTCTTCTGCACGAGACAGCCGCCTCCGGACATCTTCGACCTCAGCTCGAGCCTCCCCGCGTTACCGTGTTGCAGCATGACTTCGGCGTTGCTGCTCTGTATGAGACAGCCTCCGGACTGTATCCCGCACTGCGTGCTGATCGTCACCATCGGCTGTTGGAACTGCGCGGGCGGCGCGTCGACGAGGAGCATACCACCACCGGAGCTGTGTCCTATCGATATCGACGTAGGCAGCGGCGCCGGGACGATTGGAGCCTGCTGCTGTTGGTCGAAGCTGATGACCGTTGTAGTGGTGGTTGTGGTAGTGTTGGTGGTGACATCGCTGTTGTTACCGCTGCAGCAACCCGATACCGGGAAGCCGTGCCTGCAGTTCGGGCAAATTACCGTCAGCATCTTGATGGGCTCTTTGCTTGCCCGCTTGTCGAGAACAGCATAACCAGACGATTGCTACCGGTTTCTGGAAAAGACAAAGACGGAATATCGAGGTTAGATCGGTATGTCGCGCAGTGCGGTGGCGACAAATAACAAAAAAAAGCGTCGTTCAGCCTTGGTAGATCGGCATTGTTTATAGCTGTCAGCCGAGCATGTACATAACAAAGGCCGCGCGTATTACAGTCTTATCGCTCGCTGTGTGCAGCGGAGCGTCGTAAGCATCGCATAGCTTATACGCGCGAATTCGGATCGGTATGATCATCCCCCCAAAACAACCGTCTACCGATCAATTTGACGCTCGTGTTATTCCCCCCTTTATACTCCACGAAAGGAAACACGAGCGAGTCTTTCGTTTCCGATTCGGAGAATCGCGCCAGCGACTCGCGGATGTGCGCAAGCGTAAACACATAACAGCACTGATATGTTTAATACACGCAGTCACCAATTGAATTTCCGGTGCGAACGATTTACTGCTGCAGGGTCATTGAGCCTCGATAAATCGGCTGACGAGAAATTCGGGGAAAAGTCGAGTGGAGATTCCTTCTCTCCTTACCTGCTAATTAAAACGAGCCGCGCGCGCGTTAATTGCCAAGTTAGCTCTTTGCGAAAGTGACTGACAGAGAGGAGAGAAAGCTTCACTCCCCTTTTTCGACTATACTTATGCTGCAGAGAGAGAGCGCAGCGTGTGAATCTCGCGCCTCCTCTCTATTCGACGGGGCTTTTCCTAGTTAGTCTCGGCGGCTTTCGCAAATGGAAACCGATAAACATTGCGGCTTCTGCGAAAGTCGTTGCTCGGGAGCCACGGAACCAATTTAGCAATCATACAGTCTATGGAGGGACACACAAAGGGACGTTGCCTGTTCCGTAGCGCGTAAAATCGGCGAGCATAACGATCGAGCGATGACGAAGGAAAGGCGAAAAAAAAGAACGACGCCGAGAGAGTCGCTAAGTCTAAGAATAGCCAATTACAGTCTAATTATCCGGTGTCGTGGAAGAGAGCTTCCGCGAAATCGGAGCAGACGACAGGCCAAGCGAGAGAGAAGAGAGAAAATCGAAAGGCGCGGATAACGAGAAGTGTCCCCTCCTTTTTTTCGCGCGTTAACCCAATTCTCTCTCTGGCCTATGAAAAGTACCCATAGGGCGAGGGAAGAGCGTATTTTCTTCTGCCGATGGAACGCGGAACGAGACTTTTACAAGGAAAGAATATGTAGATAAAAGCGGCGGTAAAACTATGTATAGAGAAGCCGCGACTATTTATAAAGGCGAGCGCGCGCGGCGCGTCTACCGCGAAGCAGACGTTTTTTACCATAACGCGAAGGAGAGAGAAAGAGAGAGAATTCCAGCGACCGCGCGCTTGGACGAGCGGAAATCAATGAGAAAATCTTTCCTCGAAACTTTCGACTTTGCAGAAGTCGTATAACTCGTCGCGCGCTCGAATTCGGGTCGAGCACTGGTGAGTAGTGTAGCGGAGCGAGAGAGAGAGAGAGAGAGAGAGAGGAGAGACAAAGAGCCAAGGCGCACACGGACAAAGAAACGAGCGGAGCTGAAATTTTTGAAAAATCCTTTGCACATAACTGCGCGATAACGAGGCGACGGATGCGAGAGCTCGAGTGTGCGTGTATTTGAAAACGAAGCAACTATTTCGATCAATCTCCGCGACGTCCCCCCGCTGTAGGTATACCAAATTAAAAATACCGTCGATCCTATACGAGAGCGAGTATAAAATTAAAAAAAATCTCCTGCACCTACATCCTCTGAAAAGAGGTATCCAAAAATCAAAGAATCATCAGAGAGCCGCAGCAGCAGCAACAGCAGCACCGGAGCGTCGTTCCGAGAAAGAGCGAGCCACGCGCTCGACTGCAGCAGCGAGTGCAACAGTTGCACGAAGCCGGCGGCGGCGCGTCGTGCCTCCCTCCCCTCTCTTCCGCCCGACAAACACACACTTACTCTGCATCGCACTTATACATTGAAGAAACTGGCTCGGAGCGGAGCGAGGCCAGCAGCACGTGCGCGCGCGGTATAGAGAGAGAGAAGAGCGGCGGAGGAGAGGGGGGAAGAGTATACGTCGTTGCCGATTCGCAGTATTCGTCGAGTAGCCCGAAGCCGCGCTTCCGCGAAGTGTCCCGGAGCGCCGGGGGGCCGCCGTCTCTATATACTACTACTACAGCCGTCTCTCTCTCTTGCTCTGTGTGCGTTGCGCGTATAGGTATAGTGTCGCAATGCCAGAAGGCCAATCCCCCATTTAGCGTGTTCGTTCCGCGGCTTTTTGGACGCGTCGCTGCAGCGATGCTTTTTATTATCTCCCTCCGTGCGCGCGCGCGCGGGGGAATTGAATTTTCTTTCGTATGGCGCGCTGCTTTTTTCGGAGCCGCGGGGGAAGAGAAGAGAGGAAGGAACGGAGGAAAAAAAACGAAAAGTGCTGCGTCGCGATGACGAGGCCTCGTCGAAGTTAATTATTTCTTTCGGGCGAATTACCGCGCCCTTCTGGAAATCAGTTTGCCGCGAGAGAGCAATTAAAATTCTCTCCCTCTCGAGTCGAGCTTATACGGCGATGAGCTGAGCGAGGAATCCCAGAGCGCGGCTTAGGGCTTATCGCTTTCACCTATCGGCGTTTCCGCGTTCGAATTTTTCATTCTGACGCGAGCGCGCGCGCGCGCTCGAGAGAAAGAGAGAGGGAGAGAGAGAGAATTATAGCATTTTTCAGCGGTGAGTTTCCGATTCTACCTCTTTCGCCGCTGCTGCTGAGGTATTCCGAAAACGCTGCTCCGGCGATGCCAGATCAAAGATTGTACGAGGAGATGAAAGAGGCTATACCTTTCCAGGAAGTAATTTTCCGAGGGCAGACTCTGGCGCGCGCGCGATTACCATCGTAGCCGGAAATCGCTCGAATACGTATACGGAGGAGGACGTGCTTGCACACAGAAATGTGTATAATGCAAAGCAGAGAGGGGATAGTGTCGATAAGCGCGCGCTATAGCTTCTTTCGAGGATGATTCAGATGATGGCTTAGGTCAGTGCCTCGAGGCTCTCTCTCTCTCTCTCTCTCACTCTCTTGCCGGTATCGCGGCTTCTCTCCCCGCGAGAATCTTGATACATTGTTTATACACCGCGTCGACGAAAAAAGAGAGAGAGAGAGAGAGAGAGAGAAGCGATCACGAGATGAGGATACACACGCGCTGGTATGCATGCGTAATCGATATAGCGGTTTTATTGACATAAACACAGCTGGAAATAGTCCCAGCGGCTTCCGATTATAAATAAACCGTGACGCGACGCGCTTCGTTATACTTTGCAATGCAACCCCCCATTATTACAATGTGGGTATAACGTGACGCTGCCGTTTCTCGCTCTTCTCCATTCGTTTCGGAGCGCGCGAAGAAAAGGCGATAAATCGCATCCGGTTCCGGTTTTATCGACATCGCACGAACGAGAGCATCAGCTTCGTTCGGCGAAAAGCTCCGGTTTATAATGTTCTCTCTCTCTCTCTCTCTATGGAGAGACAGAGAGAGAGAGAGAGAGGTGCACCTATATACACTGCATTGTGCTATACTCGGTTCGCACTAAGCCGACTTGGTCGTCGTGCTGCTGTTGCTGCTGCCGCCTCTCTTTTATACTCCGAGCTGAGCAGCAGCAGCAGAACTTTATTACGGACTCTCTCGTTTATTACTCTTTCTGAGTATAGAGGGAAGGCCTTTGCGAGAGTTTTATTTCTACTCGGCGGGGGACCTCAGCAGGCGGAGGATTGATGGCGTGGATAGGAAAATTTCGAGGCGCGCTTTTCGGGCAACATTGTAGGATCAATATTTGCCGTGTCGCGGGCGCGAAGTGAGAGAGAGAGAAAACGATGAGTTACGGCTTGTTTGCGACAATAAGCTCGTTCTCGCGTAAAGCCTTTCACAATTGCACGCTTAGCGAGAAATCACTCGCGAAATTCCGGCTAAGCGCGCGTTATCGCGTGAAACCCCGATAAGCGGAAAGAGCATTAACGCGAGCGCGCGCGCGAGTACAGCTGCTCCGAAAAACACTCGAGAGAGAGAGATAGAGAGAGAGAGAGAAGAGTCCGATCAAAGGATAATGAGTATACGTAAATTCCTCTCTCTTTCGCTGTTGGAGATCTCGATGGACAAGCCGATAAAGCTCTGCTACACGGGAGAGGCTTATCTGGAAAACAGATACGGAACCGTACAGGAGAAGAAAAGGGACGACTTTCACGCGGAGAGAAAGAGAATACGTCGCGCGGTCTTTACACGATTTTTATCTGCGCACACATGCGTATCATTGTGCAACGGCGAGAGTGCCGCCGCCGTGGACTTATGCAATGCGTGCACACAACTTTTTTCGCACCTCGAGGACATGGCACCTCAATTGCGTCACTCGCGCCTAAATTTAAAATCGTGATGCGCGTGCTCCAGGCCGGAGGAGGAGAGAAAAAAAAGAGAAGCGGCGGTCGCCTCTCTCTCTCTCTCTCTCAGAAATACCTCCGCGACGAGTCAGTCATAAGTCATATATGTATACACAGGAGAGAGAGAGAGAGAGAGAGGGAGGGAGAAAAGGGCAGCGGCAACAGCCGGCGAGTTTCCGAGAAAAATTTCGAGAGCAGCAGCAGCTGCACGTCGAATCTAAATTTTAAAAAGGAACACAGCTCCCCTGTCAGCTACCTGGCTCTCTTCTCGCTCTTTCACAGAGAGGAGAATCAAAGGAATCGCGCGCTCGCAGA
Organism: Nasonia vitripennis; assembly: GCF_009193385.2. Lineage (NCBI taxonomy): Eukaryota > Metazoa > Arthropoda > Insecta > Hymenoptera > Pteromalidae > Nasonia > Nasonia vitripennis. Next base: position 6,455,759 of record NC_045757.1, on the reverse strand, counting down.
CTGGAAGCAAAAGAGAGACCCGGCGGACAGGGGAGAACGAACACACGCGCGCGCGGGACCTTTCGTCTCTCTTTTTCTGGCTCGGCCACGCGCACTTTTCGGAGAATCTCCCGCGAGCGCGTGCGACCCGGCTTTTCCATCATCCAACACACACACACGCGCGCGCGTTCGCGCTTTTTTCGTATATACATACATCAAAGGGCTTATAATCTCCCTTTACGATTTCGGCACAGCACACACACGAGAATTTTCAGTTTAACTGAAAGAGCTGCCGGCGCCGTTTTCGCGCTCTTGAGAGAAGTGACTTTTCCGCGAACAAAAGAGAGCGCGCGCGCGCGAGCCGAAAATTAAAATGCCTGCCGCGATCAGCTGATCGTCGATCCTCTCGTCAACTTTCTAAATATCCCCCCGCGCTCGCGCGCAAGAGAGTGTTGCTCGCGATCCCGAGAAACTCGCGGCGAGTGTGTATATAGAGAAATCGTGGATCTCGCTTCCGAGGAACGGCCGATGTATTTTTCTTTTCCTTCTCGGAGCTCGGCTATACAACGCTATCGGCTGCTATACGCGACGATGATCATGTCGATGATGATGATGACGATGGAAAACTTGCCTCTTTCTCTTTCTCGATGAAACTGCGGGGCGTCGTCTCGATCCGTCTCTGGCGCGCTCAGCTGTTTCGTCGTCGTTGAACGCAGCGGCACACAGATCTCTCGGTACACAATATTCAACGGATTTCTCTCTTTGAATTCACAAACACACCAGAGCCATATTCACAGCACACACTCGCGAGAAGAAGAGCTGGACTGCGCGTATGTCGCAGAGGCGCGGCTGTACGTAATGCGGGAGACTGAGTGAGAGAGCACGACGAAGCGTCTGCCGCTCTCCTCGACGTCCGACCGACTGAATGAATCCGTAATTATACGCGAGAGAGCGGAGCCGAACGGAGAGCGCGCTCGGCGTGGTAGGGGCGGAGGGAAGTGGGGAGAGAGAGAGACAGCGCCGCCGCCGCCGCCGCCGCCGCTGCTGTCGTGAGTCTCTCTCTCTCGCTGTGCCGCTCGGGTATTACGAGGAATGTGTAACGTGTCTGCTGGCCCGATGGCTAAATAATTGGGATGGATCTGTCCGTAATTGAAAAAATACGAGAGAGAGCGACGAGACACTTTTTCTTATCGGATTCGACGAACGAGACAAATCTATTGTTATCTCCCGCGCACTCGACGACGATAATAACATTCTCTTTAAAGTGTACGTATCGTACCACGGCCTTCGCCGTTTCGGTGCAAGCGAGCGTTTTTCTCTCTCTCTTCTCTCGCTCTTTTAAAAGGCTAACGATTATTATCCGAAGCAAACGGCCGCGTTAAGCGCCCTTTCTCAGAAACTCGCTCGCGGTATACACGTATTTTAAATGCTAATGCCGAGTTTCCGTGACGAAAGGCCGCCGCGATTTTTCGTGCCGCGTTCGCTCGCTCGCGCCAGCAGCGATTCTCGTGGAAATTAAAAGCGCGAAGATTCTCGGAATCGGCCGAGCGATTTTTCGTGTCTCTCGCTCTCGCGGCGCGCGCAGGGAATACTAGACCGGACGTTATAAGTATACTTGTAAAGTGTAAAGGTATACGGACGGCCGCAGAGAAAGTCAACACACACACGACTATGCACACATACACAGCGGGAGAGGAAGGAAGGAAAGCAGCAGCTGTGTGCGGCGTATAGGGAATATTAAACGCGGCTGGAAAGTCTGTAGCTCGGGGTTGAGTAACTTCATATAATAAACGGATGACAAAACGAGCTTTTCACGGGAACGCGTTGGGACGATCGAGCGGCGATTCTCGGAGTCGATAACGATCGATTCGCGGTGACGCTGCGCTTTTTTTCCACTGTCTCGTGCGGCAACGCACGCGGCGGCTATTTACGCTCGAAAAAAAAAGAATTAGTGAACGTGAGAGGAGCGATGTAGGCGAATGATGACATTATAATGTAGTACACGCTAGTCGCGCTCTGCACTTTCGCTTGCGTTGTACGCGCGCACGCAAGATGCGCAGTGCAATAAAGTTATTTCTTTCATTTTTTTTTCTTCATACCTCGCGCGCGCTTACGTAAACTACCGCGAATACTTGCATAGGAGCGTTACAAAACGAATCGCCGGCTGCGAAAATCGGACTCCCGGGAAATTAGAATCGCGAGAATCGGTGTTGGCCAACGCGCATAGCGACGAAAAAAAAAAACGAGGAACGCGGCGCGCAAACGCAATGCATAGCACGCGATGGGAAGAAAACAAAACACAAAGCCGCACGATCTATCGTTCGATAAGAAAATCGTATCGATACGCCGCGTGATAAATTTCGTAATTTACCGCGCGCGATTTTTCGAATTTCCGAGCAGCCTTTTTGCGCTAACCGCCGCCGTATAGCTGCTGCTTACGTAAAGCTCTGTGGAAGAAAGAGAGAGATTTCGCATCGAGATGCCGTAATAACGACATTGTTTCGCTTTGACAATGCCATCGGGAGGCTCGTTTTCCTAATCCGTCGCGTAATTAACGCGGGACATTATTATACACAGGCTCATCGCGCATCGAATTCGTCTCTCTCTCTCTCTCTCTCTCTCTCTCTCTCTCTCTCTCTCTCTCTCTGCGGCAGCTCCCAACCGCGGCTAATTGCTTTTTAATAGCGCGCGCGCACTTTACTCGGAATATATATCCAAGGCGCGAGACAAAAAATCTAATTGGCCTCTTCGAAAAGCGCGACGATCATTTCCGAGTACATGAGCATACTTAGCCCTCTCTCTAGCTTGTATTTACATTGTTGTAAATCAGCGGCGTATTAATTTCGAGGCCGAGTGCAAAAAGGCCGTTAATGAGTTCGCGCGAGTGGATACCTGCGGTGAATTTACGGCGTGTATAGGTATAGCAGCGGTGCAGCTGTTGTTAGAGAGAAGGAGGAGGAGGAGGCCTTCGCGGAAGGGAAAGTGATTTACGACAGCTGCCGCTTTTCCGTTTTTCTTCAGTGCGCCCGCGACACACCGGGCTACACAGCTTCCGGACACGCCGGGGGATTCGAGATGGCAATTATAATTGTACTGGTTATTTTTCGTTCGTTCGTTCGCGGAATCCGAGCGAGGGAAACATGAATATGTACAGATAGGTGGTATACGCATACGTATAGAGAGCGAATGATACGATTGTGAAATTCGAAGCGCCCTTCCGGCGCCGAGTGATATACAATCAAAGGCTGAAAATCCGAGCGCGCCGAGTTATCCGCATCTATATAGGTGCAGTGTGTATATATATACGAGTAACAAAGGGGGCTTCGTTCGAGAGTGTTTTCACTGTTTTCCCGGAAAGCGATTTGCGCGAATTCGGAAGCCGAAAAAGGCTCCGATATAGCATCTGCACGCGCTTGTATACGCGTTTGTGGAAAAGCTGATGCCGAACAAAAGAGCCGCGCAGCTGCTCGGTTTTGCTCTCTCTCTCTCTCTCTCTCTCTCTCTCTCTCTTTCGGCGTGCATTATATAGGGATATCGAAATTCGAAAAATCTGCTCTACGGAGTGAAGCGTGAGCTCTCGGGAGATGGACGATTGTTTTTATTCGCGCGCTGAGCATCGGTTCCGATGATTCCCAGCGACAGTTGTTCACCGAACTGTAACATCTGACTTTCGTCTCTCGTCCGTCTGTGCAGTTACAGCTGCAGTCGGTTCTAGGTACACGCAACATCGAGAGAAATCGAAAAAATAGGCGGAGCTCTTGCCGTGCGGAGAGTAACGGTCTTTCGAATTCACTCGTTGCGCTGAACACGAAGTTTGTATATATCGATTAAAAGCGCAGCGTAGCAGAAGAGAAAAAAAGTCGATCGCAAGAAGAAGAAAAAGAACGATTTTCCCGAGAGAATGTGGAGCATCGATGTCGCGGCCTTGCTTTCAAGATCGCCTCGCGTTTCCGACCTTCACGAGAGAGCGCGAGTCCATATCGCGCGCAGAAAAGCCGATAAGAGAGAAAACGAGGTGTGCGTGAATTTTCGAGCGCAAGGACCCCTCTCGCGCGGTGTAAAAAACCGTGTAGCTACGCGATTTTTTCGGATAAGCCGAAGATTAACGCTTCTTTCTGCCTCTCCCGAGATTCCGGCGAAAAAAGTCGGCTACCGTATACACACGGCGGCTTCGTTAATTTACGATCGACCGGCGCTCATTATAGCCCGTCGTGGCCGCTGCTCCATTCATGGAAAAAATATGCGGGATGGGATAACATCTTTCTTTTTTCTCTCTCTTTCACTTATTTTTTCGTGTTCATTCACTCGTTCGCTCCGTGAGAGATATAAGCGTACCTATATGTGTGTGTGTGTGTGTGTGTGGGTGTGTGTGTATTCAGAGACGGCTGCTTCCGCGTGGTTTCCGCGCGACGGAACAGCCGATGGACATGGCCGATATAGCAAGCGGGCACCTCGTTAAAAGTAGGCGAGGCTCTTATGTGCGTATAGGTGACTACACATCGCTTCTTTTCAGCTTTATTTTCGTGGATGTCACTACGAGATGACGGGAGAGGATAAAATCGAGAGATTCAAGACGCTGATATGTGTGCACAGCTGTGTATAAGTCAGCTGTAATTTAACGAGGTATTTTTGTACAGTCGCGCACCTGAGGCAATATGAGTTCGATCAAACGTATAGAGTAAGCAGAGATCCAAAACACTGGATTTCCCTGACGCGTCGTGTACAGGAATTACCGAGAGGAAAGTGTATAATTCGCTCTAATCTCTCTCGTCGATCTAATAACGATAAAAAACAAAATAACAGAAGTAGGTGACTGACTTCACATGCTACGCGAATTTCACATCGCAACTCTCTCTCTCTCTCTCTCCTTAATTGCACGTCTCTCAAGCATTGTAATTTCGCGTATACACGCACGTGCATTAGCCCTCCCCGATATATACACGCATTATGGTTATAAGGCAATTTGAGCGCAACGTCGCCGCCGCCTTTTCTCGAAACTCTCCCGCCCATGCAAATGTCTCTCTCTCTCTCTCTCTCTCTCTCCTGGAGATGCGTATATCATAATCTCTATACACTCGCCGGGCCGAGCCCACATTTTCAACCCTTTGTCGTCGGTTCCTTTATCATGCCAAACAGGAGCTGCCGTGTGTGAGTCGAAAAATTTTTTCCTCGCACTCGGCTTTTACAGCACAGCGCACTACACGACGATCCTCTTCGCGGAAAGGCGGTTTATGCGGGTGAAAAAAAAAGAAGAATCGGGAGAGCCTCGAAAGTCCCCGGATTAATTCGCGAAATCCATTAAATGAAAATCGCTTTGCGGAAGGAGATTACGCCTCGAAGAAGCGAATAAAAAAGAGGAGGAGGAGTGAGAGAGGTGTATATGTAGGAGAGGCGAGTCCGCGGAATCGAGCCAGTCATCCAATTACCCGCTGTGCGCGGCTATACGCACGTACTACTCGCGTTATATAGCATCGCTGTCACGACTGCGTGGACTCTAATGCTCTTTCCTCCTACTCTAAATGTGTAAAACTCGAGTGGACGTTAATTAGGAGCGACGAGATGGAATCGATTCCCGCGCGCGCGAATTTCAGTGGAACTGCTTTCCGCCGTATTATATATTGTATTATCTCCCAAAGCTTTACTCTCCATCTCCCATGTATATATACGCGGGATAACTAGTTTCGAAATTTCGAAATTCGCCAAAGCACGAGAATTCGGCAATCCGGCGCGCGCTCACGCTGCATAATGGAGCACATTCAAAGCAAAAGTTTCCGGGAATCCCTCAACCTCCCCACCTCCTCTTCCGCGTCAGTTCTCTTCTCCGCGAACAGCCGCAATTTCGCCTTTGTACCCCGTGCCCGAGCATGCATATACGCGCGCATCAAACATAATACGCGAGCGCCGCATGTATATCGTCGGTTTCCGCGTATTCTCCCCCTTGCCAACAAAGGATTACGCGACATCAAAGCGCGCGAGCATTCGCTTGCGGGAATAATGCTGCGGCGCCGGCGCCCTCTGGCGGTCCGTACGTCGATCCTTCTATTTTTTTTTATTATTACTAGACGCTGCTATTATTACTAGGCGCTGCGCGCACTGTAGTCTATAATTTCATTAACTTATTAAATGGAATATAAATACTTGATTGATATTTTTAATATTTGTTTTCTATCAGGAAAATATATCAAACTTTACAATATATGATTCATTTCGCGCTCATATAAATTTCAAAACTGCTGCATCAAAGGGGTGCGGAAATCGCTCGAGGGCTTGGAAGCCGCAGTCCAAGCGCATTTTGGAAAATCAAATTGCGGTCAGTCATGCATTTCGCATACGCGCGCACAGGCTGATGCAGGAGGTTTTTCCCGGATTATGTATCAGCGGCTCGCTCGCAGCATACGATGTGTTTGTGGTCAGTTTGGCTGCTGAACAAAAAGATAGACGCGAACTCTCTCTTGGCCGGATGGGCTACCGGGAATGAGAGCTAATAGGATTGCGGTTTGCCGGGAAGTGGAAAAGTGACGGGAAGTCACAGGATTACGGGCTCCGATGGTTCCGAGAGGGAAGACCTCCTCCCACGGCTCTAGAAGTGGATTAGACAGCTGGTGCAAGCGATACTCGAAAATCCCGCGGCGGCGGCGGCGGCGGCGGCGGCGGCGGCGGCGGCGGGGCGTAGACGTTCTCGAGAAAGACGCTGCTTCCTGAAATTGAATTAATTATCTCGAGGCGCACTGCTGCGGGGAAAATCGCCTTTGCGACTTTGAGAAAATTTCGAGCGACAGAGAGGCAGGAACTCGAAAGCTTCTTCTTCTTCTTCTTTGTCGTATATCTGAGAGCAGCAGCAGCTCACGGTGCAAAGGAGTTGTGCAAGGACGAAAGGACTCACTCCTCGTCGCAAAGCAGCTTACTTCCCTGCGCGCGGCGTAATAGGATTTATATACCATCGGAGCGTCGATCATTCCGGGAATCCGGTCCCCCGCGCGTTTAATTTTAATCTTCGCAATACCGCGAGTAATAATCACCTTGGCAACGAGCTGCGACGACGCGCGGCTCCTCATCGGATTATGTCTTCTTGAAAATTCTCGGTATTCCAGAGAGATGCATATAATATCGCGAGGTCGATCACGATAAATAATAACGCACTCGATCACTTCTGACGTACACTCAAATCGAGCGCGTTCGTTTCTCCGGAAATAGACGAGAGCGGAAAATTCGCTCGAGATGCAAGAGAGAGAGAGAGAGAGAGAGAGAGAGAGAGAGAGAGAGAGAGAGAGAGAGAGAGAGAGAGAGAGGATCCCTTATATACCGAATTTGGCGCTGCCCCTCGGATTCCCCGAAGCAACCTGACGTCAGAGAGCCGATGACGAGAGCGCGTCACGAGAAAGTCTCGTGCGCGATGTGTATCGCTTCTGCCCCGCCGCGGTAATTAAGCCATCGAAGTAAATTTGGCCGCGAACGCTGTACACACATACACAGACAGATCTTCGCTTTTTACACTTCGCCGAAGCGACGCGACGACTTTCTCGTGAAAAAGAGACGAGGCGCGTAAGAAAAAGCGGTTGCAGCCGCGCAGCAACGGAAGCATTATTCTCGTCTACCTTTTTCCCCGGCGCGACGACTATTCCCGCTAAAACCGCCCAGGAGAGAGAGAGAGAGAGAGATCGAGTTTTAAAAAGTGTCCGAGAGGCCCCCCGAGAGACAGTCGCTTCCGAATTCTCGGAAAGAGAAGGCCCCTATACCATACCTATATATACCTGCGCGGCAAGGCTCGGAGCGGAGACACACGCACACTGCCGAGAGAGAGAGAGAGAGAGAGAGGGACACCTTCTGTCATTTCAATCATCCCAGCGTGTCATTACCGACGACTCTCCCAACCAGGTGTTTAACATTTCGTGTATACATCTATACGCGAAGCCAGCAGAGAGACAGAGAGACAGAGACACTGTCGCGAGAGCTTAATGAGGCCTTTTTTCATCGCCAACTGGAGGGGGGAACGGCTCTCTTCCGCTCGTTATTTAAACATCTGTTCGAGGTAATCGCCTTCCCGTAAATTCCCCCCCTCTCTCTCTCTCTGACTCGGAGCGCACAGTGTTTGCTCTCTCTCTCTCTCTTCGGGCCTTGCGCGCGCGCGCGGTTTTCCTCAAAAATAAAGAGACCTCGTTATCGAGGCTCTTTAGCTGGAACAGAGGATTTCGACGGAGAAATAACAATCGTGGATGAATGAAATGTGGGTTAATCTCGACGCTCGAGATAAGGCATTTATTTGCGCGCGCAGACGTATTATATGATATTCCATTCCATAAATTCGTTGAGTAAATCAGAGCTATACGTGTGAATGATGTGCAACCTCTCTCTCTCTCTCTCGCGAGTATTATTCATTAAGCGGCTTACGTCCCTCGTCTACACTAGCTCGGCTTGACTTACGGCTAAAATAATAAAGCCAGGCGAATACAATACACTTCTATACTCGCGAATGATAATTTGAGACTCGAGGGAAAATCGCGTACGGAATTAACGTTTACTATATACGCAACAGAAAAGAGAGAAGAGGGGAAAAAGGGCGAATATAAAGAGCAAACCCCGCAGCAGCCGGCGAGTTAATCTCTTTTATTGTACTTTCGTCCATATAGCACACTGATGCAGCAGCAGCCGAAGCGATTTCTCGGAAGGATCCGCTCTCTCGCTTCCCTTCGCTCGCCGTCGGCGCTTTTTGTGCGCGGCGCGTATATGCCTCTATCGATTTTGAGGATCGGAAGCCGATGAATTTATACGCATATAGCGCGAGTCCCTCTTTCGCCGGCTGCGGCGATATTCCGCTCTTTGAAGTGCTCTGCGTGGCAATACAGCGCAGTTCAAAGGAAGAGTCGAAGGAATATGCTTAACTTTCTCGATGCGGCGATGACGATCTCGCGTCGGCTTTTTGATTTACAATACGCAACGCTGCTGGTTGATGTGTCCGTGTACTTTTATATTCCCAGGCGTGATCTCATCGGTCGACGGGATTCTCGAATCAAAGGAATATTACACAATTGAGTCACACGCGCGCGCGCGCCAGGCGACGGTGTACGCCGTCGCGTGTTGGAGAGGAATAAGTGTGTCGAAAACCTTCCGCGAAGTATGTATACCCGCGAGAATCCTATGGAGTTTCTTTTTTTCTAACTCGAGTAGCTAACACGAGCCAATCCAATCGCAAAGTTCGAACTAGACTGTACACACGGCTTTCGAGGAATGTTCGCGTTGCAGAAGCAAATATGCGTTTAATTAAGCTCGACCAACAAATATACGGCGTAGCGCTACTACGTAAACAAAATATTTTTCAGGCTTGAGCCTCGAAATCCGTTCTGCGAAGGACAAACACTAGCCAATCCAATCGCAAAGTTCGAACTAGACTGTACACACGGCTTTCGAGGAATGTTCGCGTTGCAGAAGCAAATATGCGTTTAATTAAGCTCGACCAACAAATATACGGCGTAGCGCTACTACGTAAACAAAATATTTTTCAGGCTTGAGCCTCGAAATCCGTTCTGCGAAGGACAAACACAGCTGGGAAATCTTCTGCAGACGCGTAGTACTCTCCTGAGAGCCGTGCGCGAAAGAGGAAAGAAATTTGGAATGTAAATCAACGTAGTACACGCGATACTACTGCGCAGCATAAGCCTACACTATACACGCGCTAATAATACACGTGCGAGCGATATTGCGTGGCGCCAAAAGCTGAGATGAGGAGCCACTTCAAACACCAGCTCCAGACGTGGCAAACAATCGCGGCTTTTCCCGCTCTCTGCGAACGAGATAAGGTGTAAATGCTCGCCTCGAGCTTCCTCGTAAATTTATGACTGTTACGCACTTACACCTGAATTCTTGCGTTATTTTACACCGGATTGCGATATACGTGTTTGTCGCAAACGCCAGCGTAGATGGCGCTGTTAAACCCTCAAACGCAGCAACTCGCCTCGGAATATTGCTCGTTTGTAATCAGAACTTTGGCTCGTTATATTTCGGAGTGCGCGCGCGCGCATTAAAGCACGAGCAATCACACCGGAGTTAAAGCACTCGGTTGCACCACGGCGGAATATTGCGCGTTTCCGGGAAACTGTTTTGCTGTCTTGCAAGCGTGTCCCCATGCGAGCGCGGAAAATTTTTAATTAGATTTTCTCTTTCGGTATGAGACGTGGCTGTGTATGCGTGTGTCGTGCACAGAAGCAATATCTGCAGGTGAAAACCTTGAGCGCTGCTTTATCTGAAGGAGAGAGACATGCGCCGCACGCGCCGTCGGTGTATTTCGACAGCGCGTGGAAATGGGTGATATGAAATTCCGCGACGAAAAGTACATTCAGTCATGCGCGATACTCTAGTAGTACTATATAGCGTGTATTGTGGGAAAGTGACGCAGACTCGCGCGGCGTGCGCGATACGGCACACGACAATGACCCGTACGTCAGCGAGCGAGGGCTGTAGATAAGCGCTTTGATTTCCGATCGATCGTGTGTGGAACTATTTAAAAAATCGGACCGTTTCGAAACCGCGCGTTCTCTGACGTCAAGGTATCCGTCTGTCGGTGTGCACACGAGGCAATGACGGCGTTGCTCTCTATACACTCCAGCTATTATATACACAAAGTCCGCAGCACTGCAGGCCAGACTCGTTAAAATACGCGGGATCGCTCGGATGTCAAGAGAGCGAGAGAGCAGACTCGCGCAATCTTCGCGGGAAGAGGCGTAAAACACCTTCGGGGTAAAAATAATGGTCTCTCTCTCTCTCTCTCTCTCTCTCTCTCTCTCTCTCGCTCGCTCGCTCGCTCGGTCTTTCTCGTGGGGGCAATTTGAGGCCGGACCAGCCGCCGCAGACGCTGCAGTCTGGCATCTCTTATCGTCGTCTTTCTTTTTCTCGCTCTCTCTCTCTCTCTCTCTCTCTCTCTCTCTCTCTCTCTCGAACTGCTTTTGTGCTGCTGCGTTCCTCCTCCTCCGTCTGGTCGTAGAGAAGAGCGAGAGAGAGAGAGAGAGAGAGAGAATGATTCGGATTGAAAAATTGAGTTTAGTTTCTGCGCGCACCTCCGTTCCGTGAATTCGCCGAAGGCCGTCGCGCGAAAACACGAGAGATAGCGCGCTATAGTATATTATATCCACAAAGTGTGAAGGCTGAAAGAAAGAGAGAGAGAGAGAGAGAGAGAGAGAGAGAGATAGATGGGTCGCATGAAGAGATAAGAGAGTGAGAGAGTGTAATTGGACTTTCGGCTCTATGGGGTCAATGCACTCGCTCAGCGCACAGATTTGATACAAGGGCTCTCGTATATACAGCGATCGTTATTGCGCTCGTAATCGCGTCTATGTACAGGAAAGAGGAAAAAAACAATTATTCGTAAAACGTTAACTCCATCGATAAAAGGAGACAGATAGAGAGAGAGAGAGAGAGAGGGGGGCGCAGTAAACACCGCGCGCGGTTTTCGACTGCACGCATTCTTCCGCGAATCGAGCAACGACTCTTTTTATACTTTCCCGGTAAACACGCGCAGCTGCGCCCTGTGCTGCTCAGTCGTCGATGCTGTGTGACACAGTTTGCACATTAATCTAGAGAGACAGAAAGAGAGATTAATAAGCGCCGGGAGAATTCGCGCGATAAGCATCGCTCGATTAAATAAATATAAATTCCGCCGATGCGCAGACTCGCATCGATTAATCACCGCGCGCGACCCTGAATTCGGAAAAACTTTCTCGCGTGCGCGTTAATTAATCAGCGCGGTAACGAGACTGAACTTTGCAGACGACGTCGCCCCTCTCTCCCTCTCTTTATACCAAGAAGTCTTTTATTAGAAAATTTCATCGATACGCGGCTGTATTCTCAGCGGCGCTTGCGAGTATTGCATCTTATTAAACGCACGCGGGCGAAAATAGCTACGGTCTATAATCGCTCTAATAGCGTGGCGAAACGAGCTCCGAGAAAGCTCGCAATTAATCGCGCGCGCGACTTGGCGACTTTTCAGAGAGGCGCGTGTTTTTTTTTCCCTCTTCGATCGCGCAAGCGAACGAGCGTCTATATGTTAATGAGCTTTTTTCGCTCGGGAGAATACAATGCGCTCTCGCGATGATGGATGGCTTCTCAGATTTTGGCTTTTCGAACGCGCACGTCGCTCTCTCGCCGTATACACACAGTGGAATAAAAATTCACGACTTCCCGGAACGCCGAACGCGATCGTGTGTCCTCTCTCTCTCTCTCTCTCTCTCTCTCTCTCTCTCTCTCTCTCTCTCTCTCTCTCTTGGCGGGTTAGGTAAAGAAGCGCGAGCGAAAAAAAAATGTTATTAAAACGTTTGTTGTACCGGGAAGTCAAGGTTCCGCGAACGAGCTCTTATCTTTATTACGTATGTTATACGCTAGCGGGTCCCGCTAATTACACAATATTCGGATCAAATAAATACGCACGCGATATTGTGTGCGTTCCATGGCTCGCTAATTCCACCAGCAACATAGCCACTGCTCTCTCTCTCTCTCTCTCGCTTTATAGTTTTATGTGTATGTAGCTTTGTACAGGTACCGCTGCGATGCGTTGTGTATACGAAGCGCACTCGATCGAGCGTTTCCAGCTCTATATATAAATTTAGAATTTCCCCGAAAATTCGAGTACATCAAACATGCATATAGAACTGCAGCAGCAGTACCGGTTGATTTCGCCCGATCAACATTAACGTCGCTCATAACGCACCGAATTTGCATTAATTAGCGTTTCGCAGAAGCTCGCTCTTTTGCGCGCGCGCGTTTGCATAATATACACGCGATTCGTTATCACTTCAGAGAAGCGAGCGATCGGCGATTTCCCAAATCGCAAGACTCGGATTCGGACGCTGCAGCACACACATACACATACGTCGGGCACAATAGGGGAGGAGGCGGAGGGACCTTGGCTTTCCAGCTTTGTAAATGGAACGCGTCCAATCGATAACCCGCCGGCGCGGCTCGCTATACTGCTGGCGTCGCCCGAGGTTCCGCGAATTCGACGCGACGACGTGAAAGGAAGAAAACAATGCAGGGGGGAGAGAGAGAGAGAAAGAGAGAGAGAGAGAGAGAGAGAGAGAGAGAGAGAGAGAGAGATTGACTCGTTGCCGAGAACGTATAGGCATTCGTCGGTTTTTTGGCGTTGTATAAACAGCTCTCTCTCTCTCTCTCTCTCTCTCCGGAGTATATCGATGTATATGTGTAGTGTTATATGGAGTGCAAAAACGAGGTGATTTTTCACTAACAATAGCCTTCGACGATCAATCGATAACCGTTTCTCTCTCGTCGCTCTGTGTGTACGATACATCGATTCCCCAGTGCCTATTGTATGCTTATATACAGTTATTAAAAGGCCGCGCGTGACGTGTCCGCGCCGCTGCTGGCGCGCGAGTGTGTATATACACAGAAACGCCGGCTCGTCGTCGTCATCCACTTCCTCAAAAGGTCGTCACATTCGCGTGCTAATTACGGCCGTTTAAAATTCCGCGCTATACGGTCCCGCTCGTTCCCAGAAAAATGTCCCAGGTGTGTGCGTGTGTGTGTGTGTGTGTACGTATATCGTTTTCGGCGGCGCACGCGGGAAAAATTAACATTTTCCGCGTAGTCGCGGCCCGAATATAAAGTTTTATGCATCCGAGAAATACACTCTCTTGAAAAAATACGTATCAGTAGTCTGCTATTACTTATAAAGCGCTATTTTCGCGTATACAGACCGGAGATTGCAAGCGCGCGTAATTTCGTAACGCATCGATTTTCCATCGGCCGTATTAAAATTCCGCGAACCGAGAGAGAGCCATTAGCGAGTCTTCATCCATCATCGTCCTTCCGCGCGTTTTTCATGTAGCCGTATATATACAAGTATACGAAAGGAAAAATAAACGGTAGAGAGAAAGAGCGATATGAAATCGCAGAGAGTCGTCGTCGTCCCACGCGGAGGACTATAAATAATGTATTCCCGTCGGCGTGTCCGTGTGTACAGTCCTTCGCTTATCGTCCGTTATCCTCGCCTGCGCCTTCGTTCCATTTCACGCGCGCGCGTCTATAATATACATCGGTTTCCATAGAAATCTCAGCTTCTTTGAAAATCGAGTACATATTGTACGTTACGGCGAATACCTTATAAAGTCGTTATTCTACGCTTACGCCGAATTAATTCGTACACGCATATTCATACAAGTATAGTGTGTACCTTGGCTTTTCGTTTCCGAGTATATTACACAGCGGGCCGTTTCTCCTAACCTCCTTCCCCCCCCCCCCCCGCATGGCCGTTCCGATTATCTCCCACTGCGTCAGAACCGACGACTCCCACGCTTCGCGGAGGGCTGTCTCTTTATACATTATACCGTGAATTTAGAAACGACTTTTTTTTTTCAACGATGTTCTATATAACCTACACACAGACACAAGACCGTTGAGTGTGTAGTACGATGTAAAAAAGACTCGAGTCACGCTGAAATTAAAGGCCTCGGAGTCTACTTAATAACGGTCCTCGATCATTCATTTCTCTCACCGTGATGCAAATACGACGCTTCGAGGTTATGTCAGCGTCTACGGTTTGACAGTTTTAGGATAGAGAGAGAGAGAGAGAGAGAGAGAGAGAGAGAGAGAGTGAGCGACCCCCCGTACTCGCGGTGCAATTTCCACGCTCTCGAAACTAAAACGCGTACAAACACGAGCTATACCGCGGCTTCTCCGAAACCAACTTGTTGCTCGTAGCTTTTCCGAAAAAAAGAACGAACGAAACACACACCGCCCTCTCGTTTCCTCCCACACGTATACATATAACCAGCGCGCGCATGCAGTACACAGTGTGTTCCCAGGAAGAGCGATCGCCGATACACTGCTCTCTGCAGCAGCGCACGCCGCACAGAGGAGAGAAAGGCGCGAGCAGCGAGAACTCGGTCGCGTTTATCTCTCGGTTTATCGCGTTTTCTCGGTAGAGAGAGCCGTGTGTGTGTATATACTGTATACAGGCTCTGTGTGTCTCTCGCGCGAAAAGCAGCAGTCCGCCGCGCGCTCGACCTTTCAAAACCGAGAGCTGTGTGTACGATATAACGTACTTATACACACCTATACACTCATCGTCGTTCGTCACGCGGATGTGCATGCATGTGAGCGTATAGGCGTGTATGTGGCAGCTGGGAATGCAACCTAACCTTGCAGCGCCGCGTAAACAAGAACGCGCGCGCGTAAATAAACAAATGCGCCGCAGCGAGGAGAAATATTAAGACTGATTTTCTATATACGTATAAACTCACCACGTGAACGACGACGCGCAGCTGATTCACGAGCGAATTATTCTCCTCATGTCGACGGCGAGTCTTGATTCTACAGCGGAGCTGTGGCTTCTATGGTGCAGCTATGGGATTTTTTATTTCCAGACCGAGCGGAGGCGTCGTCGCCGATTCTCCCTGGTGTACAGCTTCGATTGTCTCGTTTTCTCGTCTACAGCTCGTTCACGACTCCGATACTCCTGAGCGTCGATGCGATGGTGTACACCCCGTAGAAGGTGTGGAACCACCTCTTTCTTCGCGTCGTCCTTCCCGAACCTCAACCGCTACGAAACGGCTTATCTCGAGCGAATATACAAACCGGAGCAGAACAGGTTGACGCTCGAGGGCGGGTATAAAAAAAAACTGTTTATACACACAGAAACGCGCACATCAGACGAGACGGCGGCGTCAACATCAGTTCGCTCTCGGCCGCGGACGCCGTGCACTGACGAAACGAAGGCTTCATTGCGCGAGAATTCCGCGAGAGAAGAAACGCGCGCACTCGCGGTACCGGTTACCGAAGGGCTCGGCAGGTGGCGCTTACACCCCGGCGGGAAATTCGAACGATCGACGCTGTACACTTTCGCGCGATTTTTCATCGGATCGGAACGTCAACAACGCAAGGTCGACTGACGCGTTGGGAATGAACGTATTTTAAAGAGCCAACAGCCGCGTATATTCTAGACGTCGTCGTCGTCGTCGTCGCGCGTGACCGAGGTAAACAGTGCGTTGGCGCGTAAATCGCCAGCGAAAACATTACTTCATCATCGGGTCCTCTTTCTCTCTCTCTCTCTCTCTCTCTCTCTCCGAAAAAATAACAAGCCGTTCTCGCGGCTGACGTTTTTCTAAAAATACGCTCTCGCGGGACCGAACGAAAATAGTGCGTGTGTACAGTCGTCTTGGTATGGTCGACGCGCGAGTGAATGCGAGGGAATTTCCGAGGCGAGTCCTAAATTTCGACGATGATTTTCGCGGAAGACCTTCGTCGTAAGTGTGTGTGTGTGTGTGTGTATACGTTATTTCTATTCGTCGGAAGAGATCGCTGCGCCTCGAAATACCGCCATTTAGGGCGAGGCCCACGCAGCGTCTCATACTTTCGATGAATTCCTTCGAACGAAAATACAGGGAAATTGACACATTGTGTGCGCCTCGACTATTCTCTCTCTCTTGCTCGTTTAAGGCCGTTAAATTTCCGACAATGAATTCAGAGAAAACAGCGCGCCGGATTGCGCCGGCTGCAGTATAACCTAATAATAACGCGGCGTTAACGAGAACGAGAGAGAGAGTCATAGAGTCACGCACCGACGGCTCTCTCTCTCTCTCTCTTCGCGCGAGCAATGGACATTGCGTGTGCCAATGAGCGCCGCAATTTGCGTATATATATCACGCGCTCGGCTTGGCACATATAACGACTGGAAAATCATTTTAACGAGCTGCCGCCGTGGTCGTATAGAAATCCGTCGTCGGCGGCGGCTCGTCTCGCTCCGGTGAAAATAGAAAGTATGGCGTAAAATTGAATTTTCGAACGACGTGCGCCGGCGAAAAAAAGCAGGCTAATTGCTTCCTCTCCTCGTGGCTCTTCGTCGTACTGCGGATTATGCACAAGTGGCTCCTTTCAGCGAAGGAGCGGACGCGCCGATGAGCGTTTCCCGCGCCGCATCTGCCCGCTTCGATCGTTATGCGCGCGGCGCTCGATTTCTCGGAAGATAAGAAAAAAGGGAGTAAGTAGTAGTCTCTCGCTTGTTTTCCCTTTTAGGCAGAGGCTTAGCACTTTCGGGAAGTTATCGACTTATCGAGCGTATTATATACACAGAGAGAACGGGCCTGTGTTTGCCTTCCAGGATTAGGACTAATCTTTCCGGGGACAAGCGGGTTACCGGAATTTTTCAAATTTCCCGCGCAAACTCCGATTCTAGCGGGAAGCCGCGTGAACGACTCTCTTCTTCTTCTTCAAACGCATTTATACGGGGAGAGGAACTATGTATATGACCGCAGAGTACAATGTTCGATAGACTTGTTTGGCCACGCATATAAGATAATCATCCGCGCGTCAGCTCGTCGTTCCCGCGAAGCGCAGCTATACATACACACACACACACGCACGCATTATACATAGTCGTAGGTATTTATAAGTGTATAGCGCGTATACATACTCGGGTGCAATGTTGTGAGGCGCGGACTGCCCCAGTGGGACAGAGCTGCTTGGCTCTCTCTCTCTCCGCGAACGTATCGCGTCTAGGAAACGTTTTATATAAATGTGCGGGCATTTCCGTGGAAATTCGCGCGCGCGCGCGCGCGCGCGGAGACGTGGAAAAAAGGAAGTTCGATGCAGCGAGCGACTTTCCGGGAAGGCTATTATGCGAATGATAAAGTTGCGGGAACGTCGTCGCTCGATTCTGATGTACTATATACTCGCTATATAATACGCTTATATTCGAAACGAGCCGTGTGTGGTTGGCTCGCTTGCAATTTTCTCGAATTATTGTAATATCGTCTGTGCGAACAAGCATCTCTTCCACCCAACGCGGTGTAACTCCTTCGTCAAGAGCAATTTCGTCACACACCCGAGTATGATCCAATCGAGCGGCTTTCGAGCGAACGCGGGCAATTTAATCAAGCGCCGCGCACTGCTCAGCCTATAACGTGTATATATAACGCACGCAGGTATATGCGCAATCTCTCGCATATGAAATTTCTCGGAATAACGAAGGAGATGCAAATTGCATCTCCTCTCTCGTTCAAACTCCGCGTCGAGAGAGAAAATGAATAAGAAGAGTATACGAGAGCTTCGCTCTCTAGCAATTAGCCGAGCGTTTTATTTTTAGAAGCTTTACATCAGGTATCTATAGTATCGATGAATATGCAAAAAATCGATATCGCTGTTCGCGTATGTACAAAAGCCCGCTCCGCGAAGCGTAATTCAAAGACGCGGCCGTTACGCACAATGACTCTCCGCATCTGCGCGAGCGCGCGCGCGCGCTCGGGGCTGCTTATATTTCCCGGTAGCGCAGCTGCGGGTCCCGCTTTTAATCTCACGTTCCCCGTAAATTCAATTGACCGATCTCTCTTAGTTGCGCCTATGCTATATACCTGCCTTCGTGGAATCATCGCGCGTCTATAGGGAATAGTGCGTGCATTTTCACAAGCTCCGCGCGAGTCGATGCTCTCTTATATACTTGTAAGGAGAATTTCGAGCGGCGCGTTTGTGCAATTTATTATATTATCCACGCACTGTTATAATTTAAACGCCCGTTGGTGTTTGTTTATAGGACACAGTCTTTGGACTCTGACTATTCGCGGAAGCTTCGACGTACTCTTTTAATCTCTAATCGCTCGTTTTACTCGGGCGTTAAATCGACGATAGCTGAAACTTCGATTAAAAGCTAATCAGCGCGCGCGTCACCGCCGGCAGAAGAGTTATATACCTGATGTGCGTAGAGCGTCTATGGCATCGTTACGTCACTCGTCGAAACATATCGCGCACCAGCTGACTCATACGCGCGACTGCAGTACGTATTATATACACGTCGCGTTTCAATCGAAGCCGATAGCTGTAGAGACGAAATTCTCGAATACGAGTATGCAGTATGTCATACTCGCTCTGTGACGAGGACAGCAGGTACAAGCTCGATTATCACCGGGGACAAGCACTTCCCGGAATCGAGTGTTAGATAGGCGCTATCGATACGTACGATCTGTCGGCGCGCGAGTATATACGAGTGTGTGTATGTGTGTGTGTGTGTGTCAGTCAGATAAGCTATTCGGGAAAGGATGATTTTTCGTTTCGCCCCGGCCATCTCGATTAGCCGGAATCGTCGTCTATGGAATTCCTAATTAGGACTCGTCGTAATTTCGAAAATGTTCGCTTTTTATCGATATTATAAGCGCGTTATTCTTTTCTTCTTCGCGCTCAAGTGTGTATAATCAATAAGAGAGACAGGCGTTTCTCGGAAGAAGCCGCGATAATACGCTGTGTATACGCGTACGAAGATCAGCGGTTGATACTGGCTATACGTCGCTTCGAAAATTTTCGATGATTTATCGCGAGTTTTTCGATGAAGCTGCAGCGGATGATTAATCGAGAGAGCGCGCACGCGACAGCTTCAGCGGAACGTGAGGAACCGGTTTTTACTCTCTCGAGTTTCTCGCAGATGGCTTGATTCACCGGGGCGAGACGCGCAATGTAACTCTCGTAATGGCTTACGCGGAAGCCGAAAGGAGGTCCCCCGACGAAAGCGAGTGCAAAACCGCGGACAATAATCCTATGATTATTGCAGCTTCGCACATCGCATCCCCCGCGGGATGTGCGTAACCCAATTTCAACTATATACGCTGTCGCATTTAGATGGAAATTCCTGGAACAGCGTGTATACATACACACATGCCGATATCAATCAATCTTCCCTTCTCCCCCTCCTTGAGCGTCTCTATACGCGCAGATGTGCGCGCGGGGGATGAGCTGCTGGCAATACAAGCGGCGCTTCCTAGAACGCCGGTAAACAGTCTCCGCCGCTCGCGTTGCGACCTACTTTTCTCCTGCGCGTCTATACCTATATACAATATTATATACCCACGGGGGGGGCGCGGCTCTCTCGCGTATTAATTAACGCACGACGACAACGACGACGATGACAACGAGGTGGCGAGAGGAAAATTGATAATACGCTGTGTGTCAGTTTCGGAGCTTTTCTCTATAATACACTGCTGTGGTTATATAACCAGAGAGAAGAAAAGCTCGCGTACCTCAGGAAGCTGCGAGCACACCCCGTCACTGTCTATAGGAGACGTCGAGCTACGAGTTCATTACATAAATACCATATATACCCGTAGAGCTTTTGATATAATACCCGCGCATATACACGGGGAGAGAGAGGGAGCTTGCGCGTGACAGCAAAGCGTTTCGAGCTTAATTGGAATGATTCCAGGTATCTGAGCGTACGCACAAGGCATACCTAATAGGCGAACTGCCTTAGTGCGCGTATGTAAACCCGACGTCGCGCAATTTAATTTCTAATAAATCACTCGGGACGTCGGCGACGCCGCTATATTATATACCGCAGCAGTACAGCAGAGCCGTTGAATTAATCGATCTCGTCGGATTATTATTATTACGGATTAATGCGCGAGCGCATAAGAGCTTGTTGTTTGTTCTCTTTATTAATATTGACGAAGCTGCAGAGGCGTAGGAGTGATTCTCGGAAATGGCATGTGGGTTTTAAAATAATTAAAATTCCAAGAATCGAGATCGCGCCGAGAACGTTCCATCCGCGCAAGCGTTATATACCTGTGCGCGCTGCGCGCGGAGATTATTTCGGGAATGCGTGTGCGTGCAGCGTATGCTCCGATGATATTATACATACACAACATATTTTTACTTCGTTCGACGCGAACGATTAATTAATTAATTGCTCGCTGTTCTATTTTTGTGTTTTTGGGTTTGTTGCAAATATTCATATGCGGGAAATCAAAGTTCGCGGAAACGCAGCCGCCAACGATCCGTGAACGTGGTTTAATTATAACCATTACCGTTATTTCACAAACCAACGGCTTCGTAATACACATCCGAGTTAATATATAAGTTATGCGAAACATCGAGGGAAATTTAGCGTTTCGTCGCATACACACTGCACACATACATCATCGTGGCCGAAGCACGTATCGCATCGGTTCCCGGTACAATCTTGCAACGAGTCACGCCCGATATTCGATTTGCATGTTCGTCGAAAAATCGCTTCTCGGAATATTGTAGCTGCTTCCAATCCCAAAGCCACCCCCTAGCGCTCCGAGAGAAAGAGAGAGAGAGAGAGAGAGAGAGAGCCTTTATGTGTATCGGCCTGAAGCTTCTCAGATTACGGGATTCGATATAAGGATGATGCTTTTATATTACGCCGCGAGACGCTCGGCGATTATTATAATATTATACGCGCACGCACGATGAATATTAACGAGAGAGAGTGAGAGAGAGAGAGAGAGAGAGAGAGAGAGAGAGAGAGAGAGAGAGAGAGAGAGAGAGATAAATCAAGGCTCCTCGAGAGGGCTTTTTATTACGCGTCGCTCGCGCTTATGATTTATCATCTCGTTCGGTTCGAGGATTCGTTATCCTTCATTTTACGCCGTGAAGGAGCTTTTACGGGAAAACAATACTTCAGAGAAAGAGCTAGGAAGGTTGTTATTCTCCAAAGTAGGCTCGCGCGGCTTTTTGCGTCCGTGTATTAATTCCGCGTAGAATGTCGTTAAAAGTCCTGAAAAACGATAGTGGGAGAGAAAAAAAAAGAAAGTTGCCTCCTGTGAGGTTTGAACTCACGACCCCTGGTTTACGAGACCAGTGCTCTACCACTGAGCTAAAGAGGCTTCTGCTCTGCTCGGCCCAAGCGACGCATAACAGCGTGGCGCTCGAGGCGCCCCCCTACGACAGCTTGGAAATCGATTTTTTTCTCGCCTCCTCTTCATGCAACGCATCGGTTAGCCGCACGACGGAACTTTTCGCCAATCCTTGTTTCATTCGGCCGCTTTTATTCGCTGCGTGAATTTATTTGTGCGCGATTCGTCGAATGCCGCAGCTTTTTCCGATGGCTTTGTATGCACGCGTAATGGGAAGCGCGTTGTGGATTTACGTGGAATATATTATATATGGGGCGATGCTTTTGTGGGATTACGCGAAATAAAATATCCGATATTTCGCTCGTTAGTTATACACGCTGAATAATCGATGCATCTGCGCGATAAACCTTCTATCAACTGTTTTCAGGGAATTACGATAATGGCAGATCCCTACCTTATCTCGCTGCAGCTGGAGATGATGTATAAGGAGCGCGCATCCGACACTCCATATCTAAGCAGTATCCTTCTATTCCAAAGAAAACGCACACGACGTTTTTTATGTTTGTGAAAAGTAAATTTTAAGGGCGTAGGACTTATTTAAAAGAGTACGAAAACATCCTCTATTCACCTCGAAGCAACTGGCATCGGCTCCGCCCTCGAGCCTCGCGCACACGTCCCATTCGACGTTCAATATTATACAGCCGCGCGTGTAAGTATATTCCACTGCAGCATCCATTGAAACTCGTATGCCGCAGAAAAGCGCCGCGTAAAACCCATAGCCGCGTTCGCAGGCTGAATGCATATTGGGCGCGTCTATACCAAGAAGAAGAATAATGAGTTTTTTTTCGCCCACTCGACTTTCCGGAAGGCTGCCAGCGCTACTGGGAATTTCGCGAGTTTTTTTTCGCAAAACCCGAGGTAAAAACCCGGTGTCAAAGTTTGCGAGATATTAATCATTGTTATCGTACCGCGCGTATTATCCTGCGATAGTAGGCTATATCTGGCTTGGAGATCGGAGCAGTGAGAGGTTTTTGAAGTGAAACCATAGAGACTAGGTTTGAAAATAAATAAAGAACAAACCGACGCGTTAAGAGCTTCATGGGTTTTTCCTCGAAAGCACTGCAATCTAAAGCTGTTATCTTAATTGAATTTCCAGTTAAACTGTAATTACTAGTTCTCGTCATCGTTCTCGCTGCTTGTAAATTAGTCAAACGCGGCGCAATTGTATAATATAGTCTCTATGGTCCTTATAGAACTATCAATCAAAAAGTCTTGATGTCGGATGAAACTAATTAAAAAGCGGGTCATCTCGACGATCGAAAAAATCGGCACAAGGCCGGCGGCGACATTAGTCTCAATCAATCCCAGACGTACAAATTCCTACTCTTTTTTTACGCTTCGCAACGTCTTCCAAAAAGTGTACACACCGTCCGACTGAATTTTTCTGAGATTTCGCAGCTGCTGTTCCTTTCCGCGTATTTCAATCTCGAGGCAGGATTTCCTGGTACAAGCTCTAAACGCATAGGATAATAAAGATTGCGAGGAAGGACGCGATTGACTTCGCTGAACGAGTCGCGTGACCGATAGCGATTTCGACGCCATCATCGAGGGTAAATACACGTGTGTGTGTCTGTATGTAATGCATAACGCGTATGCGTGTGTGAGTATTAAAGTGGAGAATTTTTTTTTCCTGTTACGCGATCCGATGCATTATTGATGCTGGATGTGTCAGCGGGTGAAATTAAACAATTATCCGAGTTTCTCGCATTCATATACGCGAGCGGCTCGTCATGCATTTTAAAAGGCAAATGAGGACGACGAGCCACGATTCTGTAATGACACGAGATCGAGGCTGATATGCGTGCAAAGACCGGTAGCGAGGAATCGTGAACGATGCTCTGGACTGAATTATATCCGATATGTTGGGTACTTCCTGGCTATTGTGCGTTAAGAATTATTATTCCGATGGAATACTTTGTTTTCTTCCTGTTATGATTGATATACCGATATAATGTATTCCTCGATCATCGCCAGTCGTTTTAGCAAAGTGTTAACAGCTCCCGCATTTAAATCGCGGTACCGTTGCGATCGCGATCTTTAACGGCACCGTCGTTGACCGGGATTCAATCGAGCGCGACTATTGTTGCATGAGCTTTTTGTCGGAGATTTTGTTGGTCGGAGAATTCGATAATAGGAGAGACGATCATTGCATATAAGAATGGATTTCATTTTGCACACCGATTTTTCGGTGCATACAGACCGGCGTTTATCTCGAGGCGATAACTCTGTATGCAGAATTTATTTTCGGATTTCACGCCTTTATCGCGTAAGTCGTTGTAAGTATTTTTATTTTTTCTGTCTTATTCGATTTTGGAGCATCATGCATCATCGCGGAGAAAGATTCCGTTGTTTGCTTTGAATGAAACAGATAATGGACTCATTTAACTGCAGATCGCCGAGTTGAGCACGTAGATTAGTGGGAAGAAAAATTGAGTTTGGTCTTCTCGATATGCATAATCATTGCTTATTATGTTTGCATCCAGTTGACGGAAAGCATTGAAATATTCCTCTACGACTGTACTGGCTAGTTGAAAAAATCGATAATAGATCGATAGAGTTATGACTATGTCAGTAAGTATAAGTTTTCTCTAATCTCGAACTGAGCGTTCTAGCTGCGAATTCGTCTGGAAATGTGTTTGTAATCATATTCAGCACTTTCAATTGAAGTTAACTAAGCCATCTAGCACTAACCCCGAGATGTCTTAGCTTGTGATACGAGATCGCGTGCAAAGATCGGTAAGAATCGTTGCGAAGATTGTTACTTCCTGAGCTATGATTTTTCTTCCCACTAATCTACGTGCTCAACTCGGCGATCTGCAGTTAATTGAGTCTATTATCGCTTTCATTCAAAGCAAACAACGGAATCTTTCTTGATACTCCAAAACCGAGCTAGCCAGAAAAAATATAAATACTCAGTACAACTGCTGATGCGCGATAAATCCTCGAAATCCAAAATTAAATTGTGCATACAGAGTTATCAGCTCGAGATAAGTACCGGTCTACACAGAAATCCTCGATGCGCTTATGTAACGAGCGCGTTTCTCGTATTATCGAATTCCCAAAAGACTTCCAACATGAAAAAGCCGTAAGTAGAATATGAGGATAATACAACCTTGATGCTAATCACAAAACGCGCTCGATAAAAGCACGAAACACAGTTCTCGTACAGCGATACATTCGCGATCGGTTGAATTATAACCTGGTCCCTATAGCGGCGGCGTCTTCTCGGAATAGCTGCCACGGCGTCGCTGGAGATCGTGATCGAAATAGTCCCGCGACTTATAGACAAGAGCTGTCAACAGTTCGTGGAAACGGCTCGCGATGATCGAGGGAAAACGAGTGGCTCACCTCACGCGTCGCGCACGCGAAGCCAATTTCGTCGGATATCATATCGGTATGCTGCATCTCTATGTGTATATCTATAGCGCACGTGCTTGTCCATCGTGCGATCGTTATATAGTTTTTCTCATCGCGCCTCCGAATGAATAGCGGCAAACGCGATCTGACGCTTGCGGCGAGTATAGAGTAATCAGAACTGACGCGTTCTCTATAGTCTATCTCGTCGAAATTCCGCTTTGAGGTTAGGTCACTTTGAGGTTAGGGCGGATTATGCACGCGCGCGTGCAGCGTATATACATTGCGCTTGCTTTTTCTAGGAAGAGCCGCCGGCATGGACGTAAACAAGAAACTCGCGCTCGCAAGATTAAACGGCGCCAGCGGGAGCTGATGCGTTTGTCTCTCTCCCTCTCTTCCGTGTTTGCGCAGTTCGTCTCTTGTTAAATCTGTTTTCATCTTATATAGACTCGCTACTGTGCGCTACTGCGACACTTATTTAAGCGTCGCGCATACGAACGCTAATTGATTTCTCCGCAGTGTTGCACAGAGTACTTAGTGGGATGATTGACGAGCGAAAATTGCTATTCCGTAGTTGTACGACATGTTTTTAATTTTCAGCTGCGGTTATGACTTATTATCTCTGCTGGCTCCGACGGTTCGCGGAAAGCACGCGAGGAATCTATGAGCCTGCGTTGCATTATGCACTTGATTGGATTGGATGCATTTAATTGACAACGCGCGAGAGGGAATGAGCGGCGCGTAACGAGCCTAAAGTGAGCGCTTTGTGCGATAGCCATCGTATAAAGTCAATTATGCTTTCCAGCGATTCCGGCAATAATCTTTACAGCGAAATCCGCATTTGAGTCGCTTTCCGTCAATTTTTCACTCGGAGCGACGGTAGCCGCCATTAGCTATAGGAAGCCGCAAAGTCAATCAATCAAGCATCGATCATTAATTCTCGAGACGGCCATTTACGTCGAATCCGCTTCCCTAAACGCGAAAATAATCCACTTCCCAAATCTGACTCTCTCTCTCTCTCTCTCTCAGCGGGTGTCCAAAACCGGCGACTACGTCGCTTCTATTTAAAAAGTCTCAGCGCGCACGTGTCGTCAAAAGGGATGAGCCCACACACTCCGCTCGCGCGGAGTATAGAATCAACGTCTCCGAGAGGAGAGAAACCGAGGATGGAAATTACGATTGAAAAGCGTGTACGCGACGAAGATTACACACCGTTGTTGATAGAATACAGCCGGCGCAGCCCCGAATTGATTCAGTGGATGGGGGATCACAGCGTATTATTAGGGCCGCGAGCTGAGTTCGAGAGTAATTACCGATAATTCGATGCACCCTATTCCCCGAATCAGACCGACGCGTTCGCGCGAAGGATTTACGTACGCGTCCGAGGAAACCCAGTCGATATCGACGACATCCCACGCGCTACGACGCGGCGGCGGCGGCTGCTGAATCATCGAATTTTCTCTTTTCACTCCCTCGCACTCGTTATAATACGCCCACGACGTGTCCTACCTGCGGTTCACGCATTCGAGACTCCACGCACACAATACGGATATCGAACGTCTTGGATGTATACTTTCGTGTATTGTAAATTTAGAGAGAGAGAGAGAGAGGGAAAATCCGGGGGCGCAGACAAAAATACACGCGTGCTATAACGACGCTTCGATATCGCTCGCTATATATATACACACACAAATACATACGGCGCCAGTCGACGAGGATGACGAACGCTTAACGATCCGCGGCGTCGCGAGATATACGGTTTTAGACGCCGCCGCGCTGATGCAGTCGATCGTCTTTTATGCACGCGAGCGCGACCCTGACTATTACGAGTTTGCCGGACTTGAACTTTGCCTATATACATACGTACGTATCAGCTGAGGTCCCGAGAGTGTCGCGTTATTATTATTATTATTTTTTTTCACGCGATGATTATATTGTATACAGCTTTATTGACTTTCTCCGGTGTTTTCGAGGGTACGTCGGCGGACGCGAACACGAGTCTTCCAGGAATCGACTGGCGCTGATTGTTTTTCCATGCTTTTCCAATAAGACTTCGGCCCGCGCTTGTTTATCTGCGGCAAGGCACAATCGATAAGGCTTCGGAATTGATTGCTTCAGAAAGAGATACGAGCTTTCTACACTATCTATATATGTATAGGTGTTGCTTTTTAATTGAAGCGACGGATCTGTTTGTTTAAACTATGTATAGTGCACTAGATATACGAACGAATATTGGTCAGTCTTTGTAATTGAAGCGAAGGGCGAAGTCCGAAAGTTTTAATGGCTCGATATTAGCTCTTTCATCATCGCATCGCAGGATTTCTCGCGAAAAGGGAAAAAGCTTCTTTCCGAGAAGCGGAACTTTCCTCCAAGCCCAGCCGTCGAGAGACTTTGTAGAGTAAGTATAAAGGGAGAAAAACGATATCGAGACACTTCGCACGTGTATAACAGAGATAAAGGAGCGATAGTGGATTGTAAATATTTTAAGGGCTACGCTGATGCATCGATTCCTGCGATGCAGTACGTAGAATCATGATTCGAAAATTCGATCGAAAACAAAAGTTATAACGCCCTGTCATAATCCCCCCGTGGCGAGAGGACTACATTATAATACGTATAAGAAAAAGCTCTATTCCTCGAAGCGATTATGTTAAAACAAGAAAAAGCCGCGAAGCTGCAGCAGCGGAGCAAAGAGATTCCTTCGCTTCCAGGAAGTCGACGAATCGCCTCTATATACCCCAGCGCAGCGCGTATATATACTTCGTCGAAGGAGTATAAGGATTATAAACGATCTTCCTCTCTTTCTCTCGTCGCTCCTTCGCTGCAGCTCTTTCTCGCGAGTGTATTAACCCACGAGCAGAGGGAGAGAGAAAAATAAAACTTCGCGGACCCGGGCAGGAGAGAGAGAGAGAGAGAGCTCGCGAAGTATGCAAAACGAAGAGAAAGTGCGAAGAGGGGCTGGGCAGTGATTAGGAGCGTCGAGGGGGCGTCGAACGCAATTTATTTTCAAGATGCAGCCGAAGGGAGAATTGAGAGAAAGATTATTTTTTCTGTTACGTTTTCGAGCTTGGGAGCCAGGCGGGATAGTTAATTATTCGCTGTTCAGAGCAGCGGACGAGATTTGGAATGTAAATTTCAACGAGAACAATTCGAGTTTAGCTGGAATTTGAATTGCATTGAGGGATTGTGTATAAAGTATTCATATAGTTTGTACCGAAGCTGAATTGAGTCGGTTCTCGGAAATCTTCAAAGCCGTAGAGAATAGAATTGGGTCGAGCACGATTCTGGCTGCTTCGCCGCGTGATGGAGCTGAAAATTGTTATAGTTAATTTTGGTGTACAAATGGAATAAATTGTTGATATACATATATCAAGGGTTCAAAAAACAAAGATTCACAACGGAAGAACGTCGACATCTATACGTTTCTTATAGAATCCAACAGCGCGCGTACCGGTAGTTGGTAAGGCAGAGCTCTGCATCGCACTTTGTTCGTGTTTACGCCCACGCTTTGTTTTGCAATTTGCGTTTTTCAAAACGACGACATCCATAGGAGCGAAAAGTGTATAGAAGACGATGTAAGGATAGAAAACAACGTGCTACTAGTAGCATGGGGGAATGTCGTTTTCGAGAGATAATCGTTTTCGAAAAGATAAACCCCGATAATCTCTTTACACTTATCCAATTATTCTTGATAAGTACGCAGTAGATCCCTAAGAAGGGATCAGTGCATTCGTGTAAAGGCGAGAACTTACATCTCGGCTATACTCCCATAAGCCTCTCCGAAGTAAAAGTATAGATTCAAATTCTAACGCTCGAATCGCGAGGGCAATTGAAATAATTGAAATTTCGTCGACGCAGTGCTTAGGTATAGCGCAAAAGTGTTTGTTTATTTTGAAAAATCATCGCGCGTTCTTCGAAGCTCTATGCTGTGTAAAGTTTCAATTTTCAAAAGTTCCACAGAATTGCGCCCACCGACATGTCGAAAACAACAGCAACAACAATCTGCATAATCGCAGCCCTGACGTTTTCGCTGCTTTTGGACGAGACAGCGGCTTTGGATCTGCTCTTGGGAAACCGCGAGCCAGGAGACAAACTCCTGCAGAAGAGCCGGATGTACGACGCTATTCGCGATCCCGAAGGACCAGCTATCTTGTGGAAGGTCTTGACGGGCGATGGAAAATCGACGATCAGCCAATTGGTGATACGCGACAGGACGCAGGGCTGTGGCACGGTCGTACCCATAAACGGTGGACCTGGCTCGAAATTCGTCGTTCTTCAGCTCATCTCGGCGAAGGAAAATCCGTCGAGCTGGGATTGTACTTCGGATTACAGCGTCGAGATTTACGGTTTATAAATGCATCGATATTTGCTTTCTTTTATAATTAGAGGTCTGTACTCGTTGAGAATTGAAAACAGGATGTATTGCGTAAGCGTCGAAGATCGTTGCGACATCTTTCGGTTGGCATAGTGTACTCTGCTTGTTGAAAGGATTTCTACCTTGTCTGCGCTGTGAACGCTGTACACGCGTATGTCAATAAAACAGATAACTGCATCGTGCTGTCATTCTTCTACTGTCCCCTATACACCTTATGAAAAATCGGTTGCACCGGAAGGTGATAAGGTGCAATACCGAGAACAATAAAGGCTGCTTTCGTGAAGGCAAACGCATACGAGTCGAAGAGATAAGGATATTAAGAGGTAAATATAACGGAACAGCGACGGGAACAAACATTAGGCTTGTCGTTAAAATTCGAACTTCCTAGAGGGATCGCTTTTGTGTGAGTACGCTCAAAAAATTTTCGTTGCGTTTTCTCGATGCGATTTTCCGAAAATGTTTGCAAACTTTATTCGACGATTGAAAGAAGCGAATTGCATCGCGTATTTCGATTCGCGGGAATCTTTAGCGATTGCTTTTTCTCGTCAATAAAACAAAATCGATAAGAGATCGCTAGCAAAGATCGGTATGAGAATCGCAACGAATATTCGTTGCATTATTACTTTCTGACTACAGAGAGCGACGTGAACAATACATTTATGCAGATTTCGAGGAAACCAAAAACGCCGTAAGTAGACTATACATCCTTGATAAAATAAGCGCATATTTAGAAAAATCGCGTCGATTCGAAAGCCAACCGATCGACCATACCGATTTCATAATTCTTACAATTACCAACTTTCGTTCCCCCCACGTATACCCATACACAGATACACCTATATCCTCTAACCCAACGTCATCGCGCATCTCGCTATACCGTTGCCTCGTCTCTCCTCTCCGCAGCTGAAGAACCGAAAAAAATGAAATTTCGTCGAGAGAGTCAGAAGCGGCGGGCGGAAGCGCGATTGTCTCCTCTCTCTCTCTCTCTGTCTCTCTCTCTCTCTCTCTCTCTCTCTCTCTCGTGCAACTATTCCAGAGAGAGAGAGAGAGAGAGAGAGAGAGAGACGGCGCGTAACGGACCACCTCTCGTATGTCTACTACGTACGCGTGCACGCAGCCGTGGAATGCGCCGTTGCTATACTTTCCTACGCTGGAATATTTTTTTCGACTTTTTCGATATATCTGCAGCAGCAGCAGCAGCCGTAGACCCTACTGTCAATGCGTTAAACTGCTCGCGCACGTGAGAGCTGCGCGCAACGGTTACAGCGCGGCTACGCTA
This sequence comes from Nasonia vitripennis, assembly GCF_009193385.2. Taxonomy (NCBI): domain Eukaryota; kingdom Metazoa; phylum Arthropoda; class Insecta; order Hymenoptera; family Pteromalidae; genus Nasonia; species Nasonia vitripennis. The sequence goes on along the minus strand of NC_045757.1, from coordinate 6,425,134 downwards.
TACCGCGATGTTATTATACGTAAGTACGTGTAAGCTGTGTTCTGTGATACGCGCGAGAGGCGGGAATTTCAATTCAAGGGTAATTAGAGCTTCTTTACCAGAGCGCGCAGAGGAGAGAGTGTATAGGATGTAAGTTATACGATTATATGGAAATCTCGGCTGGATTTTCGGCAGCTTTTTATATGCATTTAGATCGCTCGCTTTGCTTCGTGCTAATTGGACGGCTTTTGTTATGTACACACGCGCTCAGCGGCTTAATTGACAGACTAATTCAATTGTTCGCGCTGCGATCGGTGACACGCTCGCAGGTTGCATATATGCTTATATTGTAGCAGCATACCTATGATACTTGAGGAATGTGTATAGCTCGCGTGACTGTACCGTGAAAATTTCAAATGCTCGAGTTTACCCGCTGCAGAGTGTAAAGGAGAGAGCAATTACGAAGTACGATATCGTTATATACTGCCGATTAATCGGCATAGGTGAAATGGGCATGCATATACGATGAGTGTAATGGCACAGTGGAACTCTGCACGAGCATCAGTGCTATGAATAATCGCGCTATCTCACGTTACACTTTTTTTTCCCTTCCGGGCTCGATTTTTATATTCGTTCGAAGCGCGAGCTACGCGCGTCCTTCTCGGGAGGGATTACCCGGTTTCTCGCGCGTTCTTTAAGACATCGGCTATGAGGATTGGGTACATTGGACAGTACAAAACTCGAGCACATCGACTGACGCAACGAAATCCCAAAAGAAAGTCTCTGCAAAACAACACTATCCGTACAGGTACGCACATTTCGAAACGCAGAGCTCGGCGAAGTCCATAAGCTATTTCTCGCGCTTATCCCCGCGAATTCACACAATACCCCAACCTACATACTTCGCGTACACAACAAAACCCCGCTCGATCATTGAAGGTAATTACTCTCCTCCTTCGCAGCTCTCTCTCTCTCTCTCTCTCTCTCTCTCTCTCGCTCGGCGCGTTTTTTAATTATTCACTCGCGCGCGCGGGCGCAGCTCCTTGACTTCACAATACATTTATACATCGCCCTCGTAACGCGGAAGAGTATATGTAGAGACTCTCTCGCTCTCGAAAGAGTGGGTCAATTTTCAGGTCCTTTTTTGCTCCCGAATAAATTCCGCGCGTGACTGATGAAAGCGTGGCCAAAGGTACGTGCGACTTTTTGATCAAGGGTGGCTTTGCTCTTTTTTCCTCGCCATCGCAGCATCGGCACTGTTTGCACACCCGCCGCGGCCGAGAGGAAAGAGGCACTTTTTTAACTGGCGCATTGTCTGCGCACAGACTTTATAAATCTCTCACATACGTAATTGCGGGAGAAAGGTCTTTCCTCAATTTCGAAAATAAGAATTCTCGGGTATTCCGCGAAAAAAAAAGTCTATAAAATATAGCCCTGCAGTACACGAGGAGAGAAAAAAAAGGTGAGCGTATGTGTTCGCGTGTGCGAGGCTCGATGAAAAATTCATTGACATTCCCGGTAAACCGGCGCGCGCGCGCGCGCGCGAAGATTTGAACGCCCGGCGAGACCTGAAATAATGCAGCCACCGCCGTGCGAGGCTTTACAGTTAACGCTACTGCGCTGACGACTGATTGATTTCTTTCTCTCGCCCGATACGACGCGGCTATCCTTTATTATTTTTTTTTTGCCCGACGTGACTTTTCGCTTTTGTTATCGTGCATTTTTTCCCGCTTTCGAATTTCGCCGCGACTAAAATTGAAAGCCGCGCGCTTTATATGCGTTAGATGCGACGGCTTCGGAAAAAGATAGGAAAAAGCGCGTTAATTACAAGGCTTCGATTAGCGGTACAGATTATTTATTAACGCACGCGAGAGAGGGACTATTTGTACGTAATATTATCTAATTTCGCGCGGGTACAACACCGAGTGTCTTTAAGCGCGGCGAGTCCTTTCACTTGTCAGTTATCCCCAGCTGTAAATTCTTCATATCGGCCTCTGCTCATCGCTTCGCACAATGACTACCCGATGATCCTTTTCATTAGGAGGCGCTTTAACGTCTCTCTCACGACTTTTTTAATTTACGCGCGAGCGATTTTTTTTTATTCCGCGGAGTCATCAATTCGGGACGCTGATAATCATGTTTCTTTCGCGACGACTGGCGTTAATGGCAGTTTACGGCAGCCGCGGGAGAATCTGCGCGAGAAACTATATAGCATGAGACTTTTCTCTCTCTCTCTCTCTCTCTCTCGTATATGGTCTTATCGGATATAGAGCTATTTTTAGCCCGAGGATTCACCCTCGTACAGAGAATAAACCGTTTTTGTTGCCGCTTGCATTCCACGATTCGGAAAACCCACACGAAGTGAAAAAAAAGAGATCACCGCGCTTTCGTATAAAAATTGGCTCTAGCGCGTAGCTGCAGCTCCGTCCCGTTACGCGCCGGCGCGCTATATGCTAATCGCATTTCGTTAATTGTTCGCCCCGGCTATTCCCACGCGACTGATACAGTATACCTGCGCCGCGGCTCTGCGCGCGCTTGGCCCACATTACTTGGGCCGACGAGCCTTGAGTGTTGTTCCTCAAAATTACGATTTATCGCCGAGCTTTCGGTTATGCTCTTTGAATGCGTTAATTGCTCTCGGTTATATGTTTATGAATTTTTCCTTTCTTTTTAGCTTGTTTGAGTGAGCCGAGTGAGTTATTAGTGTGTGCGTGGAAGAAAGTTGCGAAAGAGGCGACGATCACTTTGCAAGCGCTTTGACGTTTCGATTAATTTTTACGACGTTTAGAGGAATTTTGCCTGGCTTATTGTGTATAGAGGCATACTTTGATTCTTTTCTTTTTTATTGAAAATTTCGAAATCAATTTAGCTCGAGAGAGGTCTTGCGAGCCTTGGTTCCTAATCCAATTACGCGTGAATTTTAATCTCTGCTCTGTGCTTAACTGCGTTGATTTCTGTCACTGGCTAAGCGCAAAACCTTAATACTGAATATATTTAAACGATACCTTCATCAAACGATATCACTTCCATATCAGCTGGCCAAGAAGACGATTGTTGTACTCTCCCAGACAACTACAGACCCAACAGGGCCAACTCGCGCATCTGCCAGCCAGCACGGTCCATTGTCCGCCGTCTTCGATGGGTGCCTGCGCAGAAGACACCAGATGCAATTCCCAGCTGTGGGAGCCAACCTGCAAACTGGTGCAATCACGTGAGACTGTATTATATAGACAGGTTCCGACCACTGGCAAGTCAAAGCGCCAGTTTGGGAGGCGAAAGGTCCATGGATCGATTGCACGGAGAGCCATGCCGAATTTTCGCGAGCTTACTGCGAATCGGGAGTCATCGATTGCGGATCCGATCAGTGGAAGGCCACTTGCAAGATGACCACCAACCGCGATATTCTCAGGAGATTTGGTGCGTTCGCATGAACAAGAGCATCCCGAATTCGTGGTACAAGATACAGGAGGCGTTGAGAAAGCCGAAGGATGGACGCTGGCCGTGACTGCAGGCGAATCGATCGAGGTTTTGGAATTTGTTGCTGAATCGAGTGTACTTGTAATACACATTCCTTTTGACAAAATCCCACCACACGGTACGTTCATTTGAAAAGCATCAAATTCGCGGAACACCGCGAGAGCCTCTCTCGCGCCTCTTAAATCAAGTCAAACATACATACATACATATCGAAAAGTTCAACACGACTCGGTCTCCGCTCTATACAAGGCAAATTCTTTATCCCGTACATCCCGTCCTTCGCCGCCGCACATACGCGCTTTTCACAGCCTCGAACTGGGTTAAGGAGATTCTCGCGGTGGCTCGCTCGACTCTTTTTATTCCACGAGTATATACGCTATTTTATTTCATTTTATTTTATCCCCCTCTCTGTCCTTCTCTCTTCCATTTAAGCTCGACGCATCAGGATCACTCACGACGATCCTTTGTCGCGCGACGACATTAATATCGCCGATAATTTTTCACAATCGTGCTCGCCACAGCGTCTCCCTATCATCCTAAGGTCAACACTCGCGGAGCCTCCTATAACCGCTTGGAATTTCGGTGCAGGTGTCGTTGTCTCTTTCTCTCTCCCTCGCAGATACATACGGTATACAGAATCCGCGTATACACACGAGCTGCGAAAGAAGGAGTGAGAGCGCGGAGGAGGAGCGCCGTCGGTGGGGGCAGCCGCATAAGTAAGCGCCGGCTTTAGGAAAAGTCTTCATTCCGATAGTGAATCCACCGGCACACGCGCGCACTCGAGGACGGTCTGAAAAAAAAAACAATCGAAATATTAATTACAATCATTCCAGTCGACGCATGTCGGCTACGAGCCGTCGCGTGTCTCGCGAGTGATTAGGAGAAGATTTCGAAGCTCGAGGTTGTCCCGACAGCAGCTGAAGCTTATACTCCGAATAGGACGACGACGACAGGTGTGTTGGTGTGTATCTGTGTGTGTGTGTGTGAGAGAGAGAGAGAGAGAGAGAGAGAGAGACGCTATCGCCGTTTCCGTTGGCAAGTTTACGAGCTGTACAGCTCTGTGTGTTTCGGATATGTGCGAACCGCGAGCGTACTAACAAGACGTGTCGAAGGTCGTGCACGCTTGAGAGATCTCATCGGTTTGCACGTTGCGCGCCTTCTTCTTTTCTTTGCCTTTTTTCTTCGTTCTTTTCAACACTCGTGTGTGTGTGTGTGTGTGTGTGTGACGACGACTCGTGTTTAGTGGTCGATGAACCCTCACTCGCTTTTTTTCGGGTAATTAGCGGGCAAATATTTGAATTTCGAAATATGGAAATCGCTTTTTTCTTCTTCGAGTGTAACGCATACAACATTACGTGGCTTGACTATAATAGATAATACAAACAAAAAAAAAAAAAAATCGTTTAAAATCGAGGCTCTCGTAGCCGCTTTAATATAATAGCGCGCTCGTATCACATATACACGTATAGCATCCGACTTTAGACAGGCGTGACGCGCACCCGTTATTCCGTGAAGAAGAGCAACAATGCATGTCGAAATATTGATTTGAGGGAGTTTCGCGCGCATTCGGAATGCGAAATCGAGGCCGCGATGCAGCAGACAGCGCACGCGCTGGAAATGTAATTCCCAGTAGTAGACGTAAAAAATATAAAGGAGAGAATCGGGCGCACGCACAAGCGCGCGACAATATGCCTAATCTACTTTTCGAGCAGCGCTTCTGCGGAATCCGAGCCGAAATCACGTATATAGGTGTATATATATATATATATATATATATATACGTAGAAGCGATCTCTCTCACGCGCGCATAATCGGAGCGCGAACGCGAAAGAGCCGGAATTTAATCGAAGTGCTCTATCGAAGCGAAGAAGTGGCGAGAAAAAAAAGAATTATGTATAGGAGCTCGAGCGAGCTAACCCGCAAATTCGCTTGACACAGTTTCCGAGCGCGAGCGTCGCGCGAAAGATTTGTCGCCGCAATTACATTCCGCGCGAACGTTTTATTTCTCACGACGTGCTTCACCGCGATGTATACAGTATACTGCACACATACGCGAACACCTGCGCTAGATCAGATAGGATCGCAGGCGACGAAACTGGCTTTTCGGCCCCGAACTATGCTGGCGAATAAACGAGGCGGCCGAAAAAGTGAAATTTTTCGGCTCTAGAAAGCTCCACATAATAGCATTGCATGCGTATACACTCATACGGTTATGGGACGGGTTTGAAGCTTGCCAAATCCGGAGTTACGACGAGATGAGCTTCTGTGCGAGCGCGGACTAATTTAAAAAGATCTTTCAAGCCGACACCTTGCCTGATTAAACGTTTAACGAGCTCTCGCAGCTCCGAATTTCGAGCGCCGACGAAAGGAAAGATAAAGCAGCGACCCGCGCGATCCTCGTTAATGGGCCGAACGAGGCATAACTGCATACTCGGAACTGAGTCGGCGAGTCAGAGAGAAAAAATTAGCCGCCGCCGCCGCAACGCGCTTAGCTGAGCGCAGCCGTCAAAGAGAAGCACAAGTCCGAAGTTTCGCAGACTTCCGATAATTATAATTATATTTCTCGTGTATTGCGCAACTATGGCTTGTTTAATTTGCCGCGAAGAAGAAGTAGGAGGAGGAGGCGCGATTCAATATAGCGCGCGCAGCGACGGCCTCTATTAGCGCGGAAATTGAGTTGTGGGATAGATTTTCAAAGATCGGATACCTACAAACGCATGTCGCTCGTACGGTTCTCTTGATTGCTTCAATTTCTCTCGCCTCCTATATAGACACGCGGGCGTATCACTTATATGCGCATGTTCTAGGAACTAACGAATTTCGACGGGGCCACTTAAGGCCTGGCTTCAATTGACAAAGGGCCCCGAGAGAATTTGCGAAAAGGAAAAAAATTCTATAATAATGTCCTTTCCGCGAAGGAGCAATTGGCGGCGCAGTTGCACGCGATATTTTCGGCCGGGGCTTTATTTGAATCGGCCAATTGAAACGTACGAGAGCGCTTTGGACTGGAGCCAGCTGCCGGAGAGAGCTTGTGTTATATGCCTTGCGGGACTCGCGCCGAGCGAGTTTGTATAAGGGTTGCGGCTCGCTATGGTATTGCAGTGCTTTATCGATTTGAATTTTCTCGAGGCTCGCCTCCTTTGAATCCTGATTCCGGAATGTTCTTCTCTCGGCGCCGGGGGTTGGCGGTGTAACTCTATACACGCGAATTTATTTCAGCTTTTACGATTTGAGAGAATTTCGAGAAGGGAACGGTCTACACCGTCGACGAGCGAACTTTTGGCGGAGCGTTATTCATTAAGCTGACGCATCTGATAAGGATTACCCGCCGACACTTTCTTGAGAAAAAAAAATGCATTCTTGCACCTTGATATGGATCAGCAGGTAATCCCTGTCGCCAGATACAACCGAACCTTCGCGACTAAAGTGTCTCTCGGCAAAATTCAGCCATCACTCCGTTCGACGTCCTTACACTCTCGCGGTATAAAAATCGCGATGCAAACGTCAGCTCGTTACACAAAGCTTATATTCCCGTTCGCGGTAAATACCGCTGAGTCCGGTAAAAATCTCAGGGAATTAGAAACGCGAGCTCTCCTATATAACAGAGACGTATTCGCGTGTACAGTAAGAAAGCGCGGTAGCCCGGCGCGCGTCGATAATCGCACCTTATCGCGCGAGATTCACGAGATTCCCCGATGGTCACGTTTCGTTTGCTCTCGCCGCTCGCGCGCGCGCGCGCGCATTACAATGCTGCTATTTTCATAACAATTTAAAAGTCCAGTCCGAGGCTCTCGTTAAAGACCCCCTGCAAGAGAGCTTTACAGTTACGTGAATGTTAATTTCGATGCCGGGCCTTTTTTTCCTCATTCGGATGCACACACGTGCCCGCGCAGTCGCGGCATTTTTCGTACATAGATGTTTATGGGAGAGCGAGAGAAATGCACACATACACACAGCCAGTTTTTCACGAGTTACGTTACGCGCGCATATAAAGGGAGAAACGTAATACACCAAGTACACGAGCGCGACATTGTAAGGAGTTTTTACATAATTTCCGTGTCATCGAAATACATTAGCTGCGTGTGGCACGTGAGTTACATAATATTCCCTACGCGCTGGTATCGCGTTACGAGAATTCGTACGTGCGCGTACTTGTAATCGCTCCCGGTGTATACAATACATTGATTCTTATACGGTTAAGATTCGCGCGCGAGCTAATACGGGATTCTTTTCTCGTGCGGCATCTTCCTCTCGCATCGCATGACGGGGATGACGAGCAAAAAGTCATCGATGTCAAAGCAACCGCTAATAGAATCATTCATATATCCTCTTCTCCCACAGTCATTCAGCCGTCATTTCTCAACTATATCAATCGCGTTAGAAAAAAAAGAAGACAACAGTGGAAGAAGAAGCGGCTTGTATATGTATACCCACCCACAACAATGGTTCACACGCGAGACTATACGCGAGTTTTTTCTATCTCTCTCTAGAGGGAATTGCGGTATACACACAGAGTCCACTCGTCAGTCGCGTCACGCCCACACAAATCAATCGACTTGTGCGAATCTCCGAGGTGGTGTCGAGCGGCGCCGGATTTTTTTCGCACGCCTCGAACCGAATGCAGATGAGACCGGTGCTACCGGGAAGACAGCGTTTACACGTGCATTCTATCGAGACGCTCGAAATTGAGAAAAAGCCGCCGCGTGATCGACGATGGCGAGGCGAGAAAATCAATTAAAGAAACAAGCGCAGATATCGATCCGGGCTAATTTCTCCAAATTGCCTCCCGACAATGAGCGCAATATCCACATCAATCAGACTCGCCGACAAAAGACCACCCAAACCGCGCGCGAATCGATCTGGATCCACATGTGAGGAGGAGGAGGATCCACCTGCCCGCGCTTCATACGCGTAAGATACATGATACATTCCGCGAGATCGTCAATTAAGCAGGGGTAAACATATTTGCTTTCTACCTCCTTTTTTGCCGGCGATCTAACGGTGAAAGTCGCCGTGTCGATGACTCGCGCAACGGCAGCACACCACAATGGGCCGAGTACGAAAAGCCATGTATATACGCGACTTTTTTTCTCGCGAATACACACTCACGCACGTGTCTGTCTGCGCGCGCCGTACACAATAAAGCAATGACTCTCGAAAGTCTCGTCGGTTTTTCGGATACCGGCGCTGACCTTCATTTTCACCGGCGAGAAAGAGAGACTTTTGATGCGAGATCGCGGAAATAGGCATTGTTGTCCCGGAGAGTTATATGCAAATTTCTGCCGGTGCGAGAAAGTCCTGCTGCTGGCGGGTTGATTGGTGGCTTTGACGTATATGCGCAGATATTTTCGGCTGCTTACGGAGAGAAATTTGTATCTTGAGTTATTTCTGCGCGCTGAGCAAACATCCTCCGCTACTTTCGATAAACAGGCCAATTTGGAGTAAGATAACTCGACGGTATTTTTATAATAATACGATAGGATACTTCGAAAGCTTACCTCTGCGATATGTCCTTAACGGTCGAGGCTACCGATAAAACAGATCTCCGGAGTCGGCGAAGGTACCGGTAACCGGTGAAAGGTATACAGCTCGCGATGGTACACAGACTGCGGCATCGGAGATCGGCAGAAGCAACGGGAAGGCGTCTGCAGCGTCGACTCACCATCAGGTGTCGGCTGCGTCGTCCTACAAGTGCGGCGTTTCGTTATCACTCTTTCAAAAATAAAACATACCATTAACGATCGTATATCATCAGCGAGAATAAGCCGCTACGAACAGGTTTTTCAAATTAATGCACGCGCATAAAAATAATCTCAGCCGTAAAGCGAGCCTTAGAATATTTACGATCTCGCTATTAAAATAGAACGATCCCATTCGATCCGTTTGCGAAAAAAAACGAAAAAAAATACCAATGTCGCGAAGAAAGTGTACGCACAATATAATCCCATAGCGCGAAAGTGTCTCAAATTCAATAATCTCACGCCGTAAAGACACCTCTCTCTCTCTCTCCCTTCTCTCTCTACCTCCGAAAAAACAATGTACAGAAGGCGACGCGGCTCGTTTATACGCATCATCACGCTCTCTTTCTCCTCGCAGAAAAAGCCGGGTCGATCGGTAACGAGCGCTCGTGCGCGAGAAAGAAGCCAAGCGACGCGTGTTATTGAGTGATTATGGGGACACACGCTGCAAAAACTTGTATCCACTGCACACACGCCTCTGTACGTCGAAAAGAGTCTCGCGTTGTTTTTCTCTCCTTCGTCCTCTTCGCGGGAGAGACGTTTTATACACATCGATCTTCTCCAGCTTCTCTCTCACTCCTCTTCCTATACATCGGTGTACATTCCTCTTCTTCTTTCGCTGTGCGCATCTCCGCCTGAAAATCCGAGGAATTTATTGCAGACGTTGCTATCAATCCAATTTTCCCGAACACGTGCGCCGCGATCCGCCGGGAAAAAACGATTCAACGATAACGAGCGCCATAATTTTCGGTAAACAGCCTACAAGCGCGCTGCAGTAGGATAGACCGAGAATCGTAATTGAACACGAGCCGAGAGAGTCAGGGCGTAAAAATGACCCCCGACGGCCTTTAATGGCATACAGAGAGAGAGAGAGAGCCTGACTGAGTGAGCTTAGACTCGTTTTATTACCTCAAGGATTTATACGGTCGCCATTCTTTAATTAGAGAGAAATTCGCCCTTTTTCCGACGATAATGCCTTATACAACGAGATATTTTACGAGCGTGTCTCAATCGCCTCGTATAGCTACACCGCACTTATGCACACTATGTGAAAAACTAACCTATAAAACATACGTACTTACCAAATACCAATTAACGCGTCTAATCGACCGTGCGCTACTTGCATAGGCAAACATGACCAGCCGGCTCCTCCTCGTGCTCGCGCTGCTGGCGGTTCACCTCGTCGACGGCGGGGCAGATCCAATTCCAGAGCCCTGCCACAAGGCCGAGTCTAGGGAGAGTCCAGTCTGGAAATTGCTCTGCGAGCAGCTGCTGAAGAGCGTCGGAAGGAGCAATGCATCGGAAGCAGCCGCGGGTGACGGCAAGGCGCTGAAGGGCGGCGTAGAGGGCGTTGGGAGGCAGGTATGTACGGCGCTTCGATCAGTCTGCCTATAAGCTATAAGTATTATTGTAGAACGTGTTTACATTTTTTGACGGTTTTTCAGACTGAGCCCAAGAAGGCGGTGGTGAACGTGAAGCTTCTGGAGGACGTCTCGAGCCCGCAAGAGTCCAACAGCCTCAACTCGCGACAGCACAAGGCTTTCTTCGTCGACTACCCCGCGTCGCAGCGCGTTTATCAGGTATGTATTATGGTACATATAACGAGCTTGTAAAACGCGCGCGCTTTTACAGCCGCGATAACTGCCTCTATCGCGTCGCTCGTAAAAAGCCGAATTAAGACAGTGCGCGTAGCAGAGTAAAAACATGGCGTACGCTTCCGCAGGACAAGAGCAGCAGTAGCGTCCGGAAGAAGCAGCAGAAAAAGCCACCGAGCAAGAGCAAGAATAAGAAGCCGGAGAGCGAGATCTTCTTCATACGACTGCCTCCCACGCCGTACAGCTACGTGCCAGGCCTGGGCTACATCTCGCAGCCGCCGTCCTTTTCCACGGCGTCGCTGGCGGGCTCGCTGACGAAGCCGCCACCGCCGCAGAGGAATACCTTCATTAAGCTGCCGATCGAGTTCGTGAGCAACGGCAAGCCCACCGCTGTCTATCGCTGGCCATCGCCGGCACCTCCGTCCAAGCAAAAGCCGAGCAAGACTCATCATCAGAAGTACAGGCCGGACAGTCCGATAATTAAGCTGAACAGGGGCCCGTACATTTTCGACGGTAGGCCCAAGAGCGTCTATCTCATGAAGAGGAATCCCGCGACGAGGCCTAATCGATTCTGAGCTCTCTATAGTACATATTAGGCTGTAAATAATCGTTGTGATTTCTTTTGATTTATTCGACTCTACATTTTTGTTTGTGTTTTTGTTGGTCAGGTCTTGAGAGAGAGAGAGAGAGAGAGAGAGAGAGAGAGAGAGAGAGAGAGAGAGAGAGCATCAAAATTAGGATAATCGTTGCGAGGTATGCCGGGAGTGAGAGAGAGAGACAGTATAATAAATTGACGCGCGAGTTCTTTTTCTCTCGGCGATAAACCAAAAATTTAAGAGAACGAGAGAGGGAATCCGATTACGAGGTGTAGCAGTGTAGCGAGAGAGAGAGAGAGAGATCCTTTTTCCGAGGATAATCGCAGGCCGATCTTCTCCCGCGGCGATGTGACTATAAGAGTCGCCGCGCTCAGTGAGAGAGAGAGTGCAAGAAAGAAGAAAAGGGGCAGCCAGAGAGAGAGAGAAGAGCTCTCGCATTATGGGAATTGAATGATGCAATTTAGAGCTGGATTGTCTTGCGGTCGCGGATAAATCCTGCGTTTATGCTTTATTCCAGGGCTCGTATACCGTATACCGTCGCGCTTTGATCCTCTCGCCGTGTATAATGTGTGCGTCGGAGAGAGAGAGAGAGAGAGAACTGATGATGACTGCGCAATGGATATCATTGATTTGTTTGAGGATCACAGACGCGGACGCCGACTCGGATCGTATATGTCCGTGAGCTTTTTTATCGCTTTTTCTCTTATAGTAATTCAATTTTGTGATTTATCCTGCGTGCATTTATATAAGTAAGTGTAAGTTTACGAAAATCAAACGAATATGTGCTGTACGTTTATACTGTATAAGATACGTAGGATATTTATTGTATAAGCCAGCGCTCGGCGTACACGTGCGTAGATTTTAAACTAGAGACCTACGCGAGATATTTTTGTACTTTTTTTTATACGACGACGATGTACGATCGCACTCAAGGCGCATTATATACTTGTAAATAGACGAGAGCAGAGCTTCACACGTGACTCTCTTCATTCCTCCTGATTCTGATATAATATACCTTTAAATGTTATACTCCGGCGCTCTAAGTATCCAGGAAGTCGCTCGCTCAATCATCGTTTTGGCCCGAGAGCAGCCCGGCAATTACCTAAAAATGTGCGAGTCGCTTCTTCTTCCGAGTATTAAGTATATACAGCCTTGTGTCTGCGGATGATCCCGCAATTTGCGGAGCCGGGAACAAGCTAGAGATTTTATCTACGTGCGTATATATAGCAGGTCGCGCAGTGGCTCTCAGTCGTGTGCGGCGTTATCGGCTCATCGGTGATTGGCGAAAAAGAAACGAGCGACGAAATTTGTATAAGCACACGGGTCGTTGCTCCGTTCGTGAGATTACGGCAGTCGCTGATGTTTCTGCGATTCGTCACGCGCGGACGTGAGGAAAGAGTAGAATTATCCTTCGTCGGGGTGATGAATGTGGGGAACGAAGATTTGCTCTTTTTTTATAATAATACGTATATATAAATACTTTATTGTGCAGCTCGATTAGACTTACAATAATCGTACATAAAAAATATTAAAAAGTTCTCTTATTACAAGCGTCCTAGACACGCATACACCGGTTTATAGCCGTCGTATATATATATATAACCTCGCATTCATTTACACTTATGTATCTACAAAATAGTCCAGCAATGATGATTAATTGATCGGTTTGATGAAAAATTTAAGTATTATCGAACTATACTGAATAGCCTTGGCGAGTATCGGTCGCGCATGAAAAATTTAATTGCTGTATTTACGCGCATTACATGTATATAATAGTATGGAAAATTGAGCGGCATTTCAGTCTTCTAGAAAGATCGCGCGCGATCATCGATGAGTAGTAAGTATATCATTAGTAAATAGTCGAAATAGCAAAAGCTCGTGTATATTATAATATATCGGTATAAAAGTCCTACATAAAAATCAGTCGTCTCGTAGCTTCCAAAAATAATTTGTCCTTCGTTAGTACAGAGAATATACCTAAAAAGAAAAAACACTCGAGAAAGAGTCGTGCGTCTCTTTCACTACCCTGCATAATCCCCAAGAATTCGAATCGATCGAAGCCAGTAGTACGGAGAAGATTACCGAAAAATCCTCCCGCGCAGGAATGCCATCGTGTATATAAGTATACGTTTCGCGGCGGCGCTTTATGCTTTTGAATTTCGAGAAAACAAAAAGAAGAAGAGAATAGCACCCGAACGAAAGCGGCGAGGCGCCTCCGGTTCACACTCGAGCGAAGATTACTACGGCAGCAAGGGATGGTAGTAGACGGGCTTTCGACTCTTCTCCATCACGTAGAAGGCCTTGGGTTTACCGTTGCCGGCGAAATGCTTGCTGATGCTCGTGGAGGCGGATTTACCGGTTATCACTGCCGGCGCGTAGTAGTAAGACACGGCTGCTGACTTCTTCCGGTGCTTCTTGGCTCTCGTGCCCTGGTCCAAGGAGTTGCGAGTGTTGCCGTGGACGTCGTTGTTGGGGTTGGAGTCGTGCCAGCTGTTGAAGTGGTGGTGGTGACTGTTGCTGTTCCGGGACATCGAGTCGGGGACGCCCTCCAGGCGGTAGGTCTTCTCGCCGCTCGTTGACGACGTCGAGGAGAAGATCTTCAGTTGGGTCGCGTTGTCGGTGTTTTTGGTTCTGAAAATACCGGGGTCAAGGCTCGAAGGTTAAATTTCGAAATCGTCGAAGTGGAAATTAAAGATGATATCGAAATGATAATTCTCACCTAGCTTCGGCCAGCTCAGGATAGCTCAGCCACTTGTCGTTGTTCCTGCTAGGCTTCTTCTGAGCGTCGCCCACGAGCTGCTCCTGCGCCAACTTCTTGAAGTAGTTCATCTTCTCCGCGACCTTCTGCCTCTCCCTCTCGGCCTCCATCTTCTTCCTGGCCTGTTCCATCCTCAGCAGCGCCATCTGTTTCTTCTTCTCGTTGATCTTCTTCACCAGCGGCAAGTTCCAGTGGTATATCTTCGCGGGTTTCCCGTTGTTCCTGAATCCAGGATTAGGATTGGCCACCGTCACGTTCGGCCGTTCCTGAGGTTTCGAGAAGCTGTAGTAGGGCGGACTCGCGGGCAACTTCACCACATAGACGTGACTGTCGTGAGCCGAGCCGCTGCTGTGTCTTCTTCCGTAGGGCGACTGGTGCATCCGCTGAAGCGGAGAGCTGAAACCTTCCGGTCCAGCCAGTCGTTTTCGGTGGTGTCCATTGGCCGAGTTACCTTCGGGTAGAACCAGAGGGATCAGGCCCAGACGGTTGAGGATCGCGGCGTTACTCGTCCGGACCGTCTCGTAGTCTTCGGCCGGCAGAGCTGACGCTGCGCTCAGCAGCACTGCCGTCAGGAGACAGAGTCTGGAATGCAGAATAAGTGGATGTAGTGTGTGTGTGTGTCTTTTCTCTAGGTTTTTATTCGATTTTCCGTGTTACAAGCGCGAGGGGAACCTGTCGGACAAGCTCGAGCGGCGATAGCGCGCGCGAAATTTACAGGACCAGCTACACACACTCGAGAGAAAGAGAGAGAGAGAGAGAGAGCGAGCAATTACAGCGATTCCAGGCGAGGTTTACATACGCGCGATTGCGATCTCGACTATATAACTGAATCGAGCTGTTATTCCGTTTGTTATCGGCGAATCGGCCTGTTCGATCTCGGCTTATCGAGAGAAAATTATGTCCCGAGAATTTTCCCGTACAAAAATCGCCAAATCGATCACCTCCTCGCGTACGTCCTTCCATCATCAGCACACACACACACACACACACACTATAGTTCAATCTCCGGTATACACACAGCTCTTTCTCTCTCGTCGGGCCGTCCTCTCAGCTCATCGCCGGGAAAAATATAAAGGACGTCTCGAAAAATCGATTAAGTAAACTCGCGACTGCCACCGCCTCCTCGTAAAAGCGTCCGATATTCAAAGAGAGGGCAGCAACGTTGTCGTGTTCTCTCTCTCTTTCTCTCTCTCTCGACCTCCCAAAGACAGCGTCGCTCTTGCGCCGCGGCGCATCACACTTCTTCCCCCGCGACTTTTATGGGACACAAGGCTGCGGTGATGCACCGGCAGCGCAGAAATTCAGAGAGAAAGAATCTTCTCGAGAGAGGGAACCTCCTCGACTCTCTGCGAGTTTGTTCACCTCTCACAGGAGCTGCAGAGGAGAGGGGCGCGCGAGAGATATCTTTACTGCCGTTTCTACACTAGCCGCCGGTAAGTGAAACTCTCGCATTAACTCGCCGCGTATAGAGTGTGTGTGTGTGTGTGTGTGTGACTCTTTTTTTTCGCCGGACGGCTCTCGGGATTAATAATCCCAGCGGTGCGTTTGAGATTAATGCTCGATTTAATTCTCTCTACACCGCAGGTCCTGTGCAGCGAAACGCCGAGAAGGTATAGAGGAAGAGAGATATTCGAATAAAAGCGCACGCGATCGGTCTTCGCGTCATTGTTCTCCTCTTCCCTCGCATAATGCGACTGCGGCGGGATATACCCGGGGCGATAAGTTATTCCATACCTACAGGCAGACGTTCGAAATATCGAGAGACCGTTTGAATGGCTCGGTGATGTCGGAAAAGGCGAGTCTGATTGGGTACATTGTCGATGGCTAAGCGCGATCGGCGACGTTCTCACGTCGAAAAGCGTCTGCTCATCGCTGCAGCACAGAAGAAGTAGAGGACAAAAAAGGGGAGAAGAAGGTACACAAGAGCTGGAAGTGTGGTATCTATACAGTCCCAAGAGAGAGAGAGAGAGAGAGAGAGGAGGGCAAAAAGCGCGATAGATCGGCCATATACTCTCAGCTCATGAAGAAAACATCAAAAGTGGCCGCGCTTACGCGGAATACACATCCCTGCGACACACACACACAAAAAGCCTCCGCGCGCACTTTTACAGTTAAACGCTCGTCCGCTCTGGATTAGATTCTTCCGAGAAGAGCCTGTATACGAGTCACGTATGGCCATGACTCACCTGCGCCGATGGTTCCGGCGAAAGAAGAGCCGTGTTGTCCCCGTGCGCGGGAAATACTACTTAGATTCGAACCGGTTCGAGCTCTGGCGAAAAAAATGAGTGCACCTGACAGAATTCTTCGTGATCGTCCTCGTCTACTTCTGATGCGACGCTTCCGAGTAGGAAGGCAGCGCGCGCGGAAAGAATGGGGAAGCGAGAGGAGGATTTTACGGCCGACTGCAGCTCGCGTGTGTGCGTGCGAGGAAGGAAGGAAGGAAGACGGGAGAAGGAGAGAGTATTATGGATATTCATGAGTGCCGCTTCCGGAGATTCGGCGGTGATTCAGGGAAGTTTCTTCGAAGTCCAGTGTGGAGAGGATTGAATGGGGTCGTTAATATCAAATTTTTATTTTCGGTTTAAAAACCCGCAGCAAGACATACCGTCAGACACTACTCACAACGTGGTAAATACCTGAATATTAAAAAAAACGAATCCAGCCTCTATGCACACACAATGAAGAAGTTAAGGCGCAAAGGGCCGTCGCAGTTCGCAGAAGCTCTAACCTCTTCTTTGCCGCATACTCTCCTGCGTTCCTCACACACACACACACACACGCGCCTTCTTTCTCAAAGACGAAGCAACAGCAGCAGCAGCAACACAGAAGAAGGAAGAGGAAGAAAGGGGGGAAGAGAGAGAGAGAGAGAGAGAAGAGCCAACGCACCGTCAATGGCCTATCGTAGCCATACGCGCCGCGCTCTGCTATATATGCTCGCGAGCGCTGCGCAAAAAGGAGCCACGACAGTGTAATTCGCACCGGGGCCGCGCAAGAGAGTATAAGTCAGTCGACTTTTAGGAGCGACTCTCGTAAAAGTCGCTCTTCTTTTCGAGACCCAGAGCGAGAGGCAATTTCAATTTTTTGCCCCGAGTCCCTGCGGTGCACAGTGCAGCGTGTAATAGATTTTTTTTTCGTTGCTTCTGGCGCAAAAAGAGCCGCGTTTTGAAATTTCAATTTTCGTTTCATCGTTAAAACAAATCCGATAATCCAACGCAGCAGCGGCAGCTGGCGAATTAAGCCGTAAACTCGCGTATATATAAGCGAAATGAGAAAAAAAGTCCGTATACCACATCCTCTCTCTCTCTCACTCTCAACGCGTTAACGAACTCCCCCTACGCGCTCTCTTTAACGATCGCCCTATAACCATATACACTGACGCAATTAAAGCCGGCGTTGATGCGCGCGTCGAGCGAGCGGTGAAAAAGCCAACGCGAATATGGACTAACGAAACCGCGCTGATTAATCTTTACGAGCTTAACGCTTCTATTAACGTTAAATATTTTCGTGGAAGATATCTCTACATAAACCTATAATATAACGTTTATATACAGACGCGCGTCTCTCTCTCTCTCCCTAGCTCTCTTTCTCAGCGCCAGCTGATTAATGGTCCTGTGGGCCGTGAGCGCGCAAGCAACCCCCGCATGTAATATACATGCGCGCGGGACTGTCTCTGCTGCAGAGCCGCGAGAGGCATCGATTTTCTCTGCGCGGTGTGTACACTGGCCGAGAGAGAGAGAGAGAGAGAGTCGCTCCTTGTACGGGGCGCGCGATCGAACACAAACACACGTACAGGGACGACGACGTCCTGCTAGGAGTTGTAGCTCCCAGAGATAGCCATCGCGACGACCTTATAGGCTGCTGCTGCTCTGCTATTCTGTCAATGTTGCGAGGAATGTGCCGCCGTCGCTGCTGTGTGTGTGTGTGTCGGATCGAGGGCGATTTTAGAGGAATTTTATAGAGGGGAATTTTTTAATCGGCTCTCCCTCTCTTGTGTTATATTTTTTTTTGTTCGAGACACCCTGGTATTTCTTCGCTTTTTCTCTCTCTCTCTCTCTCTCGGTTTCTCTCCGCGCGCGGTATAGTGTCAAACTAGAGGTAGACGACTGCGCTGATAAGCGGCTCGGGACAATCGGCTCGTCGAGACTCGAACAGCGCGGCTATTCACGAGAGGAGGAACTTTGCCGTCGCTCTCGGCAGAGATGTATACGCTTTATCTCTCGACGGCTCTAAGTGCGTTAGATTCTCTCTTTTTCGAAACGCACGGCTCGAGCTTCCCACGAAGCCTGATAAGGTGGAATTCAGCTTATTTTTCCGTCAAGCGCGTGTATACGATTCAATAAGAGAAAATAAAAGCGCGATTTTGATATACACACCCGTCGGTAGCGCATCGCTCTCTCTCTCTCTCTCTCTCTCTCTCTCTCTCTGGCGCTTAAGATTTTAATCGCGCCCATCAGTCCAAAGCCTGTGTGAAATAAAATCAAGCATCATCTACGGCGATTAGAATCTATATACCTACCGGCTATAGCATATCAACTGCTCTCTCACGTCCCTTTTCTCCGGCAAAACAAAACGAATTAAAACAGCCGCACGTGTGCGCGCAAGAGTATAAGTGTATAAGAGAGGCGAAAGGCCGAGAGCATATAAGCGCGGCGCATTGCATAACGGTGCAGCGGCTCGCGGTGTTATGTCAGGAAGAGCTGCGAGGGAACGAAGCGGAAAATGTGGGAGAGAGAGAGAGAGAGAGAGAGAGAGAGAGGAGTTTTCAGTGTCAGTACCCTGCATACGCGCACATGCGTGCGTGTGTGTATAACGAATCGCGTGCGCGATGCGGATGACACGTAATATTATGTGCCGCGGAGAGGAGTGGCTACAGTGCAAGATCGAGTTGGAGTCGCGCATGGGTTGCAGGAGATTAGAGCTCGAATGACGATCTCAAGACGTGTGTGAAACGGATATTATAGATCCAGTGCGCGCAGGTAACCAGAGACCTACGCGACGCGTTCGATTAGTGCTATGTGTACGAAAAGTAAAAATTCGAAATAGCTATTTTATACCGTAATCTCGCGGAGATGAGCCGTGCGAATGTCGTACGCTGTACGGTACACACACACACTCTAGCTCCTCATACCGGTCACTATACGTACTCCACCTACATCGGGCAATCGCTAATCGTGTGCTCGCGTTCCAGTTCTCTGCGTGGGAACGAGTATCCAGCTGCATTCGTCGCTGGCCCCGTCGCCGCTGATGTACGAGCTGTGTGTGTGTGTTTAAAAGGGGAAGCTTTCAATTGGACGGGTTTCTGTTTACGGACCGGCTCGTGTATAATTTCAGAGATATGGATTTCGAGAGAGCTGAGCTCCGCAATTGAACGACTTGCCGCCGCCGCCGCCGCCGCCGTAGGGGAGTACCGTTCGCGAGTGTATGTCTGTGTATACATACTATTAGTTCCGTCCTTCTTGCGGGAGTTTTAGTCCGCGAGATGCTTATTGCTGGGCTTGAGCAAATATTGTAATGTCATTCCGCTCGATAATTACGTGTAATTTAAAGTCGTTGCATTGAATGCCGGTTTAAAGGAGCGCGCAATTTCGCTGTCAAGCTACGTTATACCGCGAATTGGAAAAACTCTCGGTATTATAATTGCCTTTTCGAACAGCGATTAAGCCTCTTGTAATAACAGCGTGACTACCCAACTGAATTATGCAGAAACCCCCCTAAAAAAAAGAAGGCTAAACTACCCCGGCTAAATGAATTTCCCGAAGACAGCCCGAGGGTCCGACAGCTTTCGGCTCTTTTATATTCTCTCTCTCTCTCTCGCGTGCGCATTTACCATCGGCCTCCGCGCAACGAAAACGAACACTATACGTACGCACAAACACGCACACATAGGCGGAATAAGAAACGCAGCCTCGAGTGCTGCAGCAATAGCAGGAGGGATAAAAGGACGAGCGCAAACACAAAGTGCGGACGCGAATGGGAGCTGCGCGTGTCGCGGCAATTATTCCCCAACACACACACACACACAGAGCCTGGGGGTGAGATCGCCAATTAAATCGTTAGCCCGAGCGGTCGCGTTTCTTTCTCTCTCGAGAGAGAGAAAATAAAAGTTTCGCCGGTTCGAGAGATGAAAAAAGCGACTCACCTGAGAGCTTGGCGCGTCATCCTTTCTCCCTCCTATGGCTGACCTTCCAACACGACTGCGTTTTTCTATGTCACCGAGTGCGTATCCTCTATGCGAAAATCGCACAGCCGGGCCTGTGGCGAGTATGCGGAATCCTGTGTCGTGACTGCGCCGTGCGAGCGCGCGTCAAGTACTGAGCGCCGAAAGCTCGCCGCCGAGCTGTAACCTTAGCCTTGCGGCCGAGCGGTGCTCCTGGAGGGGAGAGAAGCCTCGCGATTGGCCGAACTGTACAGGCGTGTATTCGCGCCGCACAGGACTATCGTAGCTGTATTATAGTAGGCGAGGATAAGCTCCCGAGGGTTTATAATAGACACATTTTTTTTTAACGGTGATGGATCGTTCCCTTCGCGTCTAATTAACGAAATGGCTTCCGCCCTGAAGTTAGCGGCGTAATTAGCACCTCCAGTATTATTACGCGCACTTCTTCCTTGTTTTAACATCGTCCACACGGGCAGATAACCGCATTGTAATTCCATACGAATGTAATTTCATTAAGGTAATACAAGCCTGATGATGATGATGACGATGACGATGATCGTCTAGCATTTTTCCCGCCAACGTCGCGTTTAAATCTTAATCGTATTTGCACTGCCTTGTGTGTAGACACTCGGCGCTCGCACAGAGTCACGAAGAGACTCTCGTGGCAAAAAGAGCCAAGGGATGTATCTGCATAAGTATAATAGCCAGCCGCGAACGCGAGAGAGTCGGAAATTCCAGGTTTCAACGCGGGGGGGAACCTTAATTACCGGCGCAAATAAAGCAGGACGTCGTACTGAGGCCCGTCGAACAAGGTAATCAAGAGTTACACAAGTTGGTACATCTGAAAATCGACCATCGACTGCGAGAGATTATCGCGCCGCTGCAGTTACAAATTGCCGCGAGATGCCGGACATAAATTATTCATGCGGTAGCGGCGGCTCGATTAAAACTCGATTGCTCTCCTAGTTGCCGGGAGGGAGAGAGACTTGTGGAAATCGGCCGATTTTCCCGTTCGGCGCTGGTATACGCCGCGGCTTTGGGACTCGTGCCAGTAGAGGATTATGCGAGAACGGTACAAGGCGTTGTTTATTGTCCGCCGGTTTTCGTCTCACCCAGAAAGCGATCGGTAGCAACATTTCTTGCCGATTTGCCAAATCTCGCGCATAATTTAAGCCTCTCCTCTACAGCCTGCCGCTCTCGCCGAGAAAATTGATTATTCTCGAATCTCCGCTACTGCCTCTCGGTCCTTTGGCTTCGTCGTCTCTGCAGCCCCCGCGCGAGCGCATGAAAGGGCGAAAAGGGAGCGACTCGCAGCGGCGTGTAACGCGATACAGCCAAAGACTATAAAGAGACTGATTCCCTGTATAGCTATATATACAAAGAAAAACTTGGCTGAGGGGACTTGGCTGAAGCTTCGTCTCCGGCGTAATTACATATATATACGCGAATCGGTGTTGTGAGTGCGCGATATCGATTTTATTAAGAATTTACGGAAGGACGGATTTCGAGAGAGGCAGACGTGAATCGTACGAACGTAGTTTAGAATTAGCTATTGCGCTGTTCTCGTCGGGCTATCTTCACGGAAATCGAGGCTTTGCGCGGAGGTACAAGTGCGGCTGGTTGTGGCTGTGCTGTCGGAGGCTTCGAACCGAAGTCGAGGGTTTTGAGAAGATCGATGGCAGCCGGCTGATGGTTGACGGCCTACAGTTTGGAATAATTGTTAGCTTTGCAGCGTATATGGGAAATATAGTTATAGGAGTGATGTCAGCTTTACTCCGGAAGGTGACAGCGCTGCTGCTGAAGAAGCGAAGCGCTAAAGTTGTCGCGGAGGAAGAAGCTCGGCTGGATCACCTCTCTGGGTCTGGGCCTCGGTTTCGATGCTTCCTGCGTATCATTGGCGGCGTTCCGGCGCTTCCTGAGGAAGTACCTGCCGAGCTGCGCGCAAGGGTCTACCCTCTGCGACATCTGCATTCCTCCCAGAACACATAAGTCGCGTTGATCAAGCCTCGAAAGCTCAATTACAACGTACTTTCAACTTGATGCGGCTCCTATCGGTCTCCAGATGCCCGATCAGCTCCATGGAATATCTCCAGTCGTCTATCCGCTCTCCGCTGGAGAGCAAACTGCTCCTCGTCTGTCGCCTCGTCGATGGCTCCCTGTAACGTCGACAATTAACGCTCTGCGTACCGAAGCTCGCTCGACGCAAGCTCACCTCATCCCGGCGAAGTAGGGATGCTCCAAGAGCTTTCGAGCTGGCGCTCGGCTGTCCGGGTCGTATCGGAGCATGAGTCCCAGGAGCTCGAGGCCTCGAATCGAGAAACGACCTGCGCGCTTTTGCAGCAGACAGGAAAGGAGGCCGCGACCCTCGCGCGACGGGAAGTACAGCTCGCCGATGCTGCTTCTGCTGCTGTTCTCGCGGATGTTTGTAAGATCGTTTTCAACGCGAATGAAAGATAATGTCAATGCAAATTTTACCTTCGCCGGAACTTTGCGAGCAGCCTGGCGTGCGGTGTGCCCAGGACGTTGTGTATCCTCGCGATCTGGTCCACCTCGTTCTCTCCGGGAAAGAGCGGCTCCAATCTATACACGGCCACTCAACGATCAGTACCCCAAGAATATACATGTATACACATAGTGCGGTGTGGAGCCATTCGCGTAATGAGGATTCCCTACTACACCTCCAGCGAATCTCTTACAGGTAGTAGGTATGCGATACGAGAATTCGAAAACAAAAAGCCTACGCTAGAAGCTCGAAGAAGACGCAGCCAGCTGCCCAGACGTCCATCTTGGGCCCGTAGAAACCACCGGTGAGAAGGCACTCGGGTGAGCGGTACCAGCGCGTCGATATGTACTCGGTGTAAGGTGGCTGAACGCAGATCGCTCTCACCGAGCCCAAGTCTCCGAGCTTCAGCAAATTGCCCTGTTCGCGTAAAAATTGCCTTGCGCTGTTTTATTTTTCCCATCTACAAGCTCTTATATGCCGTATAGCCAACGGCTAACCTTCAGCAGAATGTTTTCCGGCTTGACGTCGCGATGGAAGACGCCGTGCCTGTGGAGGTGATCCAGACCCCTGAGCAACTGGTACACGTAGTTCTTCACGCGCATCTCCGGCAGTAAGCGTCTGTTCGCAAAATTGACCTTACAGGCACATACTTGCGGCTTCTACATCGTGTAATACACATCGTACACGACCTACGCGAAATCGATTCACATACCCTTTCTGATTCTCCGTAAAATCGTACAGGCTCATGTCCATCAGCTCGAATACCAAGCTCAGCCTACCGGGCAGCGCGTCGCTAATACAACGATAATTCGCTTGCAAAAAGTCGATAAGAGAGCAATGAATTGCTTCGCAAAATAAACGAGACGCAACTCACTAGTGGCACTCGGTCGCGCAGAGCACGTTGGGGTGATGCGTTACGCTTCGCATGGCCAGGAGCTCCGGGCTCTCGAGAATCTCCGAGACGCTCTGGTAGATCTTCTTTAAACGCTTCGTCGCGTAAAGCGCGCCTGTCTGACGATCCTGGCATCGCAGTACCTCTGAGAACGTGCCCTCGCCGATCTTGTCCAGTACCTTGTACTCTATATTATACACGACGAGGGTGGATACCTTTACAAACGTTTATGATAATCTTTTTTTCTTAGATAGGAAATAGAACTGACTCGTGTCGAAGGAGGTGCGCATCGTTCGCCGGCTAATCGAGCGCTGACGCAGAGGCCGAGCCGGTCGTCCTTCTTGGGTGAGTCATTTTTCGCTCGGAAATAAACCTTTTATTCCTCTTACTACTGTTTCTACTATTTGGATTGGTTCGATGCAACGTAACCTGCGCGCACGCGTTCGTTTGGTTTGGTTATATGTCGGGCAGGGGGGGGGGGGAACGCCGGAAACAGATGACTAGATGCGTGGACTATACAATTTGATTTTATATCCTTTTATTTTTTTTAACTGCAGTGATTACATATCATATATCATTTATACCTAAGTTATGGTAATAAGATAGCGCAGAGTCGTTTCTCCAACAGAAAAAAAAAGAGAAAACTCGTGGTCGATTTCTCTGACTTTTTTCAAAACCTTTACGTCCTTCTCCCGGTTTATCGCAGACCTCGGAAATGATTCTTTTTTTTTAATCTCTCGGAGGAAACCATTGAGGCGACGATTGCAGAACGTGAGAGGAAAGAGAAAAACTATAAAAGTTCCGTAATAACGTAGCAAATAGTCTCTACACCATTTTTTTAAGCATTTCTAGAATTCATAACGAATTTTCTTTTCATACGTCGATCGTAGAGTCATTGACATTTCACAACATTATACAATTTTTTTCTTTAAATCGAATAGAATCGAATCTCGTATTCGGACTCAACCTGACGAATATTCTAACAACAATTTTTCTCTCAGTAAACTTCTGTACTTTTCATCAAAAATGTATCATTCATAAAAAGAACTTCATTAAATCAATATTTCTTTTAGGGTAGAAAACGTTGAGCTCTTTCACTCTCTTAAACTGCTCGATTTCTGTTACGGAGGAAAAGAAAATTTCATTTACGAGAAGAGTAGTCCTGCTTTTTTTTTTTAAGGAAGATTGGCCTACATCTTTTAACGCCCAGAAATGCAGTAAACTAGAAAGTTCGTTAAATTTTTTCAACTAAAAAATCAAGCTATTGCATTGAAATAAATCTAAATTACACCGAATGTCTCCTGCTGTCGGCTGTACAGTTATTTTTTCGCATTCATAGCGTTTGCCATTATTGAACTTCGTGCAATCCTTATGGGAAAAAATTTGAAAGCACGATGCCACGCAACACTCTGTCATGTTTCTGTATCATTTTTCTCACATAAAAGCGATTGCAGACAACAAACTACGATTACAGAAAAAAATTATAATTATGATTACTACTACTACTATTATATTTAACACAGAGACCAGCACCCTTTGTTATGTTCGTAAATAGACACTTGTTTTGGAGTCAATTCTAATTATTTTACAAAAGTTGCTGAAAAATTAAGCGATTGCAAGATTTATCTACAATTAATAAAATTTCATGAATTTATTATGAATATAAAATAACCTTGAGCAACTACTGCAAAATAATCTTATCAAAATTAAAAGAAAAACCTATTCTATCCGTGCAATTACGAATGTCTATTCGTGATTTAACAAAAGGTTTATCCCTCACAACAAACGACTTTGAAGTTTCAAATTCAAACATGACTACGGCAGGGTCAACGTCACGCGAAAGTACAAATCTGTTAAGATCCTGCAAACAGTAAAGCCATATGCGTACATATACTTAAAAACTTTGAAATGTCATAAATACTAGATTAATGAAAAGTATATAAGATAAACATCATCAAAAAATCAAATTTTTCAAAGCAACATTATTTTACACGTGAAAATTGTTAGAAGCTAAATCTATAGTTATTATACTTAAATCCTTAAGTAAATACAGTAAACATAATTCTAAGTCCTAATTTTAATTATTTTTTTTTACATTCCAACAAAGTAATATGTTTAAGTGTATTAAAGACTGAATCGTTTTACAAATATTATGAATGTATTAATATTTACAAAATTAATTTAGATGATTTAAAAACAAATAAGTTTACAACCAAATGGCACATACATTTAAATGCTTCCATTCTTCACATAACTTTGCAATTTTCTAAAAAAATATTTTCAAACCAATTCAGTCTATTATATTTTAGATAGCAATATGTATAAAATTACGTTGAAAAAAACTTGAATCCTACGCGATAATATTTTGTCTATATAACGCGTATAAAATTTGTTTGAATGCATAAGTTTCATATTTAAAAATAAAATTTTTCACGAAGAAGTCTACATTTGAAAAATTTATTTTCTAGATGATTATTACGATAGAGATGCGATACTCCTTGAAAACTTATTTCCAATGCACAAACACAATATGCAAAAAAATTGTTTTACAATACATCATTCAAATAAAAACTCCAAAATAAGCTGAAGCCGATTGCGACATACACTTTTCGCAAATCTATCGCAAATCTATTGTTTATCATTAACACGTACATCGGGAGATAAGTGTCGGTTTCAAGGGAAGTATCGAAACAGCGGTGAAATACATGTCATACACTTTTTGTTTCTTTCATTCATTCAACCAAGTATCGTTTGCTTTTTTTCAAGAGTCTGCGGAATCGTCAGAGTGGTGCGAGACATCGCGTCTTCCTTCTCTCAACCTCTTATTTATATGTTTCATACAAAAAAATTAATAAATGAAAACATTTATTTTACGCCATCACTAATTTTATGAATGTGAATGTATAAAACAGTACCTTGCACTTGTCACTCAGTTTGAGCGCAAGCGCGAGTCCTCTCCATCGCTGCGCCGTGAGATAATAAGGACGTTGCAGTGCGTGAACACAGGATGCGTACGATGCTTATCGTATTTTCTCGCCTTTCGCCTCTTTTTTTTAACTCGAGAGACGAGTTTCTTTTACAAATTTTTACCTAATGTATACAGAAATGATTGTGACAAACATGTAAACTGGATAAACGTTAACTAATCCAGATAAATATTTATTTCATTACTACGGAACCTATTAAATAATTATTGAAATAAATATCTCATTTAACGTAAAGCGTTTTTTCAGCTTACCAAGAATCAAATGAAATCTTCAAATAGAAACTAAAATTGCAAATCTTAAAATGAAAAATAAAATACAACAACAACCTATTGCTCTGTTCAATTGAAATTAAGAGAATTAATGTTTCGCTCAAAACAACTCGATCAATTTAGAAAAAACAATCTTTTGAATAATACATATCTAATGCTGGGTATCAAGTCGCTTGGAATGAGAACGCCAGATAGATTCTTGTTTAAAGTGATGTATATACAAAATATTTATTATCTTATTTTGATTGATCATCCCGTGGAATTATAAAAATCTATGTACATTATTAATAAATAAGCACACGCGATAACCGTCAAGTTATGCCCGACGCGTTGAACGTGTCTTCAAAATGCCGTACTGAACAATAAAATTCTTTCTTTAAATAAAGAAAGAGAAAAAATGTATCTAAACAATCTGGCAACCTTTAAAGCATTCGACTAGTCGCTCGCCCTCATCGTTTTTTCTTCAATATATATTCCTATATATTTAAGTTTTGCGCATATTTGGACATTAGGTCCTGTGTTCACTATCACAGCAGTGTCGTTTGCTTCAAGCAGCGGATTTATCAACTAACAGTGCAAGAAAGAACCTCCGACTTGCATTTATCCGTTTATCTCTTCCTCCAGCGCACGTACACGTGGACAAAAATGATCTAGCAAAAAGATGACTCTTATCGCGTTAAAAGTGCAAATCACGTGCAAGAATCTTGATACGTTTGTAAACGCTCATTCAACCATTGAGCCCA
Organism: Nasonia vitripennis; assembly: GCF_009193385.2. Taxonomy (NCBI): domain Eukaryota; kingdom Metazoa; phylum Arthropoda; class Insecta; order Hymenoptera; family Pteromalidae; genus Nasonia; species Nasonia vitripennis. The sequence goes on along the minus strand of NC_045757.1, from coordinate 6,397,440 downwards.
AAGTATGCGATTTTTAACAAGAAGTTCAAAGTAATCGAGTCAATTCGTGTTAGAGGACACGTTCAGAACAATACAATCACGTGCTTTTAAGGATAAAATCCAGATCAATTTTGCCAGCTAATTACGACTCCGTGCACGACTTAAAAATCGACGGTGGAGATAACGGAAAAATAAGAAATCGTAGTGTTTTTTCGATAGAGTATACGCGACATCTTTCCGCGACTCGGCATCAAATACAAAGTAAAATTAGAACCACAAGGAACGAGGAAGGAGAACCCGAGTTCTCTCTCACCACTCCGAGTCTCGCTTATTTCTCTCTCTTATCACTCTCTGATACTCTCATTCTCTCACTCTATCGCGCGCAAAAAAGAATAAGAGCATCGATTGACTTTCGTTAATAGTTAATAATATACGCACAATAAACCAGCGAGTGGTCGCCCTTTGAGAAATGACATATCGACATGTCTCTTTATGTACACGCGCTTCAAGGGTCTCCAAACGCTTATTCTCTCCCTTATAATACAATGTTTTTATCTCGTCGCATACTTGTTTGTATCATTCTTTTCACAGAGTTGTCGCGCGGCGACGGGATCGAGACCCGCCGTCGATTCATAGAGCATATAACAAACCGTCATCGGCACTAGTTCATCATCCTTTATTACGATTCGGCAGAGTCGTCCTGCTGTTGCGGTGGAGCTTCTGACTCAGCGGACTTCTCGCAGGTTGGTGGTTCATGCTCGAATTTTTCCGGGGAGTGAGCAGGAGGCTCATAGTGGTTGTCCGTGGGAGGCTCGTAGTGTTGTTCCTGAAGAGGAGGATCGAAGCGCTCCGGAGGAGGAGGATCAAAGCGCTCCGGAGGAGGAGGATCAAAGCGCTCCTGAGGAGGTTCGAACCGCTCCTGGGGAGGAGGTTCAAAACGTTCCTGAGGAGGTGGCTCGAATCGCTCCTCAGCTGGAGGTTCGAAGTTTTGCTGCTCCTGAGGTGGAGGCTCGAATCGCTCCTGAGGCGGAGGATCGAAGCGTTCTTGGGGTGGAGGTTCGAAGCGCTCCTGTGGTGGAGGTTCAAAGCGCTCCTGAGGAGGTTCTTCGAAGCGTTCCTGAGGCGGAGGCTCAAAACGCTCTCGAGGAGGTTCTTCGAAACGTTCTTCAAAACGTTCCTGAGGAGGAGGCTCAAAATGCTCCTGAGGAGGTTCTTCGAAGCGTTCTTGAGGCGGAGGCTCAAAACTCTCCTGAGGAGGCGGCTCAAACCGCTCTTGAGGCGGTGGCTCAAAACTCTCCTGAGGAGACGGTTCATATCGCTCCGCTGGTGGAGGCTCGTGTCGTTCCTGAGCAGGAGGCTCAAACTGTCGTGGCTCTTCGGGTTCAGAACGATCTTGCGGAGCATTGTAGTCCTTGAAGTCGGGTTCTCCGCGAGGCTCAAAGCCTCCCTGTGGCTGTAGGGTTTTAAGATTGTAGAATGGTTCTTTGGTAAATAATTTTTGGGGGATACATTTTTTTCTTTTAAATTATTTCCAATTTCTATAAGAGTGAAAAGGATTTCGCTTTCAATTTACTTAAAACGCTTGTTATTTAACGATAAGGAGTATTTCCGACTCAAAGTTAGTATTTTTATCGTTATATCATAAAAAACATCGGGGGATAGTTATACAATAATATATCATGCAAATATAATATATCTGTAAATAATAGCATTATGAGCGTGCAAGTTGAATACTGTGAAACCAATAGCCACATCACAGTATTGCATAAACAAAAATCTTTTTTACCTGTGAGTCTGTGTGTTGATCAACGGATTCCATGTTGACCTCTTGAATAGGTGCTTGAGGTTCCGCCCAATTGTCGAGTGGTGGAGGAGGCTGTTCTTGACGCTCCTCTTGCGGAGGTTGTGGCGGCTGTGCATCAGTGGGCTCACGAGGTTCTCCATTATTGTGAGAGTCAAAGTCACTAGGGATGACATTTGACGAAGAATCGGATTGGATTTCCGGTACTTCAGACGAGGGACTGGCATTGCCCCACCTTTCGCATTTACGAATATACATGTTTAGATGAGATAAATAATCGCATCATTTTTATTTTGTACTGACTACAGTACATTCCGATAATCAAGTGATATTCTATCACTGAAATTACTCTGTAAGTTATTCTCTACTATATTAAATTATTATAATTATATGGCAAGTAAAGTCTTTTTAAGGCCATTTCTAGGACCAGAGACCCACCTTTTGTCTTAAATTGAAATTAAAAATTAAAATGTATTCATAGTACATATTTGATAGATCTAGTTTGAAATCTAGAATTAAGTTTTTTTAGTTGTCTACTCGAGAGACACATGATACATTAAGTTTTCGCAAATTTGAAACATTTTCAAATTTCCAAAATTTTTTCAGTTTCTAAAAATTTTAAGCTTTATGAAAACAAAAGGCGCGAAAACCCTCTCTTTTGTGCTTTATCTTATTGTTGTTACTCATAAAACGTTTAAACGTTGTAAATCGACTTTACTCTCATTTGTATTCAAGACTTAATAACTATCATATTATTTTAGTTGTAAAACTGAAGTTTATGTAAAAAAAAAGCTGCTTCAACCTGCTACTCGAGCTAATAAACTTGCTATTATAGATAAGTCGCGAATAATAAAATTAAAGTATCACTCACCTAGACTTTCTGTTCTCCCTCCTTCTTTCCCTTTCTGAGCTGCTGCCTCGCTTGCTGGGTTTTCCCTCTTTGCCATTATCTCGTCCTCCATCTTTTCCAGGAACAGTAGGATCTCTAGCAGCTTCCTCTGACTCAGGTCCACCAGGTATACCCGGTCCACCCGGAGCTCCAGGGCCTTCCAGCCGTCCAGGTGGTAAAAGTGGCGGAGGTCCATTATCGTTCCTCCATGGTCCAGCTGGGCTGCCATCACTGCCCAAGCCGCCAAGTAACGGTGGCGGGAGTCCGCCCGGCCCGAAAGGTCTACTTCCACGTGCCTCATCAAAGCCTGGACCACCACGGAAAAAGTCCGGTCCATCTCGCGGATCAAATGGTGGGCCGTCCCTTGGATCAAACGGTGGGCCGTCCCGTGGATCAAACGGTGGGCCGCCGCGCGAACTCAGGGGTCCACCACCTGGCCCGAAGGGTGGAGGTCTCATGCCTGCACGCATACCGCGTGGACCCATGCCTCGTTGGTGATACATGCTTGGACCTATAGTAAGTGGAGTTGAAATATTTTTCGTTAATTTTCCTGACGATTACAAATTAATTAAGCTTATGGAATCGATTAGAATTTACGTTATTGGTCAAGACTGTGATAAAAAATAAAACAAATTAGCGAAATGAAAATTGCAAATTGGTGTTAATAATATAAGTGACGAGTCAGTAAACTGACCGGGGCCTCGACCTCTAAATGCATCGGGTCCTCCCATCATAGACGGATGTGGTCCTCTGGGTCCTCTGGGTCCCATCATGCCTGGATGTCCGTACTTGGCCTCTAAGAAGAATTCTCTTCTGCGATCGAAGTCGTCTGGCATTCCTCGCATGTCGAAATCATCAGGAATGCCTCGCGCCATGTCAAAATCTGCAGGATTGCCCCTTCGCATGTCAAAGTCAAAGCGCTTGCGATCAAAATCGTCAACCATGCCTCGGGTGCCGGCTCTATCTCCGCCGTAGTCAGAGTCGCGGGATGATGGCGGTGGCGGTGGCGGTCCGCCCAGACGCATGTCAAAGTCCACGGGGTCGACGGGTCGGCCAGCAGCAGCAAGTGCTGCACGTGCCTCGAATTCCAGACTGTCTGGCGGGCCGAACCTACGGTCCAGCAAGCTACGTGGCGCATCCGGGAAGTCATCGAGCGGTCCTCGCGGTCCACGAGGCACAAAGTTACCGCGGGCATCGCGCTCTAAACCTGCGAGCAAAGCACACGCTTCTGCTGAGACGCGCCGAGGTAAACGTGTTTTTAATAATGTATTGTTTCATAGTGTAATTTAAGAGGAAAGAGCGCATCCGAAAAGAGAATAATGCTGCTATTCATTGATATACTAAAGTTTTGAAAATATCACTTACCAGGACCGCTGCGTGCAAATTCTCGCAGCAAATCACGTTCCGCGGATCTGGGACCAAAGTCTCGAGACATTCCTCCAAATTCAGGCCTGTCCGGCGCGCCGGGGAACTTTGCTGGTATATCCATGAGCGAAGGAGGCCCATCTCTTCTAACGCCTGTGACCTGTTGCAGTAAACTAGGTGGTCCTCCTTGTCCAGACTGCGATTGCGATGTCGTTGGTTGTTGTTGAGGCGTTGGCGGTCCGTCTATTGCCGGAGGTCGTCTCTGTGGATCGTCATATGAGCGCTCGCGGTCGTTTCGACTACCACGCATATCTCTGTCGATACGTTCGTCCATCAGTGGCAGAGTACCATCTGCGAGTTGACGCAAACGATCTGCTAGCGAGGACTTGGGTCCCGTATCTTTTTTCACTTCTTTATCCATCATGTCCTGTTGGCGCATCGGAGAATGCCTGCAAATGCAAATGTGTTTTTTTAGCCTTTTTCAAATGTTCACAATTAGATGATCTCTAGGAAAAAACAATAAAAAATTCTCACCTCATATCGCGACCATCACGGTCTCGTTCACCTCTCCTGTCATCTCTATCTCTGTTGTCCCGGCTGTCTCGCCTGCCTCTATCCCGTCCACCTCTATCTCTTCCTCTTCCTCGGTCTCTACTCCTGTCGTTATCCCTGTCATTCCTGTCTCTCTCGCCTAGTCCAGGACCGCCTCTATCCCTGTCTCTCCTGTCGCGATCTCTATCTCGGTCTCGTCCATAGTCTCTGTCTGAGTCCACCCGGTCGTTGCCCTTCATGGCAGCCAACAGCTGATCACTTAGACTCGGAGGTTTATTGTTGTTATTATAGCCACCGTCTTTGCCGTGTTGAATAATGGGTGGTGGCATCGCGTCTTCCATATCTACGTCCATGTCGTCGGGATGTTGTTGATGAGGAAGTGGGGGCTGCTGTTGCTGGTGCTGTTGGCGGGAAGGTGGCTGAGGAGGCATTTGCTGCATCATATTCATACCGTACGGCTGGCGCATCATCGGCAGATTTGGCATGCCTGGTTCCGAAGTTGGTGGTGGAACACCTAGTGGTGGAACGTTGTGTGGCATTCCTGAAATTGAAATTATAACGTTAATAAACAGTTTAAAAAAAATTAATGTTTTGAATTTGCTTGACCTCAGTGAGCTTTGTATTACTCATGCGGCTCAAATGTTCAAATTTTAATTTTGCAAGTTGGTTCAAGTCGAATGCATTGTCTGCACATTAGACTAGATTAACTTGCGTTCGAAAAACTGTTATCACCTAGGTTTGAACTCGCGAACCCGAGCGCGCGGAGCCAGTGTGCTAACCACTCGGCTATGCGCCATTAGCAGTCTAGCGGATAAAAATGCGAACTAAAAAACGTCAAGAAACTTACCGGTAGAATTAGGTTTGTCAGATGGAGCCGCAGGTGCGGGCATAGGTATCTGCGTGAGTAAGCCTACACCGACACCGGCACCGAATGGCGAATTAACCTGCGACTGCATCATCTGTTGCATCATACCGGGCGGGCCGATCAGGCCCTGCATATTGGGTGGCGGCACGCCGATAGGCACATTTGGCATCAGCCCCGGCGGCATCTGTAGACCCATTGCGCTCAGCATACCCGCTACCAAAGTAAAACAAACAATAATTAGTATTGCAACCTTAATAGGCATGCTACAAGTTTATAAGGTTTATAGCAAAAATGAAAACTTACGAGGCATGCTAAAGCCCGGTGGCATCATAAGCTGTTGATTTGGTGGGGGTAGCAAAGGCGTCTGCGTTGGCGGTCTGATAGGCGGTGGTTGACTCGTATCCACCATTGGTGCACTACTGGCACTGGCATTGCTTGTTGGTGGCTGCTGAATCACACCATCGCTTACCGTTGGTACGGCTGAACCTGCATTAGAAGTCGATTGTGTCGATTCCGAATCCGGAGTGCGCTTTCTCCTTCCTAAATATAGAACAACGGTTTAGAGTTTTGTCAATTTTCATTAGTTTTATTTGAACCGCGAATCTATTATCGAAAGACACAAGACTAATATAGGGACTTGCTATTTTTTGAAAGATATTATTTGATCTTACCTTTTAGTCTAGGAGGCATAGAATCCTCGTCGATCATTCCTCCTTCTTCGAGAAGTTCGAGTTCATGATCCGAGATATTGTTTAATTTACTCCAAGGAATATAACTTACTCCAAGTTCTACTTCCCAATAGTCTTTCCATTCCTTGCCTTTGACACCTTTGCCCGGTGCCCATGCCAACTATTAATGAATGAATTTGATTTTTAGTACACGCTTAAAGGTAATGAGTTTGCTTTTCGTGCATCACGTAGCCATAATACCCACCGTTATTGCTTTTCCTTGCATTTTGTGGTTCTTTAATTTTGTCAATGCTCTGTAAGCATCTTGACGTCTGTTCATGCAAATAAAGGCGCAGCCTCTGGGTGAAATTAAATCGATACTGACGATGTCGCCGAGTTCTCCGAAAGTATCGGAAAGTTCTTCTTGGTGAACCAGTTTCGACAAGTGACCTACCCACAATGTGGTACTGCATACTGCGATAACAAATATTTGATATTAGCGATTAAAGAGCGATTTAAGACGCATGTGCTCGAGTATTTTATAAAACATAATCTCATACCACTGAGTTTTTCTCTAACTAATGGAGGAAGACCTCGTTTGCGACGCTCTCTTTCCTTCTCTCTGTCCTCTTCTGACAACCTATCTCGACTGTCTTCGCGTTTCCTGTCATTCCTTTCTCTTGAACGTGACCTGAAATATCAACAGTAGTTTAGCAAAGATAGTTAAAAATCTGAAAGTCGTTGTTTGCGCTTTGCTGCACTGTTTTGAAGCGTGTTGACCATGTCGAGACAAATCGAGTCTGACAAAGTTGAAATGATTCAAAATTACTCTAGCAAGTTTATTTAAGTCGAGTGCTTTATGACGCAAACAACCAGATCAACTTGCTTCGCTGCAGAAGCAATTTGTATGAGCTTCTGCTTTACCTGCGGCGTCTTGATCTGGATCTAGATCTTGATCTCGATCGTGACTTCCTATCCGCGCGTTCCCTCTCCCTTCCTCTTTCCCTGTCTCGGTGTCGAGGTGATCTAGACCTGCTATGTCGCCTGAAGCGATCGGGCGATCTACTCGATGATCGCACTGATTCGCAGTTGACTATTTCGACGCTACTTTCTCGCCTTTGTAAAACAAAACATTCAACATTAGTTCATTGAATTGGAATGATTACGACGGCATAGTCTAAGCAATGAAGAGGCTTACTTTTCTTCTATTCGTGGACTTGGCTGGACTATGTTTTGCATAGCCGGCATCATTGGCGGTCTGATGAGTGGGGGCGGTTGTGAGACAAAGGGCATCGCCGGTGGATGATAGCCTGGCGGTGGCTGACTCATATCTTGTCCCATGATCATGGCTGGATTCATCATCATCGGACCGTATGGGACTGGTGGAGGCGGTGGTGGTGGCGGCGGAGCAGTCTTCATGATGTCTGTCGGTTTTAGCTCGCACTCCGAGGCAAACGGTAAATTCTGCGAAAACGTAAGATCATTAGTAAAAGTTGTTGATGATTCGCCTATTAAAGATTGTAGAAAAAAAAATGCTTACAGGTACGGTTTGAGCCAGATGTTTGTCAAACTCTTCTTCCTGTTGCTTCATTTGTTGCAATTTGCGCATTTTTTCCTCCATCTCATGTTGTATGGTATTTGTGCTATTCTGCAGGGTTTGTAGTGTTTGCAGTTGTCTTAAAACCTGGAGAGGATTAGAATTAGTGTTTTTCTAAAAATTTTCAAGTAAATGGGTTTTCAAAATTAACTGTTCATAGACGCACCTCTGGATTTGCAAGCAAGATGCCGAGGCTCTCGAGGTTATTGGTGGCTGTTGTAATGGCGTTGTGCTGACTCATGACTACTTGGCTCAGCTTCGGCGATGTCGCGACCTGGACATCGTCGTCCTCTTCCTCACCGTAGTCAAAGTCTAGAAGTTTTTTGTCAAACTTGACCGAGCTTTGAGTGGTCTCGTTCGCCGCCTCCTGCTTTTTCAGCAGCAGCTGCTGCAAATGCTGCAATTGATCAAGGAATGAAACGTCCATTTGATTCGAACCGACCTGCCCCTATAGTAGACAAAAGGTATTTTTTGATGTTTGATTAAATTCAGAGCGGATAGAATTTTGGATTTTTTAAAGAGATTTAGTTACTGAATACAAAGGTGACATGACAATAGCAACAGTTATATTTTTATAGGAGCAAGGTCTATTTAAAATACTGCTGAGAGATAAGCTTGTGCGTGCGGTAAGTTAGAAATAGTGACTATTGAATTTGTGATTTGTAAAGCGATTTGTATTGCACTCTTAATGTTACCTTAGAATATCAAGTGTACACTGAAAATCCACTGACAAGAAGTTTGTTTGAGACTAAGTTTACTTATTTTACACCTCCAATTGCACTATGTTTAACATGAAAATTGAAGTGTCAAGTCTTACGGACAAGACCAATTTTACAACTCAATAGCTTACATGAAACGAAAAGCGGATTCTAAGAAACTAAACATCATTCTCATGAAACACAAAAGCTGTTGTAATTCAGCTTGGAAAGTGCAAAATAACAACGCTACACAATTTTCTTACCAGCAACTTGTTCGCATTGACTATGTTTGCTGTCTCCATCTTTGTCTGGGCTAGCCATGCTGGATCAATGGGTTTTGCTGTTGTGAAGAGTTTTTGGTCCTTTGGCGTATTTTTGGCAGTAGATGGCGAGGTCTTGGATACAGCGCTAATATTACTCATATTATTACCTGAAGATGCATTTAAAACTCCTGAAAGTAAAGTAATCATCAGTCACGAATAAAACAAGTTTCATAGTACTAAACAAAGTGTTGAGAACTTGCCATTTGACTGTTCCTTGTGAATAGGATGATTAGGATCAACTAGATCGAAAAGCGGCTGAATAACCTCGGGCGGAAAGACGGCGTTCTTCTGCCAGAGATTCAGCACTCTGATGACTTTGCTCTTATCTTCGGGTGGGCATTTTAGTAGATTCAAGAACGTAGTCTGCATATTCTTGGCAAATCTGGGTGCGAATACATCCTTTTCTGTGCCAAACTGGTGCCTTGACTGTCTTACAATAGAGTCTATGACGTATAACCCTGGAACTTTGTACTCTGGCTTGCACTGTAACAGAATGTAAGCATTAGTAAATTTGCCATTTTAATTATACAGTTGGTCCCTTTGGAGCATCGGCTTTGCATCAATTATGTAATAACCCATAGACGAACGACAATGCACACCAAACATTGCAGCTCAATAGCGGTACCTTCAGAGCCAACTAGCGACATGGATATCTCGCACCCCCCAAAACATAAACAAGCTGATGCAAGCTCTGCTCCAAAAGGAACTATGACCAGAGTTGGACAAGCCAGTCGCACTAACTTTTTGGATGAACTTTTCGACGCTCTGCACAACGTGTTTGTAGAACTTGATGGCTTTGATGGCTCCTCTTGTGAGGGAGTTCATCTTGGCCTTGGAGATGGGTGGCTTGACCTCGTAGAGGCCCGAGAGCTGCAAAAAAGATAAAGTAAGTGGGTCTGCATTTCGGAACACGCGATACAACCCCATTGCATCCAGCAAAGTCTGATATGCATCCAGCTCTCTCAGAAGCATCAGAGGAGGTACACTCACCTCGGCATTGAAAGCTTTGACGGCGTCCATGGCTGGTGGTGCGCATCGGGCGACGCTGATCCTGACGACGAGGAAGATTCAGGCGTCGCCGACGACGACGCGCACCTGCTCTCCTTCTCTCTCTCTCTCTCTCTCTCTCTCTCTCTCTCTCTCTCTCTCTCTCTCCCTCTCCCTTGCCGTTACGTGGACGACGTTGCGGGAGGAGCAGAGCAGCAGCGGCGGTGGCGGCGGCGACGATGGAGCTAGCACACAGACACGCACTACTGTTGCGAGGATACACTCACTCGGAGCCGGGGCTCGAGTTCAGCATGACGAACTCCTTGTCCTCGTCGTCCGGGCGATGAGTCCGGGAGCGGTCGTCTGTATAATAAGTACGCGTCGAGACTCGAGGAGCTCACTAGCAGCACAGCAGCGAGGAGGCCATGCCATCCAAGATGGCGCCGGCTCCGTGTGTGCACGACTCGCTGTGCTGGTGTGTATGTATATATATATATATATATATATAGCTATAGCCGATGTATATATGTGAGGCGGCTAGGTTGTCCCGGCATGCAATGCGCGCGGCGGCGCGCTTCCTTCGCCCGGGAGTATGTAATTTCAGGCAGCGCTTACTTATGTATTTTGCGATGATGGACTGATCCCAGATAACAACGTGTCGGCACAGAGACGTCCCCGTGACGGCACGAGATGGCGGCATCCACGACAGCACGCGACGTCCAGCTGCCGCAGCACAGAGACGGCACGTGACGGCACGGCGAGACAGCACGACGTGCCGTCTCTGTGCCGTCTCTGTGCCAGCAGAAAACGCTACCGGCGGGGAGCGATTTTATCGCATATAAAAATAACGCTAAATAAAAATTAGTTAGAACGCATAACTAAGCATCTACATCATAAATAATTAATAAATTTTGTTATATAGTATAAAAAAAATTTTATGTAAGAAAAAAAAATCTGCCGGGTGTAGGGCTGGAACTCACGATCTTTGGATCAGAAGTCCGAAGCTCTAGCCTCTGAGCCACAACTCTTCTTACAATTTGATGCACAATTGCACCTAATAATCATCGCTAATAATTAGAATTATGTAATAAAATAATGTTTAAATGTAATTCGGTTTGGAGAGAATAAAAAAAGTAATAAATGTATGCTCTTTACTAATTAAAGTCCATAATTATTAATAATGCAACATTCTGAGCACGCGGCACGCGTGCTGTCGCTGTGCAGTCTCTGTGCCGTCGCGTACAGACGCCCTAGGTCGAGACAGCAACTGGACGGCACAGTGACAGCACGACGTGCGGCACGTCAAGAGCATGCTCTGCAAAATACGCCCGCCAGATGTCCCCGCTTGATAGCACAGAGACGGCACACGGACAGCACGCCGTGCGGCACAACAAGTCTCGGTGGAGACAGCACGTGCTGTTATCTGGGATGATACTGCAAGAGCGTAGATATCGCGATGTTTTTGGGCAGGGAACGAAAGAAGCGCCGTCTGCAGTTGGACAGCGCAGGTTATTATTGGATGATTATAGACATATATACATGTGGGTATATACAATATATATACGCGAAAGTGGTCGATTTGCGAACACGTGGTGACTTTTGGCAAGGGAAATTCGGAGGAATATTTAAGGCAAGGTATTTGTGAGAAGTTGCAAATTTCTTGGTATTTTCCCTGTAGCCTCTTGGAATCTCGCGTTCCGGTCAGTTGGTATTCGAAATGGCCGTTGACGCATACTTTCTACTTCATAAATTACACGACTTTTTGCAACAATCGAAAATAAAAAAATTTAAGAATAATTCAAAGTGAATTTTGTCATATCGAAAACTAAGTTTGATACAATCTAAAAAAAAATCGTTTGCAATTTAATTTTATTCGTTTACATTTCGCTCCGGAAAGTTGGCAAACGCGGGAGGAAAAAGAACTAGGGATCACTAACGATGCTTTGAAAATGGAAATAAAAATGCAAGCTCAAACAAGGATTATTGATCATCCGAGATGTATGAATAAAATGAAACGTGTGCATCCGGACTTAAACAAATTTTAAGTTCCACAACTTTTGGATTTTATTTATAGACGCCTGGGCCTTACCTAGGGTTTTTTTCCAGTTCACTGCAGCTTTCACGTGCACAGCGTGCACTGCGCAGGTCCGAAGAGACGAAAAAGCCGCCGGTTGAGGCGCTGTTGCAGGCCAGTGAGACTTGAGAGAAGAAGCCACAACATTAGACAAAACATAGTCGTTATAGTCGTCTCGTCACCGTCAGTCGTCAACTCGTCAGTCGTCACTCCAACGGTGTAGCTGCTGGACACCCGCCATCATTGTTTTGCTTGGAATTTCGCAAAAGCCCAAACTTCAGCTGGATCCTGTTTTGCATATCTTTGTTTAAACTTGAATTTGGCGAGCAGATACTCCGTCTTCAGGACATCTCTATCGATTTCTTCCAGGCGAAGAAATTACGCATATATAACAAGGTAAGGACAAGCAAAATACGGAAAATAACCTATAGCCCGAAAAGGAGACGCTACAAGGACCCTCTCCGCGTGAGACGCCTTGTTTTGGATCGGGAGAGGGAAAGTTTTATTTTCGGAAGGGAAAGACGCCTTTTTCTTATCCATGCGTTTGAGTCATTTCCTCGAGGCTCTCACGGTTGTTTGCACGCCGCGTGATGCCAACTTTCCGGAATTTTAATGCGCCGACCTTCCTCTTTGTTTATACACCGCGGTTGTCTAGAGCGCGTCAGGTCGATATCGAGTTGGCGGTGCATGTGTTCCAAAGATGCGTCTGCGTCCGTTTTTATTTTTTTTGGGCGCTTTACGGGAATTTCCATTTGAAGAAAGGATACCGTTGTTTGCGTGAATGCGTCAGGATCGTTACGTGCATTTGTGCAATTGTTTGTTAACTGATAACGTTTTTTGCTTTTAGATGCCGAGCATAAAGTTGAAGAGCTGTGACGACCAAGTGTTTGACGTTGAAGTTAAAGTTGCGCAATGCTCCATTACCATCAAAACTATGTTGGAAGATCTGGGTATGCCAGAGGAGGATGATGATGAGGAACCAATCCCTCTGCCAAATGTTAATGCCACTATTTTAAAGAAGGTTCTGGAATGGGCTACCTTCCACAAAGACGATCCTCCAGTAAACGAAGATGAAAACACAGAAAAAAGAACGGATGACATTTGCGAGTGGGATATGGAGTTCCTTAAGGTAGGCTTTTGTTGAGAAAGCAAGTTTGAATGCTAATGATTTGTAAAACGTTTCGCTAACCATTATGATTTCTTTTGCAGGTTGACCAGGGTACACTATTTGAGCTCATATTAGCTGCAAATTATCTGGATATCAAAGGACTACTTGATGTAACTTGCAAAACTGTAGCCAATATGATCAAGGGTAAAACTCCAGATGAAATACGTAAAACATTCAACATCAAAAACGATTTTTCCCCGTCAGAAGAGGAGCAAGTTCGCAAAGAAAATGAATGGTGTGAAGAGAAGTAGTAAGGCACTCGAGACCCAGTATCACACCGTTATTTATTTTCTTAGATCACGAAAAATCTTTTCTCTATTGTAGCATTCTATTGTTATAGAGAGATGAGGCATTGAAATGATCTTATTCTATTTTTATATTCCCCACTGTATGAAAAGTTAATAGTGCATTGAAAAATTAAAGAGTTTAACAATATAAAGGTACCTATAAATATAGTCTTAAGGAGTGTAAACTGAAACTGTAAAATATGGGGAGCAAGTAAAGTTAATTTTTTTATACTGCAGTTTTTAGTAATTAAAAACATTCTTGTATGTAGATAATTGTAAGTAAAGTAAAAGCAAAGTTGATATCAATGCAATAGAGTGTTGATGAGATTAAGACCGCTGTTATGCACTTGGATAAGCTCAAGTTTTGATAATGTCTATAATGTTATAAGTCAGTATTATACAAAAATATTCCTTTCAAATGATTAAAATGTTTTATGTTCACCAGAATCTCGAGATAATATACACATAATACTAATAGCAGCAAATAAACTAGTTTAATTCAAACTTTCTTTGCGAATCCTTAAAGAACTTAGCATATACGTAACGCCGTTTCATCAGTTCTTAAATGCGCACTGTAAATTATTATGTACCACTACTCTTCTACAAGACAGTTAATTTTATTAATAAAGTTTTGTACTGGCATTTATGATACATGTCTAAAAATTTGTTTATCAAATTCCTGATGATTCTTTCCAAAATTTATATTACGACTAAATGAAGTCGTGCAGCATGAAATAATCAATCTCATTATCAGGAATTGATAATTCTTCTTGTTTGAGATATAATTATGGCATAATACGTTAATGTAAAAAATTGTAATTTATCAAGTAATTAGCAAAAGATAAATTAAAAAAAAAACGACTGAATTTATACTATCTTTTCATTGACACCGTCTCATTTAAAATCAGTTACTCGTCGTACGAATGTCTAATTAGCATGGATGAAATTGCAGAATAAGTTCTAAATCGTATTAACCGAACCGTGTCATGTTATCAAACAATAGAGAAACTGCTGTTTACGTTATCGAGCATTGTAACACTTTTGGTGCAATAACAATAATCTTTATCGGATTTTTTCGAATTTTTTCACTGTTGGATTTGCGATATTGTGCTATTATCTTTCATTGTCATACACACCTATTAGTATGTAAAATTTTTGTTAAAAAACTGTATCAAAAGATTGCGTAACATTGCAACGACGTTCGCTTGCCTCAAGTGCCGAAAATCATGGAAAAAACACAATATCCAGACACTCGATAAAAAAGTTTCCATCTCCAACAACGCGAGCAAAACAACGAGTCAACGAGCTGAACGAGTCGGAATCGAAGCTCATCAGCACAGATCTATATAAATCGCGCGTATACGCAGAGGCGTCTCTGGCTACCGATACAAAATCTCCATATAGTCTCTCTCCATACATAACAAGTTTGAAAAGACGAGGCGCTGGAGACTGGTCGAGGTATGAGTTTGTGTCGTCGACCCTGAACTTCCTCGTCGAATCTGCGAGAGAAAAACCTGTATGGGCTCGACTCCTTCTTTTTCGCGTCTGGCATTTCTCTCCGTATGTCTGACTGGGTTAATTGATCCGACGATTATTCTAATGGCAAATATCTGTTTTGTTGTTGCTAAAAATACAATTGCGTATATGATATATCTAGTTTTCGAATGGCCAAAGTGTATGTTATTCTAGACCCGTATGGATGAGCCGCAAACTTGTCTGCATACCAATGATGTGTTTAGTTGCCACGCAGACCTACTGTGTATATATAATGCTGGTATTATTTGTTTCGATACTCAATGCCCTGTACCGCAACGATAAACTATCCGATAAAAATAGTTGAATAAAATCGAAAATTCAGTGTATGCTCTGGAAAAGCTCGTAAAAGCATACAACGCAAAGATCGACGCCGATAGACATCCCCCACTTCCTTCTGTAGATCGGCGATCCATCAGGGACGCGCAGACGATCGGTTTCGGCGAACCTCTCCTCTCGGCTTCAGTCGAGTCTCGGCAAGCGTCGGTGGGCGTGTGTCTGGTTCTGCTCTGTGCCAGATCAGTGCCGGTAAAGCGTGTCTACGCTCCATACGAGATAGCAGTTTTGATTTTCACGAGGTGCGTTCAATTTTTCGGCTAATTTTGGCCATTGTTTAAATAGTTTATTTTGCCGGAAATTGTGGAATATCAGAGTAGGAGATAGAGTTAAATACGATATTATAGATCCGTGTAACAGACGTGGTTTCGTAATTGTCGATTGATATTATGGCTATTAGAGAATAGCCGAGATTTTGCCACGTTCGTAACGAAGTATGTGCGACAATTAGTCGATCGCAAGAAATTAATTGCATTTTTTTTTCGATAAGTTGATTGCGTTCAGTTTTAATAAAAAAATAAAACTTGGAATCGTTATGTAACATTTTGAAGAATATCAATATGTGAGCATACACGTCATTATAATACTTTTCCGATGTTCGAGTCTCGGGTGTTCGTTGCTTCTGAAATTACCTACTTATTCGCTGCATCTCATTAAGTTATCCTCGCGCAGTATTTTTTAAAGAACAAAAGTTAACTTTTTGTTTTCGAACAATCGCTTCAGTCGAATCTGAATTTATTCAGTTCCTATTTCGATATAATGTATGAAAAATTGTAATCACCGGAGATAAGATGAGAATTACTAATAATTCGAAGAATTCAACGTAATGAGATGAATTTCATTATCAATTATATCAGTAAGAATAACGCGCTGTTGAGAGTGGTACGATCGACAACGTCGTAATAAGAAATTAATGATCAATTCTGTAGCAATCACGTGTTATAGATAATCATAATTATATTAATTGGAATAAATTAAGAGAAATATGAAAAGCAAATCGATTGTCTAGAAAAAAAAAAAAAAATAACCCAAAAACGGTAATCTTAATTTCCACCGAAAATCCGAGCAAACTTTAGGAACGAGTATATATACTTAATAAGTGCGATAAGATAACAGCGGGAGGTACCACGCATTATAATGATTATAATAACCAATCGAGCCCCCCAAGCGTTTTTTTTTTTTTCAAGTAAACGAGGCATACAAAAATCATAAATTAGAAAAATCTAGAACCTTTGCCCAGAAGGAGGATATAAGTTGCTTTAATATACAAAGTAGGACCCAAGCGACGCTCCCCCGTGACGTCAAGCCACGCACTGCTTGGCAGAGTCACTTCTTCGTCAGCGGCCCGGCCGAGAAGCGATAACAGATTTTTCTTCAATACTCGAATTGGTATTCACAAAAAGCACAATCGCAAGCGCGGCGGCTATTGACACAGCGATAATAACCGAACAGCTGCTATAATAGCGTTTGTCCTGACCCGATGCCGATTTCCGATATACCGATTTATCGCTATTTTGCACTGAAAATATATTTACCAGATGCACGCGCGCCCGTATCCGCAATAATAGCTTTGTTTGTTGTAATCACTGACGTGTCCATTCGAGATATCGATGAGCCGACCGATTTTTCCCTTATATCGCTCGATCAAAATCAACTATTTACGCAAGGATAACGATATTTTCAGCCTCGACAGAGCAAAACAAGCAAACGGAAAAATGAACTCCGTCCGAAGCCTGTTGCGCACGAGAGCGTTGCCCCTGATCCAAGGCCGCGCAGCCAGAGAAGTCCACGCGAGCGCGAGTCTGAGTCAGGCTCACGTGCCTCTGAGCTTCCTCAGCGAGGACGAGCAGATGATGAAGGAGACGGTGGCTAAACTCGCTCGCGAGGAGGTCTTGCCGCTGGTCAAGAAGATGGAGAAGGAGCACAAGATCGATCCCGATCTGCTCAAGAAGCTCTTCGAGAACGGACTCATGGGCATGGAAGTGCCCGTGGAGTACGACGGTACCGGGTGCAATTTTCTGACCACCATTCTCGCGGTCGAGGAACTGTCGAAGATCGACGGAGCTGTCGGCGCTCTAGTCGATATTCACAACACTTTGGTCAATTCGCTCATCAAGAAGGTAAAGTTATTATTCGATACCGATCTTTTCCGATTTCAACGGCCGACCTTTTAAAGAAAATACTTGGAACCGCGACAACAGGTGGCCAACGAGGAACAGAAGAAGAAGTACCTTCCCAAGCTGGCCAACGAGTACGCCGGTAGCTTCTGCCTTACCGAACCGGGTGCCGGTTCGGACGCCTTCTCCTTGAAAACCGTCGCCAAGAAGGACGGCTCGGACTACGTGATCAACGGCTCCAAATGCTGGATCTCCAACTCCGACATCGCCGGTGTCTTCCTGGTCTTCGCCAACGCCGAGCCCAGCAAGGGCTACCGGGGCATCACGACCTTCTTCGTCGAGCGCGACACGCCGGGAGTGACGGTCGCCAAACCCGAGGACAAGCTCGGCATCCGCGCCTCCGGTACCTGCATGATCCACTTCGAGAACGTGCGAGTTCCCGAGACCAACATCTGCGGCCAGTTCGGTCACGGCTACAAGTACGCGGCCGGTTTCCTGAACGAGGGCAGGATCGGTATCGGCGCTCAGATGATCGGTATCGCTCAGGGAAGCCTCGACGCCACGATACCTTACACGCTCGAGAGGAAGCAGTTCGGAAAGTCGATCTACGAGTTCCAGTCGCTGCAGCACCAGATCGCTCAGGTGCGAATTTGAAATTGTTACGACGCTTTATATACGTTACTTTATTCCAATAACTCCTGTTTTTCTCCTAGATCGTGGTCGAGGTCGAAGCAGCCCGGCTCCTGGTCTACAACGCGGCTCGACTGGTCGACGCGAAGAAGGACGTGATGAAGGAGGCTGCCATGGCCAAGTATTACGCTTCCGAAATCGCCCAACGAGTCACGTCCAAATGCGTCGATTTCATGGGTGGCGTCGGCTTCACCACCGACTACCCTCAGGAAAAGTTCTACAGGGACGCCAAGATCGGTACCATCTACGAGGGTACCAGCAACATGCAGCTGTCCACGATCGCCAAGGCGATTAAGAAAGACTACTCGTAGAGAGCGTATTATAATAATATATGATGTTACATCATCGCAACAGCGATAATATCACTGAGATGTGATTTCTTCGGTTTTTAAAAAATCGTACTGTATTCCGTATTCTTTAGAAATAGGTACATTCCATACCTAATATTATTAATGTCTTTTTCGGACATATTCGATACATATAGTATATGTATATCGTCGGTCCCTATATAGAAGACTGGTATATTTCAGAGCTTTCCTACATGAACAAATCTAATTGTTTTGGAGATAAACAAACACTTATTTTGGTAAAAATAATAGAATTGCATCGTAGGGAATGACGATATAATACGATCGAGATACTAATAATGTTACATGCGTATGAATATTTTTGTACTTTACGTTTTTTGAAGTAAACAAGTCTTTATTCTTTTTTTAAAAAAATTTGCATAATCGTTTTTTACCTTATAACCGCACTCATGACGTGTAAAGCTGATACGGCAAGTGCGTCACGCAACGCTGATGTTGAAATCGACTCGGAAAACGTTCTTTAACGATAATACCCAAACGATATATGTCGTACTTCATTGATAGAGAAGGTCGGAGTTCAAAGATTCCCCAACACGTTTTCAACGCACATCCAATAAGAATACCGCAGATATAAGAATATCACAGTTATACTTCACGAAACAACGCGATCAGCTTCTTACACGTATAACAAAGAATTTAATTATCAAGGTACGAGGCTCGCCTACTCGAAAGAAAAAAAGATAATTCAAATTTTCACCAATTTCCCGCGCCGACCGCAGCGCCACCTGTGCCCAGTTACAGGAAGCTCAGTGAAATTCCCGCGCTTCTCGTCGTGCATCGCATTCCGATCGCGCGCTCCAAAAAAGAGAAAAACAACTAAACAAGCCGCCACACCGGTACTGCAGCCTGCAGGTAACCAGTTGTGCCCGTGTATGTGTTGTCTTTTCCGCACGCTGGCCGCTGAAGGAATAGGATAAGGTGTGTGCCTCGTCTCCATGAATTATCTCTGATCGAGCGAGAATGCGGACGTCGACGAGCGTTCTCGCGTTCCTCGCGGTGGCCATCCTCGTCTGCGAGGCCTCGTCCTGGGACAGGGAAGCCGGTGAGTTTAAGTCGCGGACATAACCTCTGAGTAGTCGTTGAGTTTTGGGATTTTTACTGCGATCTATGTCGTATTTGATAGTTTTGGTCGTGCTGAATTATTCTGGACATTGTTTCTCATTGTTCATGTTTCTGGTTTAGTTGAAATTTTGTGCATTGCTACTTTTGCTTGCTTGAACGTTGATTTCTTGATAACCATTGATTGCCCAACGATTGTAATGATGACGGTGAGAGCCAGTCATTGCTGAATAATTCGATCATTGCTCGGTTGTCTTTTTAGTTCACTTTATGGAGCCTGGAGACTGGATAGACAACGACAAGCCGGGGCTGCGTATTTACTGCCATAATGCTAAGTCAAAGTATATAATACATGTTTGGAAGACTGTTGTTGTGAGTGGATTACTTTCTGTTTTGTATGTTAGAGTAAATTTTCATTCATGTTTTACAAGGCATTGGTCTTTTCCAGATGAATTTAAGGACTAACTTAGAAACCTACGAGCTTTACGAGGGAAGATCCCCACACGAGGTGGTGACAAAACATGAGGATAATCAGAAGTATTGGAGGTTTTCCCTCTTCAATACAAAGAAGAGCAAGCAGTTCAGAATCAATCCTTTTGAGGATAGCTGCATTGGCGTTTACATGAGTCAGCATAGCAACCAGTTTCAGTACAAGATGATTATGACTCAAAATAGTATTGACACTTGGAAAATAACCATGATGGGTCTGGGAATGTTCTTGTTTTGGTATGCAGGAAAACTCAGCCGAAATACTTTGTTTTATTATGTGAGTGGTGTTACTATTGGAGTCTCACTGTCGATTGTCATTTTGATATACTTCCTTGGAAAACTGCTGCCAAAGGTTGGTTCAATTATTCTTCTTGATAAATTTATGATTGTCTTATACAAGATCACTTAATGTTTAATGATTTTACAGGGCAAGTTTATGTATGTGATGGTTGCAACTGGTTATACCATGAGTTTTTATATTGCTCAGATGATTTGGGAAAATGCTCAACTAATAGCTATGCAATATCGGGATTATGTGATATACTATATCCTCTCTACAGCATTAATTAGTTTTATAATCTGTTATCGCTTTGGTCCCATTACCAATACAAGAACAAAGAATATTATTCAATGGATACTTCAAGTAAGAAAAATTTCCTCATGAGTATGAATAATCATGTCCGAAATTTAATAAAATTTTATTTTTTCAGTTATTTGGATTGGTGCTGGTGTATCATAGTAGCTATTTTCGAGAAGCATCTACAGCTTTCTGCGTTCTACTAGTCCTGTTTTATAATTTCCCACTCGTGGTCATCACCAAAGGACGTAAATACTGGTGAGTCCTCAATCCATTTGCAGTCTGAACGTATTTATTTGCATTAATTATAGTTGTGATCTTTTTATTTTATACGTTATTACCTTAACTTTCGTTTTTATGCGTTATGTGGCTGGTTACTCACAAGTAATCTTTGTTTCCTGCTTTTGTAATTTTGTAATAAAAATCGTACGTTTTACAATGCACTATAATCGTCTTCGTTGAATTCGTTTTTACAATCGCAATCGAATCACATTAGGAATCATATATTTCCTGAACGGCGGCGTTTACTTACGGACGATGAATATCGTAAAGAGGGAGTGATAGAAACTAAAAAAGCCCTCACAGGGTTAAAGGATTACTGCCATAGTCCAAACTGCAATCCATGGAGGACAGTTTTAAAGCTCAAGGACCCTATCAGGTAATTTATCAACATCGGTCCTCTGAGACTCGTTTATTATCTTCTCAACGTATTTAAAATGCTTCTGTCAATACAGGTTCGCAAAGTTTATGGAAGGCGAATGTCACTTGTCGGAAAACGAATCTTTTGAACACGACACGGAGCTCACGCAGCTCATTGAGGAATGCGATTACACGGACGATGAATTCGATGATTGAAGCGAGCCACTAAAGTTTCGTTTGACTTTCCGCCTTACTAGAAAAATTGATGTTTAAAAGACAAGATGACTTCGGATATTACTCATTTTGACGTTATTTTTGTGTGGTGTTTGTATATGATAAGTTAGATGAAAGTAGAATCATTATTTGTTATCGCATGATGAAACTAATGGAAGTGATGATAGTCGTTGATATAGATCAAATTGTACATTTTTGAATGCGCCGATGCCTGGCAGAGGAAGTTGCTAGGACATGAAAACAGACTGCTGTAATTTGAATAAAATATTTATTTTTGTAACCATTAATCATTCGTACATTTCCGTCCCATCTACAACGCGCCAATTTCTAACATTGGGATTCGGGGAAAATTCCACATAATAAATACAAACGAAGCATTTTGTTTACATCGCCGCAGTCCAACGACTTATGCCGTTGTCAGTTTGAAAAACGTCGCACCTTTCATTTTGTTGTGATTTAACGCGATACGAGCCGTGTTGAACATATTAAACGAAGAAAAAGGAAAACGCGATTTTATTAAACTAGCATAAACCGTCGACTGTATCGCTCTCGGACAAGATGCCTGATTTGGCGAGGCGCGCTCGGAACAGGTCCTTGTAAAAATAAGAACACTGCGCCTCTCGATAATGACCCTCGCTTGGTCATTCACATTATATTTTCGTTCATTCAAGCCGCGATCCGTGTTTTTTTATTACGTCTTATTTAACGCACGAATATTGATTTAAATCTCTGCGTGCTCTCGAGTCGTTAGATTCTACCACTGGATCTATAAGATCAGCGGAATGTTTTATCGAGTGAGCGCACGCGAGGATCAATCGAGAATTTATAGTGGCGCCTACCTATACGTCGTGGATCGCGACTCTGTTGGTCAGTTAGTTTACGAAGGCTGGTGCTAAGAGACAGTTGGGAGATGTCGTTGAGGGTATCTCATTGGGACTTTTGGACCCGTTTAGAAAGGAGCTAGATGTAAGCTTTAGTTGAAAGTTCACACAGAGCTTGCAACTGCACATTCCTTTGAAAAAAACTCTGTCCAAGGCATTTTTTCTAAAATTTCATAGGCTTAAACTAATCCCTAAGAGAATGAACGAGAAGAGCAGTATAAACTAAATATCTAAAGTGAAAACCCCACGATCGTACAGTCCAAACCCCAAGAGAAAAGGCCAGCCAGGAATCCGCAACAAATCGATAGCACAAAGATAAAGAAAGAGAAAAAAAGAAAGCTCGTACTTAGAGTGAAGGAAAATCAACTCGTCCGAGCTCGGTACAGCAGCCATCAATCTGAGGCCGATACCAGGCCGTGTTCATTGTCCTCCTCGCGAGGCGCCCCTTTATTAGAAGCAAAAGGAATAAACGATGCGCGCGCTCTTCGCTCGCGAGAGAGTAAAACGCAAGGAGCAGCTCGGCGCCAAGAATCACCCGAGGCGAGAGAGTCTGCGCTCTCGCCGTGTCCGCCAGAATATAAGCCTTGAGAAAGAGACTACCTAGACTGCTATGAGAGAGTGTGATCCGCTCGAAAGGGGGCAGCTTTTCTGGGCTTTTCAGACTCGCTCGCGGGCTATTAGCGCCGTGTGCGATCGGCGTCCCCGCGCTGTGTGTACTTATTACCGATCATTGAAAAACTCGATGCGCCGCTGTCGGGCTCGTGTGACGCGAGAGGAGGGTGGTTCATTTCAATTTTTAGACACTGGTCTCGATTGATTGCCCGATTTGTTTTTGTTCTCATAGCGATTTCTTCGAAGAATGAGAAATCGGTATATCGGAATTTATTACAGTCTCTCGCGCTATCTTACGAGGCTCTACGTTAACCGGCAGGTCGCACAAGCGGAAGGCAGTAATAAGAGCGAAAAGCGACTATAGCCTCTTATCGTCCCTCGCACACCTTCTCTCTCTCTCTCTCTTTCTCGCTTTACGGCCGTAACAATATCGAGTTTTACGCGCGATACCCAAACAGGATAATCTCATTACTCGTCGGCGAGCACTAGGTGTATAAGTGTCTTTCTTACCACCACCTCCTCGCTCTTTTCCGGCGTTTCGCCGAATCGAGCAGTTGTAATATCGGTTTATATGTGTATCTCGCTTTGCGTAGGTTACGGTAATAACAACGCCGATCTCGCGTCTCTCTTTCTCGGACGTGCTTATGAGCGTGAATGTGTGGATTTCCATAAATTCAGTCCGGAGATTAGATGTGTGAAAGTGCCCCCCCCCCTCCCCCGCGCTCGTACCGATTTTCGGGAGATCGAGATCGTAGCACGCTTACATCTACGTATAAAAATAAGCGTCGCAAGTGCCAATTTCTCGAGCGCGTATATATCACTGCACTCTCGATTTCCTCCCGATCGGCAAAAAGAGGAGGAGGAGGAAGAAGCTGTAATCGTCGGCGCTCATATCGCGTTCGCGTAATAACAGCTGTAAGCTCGCGTAGGATAAATAAATCGGTAGCATCGCTCGCCTTTTGGAATTGAAAAGGAGGGATCGCTCCCCGCGTTAATTAGACCGCTATACTCTCGGCGATTAAACCGATCCCTACTGGCGCCGGCTATTATCATGTGTGTACAGGTTCGCCTTGACTACGTATCTGCGTACGCGCGCAATTGTAACTTTCGGTACATAAGTATTTACGCATCGCGCACACGTACGCACGATAATACGGCGGTGAAAAAAAAAATCGTTCTTTTCACAAGCGTCCTGCTAATCCTTGCACCCGACATCCCGGAAGAGCGTATACACCGCGCTACCGACTCATCTTCGCGCGTGTGTGTGTGTGTGTTGCATGCAGATGTACACGCGGAAGCCGTGTCGCGGCGCAAGAGCATCGCAGTGATAAATACGGTTAATAACGTTATTTGCTCTGCGGCGGTGTGTATAGTACACGAGGTACTGCACAAACACACACACACACACACACACACACACGCACACGCACGAGCGTATATCCAGAGGAGAGAAAGTCGCGCGGAGTTATAAGAGATCGATAAGAGGCTGTGTACGGCGTGTCGTGTGGCTCTTGCGCAAGCCGAGGGATCTTCGCACGTTTGAGTTTGTACGGGAGGTAAGGAGGAGTAAGTGGTTATTGCGAGACATGCGGTCCTCCCTTTGGAGTCTGCTCTTTGTTCTTTTTTGCGATTTTCGGTTTGAGAGGGTTTCGATGAGGTGAGCGAATGATCGTTAGATGGGGAACGGGGAGATCGGGGCGAAGGATTTTCTGAATGTTAAGATTTTGCTAGTTTGAGAAATTGGCCTAGTTAGACCCCTTTGTGCACGTTTTGAAGGACCGACCAACAAGACATGAAAAATCACGAGCTAATGATGCCCGCGCCGTTCTATCGTCTCCCGCACCTTCAACCTTATGCTCACTCAACAACGAGGACACAACCACCCGAGAAAGTTCCGATCCTAGAACACCTCGAAACATCCCAGCGCAGCTCGTTCATCAAGCTCGCACAATAATTGTCGCACCTAATAACGTCCTCCTCTCTCATCCATTGTGCACACCGTCCACTTTCTCCGATCCGCGCATCATCCTCCTCTCTCATCCAAAAAAGCCTTGCGCAACAATAGCAACTACTCGATGCTATTCTTTATAGAGGTCGCGCACGCGACATCAGCCCTGTATATAGCCGTAATATAAACCGCGAGTTTACGAGGCGCGAGCAGCCTCTATTATACATCCTTCTTTTTCACTTTTCTGGCCGTGATTTAAGCCTACTCGTCCGCTCCCCGATCGCACTCGACCAACACTGCAGTACTTTCACTGCCGTACTCTCGCGGTCACGGCCATTATCTAACCCGACCCCTTTATCCTCACACGCATACACGCGTATAGACGTTTTCAGGGGGAAAAACCATAGCACCTTGCGCAATGCGTATATTTCCCTGATTGATCCGAGAGGGACTTTCTCGTGCATACTCGCGGAATGTAATCCAGCCGAAGGCGTTGATTTTCACGCCGAGCTTTTACACGCGCATACGGAAGTGCATGTTTTAGGTAGTCGGTTGGGAACGCGCTTTGAATCGGAATCGAGATGATGAGAGTTTTGTAAATTTATCGTGGGATTCGTGTACGGAGAATCGTATACGCTTGTAAGAAAGTCGACGCGGCTGCGGATATAGAATCATCGCGGCGCATAGAGTCGATCGGCTGAGTAATGACGTGCAATTAAGCGGGGAATCGAGACTCGCTGAGATTCTCCGTTTCATTGCGCAATTAATTGCCGGTTTCTGCAGTCTGTTGGCTTTTCTTATATAGATTTTCCGTGAGATTCCTATCCATCAGAGGATATTGTTGTGTCTGTGTGTTGTACCCTGCGGTTATACGGGAGATTGAGAATTTAATAGATATCGCGTATCTGACTGATGTCATCTCGTAGCGAGAGATATTCCATTATATATCGATAAGTGAATTATTCTCGCGTTACGTATCGATATTGATAAACACTGTTATTACACCTAATTTACATTGTTTGTTTATCTATAACGCATTAATTTTTCCCTCGTAAACCATTAACATAAACATTTCACATACCGAATTCTCGCCCACAAAAATTGCCAAAGAAAGCCAACTTCGAAATTGCACTCGAGGTGTCCCCTTCGAAAGCGTATAACTCAATTTCGTCGCACGCGACTGCCCCTATAACGAGTCCGGTGCACGAGAGGCTTTTCGTCCCGAAAAAAGGCGTTGTGCTCGCTTACAATAACTCAAAGCCAATAATACACATATACAAAGGTACTTACATACCCGTTCGCCCAAGGCGAGAAACTAGCATCGCTAATTCGCCCGGCGATATATCAGAGCGGGTAATTGCTCGGCGATCTCTCGCGAGGAAACAATTATAATTACGCTGCGATTTACGCGAGTTTCCGCTCTCTGCTTATTTTTACATTTACATTTATCGAGTGTGTACAAGGTTGCGTAAGGACCAGCTCGTTGACTGACAGTCGAGAGCGAGCAGTCGTGCGCATTGTGTCGGGATTTTTCGACTTCTCTGTATAGCCGAGGTGACGATATGGGAATGCGAGATTTTTATATGTTTCTTGGCTGTCGCGGTTGCGTAAGCTTGCGGGAATATTTATAGAAGTTCCAGACTGCGCGAGGACAGCTGAATCGATGGATTCGCTCGTTGCCGGGTGAGAGATGGTTTTGAATTTGGCGCGCTTTGTAGACATTATTTCAGCTATCGAAACTCCGCGAGCGAATGATGGATGATACGTTACGTGCGGCTCTCGTTTAATAATCCGCTTATCAAGGCTATAACGGATGGCCCCGTAAAGTTACAAGCACACATCCGAAGCTCAGTGTTTCAGCCCATAAGCATCGATCAATTTTCAAAACAAACCGCGCCTGTATCCTCCCGAAGAAAGCCACACAGCCACCGCGTCGTGATGTCTCAATAAGTCGCCATCAATATCTCCGCGAATTCTCTCTGCGCAGCACGAAAACGCTCGCGGCCCTCTTTCTCCTCACTAGCGTATACTTCTATATATACGCTGTGTCTACAGACTCGGCTGTGTCTATATACGACAGTAAGAGCCCGAAGGATAATTCGTCGCTCTCGTACACGCGCCGTAACGATTAATCACCGCGCGATTGTTGAGTTATGCGCTTTTCGAATTGTTCGCGCGTCTCCGAAGGGCGTCCCTGCGATTTATCTCACATATGCGTTTGGAAGGTACGGTGCCTGAACTCGCTCGAGTTTCTCAACGCGAAAAGTGCGATATACGTCATCCTCACTTTCGCAGTTTCAAAATTCGCGCGCTAAAAGCGAAAAAAATCGAAAGCGAGCTCCCGCTGATGCGCGACAGAGATCAATAAAGTCCGGCGCAAGCGAGAGAGAGAGAGAGAGAGAGAGAGAGAGAGAGAGAGAGAGGGAGACTGGATACACGGCATATTATTAATTAAAGCTGCGCGTAACGCGAGACAATAAACTGCGCGCGTTTATGCATGTGCGCACTCTCGCTTTCCCCGGCGCGGAAAAATCGCTTATGCTCAGCTTGTTTCCGGCAGCCCCGGGAGATGTCGAGACAAACAATGTTTCTCTAATTGCGATGCGTATCTTCGGGAGAGAGAAAGGGACGAGCATTATTACGAGCTAAAACAATGACCTTCCGCCCCCCCCGGCCTTATACACATCGCAGAGGGATATCCGACGTTATCCGAGTTATACATATGACCCACTTTTACCGTTTGGCGAGGAATCGATCGAAAAATCGGCGCAGTTTCCACGATGACGCAGCTCTACCCACATACTCGCGCACACTCAAGGTATACACCGAAATTGAGTAGATTGTTCCGTTCGGCAAAAGGAGATAAGCATCGTTTGTTATGACTACAGGAACAACAACTTCATCTGACAAATGAACACATCAGTATAGCAGCTTTGTTTTGATTAGAAAGTTCGCGCACGCGCGTTTCGTAACGCGAGCGCGCGATTCTAATTAAATCGCGCGACGCGATTTTTTTCCCTCAACCACGCCGACCAATTTGCGTTTTCTGCGCTTCGAGCGCTGATAAGACACACACACACACACACACATGTGCCTTTGTGTGTTTACATAAGGAAAGCACTTGTAATGCCGATGACCGGGAAAATTGCGAGTGTGTCTATAGATATGATTTTAATTATACCGAGAGTGCTGCATTTTTCACTCCAGTTGTTTATAAGGAGAGATCTGCGCACCTTTCGCCGATGTTAATTACGGAAGGGAGTGTAGAGGAGGAAAAATTACAGACCGAGAGACGAACTCTAACCCGCTGGGAGAAAAGAAAAACGAGGTCTTGGCGCGCGCGTATCGGTGAGCCACGATCTGAGCGCACGTGTTCGCTCATTTACGTAAATCAATCGATCGGTGGCATCTCGAGAGCGGGAAACGCCCGTTCAGATCGTGACGTTTAGATCCTGATTAATAGGTGTGCTGGACGCTTCGAGTTTCGAGCGTATTGCGCGCATTGAACGAGTATAAATATTAGCGAGACTTACATTTTTTGCTTTCTTTTTCATAGTAATGAATAAGCAAAATTTAATTGTGCTAGTTTTCGTAGAAAGCGACTATATATTCCATACTCTCGTTTTTTTTATCTATCTGATGTTCAGTGGAAATTAACTTTAAAACGTAAATAAGTATTCCGAAAACACAAAATGCCAGAAAGCCATGGAATATGACTTCTTATATTCTTGACTTTGAACAGTAAAGGCTATTATTTACGGTAGTCGAAGGTCGGTGCAAAAGGTGCTGTTATTTACATTATTAAAATCGATGATGCGTATTGATTTTCAAGTTCGATTGCCAAAACTCGACTTCTACATATATTTCAGCAGTCGTGCGACGAGACAACGTTGGGATGCACTGTTGCTTTAACATCTACCATGTGAATCGGTATATTGTACTTATTCAGCGTTACCATTGCTGTTTGCAGTGGTTTTACACGACATGGCATTGTGAGCCTGATCGACCGAGTGGTCGATCACGTGCAGATAAACGTTAAGACTTACCAGGTGACTCTAATCACCGAGTCATCAGAAGTACTTTCCCTTGCCTCTCAGCTGGTCACAAAGCGAGTCGTGGGCGAGTTTCGAAGTCTCGTACTGGGAATGAGTGAACTAGCCAGACTCGAGAATCAGCAATTGTCTTGTGTGAAGAGATCGGTTGCTAGTTTCTTTACGAGATCGACAATGAAGATTATGATTCTAGACACAGCCGATGAAAATACTCTGTTGCGAAGACTCATGAATTTGATTGATTTCTTAGACGAGTTTTTCTTGCTTTTTGCTTGATTTTTCTGATTAACGAGGGTAGAGGATTGAATTTGAAGGAATTTTTCAGATATGCCTGGAACTTCAAGTTTGCCGACATCTCTGTTGTCGAATTATCCAAAAGAGATGATAGACGAGTAGTTATCATGCCGATGCAGTACGCAAAATCGTACACGGCGATTCACCAGTACAATCCTTTCGTTGACGCTTATAGGAAAAAAGGGTTCTCTTCGATTGCCAACCTGTTTCCGAAAAAGACTAGAAACCTGTATGGACAGGTCATGCGTGTTGGATTTCTGGACACTTTTCCCCAGGTCATGTTTCATAAAAGCCTTGCCTTCGACTGCAATAAAGACGTCTGAAGAGCTCTGTATGGCCTTGACGTATTAATTAAATTTTTAGCCAAATTTTAGCATCAACCCTGAATTTCTCGATCAGGGTTGCTCTTATTAACTCCGGCCATAAAGACTTGTCCTGTTTGAACGTCTCTAGCACATCTTTTCTTGACCTGCTCTTATCTGATGATCTCGACTACTTCGTTAACTTTTATTACTAGAGTGGGCGCATACCGATGAGCAATTATGATGTAGAGTTGATGACGTTTCTGTACTACGACAGTGTACATATGGTGATCAAGCAGTATGGATTTGCCGTGGTGCCGTTTGATGTTTTCAAGTGTCGCCATCTTCATCTTTGTTTTGCTGCTTATGATTTTTATAAAAGTAATGAAGATCGGAGATGAAACCTGGACAATTTACAATCTAATGTCCGTCGCCATAGGGGATTCGGTGAAGATGGGACTGGATAACTCAACTCGACGAGTCATATTCATGACACTGACGACTGTATCCATATTCTTCTCTTCAGATTTCATGGGCGCTTTGAACGCCATCTACAACGACCAAAATCACTTTCTTGATTTGCAGACATTCCGGGATGTTCTTGATTCCGGCATAGTTCCTTCTGTTATTAAGTACTCAAAGGATATCTACTCTTCGTCGAGCTACGCACCGCTTGCGAAGCTCATGAATCTGTCAAAGACGGTGGAGGACACAAATTGGAATATGGGTATGGACTACTGCGTTGACAAACTGGGTGTATCTGGTAAGGACGATGTCAACGGATGCGACTTGGATATGTCGTATATGTTTGCTTCGAAGGTGTCACCGTATATAGAAAGCTTTAACGAGGTGTTTAGGGCACTGTGGGAATCAGGAATCGTTAATCATCTGCAGAATGATGTTATAAGAGGATGTGAGCTTGGACACGACCAACAAGTAGAGAACTCCTATTCGTATTTTGATTATGCAATTCAGGAGGTTGATGATCAGTCGAAGGTATATGAAGATGTTAGGATACTATCTGGTCGAAAGATAGCATTGTTTTTCTGTTTGAAGTATTTTTGTGAGTACAAAATTGAATTGGGCACGATTGATGTTTCGAGTTTTATAATATTGTGCTGCTTCTACATAATGATGTATTGATATTTTAAACGAATAATGAAATATTTATAAACAGCTGTTGACTTCTCTTTAAGAGTGGTGTGACTTCATAGTCCAACTCAGAAGACGTGGCTAATTAATTCGGTAAAAATATAGGAGAGCATAGGTACTACTGCGAGGCCTAATGACTCGTGGTAAAATTTTTCTCGCAAAGCTTTATTGCACACCTCTGCACTTGTGTGCAATAAAATCAACTGGTCGTACTATCTCTTTACAACAAAATTTGTACATTCCGTTTGCAGTCAAGGTTAAATGAATTCTATTTTTCTAGTTTGTTTCAATTTTTCAATCAAATATGCAAAACAAAGTACATTTCAGTCTCTGTGTACAAAGAGATGATAAAAATAAAGTAAATCTTCCTTGTTTTTTGGGAGATTCTTTCGCTGCACAAGTATTTGATTGTTGTTATCTATTCACGCCTCTATAACACACGTATACATACATCCTCTCTCGACGATTACTTCCCACTCGTTGCGTAGCATCAGTTTGAGGACGTAGTCCGAATCGTTCGCACGAAATATGGAGATTGGAGGGAAAAAAATTAATGAGTTATCGTTTTTGGGTAGAATTAGCTATAGCCTTAGGCTTATGAGTTACTCGAAGTTCGCCACTTACGATGTGGCTGGACAGAGTGAATACGAAATAATGTTGTACTTTTTTTTGGGCTTGGCGGGAGTGCTGGGAAACATAGCCACCTGCATTGTGATTGCCAACAATAGGACCATGCGCACCATCACCAATGCTTATTTGTTCAATTTGGCCATTTCAGATCTACTGATATTGGTTTTTGGCTTTCCACCGTGGAATAGATACGTTGATTATCGATACGATTCGTTTTGCAAATTAAGGTATTTTGTCAGATATTCTATGTTCTATTATAATATTCTAATATAAAGTCAGATATTTTTGTTAAAATCATCTATAATAATATTTTTAACTTAAAATAGAATCCTCTAATTTTTTCATACGAATAAGGAGCTTGATGACCGAGTGGCCGATTTACGTCTCAGTCTTGACCATCACCGTATTCAGCGTCGAACGCTACCTCGCGATCTGTCACCCTTTCAAAGCCCACGTATTGTCAGATATGTCACGAGTTTCTCGGGCCATCCTTGCGATCTGGTTGCTGGGCTTTTTTTGCGCGTTGCCGATGAGTTTGCAAATCAACCTTGTACCGAAGTTTAATTTTCTGCATAATGTCACCTGTGTGATGAGTAACTTAACGTCTAGAGCTTTCGAGGTTTCCAGCTTCATTTCCAGCATCGTGTTTTTCGTTTTACCCATGCTGCTGATATGCTGTCTCTATACTCTGATGGGGATAAGATTGAGGAATTCAGGACTCGTCGAAAATCAGCAATTAAACACGAGGGTCAATGTAAAGGGAAAGAAGGTCATCAGGATGCTAGGTTAGTTACTTTGTACAATGTTAACCGAAGTACACGAAATCATCAAATCTGTAACGTTAATTACTTTCTTTTGGCTTCAGTGATAGTCGCCGCCGTATTCTTCGTTTGCTGGGCTCCATTCCATTCGCAGCGACTATTCATTACGCACTATATGAGTTTCCTACATCGAGGTGTTTACAAGCGAACTTTTACGGATACTATTCTCAGTCGCGCAACCGGCCTACTTTACTATTCATCCGCTGTTGTCAATCCGATAATTTACAACATCATGTCGAATAAATTTCGACAAGCGTTTAAGGTGATTTTGCTATAATTTTTTTCTCACTAATATACGCGTTTTATAGCAAAATAATATGCCTAACACATGTGATTCTCGCAGGGTACATTGATCAGAGCTTTCGAAAGGCTGCATTTTTTTCGCTGATACCATTACACCTTATAATGATTGATGAAAATAATGTGCATTAACAGGCTTTTTTATAAGATGTGATACGTTATTATAATGTAAATAAAATACAAACGAATAATTTATTTTAAAAAAACAAAAACAAATTTTTTATTTTTTCAAGGAGTACGCAAACTTTGAAATAATGGTTATGTAAAAAATAATTTCATTCACGTGAGTTTCGCATCTTTTGTCAACTATACATACAAGCTGACTTTTACAGGAAACCGTTACTATACGGTCACTGTTATCTCATCACGGTCCCGTTGCTTTGTTCCATTAACGAATTTAAGCAAACAATCAAATATTCCGAATTATTTTGAAAGTTCTGTCCACGCAAGCGTTTGATTATTTTATTATCGCTTTACGCTCCAATTTACACATCCTTTCTCGACGACGGCTTCATAGTTATCGTGTACTTTCAGCCAGTTGACATAGCTCGTACCATCCGCATGGCAGACCAGTTCGATGAGTAATTACGCGACAGTTTTTCAAAAGCTCAATCACGTGAAAATCAGATGATGGCCAATCTGACAACTCACAATCGTACGGGGACTCAAAGTGCATTCATGCATCATTTAGAATTGATCGCTAAGGATTTCTATGCAACCACTTATTATGATCACACAAGTTACGAGGCGATTAGTCAAACGATTTACGAGGTCGTGCTTTACTTCTCTATGGGAATCCTCGGTGTGCTCGGAAATGTTTCCACCTGTGTCGTTATCATCAGCAATAGGTCAATGCGCACGGTTACAAATGCTTATCTGCACAATTTGGCCATTTCTGATCTTTTATTACTGTTTTTTGGTTTTCCGACGCTGAACAGATACGTCAGGTACCGACACGATGTGCTTTGCAAGTTTAGGTACGTACTTTTTATTTTATTATTTACTATATGCAATGAATTATATTGACGAGTAAAAAAATTGTTTACCTTGATCACCTGATGCGTAAGGAGTATGATGTTCGCAGGAGCAGTCTACGTCTCAGTCTTGACCATCAGTGCTTTCAGCGTCGAGCGATACCTGGCTATTTGTCATTCATTCAGAGCTCTCGCTTTATCCAATATGTCCAGAGCCTCCAGGACAATTCCTGCGATCTGGATTTTGGGCTATCTCTGTGCCCTGCTGATGAGCCTACAAATTGGTCTTCTACCCAAGACCTTATTCTCGGATGATACCATTTGTTCAATAGTCAGCAAATTTGCTCCTCGTATTCACGAGATTTCTACCTTGGTATTTTTTCTTCTGCCGATGATATTGATAAGCTATTTGTACATTTGTATTTGGATAAACTTGGAGAACTCAGGACCAATCGAAACAAATGCACAAAATCATCCGAGATATAATGGAAATGGAAAAGTTATTAGGATGCTGGGTGAGCCGTTTTAAGAGTAAAGATTAAAAAAAAAAAGAATTACTGTATCTATACTTTGTCTTTTATAGCGGCGGTCGTTTCAGCATTCTTCATTTCCTGGGCTCCTTTTCACGTGCAGCGTTTGCTGTCCATACACCTTTACTCCTTCGTATATTCAGTCGAAATAGTCCACATGCAGCGGAAGTTCAGTCGTGTTACCGGTGTGCTTTACTACTCGTCTGCCGTTATCAATCCGATAATATAAAATATCATGTCGAATAAGTTTAGGCAAGCTCTCAAGGTATTATATAATTTCTTCTAAGACGAATTAATTTCTTTGAATTTAATTTGTACTAAACATTTTGCAGGACACGTTAGTTAGAGGTTCAAGAGTATTCCGAAGCAGTTGTATCAGCACGGATAACGATCGAGATGTGGAGGTAGAACTTTAAAATTCTAATGACCAAAGAAGATGATTTAGAATATCTGTGCAGATAGTACATTACGGTATTGCAAATACAAAATGTTCTTCTATAATATTCTTCGACGCATTTGCTTTTACCTATAGGCTGCTCATTTTAAAAACGAGATATTTTTCAAAAACGACTCATTTTGTCGTATTCCGCAAGCTCGCGTGCTTTAGGCCAGACATCATCTAATATTATTGTCATTGTTATCAAATTGTCATCCTGTTTATATTTTCGACTAATAAATTTAAGCAGAATGCCAAGTGGGCACATGTGAATGATGATATTGGGAGTTTCTGTCTGCGCAAGCGTTTGATTATTTTTATCTCATCTCTTTACGCTCTAGCTTACACATCCTTCTTCGACGAAAGCTTTATATTTATTCGGTACTCCCAGTCAGTACATACCGTTCGAATCATCCGCATGGCCGCATGGTAGATGAGTTCAATGAGAAATTACGCGACGGTTCACCGAGAGTTTGACGGTTTAAACATCCAGCGATGGCGTATCAGACACCTAAGAATACCACGACGCATGAGGGCTTATTTAAACTCTTAGAGATAATCGTCAAGCATATTTACGCAAATGCCTACTTTGATCACATAAGTTACGAAGCTGATAGCCAAACGATTTACGAGGTCGTGCTTTACTTCTCTATGGGAATCCTCGGGGTGCTTGGAAACGTTGCCACCTGTGTCGTTATCATCAGCAATAGGTCCATGCGTACAGTTACAAATGCTTATCTGCTCAATCTGGCCATTTCTGATATACTGTTACTGTTTTTTGGTTTTCCGACGCTGAACAGATACGTCAGGTATCGGTACGATGTTCTTTGCAAGTTTAGGTATGTACCTATTTTGCATTATATTTTGCTTGTGTTGATGATAAAAGTAAACAAAATCGTTCGCTTCATTTACATGGCCCGTAAGGAATATGATGTTCGAAGGTGCAGTCTACGTATCGGTATTGACCATCAGTGCTTTTAGCGTCGAGCGTTACTTGGCTATTTGTCGCCCATTCACGGCCCTTGCTTGGTCCAATATGTCCAGAGCTTCCAGAACAATTCCAGCGATCTGGATATTGGGCTATCTATGTGCTCTGTTGATGAGCCAACAAATTGGTCTTTAATACAAGGGTAGAACGTCGAATGAAACCATTTCCGTACGTTCGAGATTTCTACCTTGGTATTTTTCGTTCTGCCCATGATATTGATAAGCTGTCTGTACACTCGGATATGGATAAATTTGAAGAACTCGGAACCGATCGAAACGAATGCACAAGTTCATGCGAGATTTAATGGTAGAGGAAAAGTCATTAGGATGCTGGGTAAGTCAGCGCTTATGATTTTAAAGACTTCTCTTTCACAGGGAGGAGTATTGAAAAAAAATTGGCCTAATAATATGCCTATATGCATTTCGTGTCACAGTGATGGTCGTTTTGGCGTTCTTCATCTCCTGGGCTCCATTCCACGTGCAGCGTTTGTTGGCTTTATACTTTTACGATTTTTTCTCAGCAAAGGTAACCCTTATGCTGCATAAGATTAGTCGTGTTACCGGTGTTCTTTTCTACTCGTCTGCCGTTATCAATCCGATAATATACAACGTTATGTCGAATAAATTTAGGCAAGCTTTCAAGGTACGATGTAGTTTTGTTTTGAAAAATAAATTTCATTGCTAATTGATTTTTATCAATTTTTTTTACAGGAGACGTTAGTCAGAGGTTTGAAAATATTTCGAAGTAGTCAAAGTCTTAGCACGTCTACAGAACAAGATGTGGCTGTAAAAACATGAAATTCTGATGTGTAAATAAAGGTGATCGGGATTTACTGTATAGAAGATATTAATATATGTATTGAAAAGTATTGAAAAGTGTAAATATATAGTGTTAAGCGGATTAAAGTATATCAGTGTTATCTGGTTGAATATAAGAATCAATAAACTACATAGTAGACCTGCACATTTCAGATGTTTTTTTTCGCCTGTTTTAAACGATCAAATAACACAACTTCTCTTCTCTGCTTTTTGTTTGGTTCGGACTCTAGAGTGATATTATTCAGCTGCAGGGGGAACACTCGCTGGTACTTGCGATTCAGCTTTAAGCAGTCATCTCCCCTCTTTCCAAGTCCTCATCCAGTTAGTGGACATCGTTCGAATAGTTCGGGCGACGCGCGCATTGTGTGCAATCAGTACTTGACAGCAAAAAATGACATCGTATGTAGAAGAAGAGAGTGATGAACTGTACGACATCGCCGGCTTTAAGGAGTTCAAAGAGCTTTTTCTGCAATACGTGTACAGCGAGAATTACAATTTTGGAGCGTCTACGCAATCGAGATTCGAGATCGCGTAGTACGCATTTTTAGGCCTTTTTGGACTTCTGGGAAACCTTTCAACCTGTCTCGTTATCGCTCGCAACAGGTCTATGCATACCGTTACGAATGTTTACCTGTTCAATCTGGCTATTTCCGATCTACTGATATTGATATTCTGTCTTCCACCATGAGTCAATACGTTAAGTATCGCAGAATGGATGCACTTTGAAAGTTTAGGTAGGTACTTTGAATTTTCTAGCTTCATTTTTTGCGCTTCTCTTCACGACAACGATCATTCAATGCATCGCACGGCAGAACCCTGATGTGTGAATGGTCAGTCTACGTTTCAGTTCTGATCATCACGGCATTCAGCGTCGAACGCTACCTGGCAATCTGCCACCCGTTCCAAGTCCGAGCTTTGTCCGAGATGTCCCGAGCATCCCGAACCATCCCAGCGATCTGGTTGTTTGGTTTCATCTGCGCCCTGCCAATGAGTCTCCAAACTGGTCTTGTCGAATTGTTCGTAGCAGATGAGACTGACCCGGTGTGTACCGTGATCAATGATTTGGCTCCTCAAGCTTTTGAGATTTCCACCTTGTTGTTCTTCGTTCTGCCCATGCTCCTGATGGGCTGTCTCTAACCTGCATGGCGATGAGTTTGAGAAAGTCAGCATCGGTTGTAATAGAGCAACGAAAGGATGCTGAAGCTAATGCAAACGGAAGAAGGGCTATCGTAATGCTAGGTGAGTCGATTTTTAACGATATCGTTTTTAACTTTTGAAGGCATGCATAATGCTATTCCAATTTGAAAAATAAGAGAGCATTATGTTTTGTATTTTAGTAATGGTCGCTGTGGCATTTTTTGTCTGCTGGGCTCCCTATCAAGTGCAGCGCCTGTTTACGATACACTT